>NW_027141917.1:4034258-5379010 GCF_036365525.1 Heterodontus francisci
AAGTAACACAGAAATACACTGACACCAAGTAACAAAGACATACACTGATACCCAGTAACACAGGCACACTCTTACACCAAGTAACACAGACATACACTGACACCAAGTAACAAAGACATACACTGACACCAAGTAACAAAGACATACGCTTACACGAAGCAACAAAGACACACACTTACACCAAGTAACACAGACATACACTGACACCAAGTAACAAAGACAGACAATTACACCAAGTAACAAAGACATACACTTACACCAAGTATTTTGACATACACTGACACCAAGTAACAAAGACATGCACTGATACCCAGTAACACAGACACACACTTACACCAAGTCACAAATACATACACTGACACCAAGTCACAAAGACACACACTGACACCCAGTAACAAAGACATACACTGACACCAAGTCACAAAGACATACACTGATACACAGTAACACAGACACACACTTACACCAAGTAACACAGACATACACTGACACCAAGTAACAAAGACATACACTGATCCCCAGTAACACAGACACACACTTACACCCAGTAACAAAGGCATACACTGAGAGCAAGTAACAAAGCCATACACCTACACCAAGTAACAAAGACACACACTTACACCAAGTAACACAGACATACACTGACACCAAGTAACAAAGACAGACAATTACGCCAAGTAACAAAGACATACACTTACAACAATAATTTTGACATACACTGACACCAAGTAACAAAGACATACACTGATACCCAGCAACACCGACATACACTTACACCAAGTAACAAAGACATACACTGACACCAATTCACAAAGACACACATTGACACCCAGTAACAAAGACATACAGTGACACCAAGTCACAAAGACATACACTGATACCAAGTCACAAAGACATACACTGATACCCAATAACGCAGACACACACTTACACCAAGTCACAAAGACATACACTGATACCAAGTCACAAAGACATACACTGATACCCATTAACGCAGACACACACTTGCACCAAGTAACACAGACATACACTGACACCAAGTAACAAAGACATACACTGATACCCCGTAACACAGACACACACTTACACCAAGTAACACAGACATACAGTGACACAAAGTAACAAAGACATACACCGATACCAAGTCACAAAGACATAAACTGACACCCAGTAACACAGGCACACACTTACACCCAGTAACAAAGACATACACTGACACCCAGTAACAAAGACATACACTTACACCAAGTATTTTGACATACACTGACACCAAGAAACATAGACAATCACTGATACCCAGTAACACAGACACACACTGACACCAAGGAACAAAGACATACACTGACACCAAGTCACAAAGACACACACTGACTCCCAGTAACAAAGACATACACTGACACCAAGTCACAAAGACATACACTGATACCCAGTAACACAGACACACACTTACACCAAGTAACACAGACATACACTGACACCAAGTAACAAAGAAATGCACAGATACCCAGTAACAAAGACACACACTTACACCAAGTAACAAAGACAGACACTGATACCCAGTAACACAGACACACACTTGCACCAAGTAACAAAGACATACACTGACACCCAGTAACAAAGACATACACTGACACCCAGTAACGCAAACACAAACGGACACCCAGTAACACAGACACACACTTACACCAAGTGACACAGACATACACTGACTGAAAGTCACAAAGACATACACTGATACCCAGGAACACAGACACACACTGACACCCAGTAACAAAGACATACACTGATACCAAGTCACAAAGACATACACTGATCCCCAAGTAACACAGGAACACACTGACACCCAGTAACAAAGACATACACTGATACCAAGTCACAAAGACATACACTGATACCCAGTAACACAGACACACACTGACACCCAGTAACAAAGACATACACTGATATCAAGTCACAAAGACATTCACTTACACCAATTAACAAAGACACACACTTACACCAAGAAACACAGACACTCACTGTCACCCAGAAACACAGACACACACTTACACAAAGTAACACGGACATACACTGACACTAAGTAACAAAGACATACACTGATACCCAGTAACACAGACACACACTTACCCCAAGTAACACAGATATACACTGGCACCAAGTAACAAAGATATGCACTGACACCCAGTAACACTGACACACACGGACACCAAGTAACAAAGACACACACTTACACCAAGTAACACAGACACACACTTACACCAAGTAACAAAGACAGACACTGATACCCAGTAACACAGACACACACGGACACCAAGTAACAACGACACACACTTACACCAGGTAACACAGACACACACTGACACCCAGTAAAACAGACACACAATTACACCAAGTAACACAGACATACACTGACACCAAGTATCACAGACATACAGTGACACCAAGTAACAAAGACATACACTGATACCCAGTAACACAGACACACACTTACGCCAAGTAACACAGACACACACTTACACCAAGTAACAAAGACATAGACATACACCAAGTAACACAGACATACATTGACACCAAGTAACAAAGACATACAATTACACCAAGTAACAAAGACACACACTTGCACCAAGTAACACAGATATACACTGGCACCAAGTAACAAAGACATGCTCTGTCACCCAGTAACACAGACACACACGGACACCAAGTAACAAAGACACACACTTACACCAAGTAACACAGACACACACTGACACCCAGTAACACAGACACACACTTACACCAAGTAACACAGACATACACTGACACCAAGTAACAAAGACATGCACTGATACCCAGTAACACAGACACACACTTACACCAAGTAACACAGACATACACTTACACCAAGTAACAAAGACATACAATGATACCCAGGAACACAGACACACACTCACACCAAGCAACACAGACGTACACTGACACCAAGTAACAAAGACAAACACCGACACCAAGTAACACAGACATACACTGACACCAAGTAACAAAGACTTGCACTGATACCCAGTAACACAGACACACACTGACACCCAGTTAGAAACACACACTGACCCCCAGTAACACAGACACACACTGACCCCCAGGAACACAGACATACACTGACACCAAGTCACAACGACACACACTGACACCCAGTAACAAAGACATTCACTGACACCAAGTCACAAAGGCATGCACTGATACACAGACACACACTTATACCAAGTAACACAGACATACTCTGACACCAAGTAACAAAGACATACACTGATACCCATTATCACAGACACACACTTACATCAAGTAACAAAGACATACACTGATACCCAGTAACACAGACACACACTTACACCAAGTAACAAAGGCATACACTGACACCCAGTAACACAGACACACACTGACACCAAGTAACAAGGACATACACTGACACCAAGTAACACAGACACACACTTACACCAAGTAACACAGACATACACTGACACCAAGTAACAAAGACAAACACCGACACCAAGTAACAAAGACAGACACTTACACCAAGTAACAAAGACACACACTTACACCAAGTAACACAGACATACAATGACACCAAGTAACAAAGACAGACACTGACACCAAGTAAAAAAGCCATACACTTACACCATGTAACAAAGGCAGACAATTACACCAAGTAACAAAGACATACACTTACATCAAGTATTTTGACATACACTGGCACCAAGTAACAACGACATACTCTGATACCCAGCAACACAGACACACACTTACACCAAGTAACAAAGACATACACTGACACCAAGTCACAAAGACACACACAGACACCCAGTAACAAAGACATACACTGACACCAAGTCACAAAGACATACACTGATGCCCAGTAACACAGACACACATTTACACCAAGTAACACAGACATACACTGACACCAAGTAACAAAGACATGCACTGATACCCAGTAACACAGACACACACTTGCACCAAGTAACACAGACAAACACTTACACCAAGTAACAAAGACATAGACAAACACCAAGTAACACAGACATACACTGACACCAAGTAACAAAGACATACAATTACACAAAGTAACAAAGACACACACTTGCACCAAGTAACACAGATATACACTGGCACCAAGTAACAAAGACATGCACTGTCACCCAGTAACACAGACACACACGGACACCAAGTAACAAAGACACACACTTACACCAAGTAACACAGACACACACTGACACCCAGTAACACAGACACACACTTACACGAAGTAACGCAGACATACACTGACACCAAGTAACCAAGACATACACTGATACCCAGTAACACAGACACACACTTACACCAAGTAACACAGACATACACTTACACCAAGTAACAAAGACATGCAATGATACCCAGGAACACAGACACAAACTTACACCAAGAAACACAGACACACAATTACACCAAGTAACAAAGACATACACTTACACCAAGTAACACAGACATACACTGACACCAAGTAACAAAGACTTGCACTGATAACCAGTAACACAGACACACACTGACACCCAGTTAGAAAAACACACTGACCCCCAGTAACACAGACACACACTGACCCCCAGTAACACAGACATACACTGACACCAAGTCACAAAGACACACACTGACACCCAGTAACAAAGACATACACTGACACCAAGTCACAAAGACATGCAATGATACACAGACACTCACTTATACCAAGTAACACAGACATACTCTGACACCAAGTAACAAAGACATACACTGATACCCATGATCACAGACACACACTTACATCAAGTAACAAAGACATACACTGATACCCAGTAACACAGACACACACTTACACCAAGTAACAAAGGCATACACTGACACCCAGTAACAAAGACATACACTGACATCCAGTAACACAGACACACACTGACACCAAGTAAAAAAGACATACACTGACACCAAGTGACAAAGACACACACTGACACCCAGTAACAAAGACATACACTGACACCAAGTCACAAAGACATACACTGATACCCAGGAACACAGACACACACTGACACCCAGTAACAAAGACATACACTGATACCAAGTCACAAAGACATACACTGATACCCAGTAACACAGAAACACACTGACACCCAGTAACAAAGACATACACTGATACCAAGTCACAAAGACATACACTGATACCCAGTAACACAGACACACACTGACACCCAGTAACAAAGACATACACTGATATCAAGTCACAAAGACATTCACTTACAACAATTAACAAAGACACAAACTTACACCAAATAACACAGACATACACTGACACAAAGTAACAAAGACAAACACCGACACCAAGTAACAAAGACATACACTTACACCAAGTAACAAAGACACACACTTACACCAAGTAACACAGACATACAATCACACCAAGTAACAAACACAGACACTGACACCAAGTAACAAAGACATACACTTACATCAAGTATTTTGACATACACTGGCACCAAGTAACAACGACATACTCTGATACCCAGTAACACAGACACACACTTACACCAAGTAACAAAGACATACACTGACACCAAGTCATAAAGACACACACTGACACCCAGTAACAAAGACATACACTGACACCAAGTCACAAAGACATACACTGATGCCCAGTAAAACAGACACACACTTACACCAAGTAACACAGACATACACTGACACCAAGTAATAAAGACATGCACTTATACCCAGTAACACAGACACACACTTGCACCAAGTAACAAAGACAGACACTGATAACCAGTAACACAGACACTCACTTACACCAAGTAACAAAGACATACACTGACACCCAGTAACAAAGACATACACTGACACCCAGTAACACAGACACACACGGACAATAAGTAACAAAGACACACACTTACACCAAGTAACACAGACACACACTGACACCCAGTAACACAGACACACACTTACACCAAGTAACACAGACATACACTGATACCAAGTAACAAAGACATACACTGATGCCCAGTAACACAGACACACACTTACACCAACTAACACAGACATACACAGACACCAAGTAACAAAGACATACACTGATACCCAGTAACACAGACACACTCTTACACCAAGTAACACAGACATACACTGACACCAAGGAACAAAGACATACAATTGCACCAAGTAACAAAGACGCACACTTACACCAAGTAACACAGACACACACTGACACCCAGTAACACAGACACACACTTACACCAAGCAACACAGACATGCACTGACAACAAGTAACAAAGACAGACACTGATACCCAGGAACACAGACACACACTTTCACCAAGTAACACAGCACACACTTACAACAAGTAACAAAGACATACTCATACACCAAGTAACACAGACATACACTGACACCAAGTAACAAGACATACATTAAACAAAGTAACAAAGACTCACACTTACACCAAGTAACAAAGACAGACACTGACACCAAGTAACAAAGACATACACTGATACCCAGGAACACAGACACACACTTGCACCAAGTAACACAGACACACACTGACACCCAGTAACACAGACACACACTTGCACCAAGTAACAAAGGCATACACTGACACCAAGTAACAAATAAATACATTGACACCCAGTAACACAGACACACACTGACACCAAGTAACAAAGACATACACTGACACCAAGTGACAAAGACACACTCTGACACCCAGTAACAAAGACATACACTGACACCAAGTCACAAAGACATACACTGATACCCAGGAACACAGACACACACTGACACCCAGTAACAAAGACATACACTGATACCAAGTCACAAAGACATACACTGATACCCAGTAACACAGAAACACACTGACACCCAGTAACAAAGACATACACTGATACCAAGTCACAAAGACATACACTGATACCCAGTAACACAGACACACACTGACACCCAGTAACAAAGACATACACTGATATCAAGTCACAAAGACATTCACTTACAACAATTAACAAAGACACAAACTTACACCAAATAACACAGACATACACTGACACAAAGTAACAAATACAAACACCGACACCAAGTAACAAAGACATACACTTACACCAAGTAACAAAGACACACACTTACACCAAGTAACACAGACATACAATCACACCAAGTAACAAACACAGACACTGACACCAAGTAACAAAGACATACACTTACATCAAGTATTTTGACATACACTGGCACCTAGTAACAACGACATACTCTGATACCCAGTAACACAGACACACACTTACACCAAGTAACAAAGACATACACTGACACCAAGTCATAAAGACACACACTGACACCCAGTAACAAAGACATACACTGACACCAAGTCACAAAGACATACACTGATGCCCAGTAACACAGACACACACTTACACCAAGTAACACAGACATACACTGACACCAAGTAATAAAGACATGCACTTATACCCAGTAACACAGACACACACTTGCACCAAGTAACAAAGACAGACACTGATAACCAGTAACACAGACACTCACTTACACCAAGTAACAAAGACATACACTGACACCCAGTAACAAAGACATACACTGACACCCAGTAACACAGACACACACGGACAATAAGTAACAAAGACACACACTTACACCAAGTAACACAGACACACACTGACACCCAGTAACACAGACACACACTTACACAAAGTAACACAGACATACACTGATACCAAGTAACAAAGACATACACTGATGCCCAGTAACACAGACACACACTTACACCAACTAACACAGACATACACAGACACCAAGTAACAAAGACATACACTGATACCCAGTAACACAGACACACTCTTACACCAAGTAACACAGACATACACTGACACCAAGGAACAAAGACATACAATTGCACCAAGTAACAAAGACGCACACTTACACCAAGTAACACAGACACACACTGACACCCAGTAACACAGACACACACTTACACCAAGCAACACAGACATGCACTGACAACAAGTAACAAAGACAGACACTGATACCCAGGAACACAGACACACACTTTCACCAAGTAACACAGCACACACTTACAACAAGTAACAAAGACATACTCATACACCAAGTAACACAGACATACACTGACACCAAGTAACAAGACATACATTAAACAAAGTAACAAAGACTCACACTTACACCAAGTAAAAAAGACAGACACTGACACCAAGTAACAAAGACATACAAAGATACCCAGGAACACAGACACACACTTGCACCAAGTAACACAGACACACACTGACACCCAGTAACACAGACACACACTTGCACCAAGTAACAAAGGCATACACTGACACCAAGTAACAAATAAATACATTGACACCCAGTAACACAGACACACACTGACACCAAGTAACAAAGACATACACTGACACCAAGTGACAAAGACACACTCTGACACCCAGTAACAAAGACATACACTGACACCAAGTCACAAAGACATACACTGATACCCAGGAACACAGACACACACTGACACCCAGTAACAAAGACATACACTGATACCAAGTCACAAAGACATACACTGATACCCAGTAACACAGAAACACACTGACACCCAGTAACAAAGACATACACTGATACCAAGTCACAAAGACATACACTGATACCCAGTAACACAGACACACACTGACACCCAGTAACAAAGACATACACTGATATCAAGTCACAAAGACATTCACTTACACCAATTAACAAAGACACACACTTACACCAAGCAACACAGACAAACACTGACACCAAGTAACAAAGACAAACACCGACACCAAGTAACAAAGAGATACAATTACACCAAGTAACAAAGACACACACTTACACCAAGTAACACAGACATACAATGACACCAAGTAACAAAGACAGACACTGACACCAAGTAAAAAAGACATACACTTACACCAAGTAACAAAGGCAGACAATTACACCAAGTAACAAAGACATACACTTACATCAAGTAGTTTGACATACACTGGCACAAAGTAACAACGACATACTCTGATACCCAGTAACACAGACACACACTTACACCAAGTAACAAAGACATACACTGACACCATTTCACAAAGACACACACTGACACCCAGTAACAAAGACATACACTGACACCAAGTCACAAAGACATACACTGATGCCCAGTAACACAGACACACACTTACACCAAGTAACACAGACATACACTGACACCAAGAAACAAAGCCATGCACTGATACCCATTAACACAGACACACACTTGCACCAAGTAACAAAGACAGACACTGATAACAAGTAACACAGACACACACTTACACCAAGTAACAAAGACATACACTGACACCCAGTAACAAAGACATACACTGACACCCAGTAACAAAGACACACACGGACACCAAGTAACAAAGACACACACTTACACCAAGTAACACAGACATACACTGATACCAAGTAACAAAGACATACACTGATACCCAGTAACACAGACACACACTTACACCAACTAACACAGACATACACAGACACCAAGTAACAAAGACATACACTGATACCCAGTAGCACAGACACACATTTACACCAACTAACACAGACATACAGAGACACCAAGTAACAAAGACAGACACTGACACCAAGTAACACAGACACACACTGGCACCCAGTAACACAGACACACACTTACACCAAGTAACACAGACACACACTGACACCCAGTAACACAGACACACACTTACACCAAGTAACACAGACATACACTGATACCAAGTAACAAAGACATACACTGATACCCAGTAACACAGACACACACTTACACCAACTAACACAGACATACACAGACACCAAGTAACAAAGACATACACTGATACCCAGTAACACAGACACACTCTTACACCAAGTAACACAGACATACACTGACACCAAGGAACAAAGACATACAATTGCACCAAGTAACAAAGACGCACACTGACACCAAGTAACACAGACACACACTGACACCCAGTAACACAGACACACACTTACACCAAGTATCACAGACACACACTGACACCCAGTAACACAGACACACACTTACACCAAGCAACACAGACATGCACTGACAACAAGTAACAAAGACAGACACTGATACCCAGTAACACAGACACACACTTACACCAAGTAACACAGACATACACTGACACCAAGTAGCAAAGACATACAATGATACCCAGGAACACAGACACACACTTTCACCAAGTAACACAGCACACACTTACAACAAGTAACAAAGACATACTCATACACCAAGTAACACAGACATACACTGACACCAAGTAACAAGACATACATCAAACAAAGTAACAAAGACTCACACTTACACCAAGTAACAAAGACAGACACTGACACCAAGTAACAAAGACATACACTGATACCCAGGAACACAGACACACACTTGCACTAAGTAACACAGACACACACTGACACCCAGTAACACAGACACACACTTGCACCAAGTAACAAAGGCATACACTGACACCCAGTAACAAAGACATACATTGACACCCAGTAACACAGACACACACTGACACCAAGTAACAAAGACAGACACTGACACCAAGTGACAAAGACACACTCTGACACCCAGTAACAAAGACATACACTGACACCAAGTCACAATGACATACACTGATACCCAGGAACACAGACACACACTGACACCCAGTAACAAAGACATACACTGATACCAAGTCACAAAGACATACACTGATACCCAGTAACACAGAAACACACTGACACCCAGTAACAAAGACATACACTGAAACCAAGTCACAAAGACATACACTGATACCCAGTAACACAGACACACACTTGCACCTAGTAACAAAGACATACACTGACACCCAGTAACAAAGACATACACTGATATCAAGTCACAAAGACATTCACTTACACCAATTAACAAAGACACACACTTACACCAAGTAACACAGACATGCACTGACACAAAGTAACAACGACATACACTTACATCAAGTATTTTGACATACACTGGCACCAAGTAACAACGACATACTCTGATACCCAGTAACACAGACACACACTTACACCAAGTAACAAAGACATACACTGACACCAAGTCATAAAGACACACACTGACACCCAGTAACAAAGACATACACTGACACCAAGTCACAAAGACATACACTGATGCCCAGTAACACAGACACACACTTACACCAAGTAACACAGACATACACTGACACCAAGTAACAAAGACATGCACTGATACCCAGTAACACAGACACACACTTACACCAAGTAACAAAGACAGACACTGACACCCAGTAACAAAGACATACACTGACACCCAGTAACACAGACACACACGGACAATAAGTAACAAAGACACACACTTACACCAAGTAACACAGACACACACTGACACCCAGTAACACAGACACACACTTACACCAAGTAACACAGACATACACTGATACCAAGTAACAAAGACATACACTGATACCCAGTAACACAGACACACACTTACACCAACTAACACAGACATACACAGACACCAAGTAACAAAGCCATACACTGATACCCAGTAACACAGACACACTCTTACACCAAGTAACACAGACATACACTGACACCAAGGAACAAAGACATCCAATTGCACCAAGTAACAAAGACGCACACTTACACCAAGTATCACAGACACACACTGACACCCAGTAACACAGACACACACTTACACCAAGTATCACAGACACACACTGACACCCAGTAACACAGACACACACTTACACCAAGCAACACAGACATGCACTGACAACAAGTAACAAAGACAGACACTGATACCCAGTAACACAGACACACACTTACACCAAGTAACACAGACATACACTGACACCAAGTAGCAAAGACATACAATGATACCCAGGAACACAGACACACACTTTCACCAAGTAACACAGCACACACTTACAACAAGTAACAAAGACATACTCATACACCAAGTAACACAGACATACACTGACACCAAGTAACAAGACATACATTAAACAAAGTAACAAAGACTCACACTTACACCAAGTAACAAAGACATACTCATGCACCAAGTAACACAGAAATACACTGACACCAAGTAACAAGACATACATTAAACAAAGTAACAAAGACTCACACTTACACCAAGTAACAAAGACAGACACTGACACCAAGTAACAAAGACATACACTGATACCCAGGAACACAGACACACACTTGCACCAAGTAACACAGACACACACTGACACCCAGTAACACAGACACACACTTGCACCAAGTAACAAAGGCATACACTGACACCCAGTAACAAAGACATACATTGACACCCAGTAACACAGACACACACTGACACCAAGTAACAAAGACATACACTGACACCAAGTGACAAAGACACACTCTGACACCCAGTAACAAAGACATACACTGACACCAAGTCACAAAGACATACACTGATACCCAGGATCACAGACACACACTGACACCCAGTAACAAAGACATACACTGATACCAAGTCACAAAGACATACACTGATACCCAGTAACACAGAAACACACTGACACCCAGTAACAAAGACATACACTGATACCAAGTCACAAAGACATACACTGATACCCAGTAACACAGACACACACTTACACCAAGCAACACAGACAAACACTGACACCAAGTAACAAAGACAAACACCGACACCAAGTAACAAAGAGATACACTTACACCAAGTAACAAAGACACACACTTACACCAAGTAACACAGACATACAATGACACCAAGTAACAAAGACAGACACTGACACCAAGTAAAAAAGACATACACTTACATCAAGTAGTTTGACATACACTGGCACCAAGTAACAACGACATACTCTGATACCCAGTAACACAGACACACACTTACACCAAGTAACAAAGACATAAACTGACACCATTTCACAAAGACACACACTGACACCCAGTAACAAAGACATACACTGACACCAAGTCACAAAGACATACACTGATGCCCAGTAACACAGACACACACTTACACCAAGTAACAAAGCCATGCACTGATACCCATTAACACAGACACACACTTGCACCAAGTAACAAAGACAGACACTGATAACAAGTAACACAGACACACACTTACACCAAGTAACAAAGACATACACTGACACCCAGTAACAAAGACATACACTGACACCCAGTAACAAAGACACACACGGACACCAAGTAACAAAGACACACACTTACACCAAGTAACACAGACATACACTGATACCAAGTAACAAAGACATACACTGATACCCAGTAACACAGACACACACTTACACCAACTAACACAGACATACACAGACACCAAGTAACAAAGACATACACTGATACCCAGTAGCACAGACACACACTTACACCAACTAACACAGACATACAGAGACACCAAGTAACAAAGAGAGACACTGACACCAAGTAACACAGACACACACTGGCACCCAGTAACACAGACACACACTTACACCAAGTAACACAGACACACACTGACACCAAGTAACAAAGACATACACTGACACCCAGTAACAAAGACATACACTGACACCCAGTAACAAAGACACACACGGACACCAAGTAACAAAGACACACACTTACACCAAGTAACACAGACACACACCGACACCCAGTAACACAGACACACACTTACACCAAGTAACACAGACATACACTGATACCAAGTAACAAAGACATACACTGATACCCAGTAACACAGACACACACTTACACCAACTAACACAGACATACACAGACACCAAGTGACAAAGACATACACTGATACCCAGTAACACAGACACACACTTACACCAACTAACACAGACATACACAGACACCAAGTAACAAAGACAGACACTGACACCAAGTAACAAAGACATACACTGATACCCAGGAACACAGACACACACTTACACCAAGTAACACAGACACACACTGGCACCCAGTAACACAGACACACACTTACACCAAGTAACACAGACATGCACTGACACCAAGTAACAAAGAAATACACTGATACCCAGTAACACAGACACACACTTACACCAAGTAACACAGACATACACTGACACCATGTAACAAAGACATACACTGATACCCAGGAACACAGACACACACTTACACCAAGTAACACAGACACACACTTACACCAAGTAACAAAGACATACACATACACCAAGTAACAAAGACATACAATTACACCAAGTAACAAAGAAACACACTTACACCAAGTAACACAGATATACACTGGCACCAAGTAACAAAGACATGCACTGACACCCAGTAACAAAGACATACACTGATGCACAGACTCACAATAACACCAAGTAACACAGACATACACTGACACCCAGTAACAAAGACATACACTGATACCAAGTCACAAAGACATACACTGATACCCAGTAACACAGAAACACACTGACACCCAGTAACACAGACATACACTGACACCAAGTCACAAAGACACACACTGACACCCAGTAACAAAGACATACACTGACACCAAGTCACAAAGACATACACTGATACTCATTATCACAGACACGAACTTACATCAAGTAACAAAGACATACACTGATACCCAGTAACACAGACACACACTTACACTAAGTAACAAAGACATACACTGATACCCAGGAACACAGACACACACTGACACCCATTAACAAAGACATACACTGATACCAAGTCACAAAGACATACACTGATACCCAGTAACACAGAAACACACTGACACCCAGTAACAAAGACATACACTGATACCAAGTCACAAAGACATACACTGATACCCAGTAACACAGACACACACTGACACCCAGTAACAAAGACATACACTGATATCAAGTCACAAAGACATTCACTTACACCAATTAACAAAGACACACACTTACACCATGCAACACAGACAAACACTGACACCAAGTAACAAAGACAAACACCGACACCAAGTAACAAAGAGATACAATTACACCAAGTAACAAAGACACACACTTACACCAAGTAACACAGACATACAATGACACCAAGTAACAAAGACAGACACTGACACCAAGTAAAAAAGACATACACTTACACCAAGTAACAAAGGCAGACAATTACACCTAGTAACAAAGACATACACTTACATCAAGTATTTTGACATACACTGGCACCAAGTAACAACGACATACTCTGATACCCAGTAACACAGACACACACTTACACCAAGTAGCAAAGACATACACTGACACCAAGTCACAAAGACACACACTGACACCCAGTAACACAGACACACACTTACACCAAGTAACAAAGACATACACTGACACCAAGTAACAAAGACATGCACTGATACCCAGTAACACAGGCACACACTTACACCAAGTAACAAAGACATACACAGACACCCAGTAACACAGACACACACGGACACCAAGTAACAAAGACACACACTTACACCAAGTAACACAGACACACACTGACACCCAGGAACACAGACACACACTTACACCAAGTAACACAGACATACACTGACACCAAGTAACAAAGACATACATTGATACCCAGGAACACAGACACACACTTACACCAAGTAACACAGACACACACTTACACCAAGTAACAAAGACATACACTTACACCAAGTAACACAGACATACACTGACACCAAGTAACAAAGACATACAATTGCACCAAGTAACAAAGACGCACACTTACACCAAGTAACACAGACACACACTGACACCCAGTAACACAGACACACACTTACACCAAGTATCACAGACACACACTGACACCCAGTAACACAGACACACACTTACACCAAGCAACACAGACATGCACTGACACCAAGTAACAAAGACATACACTGATACCCAGTAACACAGACACACACTTACACCAAGTATCACAGACATACACTGACACCAAGTAACAAAGACATACAATGATACCCAGGAACACTGACACACACTTTCACCAAGTAACACAGACACACACCTACACCAAGTAACAAAGACATACACTTACACCAAGTAACACAGACATGCACTGACACCAAGTAACAAAGACATACATTAAACCAAGTAACAAAGATTCACACTTAGACCAAGTAACAAAGACAGACACTGACACCAAGTAACAAAGACATACACTGATACCCAGGAAAACAGACACACACTTACACCAAGTAACACAGACACACACTGACACCCAGTAACACAGACACACACTTACACAAAGTAACACAGACATACACTGATACCAAGTCACAAAGACATACACTGATACCCAGGAACACAGACACACACTTACACAAAGTAACAAAGACAGACACTGATACCCAGTAACACAGACACACACTTACACCTAGTAACAAAGACATACACTGACACCCAGTAACAAAGACATACACTGACACCCAGTAACACAGACACACACGGACACCAACTGACAAAGACACACACTTACACCAAGTATCACAGACACACACTGACACCCAGTAACACAGACACACACTTACACCAAGCAACACAGGCATACACTGACACCAAGTATCAAAGACATACACTGATACCCAGTAACACAGACACACACTGACACCCAGTAACAACGACATACACTGATACCAAGTCACAAAGACATACACTGATACCCAGTAACACAGACACACACTTACACCAAGTAACACAGACATACACTGACACCAAGTAACTAAGACATACAATGATACCCAGGAACACAGACACACACTTACACAAAGTGACACAGACATGCACTGACACCAAGTAACAAAGACATACACTTACACCAAGTAACACAGACATACACTGACTCCAAGTAACAAAAACATACAATTACACCAAGTAACACAGACATACACTGACACCAAGTAACAAAGACATACAATGATACCCAGGAACACAGACACACACTTACACCAAGCAAAATAGACAAACACTTACACCAAGTAACAAAGATATACACTTACACCAAGCAACATAGACATCCACTGACACCAAATAACAAAGACATACACTGATACCCAGTAACACAGACACACACTTACACCAAGTAACACAGACATACACTGACACCAAGTAACAAAGACATACACTTACACCAAGTAACACAGACATACACTGACACCAAGTAACAAAGACATACAATGATACCCCGGAACACAGACACACACTTACACCAAGTAAAACAGACAAACACTTACACCAAGTAACAAAGACATACACTTACACCAAGTAACTCAGACATACACTGACACCAAGTAACAAAGACATACACTGACAACCAGTTAGAAACACACATTGACCCCCAGTAACACAGACACACACTGACCCCCAGTAACACAGACATACACTGACCCCAAGTAACAAAGACATACACTGACACCAAGTCACAAAGACATACACTGATACACAGACACACAATAACACCAAGTAACACAGACATACACTGACACCAAGTAACAAAGACATACACTGATACCAAGGAGCACAGACACACACTGCCATCAAGTAACAAAGACATACACTGACACCAAGTCACAAAGACACACACTGACACCCAGTAACAAAGACATACACTGACACCAAGTCACAAAGACATACACTGCTACCCAGTAACACAGACACACACTGACACCCAGTAACAAAGACATACACTGATACCAAGTCACAAAGACATACACTGATACCCAGTAACACAGACACACACTGATACCAAGTAACAAAGACATGCACTGACACCAAGTAACAAAGACATACACTTACACCAAGTAACAAAGACAGACAATTACACCAAGTAACAAAGACATACACGACACCAAGTATTTTGACATACACTGACACCAAGTAACAAAGACATACACTGACACCCAGTAACACAGGCACACACTTACACCAAGTAACAAAGACATACACTGACACCAAGTCTCAAAGACACACACTGACACCCAGTAACAGAGACATACACTGACACCAAGTCACAAAGACATACACTGCTACCCAGTAACACAGACACACCCTTACACCAAGTAACACAGACATACACTGACGCCAAGTAACAAAGACATACACTGACACCCAGTAACACAGACACACACTTACACCGTAACAAAGACAGACACTGATACCCAGTAACACAGACACACACTTACACCAAGTAACAAAGACATACACTGACACCCAGTAACAAAGACATACACTGACACCCTTTAACACAGACACACACGGACACCAAGTAACAAAGACACACACTTTCACCAAGTAACACAGACACACACTGACACCCAGTAACACAGACACACACTTACACAAAGTAACACAGACATACACTGACACAAAGTAACAAAGACATACACTGATACCCAGTAACACAGACACACACGGACACCAAGTAACAAAGACACACACTTACACCAAGTAACACAGACACACACTGACACCCAGTAACACAGACACACAATTACACCAAGTAACACAGACATACAATTACACCAAGTAACAAAGACACACACTTACACCAAGTAACACAGACACACACTGACACCCAGTAACAAAGACATACACTGACACCAAGTCACAAAGACATACACTGATACCAAGTTACAAAGACATGCACTGACACCAAGTAACAAAGACATATACTTACACCAAGTAACAAAGACAGACAATTACACCAAGTAACAAAGACATACACTACACCAAGTATTTTGACATACACTGACACCAAGTAACAAAGACATACACTGATACCCAGTAACACAGACACACACTTACACCAAGTAACAAAGACATACACTGACAGCAAGTCACAAAGACACACACTGGCACCCAGGAACAAAGACATACTCTGACACCAAGTCACAAATACATACACTGATACCCAGGAACACAGACACACACTGACACCCAGTAACAAAGACATACACTGATACCAAGTCACAAAGACATACACTGATACCCAGTAACACAGACACACACTGACACCCAGTAACAAAGACATACACTGATACCAAGTCACAAAGACATACACTGATAGCCAGTAACACAGATACACACTGACACCCAGTAACAAAGACATACACTGATACCAAGTCACAAAGACATACACTGATACCCAGTAACAGAGACACACACTGACACCAAGTAACAAAGACATACACAGACACCAAGTAACAAAGACATACACTTACACCAAGTAAAAAAGACACACACTGACACCAAGTAACACAGACATACACTGACACCAAGTAACAAAGACATACACTGACACCAAGTTACAAATACATACACTTACACCAAGCAACAAAGACAGACAATTACACCAAGTAACAAAGACATACACTTCCACCAAGTATTTTGACATTCCCTGACACCAAGTAACAAAGAAATACACTGACACCCAGTAACACAGACACACACTTGAACCAAGTAACAAAGACATACACTGACACCCAGTAACAAAGACATACACTGACACCCAGTAACACAGACACACACGGACACCAAGTAACCAAGACACACACTTCCACCAAGTATCACAGACACACACTGACACCCAGTAACACAGACACACACTTACACCAAGCAACACAGACATACACTGACACCAAGTAACACAGACATACACTGACACCAAGTAACAAAGACATACACTTACACCAAGTAACACAGACATACACTGGCACCAAGTAACAAAGACATACACTGACACCAAGTTACAAATACATACACTTACACCAAGCAACAAAGACAGACAATTACACCAAGTAACAAAGACATACACTTCCACCAAGTATTTTGACATTCCCTGACACCAAGTAACAAAGAAATACACTGACACCCAGTAACACAGACACACACTTGAACCAAGTAACAAAGACATACACTGACACCCAGTAACAAAGACATACACTGACACCCAGTAACACAGACACACACGGACACCAAGTAACCAAGACACACACTTCCACCAAGTATCACAGACACACACGGACACCCAGTAACACAGACACACACTTACACCAAGCAACACAGACATACACTGACACCAAGTAACACAGACATACACTGACACCAAGTAACAAAGACATACACTTACACCAAGTAACACAGACATACACTGACACCAAGTCACAAAGACACACACTGACACCCAGTAACAAAGACATACACTGATACCAAGTCACAAAGACATACACTGATACCCAGTAACACAGACAGACACTTACACCAAGTAACACAGACATACACTGACACCAAGTAACAAAGACATACACTGATACCCAGTAACACAGACACACACTTACACAAAGTAACAAAGACAGACACTGATACCCTGTAACACAGACACACACTTACACCTAGTAACAAAGACATACACTGACACCCAGTAACCAAGACATACACTGACACCCAGTAACACAGACACACACGGACACCAACTAACAATGACACACACTTACACAAAGTATCACAGACACACACTGACACCCAGTAACAAAGACACACACTTACACCAAGCAACACAGGCATACACTGACACCCAGTAACAAAGACATACACTGATACCAAGTCACAAAGACATACACTGATAGCCAGTAACACAGATACACACTGACACCCAGTAACAAAGACATACACTGATACCAAGTCACAAAGACATACACTGATACCCAGTAACAGAGACACACACTGACACCAAGTAACAAAGACATACACAGACACCAAGTAACAAAGACATACACTTACACCAAGTAAAAAAGACACACACTGACACCAAGTAACACAGACATACACTGACACCAAGTAACAAAGACATACACTGACACCAAGTTACAAATACATACACTTACACCAAGCAACAAAGACAGACAATTACACCAAGTAACAAAGACATACACTTCCACCAAGTATTTTGACATTCCCTGACACCAAGTAACAAAGAAATACACTGACACCCAGTAACACAGACACACACTTGAACCAAGTAACAAAGACATACACTGACACCCAGTAACAAAGACATACACTGACACCCAGTAACACAGACACACACGGACACCAAGTAACCAAGACACACACTTCCACCAAGTATCACAGACACACACTGACACCCAGTAACACAGACACACACTTACACCAAGCAACACAGACATACACTGACACCAAGTAACACAGACATACACTGACACCAAGTAACAAAGACATACACTTACACCAAGTAACACAGACATACACTGGCACCAAGTAACAAAGACATACACTGACACCAAGTTACAAATACATACACTTACACCAAGCAACAAAGACAGACAATTACACCAAGTAACAAAGACATACACTTCCACCAAGTATTTTGACATTCCCTGACACCAAGTAACAAAGAAATACACTGACACCCAGTAACACAGACACACACTTGAACCAAGTAACAAAGACATACACTGACACCCAGTAACAAAGACATACACTGACACCCAGTAACACAGACACACACGGACACCAAGTAACCAAGACACACACTTCCACCAAGTATCACAGACACACACTGACACCCAGTAACACAGACACACACTTACACCAAGCAACACAGACATACACTGACACCAAGTAACACAGACATACACTGACACCAAGTAACAAAGACATACACTTACACCAAGTAACACAGACATACACTGACACCAAGTCACAAAGACACACACTGACACCCAGTAACAAAGACATACACTGATACCAAGTCACAAAGACATACACTGATACCCAGTAACACAGACAGACACTTACACCAAGTAACACAGACATACACTGACACCAAGTAACAAAGACATACACTGATACCCAGTAACACAGACACACACTTACACAAAGTAACAAAGACAGACACTGATACCCTGTAACACAGACACACACTTACACCTAGTAACAAAGACATACACTGACACCCAGTAACCAAGACATACACTGACACCCAGTAACACAGACACACACGGACACCAACTAACAATGACACACACTTACACCAAGTATCACAGACACACACTGACACCCAGTAACAAAGACACACACTTACACCAAGCAACACAGGCATACACTGACACCAAGTAACAAAGACATACACTGATACCCAGTAACACAGACACACAATTACACCAAGTGACACAGACATACACTGACACCAAGTAACAAAGACATACACTTACACCAAGTAACACAGACATACACTGACTCCAAGTAACAAAAACATACACTTACACCAAGTAACACAGACATACACTGACACCAAGTAACAAAGACATACAATGATACCCAGGAACACAGACACACACTTACACCAAGTAAAACAGACAAACACTTACACCAAGTAACAAAGACATACACTTACGCCAAGCAACATAGACATACACTGACACCAAGTAACAAAGACATACACTGATACCCAGTAACACAGACACACACTTACACCAAGTAACACAGACATACACTGACACCAAGTAACAAAGACATACACTTACACCAAGTAACACAGACATACACTGACACCAAGTAACAAAGACATACAATGATACCCAGGAACACAGACACACACTTACACCAAGTAAAACACACAAACACTTACACCAAGTAACAAAGACATACACTTACACCAAGTAACACAGACATACACTGACACCAAGTAACAAAGACATACACTGATACCCAGTAACACAGACACACACTGACAACCAGTTAGAAACACACATTGACCCCCAGTAACACAGACACACACTGACCCCCAGTAACACAGACATACACAGACCCCAAGTCACAAAGACACACACTGACACCAAGTAACAAAGACATACACTGACACCAAGTCACAAAGACATACACTGATACACAGACACACAATAACACCAAGTAACACAGACATACACTGACACCAAGTAACAAAGACATACACTGTTACCCAGGAGCACAGACACACACTGACATCAAGTAACAAAGACATACACTGACACCAAGTCACAATGACACACACTGACACCCAGTAACAAAGACATACACTGACACCAAGTCACAAAGACACACACTGACACCCAGTAACAACGACATACACTGACACCAAGTCACAAAGACATACACTGCTACCCAGGAACACAGACACACACTGACACCCAGTAACAAAGACATACACTGATACCAAGTCACAAAGACATACACTGATACCCAGTAACACAGACACACACTGACACCAAGTAACAAAGACATGCACTGACACCAAGTAACAAAGACATACACTTACACCAAGTAACAAAGACAGACAATTACACCAAGTAACAAAGACATACACAACACCAAGTATTTTGACATACACTGACACCAAGTAACAAAGACATACACTGACACCCAGTAACACAGACACACACTTACACCAAGTAACAAAGACATACACTGACACCAAGTCACAAAGACACACACTGACACCCAGTAACAAAGACATACACTGACACCAAGTCACAAAGACATACACTGCTACCCAGTAACACAGACACAAACTTACACCAAGTAACACAGACATACACTGACGCCAAGTAACAAAGACATACACTGATACCCAGTAACACAGACACACACTTGCACCGTAACAAAGACAGACACTGATACCCAGTAACACAGACACACACTTACACCAAGTAACAAAGACATACACTGACACCCAGTAACACAGACACACACGGACACCAAGTAACAAAGACACACACTTTCACCAAGTAACACAGACACACACTGACACCCAGTAACACAGACAGACACTTACACAAAGTAACACAGACATACACTGACACAAAGTAACAACGACATACACTGATACCCAGTAACACAGACACACACGGACACCAAGTAACAAAGACACACACTTACACCAAGTAACACAGACACACACTGACACCCAGTAACACAGACACACAATTACACCAAGTAACACAGACATACAATTACACCAAGTAACAAAGACACACACTTACACCAAGTAACACAGACACACACTGACACCCAGTAACAAAGACATACACTGACACCATGTCACAAAGACATACACTGATACCAAGTCACAAAGACATACACTGATACCCAGTAACACAGACACACACTGACACCAAGTAACAAGGACATACCCTGACACCAAGTAACAAAGACATACACTTACTCCAAGTAACAAAGACAGACAATTACACCAAGTAACAAAGACATACACTTACACCAAGTATTTTGACATACACTGACACCAAGTATCAAAGACATACACTGATACCCAGTAACACAGACACACACTTACACCAAGTAACAAAGACATACACTGACACAAAGTCACGAAGACACACACTGACACCCAGTAACAAAGACATACACTGACACCAAGTCACAAAGACATACACCGATACCCAGTAACACAGACACACACTTACACCAAGCAACAAAGACATACACTGACACCCAGTAACACAGACACACACTTACACCAAGTAACAAAGACATTCACTGACACCCAGTAACAAAGACATACACTGACACCCAGTAACACAAACACACACGGACACCAAGTAACAAAGACACAGACTTACACCAAGTAACACAGACACACACTGACACCCAGTAACACAGACACACACCTACACCATGTAACATAGACATACACTGACACCAAGTCACAAAGACACTCACTGACACCCAGTAACAAAGACACACTCTGACACCAAGTCACAAAGACATACACTGATACCCAGGAACACAGACACACACTGACACCCAGTAACAATGACATACACTGATACCAAGTCACAAATACATACACTGATACCCAGTAACACAGACACACACTGACACCCAGTAACAAAGACATACACAGATACCAAGTCACAAAGACATACACTGATACCCAGTAACACAGACACACACTTACACCAAGTAACAAAGACATACACTGACTCCAAGTAGCAAAGACGTACACTGATACCCAGGAACACAGACACACACTTACACCAAGTAACACAGACACACACTTACACAAAGTAACAAAGACATACAATGATACCCAGGAACACAGACACACACTTACACCAAGTAAAACAGACAAACACTTACACCAAGTAACAAAGACATACACTTACGCCAAGCAACATAGACATACACTGACACCAAGTAACAAAGACATACACTGATACCCAGTAACACAGACACACACTTACACCAAGTAACACAGACATACACTGACACCAAGTAACAAAGACATACACTTACACCAAGTAACAAAGACATACACTGATACCCAGTAACACAGACACACACTTACACCAAGTAACACAGACATACACTGACACCAAGTAACAAAGACATACAATGATACCCAGGAACACAGACACACACTTACACCAAGTAAAACAGACAAACACTTACACCAAGTAACAAAGACATACACTTACACCAAGTAACACAGACATACACTGACACCAAGTAACAAAGACATACACTGATACCCAGTAACACAGACACACACTGACAACCAGTTAGAAACACACATTGACCCCCAGTAACACAGACACACACTGACCCCCAGTAACACAGACATACACAGACCCCAAGTCACAAAGACACACACTGACACCAAGTAACAAAGACATACACTGACACCAAGTCACAAAGACATACACTGATACACAGACACACAATAACACCAAGTAACACAGACATACACTGACACCAAGTAACAAAGACATACACTGTTACCCAGGAGCACAGACACACACTGACATCAAGTAACAAAGACATACAATGACACCAAGTCACAATGACACACACTGACACCCAGTAACAAAGACATACACTGACACCAAGTCACAAAGACACACACTGACACCCAGTAACAACGACATACACTGACACCAAGTCACAAAGACATACACTGCTACCCAGGAACACAGACACACACTGACACCCAGTAACAAAGACATACACTGATACCAAGTCACAAAGACATACACTGATACCCAGTAACACAGACACACACTGACACCAAGTAACAAAGACATGCACTGACACCAAGTAACAAAGACATACACTTACACCAAGTAACAAAGACAGACAATTACACCAAGTAACAAAGACATACACTACACCAAGTATTTTGACATACACTGACACCAAGTAACAAAGACATACACTGACACCCAGTAACACAGACACACACTTACACCAAGTAACAAAGACATACACTGACACCAAGTCACAAAGACACACACTGACACCCAGTAACAAAGACATACACTGACACCAAGTCACAAAGACATACACTGCTACCCAGTAACACAGACACACACTTGCACCGTAACAAAGACAGACACTGATACCCAGTAACACAGACACACACTTACACCAAGTAACAAAGACATACACTGACACCCAGTAACACAGACACACACGGACACCAAGTAACAAAGACACACACTTTCACCAAGTAACACAGACACACACTGACACCCAGTAACACAGACAGACACTTACACAAAGTAACACAGACATACACTGACACAAAGTAACAACGACATACACTGATACCCAGTAACACAGACACACACGGACACCAAGTAACAAAGACACACACTTACACCAAGTAACACAGACACACACTGACACCCAGTAACACAGACACACAATTACAACAAGTAACACAGACATACAATTACACCAAGTAACAAAGACACACACTTACACCAAGTAACACAGACACACACTGACACCCAGTAACAAAGACATACACTGATACCCAGTAACACAGACACACACTTACACCAAGTAACAAAGACACACACTTACACCAAGTAACACAGACACACACTTACACCAAGTAACACAGACATACACTGACGCCAAGTAACAAAGACATACACTGATACCCAGTAACACAGACACACACTTGCACCGTAACAAAGACAGACACTGATACCCAGTAACACAGACACACACTTACACCAAGTAACAAAGACATACACTGACACCCAGTAACACAGACACACACGGACACCAAGTAACAAAGACACACACTTTCACCAAGTAACACAGACACACACTGACACCCAGTAACACAGACAGACACTTACACAAAGTAACACAGACATACACTGACACAAAGTAACAACGACATACACTGATACCCAGTAACACAGACACACACGGACACCAAGTAACAAAGACACACACTTACACCAAGTAACACAGACACACACTGACACCCAGTAACACAGACACACAATTACAACAAGTAACACAGACATACAATTACACCAAGTAACAAAGACACACACTTACACCAAGTAACACAGACACACACTGACACCCAGTAACAAAGACATACACTGACACCATGTCACAAAGACATACACTGATACCAAGTCACAAAGACATACACTGATACCCAGTAACACAGACACACACTGACACCAAGTAACAAGGACATACCCTGACACCAAGTAACAAAGACATACACTTACTCCAAGTAACAAAGGCAGACAATTACACCAAGTAACAAAGACATACACTTACACCAAGTATTTTGACATACACTGACACCAAGTATCAAAGACATACACTGATACCCAGTAACACAGACACACACTTACACCAAGTAACAAAGACATACACTGACACAAAGTCACGAAGACACACACTGACACCCAGTAACAAAGACATACACTGACACCAAGTCACAAAGACATACACCGATACCCAGTTACACAGACACACACTTACACCAAGCAACAAAGACATACACTGACACCCAGTAACACAGACACACACTTACACCAAGTAACAAAGACATTCACTGACACCCAGTAACAAAGAAATACACTGACACCCAGTAACACAAACACACACGGACACCAAGTAACAAAGACACAGACTTACACCAAGTAACACAGACACACACTGACACCCAGTAACACAGACACACACCTACACCATGTAACATAGACATACACTGACACCAAGTCACAAAGACACTCACTGACACCCAGTAACAAAGACACACTCTGACACCAAGTCGCAAAGACATACACTGATACCCAGGAACACAGACACACACTGACACCCAGTAACAATGACATACACTGATACCAAGTCACAAATACATACACTGATACCCAGTAACACAGACACACACTGACACACAGTAACAAAGACATACACAGATACCAAGTCACAAAGACATACACTGATACCCAGTAACACAGACACACACTTACACCAAGTAACAAAGACATACACTGACTCCAAGTAGCAAAGACGTACACTGATACCCAGGAACACAGACACACACTTACACCAAGTAACACAGACACACACTTACACAAAGTAACAAAGACATACACTTACACCAAGTAACAAAGACATACACAGGCACCAAGTATCAAAGACATACACTTACACCAAGTAAAAAAGACACACACTTACACCAAGTAACACAGACATACACTGACACCAAGTAACAAAGACATACACTGACACCAAGTTACAAATACATACACTTACACCAAGTCACAATGACACACACTGACACCCAGTAACAAAGACATACACTGACACCAAGTCACAAAGACACACACTGACACCCAGTAACAACGACATACACTGACACCAAGTCACAAAGACATACACTGCTACCCAGGAACACAGACACACACTGACACCCAGTAACAAAGACATACACTGATACCAAGTCACAAAGACATACACTGATACCCAGTAACACAGACACACACTGACAACAAGTAACAAAGACATGCACTGACACCAAGTAACAAAGACAGACAATTACACCAAGTAACAAAGACATACACTACACCAAGTATTTTGACATAGACTGACACCAAGTAACAAAGACATACACTGACACCCAGTAACACAGACACACACTTACACCAAGTAACAAAGACATACACTGACACCAAGTCACAAAGACACACACTGACACCCAGTAACAAAGACATACACTGACACCAAGTCACAAAGACATACACTGCTACCCAGTAACACAGACACACACTTACACCAAGTAACACAGACATACACTGACGCCAAGTAACAAAGACATACACTGATACCCAGTAACACAGACACACACTTGCACCGTAACAAAGACAGACACTGATACCCAGTAACACAGACACACACTTACACCAAGTAACAAAGACATACACTGACACCCAGTAACAAAGACATACACTGACACCCAGTAACACAGACACACACGGACACCAAGTAACAAAGACACACACTTTCACCAAGTAACACAGACACACACTGACACCCAGTAACACAGACACACACTTACACAAAGTAACACAGACATACACTGACACTAAGTAACAACGACATACACTGATACCCAGTAACACAGACACACACGGACACCAAGTAACAAAGACACACACTTACACCAAGTAACACAGACACACACTGACACCCAGTAACACAGACACACAATTACACCAAGTAACACAGACATACAATTACACCAAGTAACAAAGACACACACTTACACCAAGTAACACAGACACACACTGACACCCAGTAACAAAGACATACACTGACACCATGCCACAAAGACATACACTGATACCAAGTCACAAAGACATACACTGATACCCAGTAACACAGACACACACTGACACCAAGTAACAAGGACATACCCTGACACCAAGTAACAAAGACATACACTTACTCCAAGTAACAAAGACAGACAATTACACCAAGTAACAAAGACATACACTTACACCAAGTATTTTGACATACACTGACACCAAGTATCAAAGACATACACTGATACCCAGTAACACAGATACACACTTACACCAAGTAACAAAGACATACACTGACACAAAGTCACGAAGACACACACTGACACCCAGTAACAAAGACATACACTGACACCAAGTCACAAAGACATACACCGATACCCAGTAACACAGACACACACTTACACCAAGCAACAAAGACATACACTGACACCCAGTAACACAGACACACACTTACACCAAGTAACAAAGACATTCACTGACACCCAGTAACAAAGACATACACTGACACCCAGTAACACAAACACACACGGACACCAAGTAACAAAGACACAGACTTACACCAAGTAACACAGACACACACTGACACCCAGTAACACAGACACACACCTACACCATGTAACACAGACATACACTGACACCAAGTCACAAAGACACTCACTGACACCCAGTAACAAAGACACACTCTGACACCAAGTCACAAAGACATACACTGATACACAGGAACACACACACACACTGACACCCAGTAACAATGACATACACTGATACCAAGTCACAAAGACATACACTGATACCCAGTAACACAGACACACACTGACACCCAGTAACAAAGACATACACAGATACCAAGTCACAAAGACATACACTGATACCCAGTAACACAGACACACACTTACACCAAGTAACAAAGACATACACTGACTCCAAGTAGCAAAGACGTACACTGATACCCAGGAACACAGACACACACTTACACCAAGTAACACAGACACACACTTACACAAAGTAACAAAGACATACACTTACACCAAGTAACAAAGACATACACAGGCACCAAGTTACAAAGACATACACTTACACCAAGTAAAAAAGACACACACTTACACCAAGTAACACAGACATACACTGACACCAAGTAACAAAGACATACACTGACACCAAGTTCCAAATACATACACTTACACCAAGTAACAAAGACAGACAATTACACCAAGTAACACAGACATACACTTCCACCAAGTATTTTGACATACACTGACACCAAGTAACAAAGACATACACTGATACCCAGTAACACATACACACACTTACACCAAGTAACAAAGACATACACTGACACCAAGTCACAAAGACACACACTGACACCCAGTAACACAGACATACACTGCTACCAAGTCACAAAGACATACACTGATACCCTGTAACACAGACACACACTTACACCAAGTATCACAGACACACACAGTCACAGTAACACAGACACACACTTACACCAAGTAACAAAGACAGACACTGATACCCAGAAACACAAACACACACTTGCACCAAGTAACAAAGACATACAAAGACTCCAAGTAGCAAAGACGTACACTGATACCCAGGAACACAGACACACACTTACACCAAGTAACACAGACACACACTTACACAAAGTAACAAAGACATACACTTACACCAAGTAACAAAGACATACACAGGCACCAAGTAACAAAGACATACACTTACACCAAGTAAAAAAGACACACACTTACACCAAGTAACACAGACATACACTGACACCAAGTAACAAAGACATACACTGACACCAAGTTACAAATACATACACTTCCACCAAGTAACAAAGACAGACAATTACACCAAGTAACACAGACATACACTTCCACCAAGTATTTTGACATACACTGACACCAAGTAACAAAGACATACACTGATACCCAGTAACACATACACACACTTACACCAAGTATCAAAGACATACACTGACACCAAGTCACAAAGACACACACTGACACCCAGTAACACAGACATACACTGCTACCAAGTCACAAAGACATACACTGATACCCTGTAACACAGACACACACTTACACCAAGTATCGCAGACACACACAGTACACAGTAACACAGACACACACTTACACCAAGTAACAAAGACAGACACTGATACCCAGTAACACAGACACACACTTACACCAAGTAACAAAGACATACACTGACTCCAAGTAGCAAAGACGTACACTGATACCCAGGAACACAGACACACACTTACACCAAGTAACACAGACACACACTTACACAAAGTAACAAAGACATACACTTACACCAAGTAACACAGACATACACTGACACCAAGTAACAAAGACATACAATTACACCAAGTAACAAAGACACACACTTACACCAAGTAACACAGACACACACTGACACCCAGTAACACAGACACACACTTACACCAAGTATCACAGACACATTCTGACACCCAGTAACACAGACACAAACTTACACCAAGCAACACAGACATACACTGACACCAAGTTACAAAGTCATACACTGATACCCAGTAACACAGACACACACTTACATCATGTAACACAGACATACACTGACACCAAGTAACACAGGCACACACTTACACCAAGTAACAAAGACATACACTTACACCAAGTAACACAGACATACACTGACACCAAGTAACAAAGACATACATTAAACCAAGTAACAAAGACTCACACTTACACCAAGTAACAAAGACAGACACTGATACCCAGTAACACAGACACAAACTTACAGCAAGTAACAAAGACATCCACTGACACCCAGTAACACAAACAAACACACACTGACATCCAGTAAAACAGTGAAACACTAATAAACAGGAACAAAGACATACCTTGACACCAAGTCACAAAGACATACACTGCTACCCAGTAACACAGACACACACTTACACCAAGTAACACAGACATACACTGACGCCAAGTAACAAAGACATACACTGATACCCAGTAACACAGACACACACTTGCACCGTAACAAAGACAGACACTGATACCCAGTAACACAGACACACACTTACACCAAGTAACAAAGACATACACTGACACCCAGTAACAAAGACATACACTGACACCCAGTAACACAGACACACACGGACACCAAGTAACAAAGACACACACTTTCACCAAGTAACACAGACACACACTGACACCCAGTAACACAGACACACACTTACACAAAGTAACACAGACATACACTGACACAAAGTAACAACGACATACACTGATACCCAGTAACACAGACACACACGGACACCAAGTAACAAAGACACACACTTACACCAAGTAACACAGACACACACTGACACCCAGTAACACAGACACACAATTACACCAAGTAACACAGACATACAATTACACCAAGTAACAAAGACACACACTTACACCAAGTAACACAGACACACACTGACACCCAGTAACAAAGACATGCACTGACACCATGTCACAAAGACATACACTGATACCAAGTCACAAAGACATACACTGATACCCAGTAACACAGACACACAATGACACCAAGTAACAAGGACATACCCTGACACCAAGTAACAAAGACATACACTTACTCCAAGTAACAAAGACAGACAATTACACCAAGTAACAAAGACATACACTTACACCAAGTATTTTGACATACACTGACACCAAGTATCAAAGACATACACTGATACCCAGTAACACAGACACACACTTACACCAAGTAACAAAGAGATACACTGTCACAAAGTCACAAAGACACACACTGACACCCAGTAACAAAGACATACACTGACACCAAGTCACAAAGACATACACCGATACCCAGTAACACAGACACACACTTACACCAAGCAACAAAGACATACACTGACACCCTGTAACACAGACACACACTTACACCAAGTATCGCAGACACACACAGTACACAGTAACACAGACACACACTTACACCAAGTAACAAAGACAGACACTGATACCCAGTAACACAGACACACACTTACACCAAGTAACAAAGACATACACTGACTCCAAGTAGCAAAGACGTACACTGATACCCAGGAACACAGACACACACTTACACCAAGTAACACAGACACACACTTACACAAAGTAACAAAGACATACACTTACACCAAGTAACACAGACATACACTGACACCAAGTAACAAAGACATACAATTACACCAAGTAACAAAGACACACACTTACACCAAGTAACACAGACACACACTGACACCCAGTAACACAGACACACACTTACACCAAGTATCACAGACACATTCTGACACCCAGTAACACAGACACAAACTTACACCAAGCAACACAGACATACACTGACACCAAGTTACAAAGTCATACACTGATACCCAGTAACACAGACACACACTTACATCATGTAACACAGACATACACTGACACCAAGTAACACAGGCACACACTTACACCAAGTAACAAAGACATACACTTACACCAAGTAACACAGACATACACTGACACCAAGTAACAAAGACATACATTAAACCAAGTAACAAAGACTCATACTTACACCAAGTAACAAAGACAGACACTGATACCCAGTGACACAGACACAAACTTACAGCAAGTAACAAAGACATCCACTGACACCCAGTAACACAAACAAACACACACTGACATCCAGTAAAACAGTGAAACACTAATAAACAGGAACAAAGACATACCTTGACACCAAGTCACAAAGACATACACTGCTACCCAGTAACACAGACACACACTTACACCAAGTAACACAGACATACACTGACGCCAAGTAACAAAGACATACACTGATACCCAGTAACACAGACACACACTTGCACCGTAACAAAGACAGACACTGATACCCAGTAACACAGACACACACTTACACCAAGTAACAAAGACATACACTGACACCCAGTAACAAAGACATACACTGACACCCAGTAACACAGACACACACGGACACCAAGTAACAAAGACACACACTTTCACCAAGTAACACAGACACACACTGACACCCAGTAACACAGACACACACTTACACAAAGTAACACAGACATACACTGACACAAAGTAACAACGACATACACTGATACCCAGTAACACAGACACACACGGACACCAAGTAACAAAGACACACACTTACACCAAGTAACACAGACACACACTGACACCCAGTAACACAGACACACAATTACACCAAGTAACACAGACATACAATTACACCAAGTAACAAAGACACACACTTACACCAAGTAACACAGACACACACTGACACCCAGTAACAAAGACATGCACTGACACCATGTCACAAAGACATACACTGATACCAAGTCACAAAGACATACACTGATACCCAGTAACACAGACACACAATGACACCAAGTAACAAGGACATACCCTGACACCAAGTAACAAAGACATACACTTACTCCAAGTAACAAAGACAGACAATTACACCAAGTAACAAAGACATACACTTACACCAAGTATTTTGACATACACTGACACCAAGTATCAAAGACATACACTGATACCCAGTAACACAGACACACACTTACACCAAGTAACAAAGACATACACTGTCACAAAGTCACAAAGACACACACTGACACCCAGTAACAAAGACATACACTGACACCAAGTCACAAAGACATACACCGATACCCAGTAACACAGACACACACTTACACCAAGCAACAAAGACATACACTGACACCCAGTAACACAGACACACACTTACACCAAGTAACAAAGACATTCACTGACACCCAGTAACAAAGACATACACTGACACCCAGTAACACAAACACACACGGACACCAAGTAACAAAGACACCCACTTACACCAAGTAACACAGACACACACTGACACCCAGTAACACAGACACACACTTACACCATGTAACACAGACATACACTGACACCAAGTCACAAAGACACTCACTGACACCCAGTAACAAAGACACACTCTGACACCAAGTCACAAAGACATACACTGATACCCAGGAACACAGACACACACTGACACCCAGTAACAATGACATACACTGATACCAAGTCACAAAGACATACACTGATACCCAGTAACACAGACACACACTGAAACCCAGTAACAAAGACATACACAGATACCAAGTCACAAAGACATACACTGATACCCAGTAACACAGACACACACTTACACCAAGTAACAAAGACATACACTGACTCCAAGTAGCAAAGACGTACACTGATACCCAGGAACACAGACACACACTTACACCAAGTAACACAGACACACACTTACACAAAGTAACAAAGACATACACTTACACCAAGTAACAAAGACATACACAGGCACCAAGTAACAAAGACATACACTTACACCAAGTAAAAAAGACACACACTTACACCAAGTAACACAGACATACACTGACACCAAGTAACAAAGACACACACTGACACCAAGTTACAAATACATACACTTACACCAAGTAACAAAGACAGACAATTACACCAAGTAACACAGACATACACTTCCACCAAGTATTTTGACATACACTGACACCAAGTAACAAAGACATACACTGATACCCAGTAACACATACACACACTTACACCAAGTAACAAAGACATACACTGACACCAAGTCACAAAGACACACACTGACACCCAGTAACACAGACATACCCTGCTACCAAGTCACAAAGACATACACTGATACCCTGTAACACAGACACACACTTACACCAAGTATCACAGACACACACAGTCACAGTAACACAGACACACACTTACACCAAGTAACAAAGACAGACACTGATACCCAGAAACACAAACACACACTTGAACCAAGTAACAAAGATATACACTGACTCCAAGTAGCAAAGACGTACACTGATACCCAGGAACACAGACACACACTTACACCAAGTAACACAGACACACACTTACACAAAGTAACAAAGACATACACTTACACCAAGTAACAAAGACATACACAGGCACCAAGTAACAAAGACATACACTTACACCAAGTAAAAAAGACACACACTTACACCAAGTAACACAGACATACACTGACACCAAGTAACAAAGACATACACTGACACCAAGTTACAAATACATACACTTCCACCAAGTAACAAAGACAGACAATTACACCAAGTAACACAGACATACACTTCCACCAAGTATTTTGACATACACTGACACCAAGTAACAAAGACATACACTGATACCCAGTAACACATACACACACTTACACCAAGTAACAAAGACATACACTGACACCAAGTCACAAAGACACACACTGACACCCAGTAACACAGACATACACTGCTACCAAGTCACAAAGACATACACTGATACCCTGTAACACAGACACACACTTACACCAAGTATCGCAGACACACACAGTACACAGTAACACAGACACACACTTACACCAAGTAACAAAGACAGACACTGATACCCAGTAACACAGACACACACTTACACCAAGTAACAAAGACATACACTGACTCCAAGTAGCAAAGACGTACACTGATACCCAGGAACACAGACACACACTTACACCAAGTAACACAGACACACACTTACACAAAGTAACAAAGACATACACTTACACCAAGTAACACAGACATACACTGACACCAAGTAACAAAGACATACAATTACACCAAGTAACAAAGACACACACTTACACCAAGTAACACAGACACACACTGACACCCAGTAACACAGACACACACTTACACCAAGTATAACAGACACACACCGACACCCAGTAACATAGACACAAACTTACACCAAGCAACACAGACATACACTGACACCAAGTAACAAAGTCATACACTGATACCCAGTAACACAGACACACACTTACACCATGTAACACAGACATACACTGACACCAGTCACAAAGATAGACAATGATACCCAGGAACACAGACACACACTTACACCAAGTAACACAGACACACACTTACACCAAGTAACAAAGACATACACTTACACCAAGTAACACAGACATACACTGACACCAAGTAACAAAGACATACATTAAACCAAGTAACAAAGACTCACACTTACACCAAGTAACAAAGACAGACACTGATACCCAGTAACACTGACACAAACTTACAGCAAGTAACAAAGACATACACTGACACCCAGTAACACAAACAAACACACACTGACATCCAGTAAAACAGTGAAACACTAATAAACAGGAACAAAGACATACCCTGACACCAAGTAACACAGACACACACTGACACCCAGTAACAAAGACATACACTGACACCAAGTCACAAAGACATACACTGATACCAAGTTACAAAGACATACACTGATACACAGTAACACAGACATACACTTACACCAAGTAACAAAGACCGACACTGATACCCAGTAACACAGACACACACTTACACCAAGTAACAAAGACATACACTGACACCCAGTAACAAAGACATAGACTGACACCCAGTAACACAGACACACACGGACACCAAGTAACAAAGACACACACATACACGAAGTAACACAGACACACACTGACACCCAGTAACACAGACACACACTTACACCAAGTATCACAGACACACACTGATTCACAGTAACACAGACACACACTTACACCAAGTAACAAAGACATACACTGACTCCAAGTAGCAAAGACGTACACTGATACCCAGGAACACAGACACACACTTACACCAAGTAACACAGACACACACTTACACCAAGTAACAAAGACATACACTTACACCAAGTAACACAGACATACACTGACACCAAGTAACAAAGACATACAATTACACCAAGTAACAAAGACACACACTTACACCAAGTAACACAGACACACACTGACACCCAGTAACACAGACACACACTTACACCAAGTATCACAGACACACACTGACACCCAGTAACACAGACACAAACTTACACCAAGGAACACAGACATACACTGACACCAAGTAACAAAGACATACACTGATACACAGTAACACAGACACACACTTACACCATGTAACACAGACATACACTGACACCAAGTAACAAAGACAGACAATGATACCCAGGAACACAGACACACACTTACACCAAGTAACACAGACACACACTTACACCAAGTAACAAAGACATACACTTACACCAAGTCACAAAGACATACACTGATACCAAGTCACAAAGACATACACTGATACCCAGTAACACAGACACACACTGACACCAAGTAACAAAGACATACCCTGACACCAAGTAACAAAGACATACACTTACACCAAGTAACAAAGACAGACAATTACACCAAGTAACAAAGACATACACTTACACCAAGTATTTTGACATACACTGACACAAAGTAACAAAGACATACACTGATACACAGTAACACAGACACACACTTACACCAAGTAACAAAGACACAGACTTACACCAAGTAACACAGACACACACTGACACCCAGTAACACAGACACACACTTACACCAAGTAACACAGACATACACTGACACCAAGTCACAAAGACACACACTGACACCCAGTAACAAAGACACACTCTGACACCAAGTCACAAAGACATACACTGATACCCAGTAACACATACACACACTTACACCAAGTAACAAAGACATACACTGACACCAAGTCACAAAGACACACACTGACACCCAGTAACACAGACATACACTGCTACCAAGTCACAAAGACATACACTGATACCCTGTAACACAGACACACACTTACACCAAGTATCACAGACACACACAGTCACAGTAACACAGACACACACTTACACCAAGTAACAAAGACAGACACTGATACCCAGAAACACAAACACACACTTGAACCAAGTAACAAAGATATACACTGACTCCAAGTAGCAAAGACGTACACTGATACCCAGGAACACAGACACACACTTACACCAAGTAACACAGACACACACTTACACAAAGTAACAAAGACATACACTTACACCAAGTAACAAAGACATACACAGGCACCAAGTAACAAAGACATACACTTACACCAAGTAAAAAAGACACACACTTACACCAAGTAACACAGACATACACTGACACCAAGTAACAAAGACATACACTGACACCAAGTTACAAATACATACACTTCCACCAAGTAACAAAGACAGACAATTACACCAAGTAACACAGACATACACTTCCACCAAGTATTTTGACATACACTGACACCAAGTAACAAAGACATACACTGATACCCAGTAACACATACACACACTTACACCAAGTAACAAAGACATACACTGACACCAAGTCACAAAGACACACACTGACACCCAGTAACACAGACATACACTGCTACCAAGTCACAAAGACATACACTGATACCCTGTAACACAGACACACACTTACACCAAGTATCGCAGACACACACAGTACACAGTAACACAGACACACACTTACACCAAGTAACAAAGACAGACACTGATACCCAGTAACACAGACACACACTTACACCAAGTAACAAAGACATACACTGACTCCAAGTAGCAAAGACGTACACTGATACCCAGGAACACAGACACACACTTACACCAAGTAACACAGACACACACTTACACAAAGTAACAAAGACATACACTTACACCAAGTAACACAGACATACACTGACACCAAGTAACAAAGACATACAATTACACCAAGTAACAAAGACACACACTTACACCAAGTAACACAGACACACACTGACACCCAGTAACACAGACACACACTTACACCAAGTATAACAGACACACACCGACACCCAGTAACATAGACACAAACTTACACCAAGCAACACAGACATACACTGACACCAAGTAACAAAGTCATACACTGATACCCAGTAACACAGACACACACTTACACCATGTAACACAGACATACACTGACACCAGTCACAAAGATAGACAATGATACCCAGGAACACAGACACACACTTACACCAAGTAACACAGACACACACTTACACCAAGTAACAAAGACATACACTTAAACCAAGTAACACAGACATACACTGACACCAAGTAACAAAGACATACATTAAACCAAGTAACAAAGACTCACACTTACACCAAGTAACAAAGACAGACACTGATACCCAGTAACACTGACACAAACTTACAGCAAGTAACAAAGACATACACTGACACCCAGTAACACAAACAAACACACACTGACATCCAGTAAAACAGTGAAACACTAATAAACAGGAACAAAGACATACCCTGACACCAAGTAACACAGACACACACTGACACCCAGTAACAAAGACATACACTGACACCAAGTCACAAAGACATACACTGATACCAAGTTACAAAGACATACACTGATACACAGTAACACAGACATACACTTACACCAAGTAACAAAGACCGACACTGATACCCAGTAACACAGACACACACTTACACCAAGTAACAAAGACATACACTGACACCCAGTAACAAAGACATAGACTGACACCCAGTAACACAGACACACACGGACACCAAGTAACAAAGACACACACATACACGAAGTAACACAGACACACACTGACACCCAGTAACACAGACACACACTTACACCAAGTATCACAGACACACACTGATTCACAGTAACACAGACACACACTTACACCAAGTAACAAAGACATACACTGACTCCAAGTAGCAAAGACGTACACTGATACCCAGGAACACAGACACACACTTACACCAAGTAACACAGACACACACTTACACCAAGTAACAAAGACATACACTTACACCAAGTAACACAGACATACACTGACACCAAGTAACAAAGACATACAATTACACCAAGTAACAAAGACACACACTTACACCAAGTAACACAGACACACACTGACACCCAGTAACACAGACACACACTTACACCAAGTATCACAGACACACACTGACACCCAGTAACACAGACACAAACTTACACCAAGGAACACAGACATACACTGACACCAAGTAACAAAGACATACACTGATACACAGTAACACAGACACACACTTACACCATGTAACACAGACAGACACTGACACCAAGTAACAAAGACAGACAATGATACCCAGGAACACAGACACACACTTACACCAAGTAACACAGACACACACTTACACCAAGTAACAAAGACATACACTTACACCAAGTCACAAAGACATACACTGATACCAAGTCACAAAGACATACACTGATACCCAGTAACACAGACACACACTGACACCAAGTAACAAAGACATACCCTGACACCAAGTAACAAAGACATACACTTACACCAAGTAACAAAGACAGACAATTACACCAAGTAACAAAGACATACACTTACACCAAGTATTTTGACATACACTGACACAAAGTAACAAAGACATACACTGATACCCAGTAACACAGACACACACTTACACCAAGTAACAAAGACACAGACTTACACCAAGTAACACAGACACACACTGACACCCAGTAACACAGACACACACTTACACCAAGTAACACAGACATACACTGACACCAAGTCACAAAGACACACACTGACACCCAGTAACAAAGACACACTCTGACACCAAGTCACAAAGACATACACTGATACCCAGGAACACAGACACACACTGACACCCAGTAACAATGACATACACTGGTACCAAGTCACAAAGACATACACTTATACCCAGTAACACAGACACACTCTGACACCCAGTAACAAAGACATACACAGATACCAAGTCACAGAGACATACACTGATACCCAGTAACACATACACACACTGACACCAAGTAACAAAGACATACACAGACACCAAGTAACAAAGACATACACTTACACCAAGTAAAAAAGACACACACTTACACCAAGTAACACAGACATACACTGACACCCAGTAACAAAGACATACACTGACACCAAGTTACAAATACGTACACTTACACCAAGTAACAAAGACAGACAATTACACAAAGTAACACAGACATACACTTCCACCAAGTATTTTGACATACACTGACACCAAGTAACAAAGAAATACACTGATACCCAGTAACACAGACACACACTTACTCCAAGAAACAAAGACATACACTGACACCAAGTCACAAAGACACACACTGACACCCAGTAACACAGACATACACTGCTACCAAGTCACAAAGACATACACTGATACCCTGTAACACAGACACACACTTACACCAAGGAACACAGACATACACTGACACCAAGTAACAAAGACATACACTGATACCCAGTAACACAGACACACACTTACACAAAGTAACAAAGACATACACTGACACCCAGTAACAAAGACATACACTGACACCCAGTAACACAGACACACACGGACACCAAGTAACAAAGACACACACTTACACCAAGTATCACAGACACTCACTGACACCCAGTAACACAGACACACACTTACACCAAGCAACACAGACATACACTGACACCAAGTAACAAAGACAGACACTGATACCCAGTAACACAGACACACACTCACAACAAGTAACACATACATACACTGACACCAAGTAACAAAGACAAACACTTACACCAAGTAACACAGACATACACTGACACCAAGTTACAAAGACATACAATTACATCAAGTAACACAGACACGCACTTACACCAAGTAACACAGACATACACTGACACCAAGTAACAAAGACATGCACTGACACCGAGTAACACAGACACACACAGACACCAAGTAACAAAGACACACACTTACACCAAGTAACTCAGACACACACTGACACCCAGTAACACAGACACACACTTACACCAAGTAACAAAGACACACACTTACACCAAGTAACTCAGACACACACTGACACCCAGTAACACAGACACACACGGACACCAAGTAACAAAGGCACACACTTAAACTAAGTAACTCAGACACACACTGACACCCAGTAACACAGACACACACTTACACCAAGTAACACAGACATACACTGACACCAAGTAACAAAGACGTACAATGATACCCAGGAACACAGACACACACTTACTCCAAGTAACACAGACACACACTTACACCAAGTAACAAAGGCATACACTTACACCAAGTAACACAGACATACACTGACACCAAGTAACAAAGACATACAATCACACCAAGTAACAAAGACTCACAATTACACCAAGTAACAAAGACAGACACTGATACCCAGTAACACAGACACAAACATGCACCAAGTAACAAAGACATACACTGACACCCAGTAACACAAATAAACACACACTGCCACCCAGCAACACAGAGAAACACTAATAAACAGTAACAAAGACATACACTGACACCAAGCAACACAGACAAACACTGACACCCAGTAACAAAGACATACACTGACACCAAGTCACAAAGACATACACTGATACCAAGTCACAAAGAGATACACTGATACCCAGTAACACAGACACACACTGACACCAAGTAACACAGACATACACTGACACCAAGTAACAAAGACATACAATTACACCAAGTAACAAAGACACACACTTACACCAAGTAACACAGACACACACTGACACCCAGTAACACAGACACACACTTACACCAAGTATCACAGACACACACTGACACCCAGTAACACAGACACAAACTTACACCAAGGAACACAGACATACACTGACACCAAGTAACAAAGACATACACTGATACACAGTAACACAGACACACACTTACACCATGTAACACAGACATACACTGACACCAAGTAACAAAGACAGACAATGATACCCAGGAACACAGACACACACTTACACCAAGTAACACAGACACACACTTACACCAAGTAACAAAGACATACACTTACACCAAGTCACAAAGACATACACTGATACCAAGTCACAAAGACATACACTGATACCCAGTAACACAGACACACACTGACACCAAGTAACAAAGACATACCCTGACACCAAGTAACAAAGACATACACTTACACCAAGTAACAAAGACAGACAATTACACCAAGTAACAAAGACATACACTTACACCAAGTATTTTGACATACACTGACACAAAGTAACAAAGACATACACTGATACCCAGTAACACAGACACACACTTACACCAAGTAACAAAGACACAGACTTACACCAAGTAACACAGACACACACTGACACCCAGTAACACAGACACACACTTACACCAAGTAACACAGACATACACTGACACCAAGTCACAAAGACACACACTGACACCCAGTAACAAAGACACACTCTGACACCAAGTCACAAAGACATACACTGATACCCAGGAACACAGACACACACTGACACCCAGTAACAATGACATACACTGGTACCAAGTCACAAAGACATACACTTATACCCAGTAACACAGACACACTCTGACACCCAGTAACAAAGACATACACAGATACCAAGTCACAGAGACATACACTGATAACCAGTAACACATACACACACTGACACCAAGTAACAAAGACATACACAGACACCAAGTAACAAAGACATACACTTACACCAAGTAAAAAAGACACACACTTACACCAAGTAACACAGACATACACTGACACCCAGTAACAAAGACATACACTGACACCAAGTTACAAATACGTACACTTACACCAAGTAACAAAGACAGACAATTACACAAAGTAACACAGACATACACTTCCACCAAGTATTTTGACATACACTGACACCAAGTAACAAAGAAATACACTGATACCCAGTAACACAGACACACACTTACTCCAAGAAACAAAGACATACACTGACACCAAGTCACAAAGACACACACTGACACCCAGTAACACAGACATACACTGCTACCAAGTCACAAAGACATACACTGATACCCTGTAACACAGACACACACTTACACCAAGGAACACAGACATACACTGACACCAAGTAACAAATACATACACTGATACCCAGTAACACAGACACACACTTACACAAAGTAACAAAGACATACACTGACACCCAGTAACAAAGACATACACTGACACCCAGTAACACAGACACACACGGACACCAAGTAACAAAGACACACACTTACACCAAGTATCACAGACACTCACTGACACCCAGTAACACAGACACACACTTACACCAAGCAACACAGACATACACTGACACCAAGTAACAAAGACAGACACTGATACCCAGTAACACAGACACACACTCACAACAAGTAACACATACATACACTGACACCAAGTAACAAAGACAAACACTTACACCAAGTAACACAGACATACACTGACACCAAGTTACAAAGACATACAATTACATCAAGTAACACAGACACGCACTTACACCAAGTAACACAGACATACACTGACACCAAGTAACAAAGACATGCACTGACACCGAGTAACACAGACACACACAGACACCAAGTAACAAAGACACACACTTACACCAAGTAACTCAGACACACACTGACACCCAGTAACACAGACACACACTTACACCAAGTAACAAAGACACACACTTACACCAAGTAACTCAGACACACACTGACACCCAGTAACACAGACACACACGGACACCAAGTAACAAAGGCACACACTTAAACTAAGTAACTCAGACACACACTGACACCCAGTAACACAGACACACACTTACACCAAGTAACACAGACATACACTGACACCAAGTAACAAAGACGTACAATGATACCCAGGAACACAGACACACACTTACTCCAAGTAACACAGACACACACTTACACCAAGTAACAAAGGCATACACTTACACCAAGTAACACAGACATACACTGACACCAAGTAACAAAGACATACAATCACACCAAGTAACAAAGACTCACAATTACACCAAGTAACAAAGACAGACACTGATACCCAGTAACACAGACACAAACATGCACCAAGTAACAAAGACATACACTGACACCCAGTAACACAAATAAACACACACTGCCACCCAGCAACACAGAGAAACACTAATAAACAGTAACAAAGACATACACTGACACCAAGTAACACAGACAAACACTGACACCCAGTAACAAAGACATACACTGACACCAAGTCACAAAGACATACACTGATACCAAGTCACAAAGAGATACACTGATACCCAGTAACACAGACACACACTGACACCAAGTAACAAAGACATACACTGACACCAAGTAACAAAGACACACACTTACACCAAGTAAAAAAGACAGACAATTACACCAAGTGACAAAGACATACACTTACACCAAGTTTCTTGACACACACTGACACCCAGTAGCAAAGCCATACTCTGACACCAAGTCACAAAGACATACAAATATACCCATTAACACAGACACACACTTACACCAAGTAACACAGACATACACTGACACCCAGTAACACAGACACACACTTACACCAAGTAACAAAGACATACACTGACACCCAGTAACAAAGACATACACTGACACCCAGTAACACAGACACACACGGACTTCAAGTAACAAAGACACAGACTTACACCAAGTAACACAGACACACACTGACACCCAGTAACAAAGACACACACTTAAACCAAGTAACACAGACATACACTGACACCAAGTCACAAAGACACACACTGACACCCAGTAACAAAGACATACGCTGACACAAAGTCACAAAGACATACACTGATACCCAGTAACACAGACACACACTGACACCCAGTAACAAAGACATACACTGATACCAAGTCACAAAGACATACACTGATAATCAGTAACACAGACACACACTGACACCAAGTAACAAAGACATACACAGACACCAAGTAACAAAGACATACACTTACACCAAGTAACAAAGGCACTCACTTGCACCAAGTAAACAGACATACACTGACACCAAGTAACAAAGACATACACTGACACCAATTTACAAAGACATACACTTACACCAAGTAACAAAGACAGACAATTACACCAAGTAACAAAGACATAATCTTCCACCAAGTATTTTGACATACACTGACACCAAGTAACAAAGACATACAATGATACCCAGTAACACAGACACGCACATACACCAAGTAACAAAGACATACACTGACACCAAGTCACAAAGACACACACTGACACCCAGTAACAAAGACATACACTGATACCAAGTCACAAAGACATACACTGATACCCAGTAACACAGACACACACTTACACCAAGTAAAGCAGACATACACTGACACCAAGTAACAAAGACATACACTGATACCCAGTAACACAGACACACACTTACACCAAGTAACAAAGACATACACAGACATCCAGTAACAAAGACATACACTGACACCCAGTAACACAGACACACACGGACACCAAGTAACAAAGACATACACTGATTCCAATTCACAAAGACATACACTGATACCCAGTAACACAGACACACACTGACACCCAGTAACAAAGACATACACTGATTCCAAGTCACAAAGACATACACTGATACCCAGTAACACAGACACACACTGACACCCAGTAACAAAGACATACACTGATACCAAGTCACAAAGACATACACTGATACCCAGTAACACAGACACACACTGACACCAAGTAACAAAGACATACACAGACACCAAGTAACAAAGACATACACTTACACCAAGTAACAAAGACACTCGCTTACACCAAGTAAACAGACATACACTGACACCAAGTAACAAATACATACACTGACACCAAGTACCAAAGACATACACTGACACCAATTTACAAAGACATACACTTACACCAAGTAACAAAGACATAATCTTCCACCAAGTATTTTGACATACACTGACACCAAGTAACAAAGACATACACTGATACCCAGTAACACTGACACGCACTTACACCAAGTAACAAAGACATACACTGACACCAAGTCACAAAGACACACACTGACACCCAGTAACAAAGACATACACTGATACCAAGTCACAAAGACATACACTGATACCCAGTAACACAGACACACACTTACACCAAGTAAAGCAGACATACACTGACACCAAGTAACAAAGACATACACTGATACCCAGTAACACAGACACACAATTACACCAAGTAACAAAGACATACACAGACATCCAGTAACAAAGACATACACTGATACCCAGTAACACAGACACACACTGACACCAAGTAACAAAGACATACACTGACACCAAGTAACAAAGACACACACTTACACCAAGTAAAAAAGACAGACAATTACACCAAGTGACAAAGACATACACTTACACCAAGTTTCTTGACACACACTGACACCCAGTAGCAAAGCCATACTCTGACACCAAGTCACAAAGACATACAAATATACCCATTAACACAGACACACACTTACACCAAGTAACACAGACATACACTGACACCCAGTAACACAGACACACACTTACACCAAGTAACAAAGACATACACTGACACCCAGTAACAAAGACATACACTGACACCCAGTAACACAGACACACACGGACTTCAAGTAACAAAGACACAGACTTACACCAAGTAACACAGACACACACTGACACCCAGTAACAAAGACACACACTTAAACGAAGTAACACAGACATACACTGACACCAAGTCACAAAGACACACACTGACACCCAGTAACAAAGACATACGCTGACACAAAGTCACAAAGACATACACTGATACCCAGTAACACAGACACACACTGACACCCAGTAACAAAGACATACACTGATACCAAGTCACAAAGACATACACTGATAATCAGTAACACAGACACACACTGACACCAAGTAACAAAGACATACACAGACACCAAGTAACAAAGACATACACTTACACCAAGTAACAAAGGCACTCACTTGCACCAAGTAAACAGACATACACTGACACCAAGTAACAAAGACATACACTGACACCAATTTACAAAGACATACACTTACACCAAGTAACAAAGACAGACAATTACACCAAGTAACAAAGACATAATCTTCCACCAAGTATTTTGACATACACTGACACCAAGTAACAAAGACATACACTGATACCCAGTAACACAGACACGCACATACACCAAGTAACAAAGACATACACTGACACCAAGTCACAAAGACACACACTGACACCCAGTAACAAAGACATACACTGATACCAAGTCACAAAGACATACACTGATACCCAGTAACACAGACACACACTTACACCAAGTAAAGCAGACATACACTGACACCAAGTAACAAAGACATACACTGATACCCAGTAACACAGACACACACTTACACCAAGTAACAAAGACATACACAGACATCCAGTAACAAAGACATACACTGACACCCAGTAACACAGACACACACGGACACCAAGTAACAAAGACATACACTGATTCCAATTCACAAAGACATACACTGATACCCAGTAACACAGACACACACTGACACCCAGTAACAAAGACATACACTGATTCCAAGTCACAAAGACATACACTGATACCCAGTAACACAGACACACACTGACACCCAGTAACAAAGACATACACTGATACCAAGTCACAAAGACATACACTGATACCCAGTAACACAGACACACACTGACACCAAGTAACAAAGACATACACAGACACCAAGTAACAAAGACATACACTTACACCAAGTAACAAAGACACTCGCTTACACCAAGTAAACAGACATACACTGACACCAAGTAACAAATACATACACTGACACCAAGTACCAAAGACATACACTGACACCAATTTACAAAGACATACACTTACACCAAGTAACAAAGACATAATCTTCCACCAAGTATTTTGACATACACTGACACCAAGTAACAAAGACATACACTGATACCCAGTAACACTGACACGCACTTACACCAAGTAACAAAGACATACACTGACACCAAGTCACAAAGACACACACTGACACCCAGTAACAAAGACATACACTGATACCAAGTCACAAAGACATACACTGATACCCAGTAACACAGACACACACTTACACCAAGTAAAGCAGACATACACTGACACCAAGTAACAAAGACATACACTGATACCCAGTAACACAGACACACAATTACACCAAGTAACAAAGACATACACAGACATCCAGTAACAAAGACATACACTGACACCCAGTAACACAGACACTCACGGACACCAAGTAACAAAGACATACACTGATTCCAAGTCACAAAGACATACACTGATACCCAGTAACACAGACACACACTGACACCCAGTAACAAAGACATCCACTGATACCAAGTCACAAAGACATACACTGATACCCAGTAACACAGACACACACTGACACCAAGTAACAAAGACATACACTGACACCAATTTACAAAGACATACACTTACACCAAGTAACAAAGACAGACAATTACACCAAGTAACAAAGACATAATCTTCCACCAAGTATTTTGACATACACTGACACCAAGTAACAAAGACATGCACTGATACCCAGTAACACAGACACGCACTTACACCAAGTAACAAAGACATACACTGACACCAAGTCACAAAGACACACACTGACACCCAGTAACAAAGACATACACTGATACCAAGTCACAAAGACATACACTGATACCCAGTAACACAGACACACACTTGCACCAAGTAAAGCAGACATACGCTGACACCAAGTAACAAAGACATACACTGATACCCAGTAACACAGACACACACTTACACCAAGTAACAAAGACATACACAGACATCCAGTAACAAAGACATACACTGACACCCAGTAACACAGACACACACGGACACCAAGTAACAAAGACACACACTTACACCAAGTATCACAGACACACACTGACACCCAGTAACACAGACACGGCCTTACCCTAAGTAACACAGACATACACTGACACCAAGTAACAAAGACATGCACTGATACCCAGTAACACAGACACACACTTACACCAAGTAACACAGACATACACTGACACCAAGTAACAAAGACATACACTGATACCCAGGAACACAGACACACACTTACATCAAGCAACACAGACACACACTTACACCAAATCAAAAAGACATACACTGATACCCCGTAACACAGACACACACTTACACCAAGTGACACAGACATACACTGACACCAAGTAACTAAGACAAACACTGATATCCAGTAACACAGACACACACTTACACCAAGTAACAAAGACAGACACTGATACCCAGTAACACAGACACACACATACACCAAGTAACAATCACATACACTGACACACAGTAACAAAGACATACACTGACACCCAGTAACACAGACACACACGGACACCAAGTAACAAAGACATACGCTTACACCCAGTAACAAAGACATACACTGATGCCCAGTAACACAGACACACACTAACACCAAGTAACAAAGACATACTCTGACACCAAGTAACAAAGACATCCACTGACACCAAGTTTCAAACACAGGCAATGATACCCAGTAACACAGACACACATTGACACCAAGTCACAAAGACATGCACTGACACCAAATAACAAAGACATACACTTACACCAAGTAACAAAGACATACACATACCCCAAGTAACAAAGACATACACTGATACCCAGTAACACAGACACACACTGACACCAAGTAACAAAGACATGCACTGATACCAGGTCACAAAGACATACACTGATACCCAGTAACACAGACACACACTGACACCCAGTAACAAAGACATACACTGATACCAAGTCACAAAGACATACACTGATACCCAGTAACACAGACACACACTGACACACAGTAACAAAGACACAAACTGAAACCATGTCACAAAGACATACACTGATACCCAGTAACACAGACACACACTGACACCAAGTAACAAAGACATGCACTGACACCAAATAACAAAGACAAACACTTACACCATGTAACAAAGACAGACACTGACACCAAGTCACAAAGACAGACACTGACACTCCAGTAACAAAGACAAACACTGACACCAAGTAACGAACACAGACACTGACACCAAGTCACAAAGACATACACTGACACCCAGTAACAAAGACATACACTGATGCCCAGTAACACAGACACACACTCACAACAAGTAACAAAGACATACACTGCCACCCAGTAACAAAGACATACACTGACACCAAGTCACAAAGACAGGCACTGACACCCAGTAACAAAGACGTACACTGACACCAAGTAACAAAGACATACACTTACACCCAGTAACACAGACATACACTGACACCAAGTAACGAACACAGACACTGACACCAAGTCACAAAGACATACACTGACACCCAGTAACAAAGACATACACTGATGCCCAGTAACACAGACACACACTCACACCAAGTAACAAAGACATACGCTTACACCAAGTAACACAGTCATACACTGACACCAAGTCACAAAGACACACACTGACACCCAGTAACAAAGACATACACTGACACCAAGTCACAAAGACATACACTGATGCACAGACACACACTTACACCAAGTAACGCAGACATACACTGACACCAAGTAACAAAGAAATACAATGATACCCAGTATCACAGACACACACTTACACCAAGTAACAAAGACATACACTGACACCAAGTCACAAAGACATACACTGATATCCAGGAACACAGACACACACTGACACCCAGTAAGAAAGACATGCACAGATACCAAGTCACAAAGACATACACTGATACCCAGTAACACAGACACACACTGACACCCAGTAACAAAGACATACACTGATACCAAGTCATAAAGACATACACTGATACCCAGTAACACAGACACACACTGACACCCAGTAAAAAAGTCATGCACTGTTACCAAGTCGCAAAGACATACACTGATACCCAGTAACACAGACACACACTGACACCAAGTAACAAAGACATGCACAGATACCAAGTCACAAAAACATACACTGATACCCAGTAACACAGACACTCACTGACACCCAGTAACAAAGACATACATTGATACCAAGTCACAAAGACTTACACTGATACCCAGTAACACAGACACACACTGACACCAAGTAACAAAGTCATGCACTGACACCAAGTCACAAAGACATACACTTACACCAAGTAACAAAGACATACACTTACACCAAGTAACCCAGACATACACTGACACCAAGTAACAAAGACATACACTGACACCAAGTAACAAAGACATACACTTACAACAAGTAACACAGACACATACTTACACCAAGTAACAAAGACATACACTGACACCAAGTAACACAGACATACACTGACAACAAGTAGCAAAGACAGACAATTACACCAAGTAACAAAGACACACACTTACACAAAGTAACACAGATATACACTGACACCTTGCAACAAAGACATGCACTGACACCCAGTAACACAGACACACAAGGACACCAAGTAACAAAGACACACACTTACACCAAGTAACACAGACACACACTCACACCAAGTAACAAAGACATACACTGATACCAGGTCACAAAGACATACACTGATACCCAGTAACACAGACACACACTGACACCCAGTAACAAAGACATACACTGATACCAAGTCACAAAGACATACACTGATACCCAGTAACACAGACACACACTGACACCCAGTAACAAAGGCACAAACTGATACCAAGTCACAAAGACATACACTGATACTCAGTAACACAGACACACACTGACACCAAGTAACAAAGACATGCACTGACACCAAATAACAAAGACATACACTTACACCAAGTAACAAAGACATACACTGACACCAAGTCACAAAGACAGACACTGACACTCCAGTAACAAAGACAAACACTGACACCAAGTAACGAACACAGACACTGACACCAAGTCACAAAGACATACACTGACACCCAGTAACAAAGACATACACTGATGCCCAGTAACACAGACACACACTCACAACAAGTAACAAAGACATACACTGCCACCCAGTAACAAAGACATACACTGACACCAAGTCACAAAGACAGGCACTGACACCCAGTAACAAAGATGTACACTGACACCAAGTAACAAAGACATACACTTACACCAAGTAACACAGACATACACTGACACCAAGTAACGAACACAGACACTGACACCAAGTCACAAAGACATACACTGACACCCTGTAACAAAGACATACACTGATGCCCAGTAACACAGACACACACTCACACCAAGTAACAAAGACATACGCTTACACCAAGTAACACAGTCATACACTGACACCAAGTCACAAAGACACACACTGACACCCAGTAACAAAGACATACACTGACACCAAGTCACAAAGACATACACTGATGCACAGACACACACTTACACCTATTAACGCAGACATACACTGACACCAAGTAACAAAGAAATACAATGATACCCAGTATCACAGACACACACTTACACCAAGTAACAAAGACATACACTGACACCAAGTCACAAAGACATACACTGATACCCAGGAACACAGACACACACTGACACCCAGTAAGAAAGACATACACTGATACCAAGTCACAAAGACATACACTGATACCCAGTAACACAGACACACACTGACACCCAGTAACAAAGACATACACTGATACCAAGTCATAAAGACATACACTGATACCCAGTAACACAGACACACACTGACACCCAGTAACAAAGTCATGCACTGTTACCAAGTCGCAAAGACATACACTGATACCCAGTAACACAGACACACACTGACACCCAGTAACAAAGACATACACTGATACCAAGTCATAAATACATACACTGATACCCAGTAACACAGACACACACTGACACCCAGTAACAAAGACAAGCACTGATACCAAGTCACAAAGACATACACTGATACCCAGTAACACAGACACACACTGACACCCAGTAACAAAGACATACACTGATACCAAGTCACAAAGACATACACTGATACCCAGTAACACAGACACTCACTGACACCCAGTAACAAAGACATACACTGATACCAAGTCACAAAGACAGACACTGATACCCAGTAACACAGACACACACATACACCAAGTAACAATGACATACACTGACACCCAGTAACACAGACACACACGGACACCAAGTAACAAAGACATACGCTTACACCCAGTAACAAAGACATACACTGATGCCCAGTAACACAGGCACACACTCACACCAAGTAACAAAGACATACACTGACACCAAGAAACAAAGACATCCACTGACACCAAGTCACAAACACAGGCAATGATACCCAGTAACACAGACACACATTGACACCAAGTAACAAAGACATGCACTGACACCAAATAACAAAGACATACACTTACACCAAGTAACAAAGACATACACATACACCAAGTAACACAGACATACACTGACACCCAGAAACACAGACACACACTGACACCCAGTAACAAAGACAAACACTGATACCAAGTAACAAAGACATACACTGATACCCAGTAACACAGACACACACTGACACCAAGTAACAAAGACATGCACTGATACCAGGTCACAAAGACATACACTGATACCCAGTAACACAGACACACACTGACACCCAGTAACAAAGACATACACTGATACCAAGTCACAAAGACATACACTGATACCCAGTAACACAGACACACACTGACACACAGTAACAAAGACACAAACTGATACCAAGTCACAAAGACATACACTGATACCCAGTAACACAGATACACACTGACACCAAGTAACAAAGACATGCACTGACACCAAATAACAAAGACATACACTTACACCAAGTAACAAAGACATACACTGACACCAAGTCACAAAGACAGACACTGACACTCCAGTAACAAAGACAAACACTGACACCCAGTAACGAACACAGACACTGACAGCAAGTCACAAAGACATACACTGACACCCAGTAACAAAGACATACACTGATGCCCAGTAACACAGACACACACTCACAACAAGTAACAAAGACATACACTGCCACCCAGTAACAAAGACATACACTGACACCAAGTCACAAAGACAGGCACTGACACCCAGTAACAAAGACGCACACTGACACCAAGTAACAAAGACATACACTTACACCAAGTAACACAGACATACACTGACACCAAGTAACGAACACAGACACTGACACCAAGTCACAAAGACATACACTGACACCCAGTAACAAAGACATACATTGATGCCCAGTAACACAGTCACACACTGACACCCAGTAACAAAGACATACACTGACACCGAGTCACAAAGACATACACTGATGCACAGACACACACTTACACCAAGAAACGCAGACATACACTGACACCAAGTAACAAAGAAATACAATGATACCCAGTATCACAGACACACACTTACACCAAGTAACAAAGACATACACTGACACCAAGTCACAAAGACATACACTGATACCCAGGAACACAGACACACACTGACACCCAGTAAGAAAGACATACACTGATACCAAGTCACAAAGACATACACTGATACCCAGTAACACAGACACACACTGACACCCAGTAACAAAGACATACACTGATACCAAGTCATAAAGACATACACTGATACCCAGTAACACAGACACACACTGACACCCAGTAACAAAGTCATGCACTGTTACCAAGTCGCAAAGACATACACTGATACCCAGTAACACAGACACACACTGACACCAAGTAACAAAGACATGCACAGATACCAAGTCACAAAGACATACACTGATACCCAGTAACACAGACACACACTGACACCCAGTAACAAAGACATACACTGATACCAAGTCACAAAGACATACACTGATACCCAGTAACACAGACACTCACTGACACCCAGTAACAAAGACATACACTGATACCAATCACAAAGACATACACTGATACCCAGTAACACAGACACACACTGACACCAAGTAACAAAGTCATGCACTGACACCAAGTCACAAAGACATACACTTACACCAAGTAACAAAGACATACACTTACACCAAGTAACCCAGACATACACTGACACCAAGTAACAAAGACATACACTGACACCAAGTAACAAAGACATACACTTACAACAAGTAACACAGACACATACTTACACCATTTAACAAAGACATACACTGACACCAAGTAACACAGACATACACTGACAACAAGTAGCAAAGACAGACAATTACACCAAGTAACAAAGACACACACTTACACAAAGTAACACAGATATACACTGACACCTTGCAACAAAGACATGCACTGACACCCAGTAACACAGACACACAAGGACACCAAGTAACAAAGACACACACTTACACCAAGTAACACAGACACACACTCACACCAAGTAACAAAGACATACACTGATACCAGGTCACAAAGACATACACTGATACCCAGTAACACAGACACACACTGACACCCAGTAACAAAGACATACACTGATACCAAGTCACAAAGACATACACTGATACCCAGTAACACAGACACACACTGACACCCAGTAACAAAGACACAAACTGATACCAAGTCACAAAGACATACACTGATACCCAGTAACACAGACACACACTGACACTAAGTAACAAAGACATGCACTGACACCAAATAACAAAGACATACACTTACACCAAGTAACAAAGACATACACTGACACCAAGTCACAAAGACAGACACTGACACTCCTGTAACAAAGACAAACACTGACACCAAGTAACGAACACAGACACTGACACCAAGTCACAAAGACATACACTGACACCCAGTAACAAAGACATACACTGATGCCCAGTAACACAGACACACACTCACAACAAGTAACAAAGACATACACTGCCACCCAGTAACAAAGACATACACTGACACCAAGTCACAAAGACAGGCACTGACACCCAGTAACAAAGATGTACACTGACACCAAGTAACAAAGACATACACTTACACCAAGTAACACAGACATACACTGACACCAAGTAACGAACACAGACACTGACACCAAGTCACAAAGACATACACTGACACCCTGTAACAAAGACATACACTGATGCCAAGTAACACAGACACACACTCACACCAAGTAACAAAGACATACGCTTACACCAAGTAACACAGTCATACACTGACACCAAGTCACAAAGACACACACTGACACCCAGTAACAAAGACATACACTGACACCAAGTCACAAAGACATACACTGATGCACAGACACACACTTACACCAAGTAACGCAGACATACACTGACACCAAGTAACAAAGAAATACAATGATACCCAGTATCACAGACACACACTTACACCAAGTAACAAAGACATACACTGACACCAAGTCACAAAGACATACACTGATACCCAGGAACACAGACACACACTGACACCCAGTAAGAAAGACATACACTGATACCAAGTCACAAAGACATACACTGATACCCAGTAACACAGACACACACTGACACCCAGTAACAAAGACATACACTGATACCAAGTCATAAAGACATACACTGATACCCAGTAACACAGACACACACTGACACCCAGTAACAAAGTCATGCACTGTTACCAAGTCGCAAAGACATACACTGATACCCAGTAACACAGACACACACTGACACCCAGTAACAAAGACATACACTGATACCAAGTCATAAAGACATACACTGATACCCAGTAACACAGACACACACTGACACCCAGTAACAAAGACATGCACTGATACCAAGTCACAAAGACATACACTGATACCCAGTAACACAGACACACACTGACACCCAGTAACAAAGACATACACTGATACCAAGTCACAAAGACATACACTGATACCCAGTAACACAGACACTCACTGACACCCAGTAACAAAGACATACACTGATACCAAGTCACAAAGACATACACTGATACCCTGTAACACAGACACACACTGACACCAAGTAACAAAGTCATGCACTGACACCAAGTCACAAAGACATTCACTTACACCAAGTAACGAAGACATACACTTACAACAAGTAACACAGACACAGGATCGGAGATTGAAGTATCGGCAGCTGTTCTCGTCAGTTTCATCCGGATCAATTTCATTGAGAAAACAAAGAGCAGGTGTGGCTGGGGGAGGGCAGTGGGCCCAGGTAACATACACTAAACTAACTGTTAACTTTTAGATAGGGCTAAAATGAACTGATTTAAAGAGCCAGGGGAATTTAAACAGTTTAAGAGGGCAGATTGGGGGAGAAAACGTTAGGGATGGGAGCAGATGGCCATGGATAGAGTTGAACAGCAAGGGAGCTTCCGAGGGAGCTTCCAGCCCAGGAGCCATCTTGTTACTTGGTGTCAGTGTATGTCTGTGTTACTTGGTGCAAGTGTGTGTCTTTGTTACTTGGTGTAAGTGTGTGTCTTTGTTACTTGGTGTAAGTGCATGTCTGTGTTACTTGGTGTAAGTGTGTGTCTGTGTTACTGAGTGTCAGTGTGTGTCTGTGTTACTTGGTGTAAGTGTGTGTCTTTGTTACTTGGTGTCTGTGTGTGTCTTTGTTACTTGGTGTCAGTGTATGTCAAGGTACTTGGTGTAAGTGTATCTATTTGTTACTTGGTGTAATTGTTTGTCTTTGTTACTTGGTGTCAGTGTATGTCTTTGTTACTTGGTGTCAGTGTGTGTCTGTGTTACTGGGTATCAGTGTATGTCTTTGTGACTTGGTATCAGTGTATGTCTTTGTCACTTGGTGTCAGTGTATGTCTTTGTTTCTGGTTGTCAGTGTGTGTCTTTGTGACTTGGTATCAGTGTATGTCTTTGTTACTGGGTGTCAGTGTGTGTCTGTGTTACTTGGTGTAAGTGTGTGTCTTTGTTACTTGGTGTAAGTGTGTGTCTTTGTTACTTGGTGTAATTGTATGTCTTTGTTACTGGGTGTCAGTGTGTGTCTGTGTTACTGGGTATCTGTGTATGTCTTTGTGACTTGGTATCAGTGTCTGTCTTTGTTACTGGGTGTCAGTGTGTGTCTGTGTTCCTGGGTATCAGTGTATGTCTCTGTGATTGGTGTCAATGTATGTCTTTGTTACTTGGTGCAAGTGTGTGTCTTTGTTACTTGGTGTAAGTGTGTGTCTTTGTTACTTGGTGTAATTGTATGTCTTTGTTACTGGGTGTCAGTGTGTGTCTGTGTTACTGGGTATCTGTGTATGTCTTTGTGACTTGGTATCAGTGTATGTCTTTGTTACTGGGTGTCAGAGTGTGTCTGTGTTACTGGGTATGAGTGCATGTCTTTGTGACTTGGTATCAGTGTATGTCTTTGTTACTGGGTGTCAGTGTGTGTCCGTGTTCCTGGGTATCAGTGTATGTCTCTGTGACTTGGTTTCAGTGTATGTCTTTGTTACTTGGTGCAAGTGTGTGTCTGTGATACTGGGTATCAGTGTATGTCTTTGTTACTTGGTGTCAGTGTGTGTCTGTGTTACTTGGTGTAAGTGTGTGTCTGTGTATCAGTGTATGTCTTTGTGACTTGGTGTCAGTGTATGTCTTTGTTACTGGGTGTCAGTGTGTATCTTTGTGACTTGGTGTCATTGTATGACTGTGTTACTGGGGGTCAGTGTGTGTCTGTGTTACTGGGGGTCAGTGTGCTTTTCTAACTGGGTGTCAGTGTGTGTCTGTGTTACTGGGTATCAGTGAATGTCTTTGTTACTTGGTGTAAGCGTATCTCTTTGTTACTTGGTGTCAGTGTATGTCTGTGTTACTTGGTGTAAGTGTATGTCTTTGTTACTTGGTGTCAGTGTATGTCTTTGTTACTGGGTGTCAGTGTCTGTCTTTGTGACTTGGTGTCAGTGTATGTCTTTGTTACTTGGTGTCAGTGTATGTCTTTGTTACTTGGTGTGAGTGTGTGTCTGTGTTACTGGCCATCAGTGCATGTCTTTGTTACTTGGTTTCAGTGTATGACATTGTCACTTGGTGTCAGTGTATGTCTTTGTTACTGGGTGTCAGTGTATGTCTTTGTGACTTGGTGTCAGTGTCTGTGTTCGTTACTTGGTGTCAGTGTTTGTCTTTGTTACTGGGTGTAAATGTATGTCTTTGTGACTTGGTGTCAGTGCATATCTTTGTTACTTGGTGTAAGTGTGTGTCTGTGTTCCTTGGTATCAGTGTATGTCTTTGTTACTTGGTGTCAGTGTATGACTGTGTTACTTGGTGTCAGTGTATGCCTTTGTTACTTGGTGTCAGAGTATGTCTTTGTGACTTGGTGTCAGTGTCTGTCTTCGTTACTTGGTGTCAGTGTATGTCTGTGTTAGTTGGTGTCAGTGTGTGTCTGTGTTACTGGGTATCAGTGTATGTCTTTGTTACTTGGTGTCAGTGTATGTCTGTGTAACTTGGTGTAAGTGTGTGTCTTTGTTACTGGGTGTCAGTGTGTGTCTGTGTTACATGGTGTAAGTGTGTGTCTTTGTTACTTGGTGCCCGTGTGTGTCTGTGTTACTTGGTGTAAGTGTGTGTCTTTGTTACTTGTTTTCAGTGTATGTCAGTGTTACTTGGTGTCAGTGTATGTCTTTGTTACTTGGTGTAAGTATGTGTCTGTGTTACTTGTTGTAAGTGTATGTCTTTGTTACTTGGTGTCAGTGTATGTCATTGTTACTTGGTGTCAGTGTATGTCTGTGTTACTTGGTGTATGTGTATGTCTTTGTTACTGGGTGTCAGTGTGTGTCTGTGTTCCTGGGTATCAGTGTATGTCTCTGTTACTTGGTGTCAGTGTATGTCTTTGTTACTTGGTGCAAGTGTGTGTCTGTGATACTGGGTATCAGTGTATGTCTTTGTTACTTGGTGACAGTGTGTGTCTGAGTTACTTGGTGTAACTATGTGTCTGTGTATCAGTGTATGTCTTTGTGACTTGGTGTCAGTGTATGTCTTTGTTACTGGGTATCAGTGTGTATCTTTGTGACTTGGTGTCAGTGTATGACTGTGTTACTGGGGGTCAGTGTGTGTCTGTGTTACTGGGGGTCAGTGTTTGTTTCTAACTGGGTGTCAGTGTGTGTCTGTGTTATTGGGTATCAGTGTATGTCTTTGTTACTTGGTGTAAGCGTATCTCTTTGTTACTTGGTGTCAGTGTATGTCTGTGTTACTTGGTGTAAGTGTATGTCTTTGTTACTTGGTGTCAGTGTATGTCTTTGTTACTGGGTGTCAGTGTTTGTCTTTGTGACTTGGTGTCAGTGTATGTCTTTGTTACTTGGTGTCAGTGTATGTCTTTGTTACTTGGAGTGAGTGTGTGTCTGTGTTGCTGGCCATCAGTGCATGTCTTTGTTACTTGGTTTCAGTGTATGACTTTGTTACTTGGTCTCAGTGTATGTCTTTGTTACTGGGTGTCAGTGTATGTCTTTGTGACTTGGTGTCAGTGTCTGTGTTCGTTACTTGGTGTCAGTGTTTGTCTTTGTTACTGGGTGTCAGTGTCTGTCTTTTTGACTTGGTGTCAGTGTATGTCTTTGTTACTTGGTGTAAATGTATGTCTGTGTTACTGGGTATCAGTGTATATCTTTGTTACTTGATGTAAGTGTGTGTCTGTGTTACTTGGTGTAAGTGTGTGTCTGTGTTCCTTGGTATCAGTGTATGTCTTTGTTACTTGGTGTCAGTGTATGCCTGTGTTACTTACTTTCTGAGCATCTGGAAAGACACTGCTTGATTCGGGACAGTCAGCACGGTTTTGTGAGGGGTAGGTCTTGCCTCACAAGCCTGATTGAATTCTTTGAGCAGGTGACCAAGCAAGTGGATGAGGGTAAACCAGTGGATGTGGTGTACATGGATTTTAGTAAGGCATTTGATAAGGTCCCCCATGGTAGACTTATGGAGAAAGTCAGGAGGCATGGGATAGTGGGGAATGTGGCCAGTTGGATTAAGAATTGGCTAACTGATAGAAGGCAGAGAGTGGTCTTAGATGGTAAATACTCAGCCTGGAGCCCAGTTACCAGTGGCGTGCCGCAGGGATCAGTTCTGGGTCCTCTCCTGTTTGTGATTTTTATTAACGACTTGGATGAGGAAGTCGAAGGGTGGGTCAGTAAATTTGCAGATGATACAAAGGTTTGTGGAGTTGTGGATACCGAGGAGGGCTATTGTCGTCTGCAAAGGGACTTGGATAGGTTGCAGTGCTGGGCTGAAAAGTGGCAGATGGAGTTTAACCCTGAAAAGTGTGAGGTCGTCCATTTTGGAAGGACAAACACGAATGCAAAATACTGGGTTAACGGTAGGGTTCTTGGGCATGTGGAGGAGCAGAGAGACCTTGGGGTCTATGTGCATAGATCGTTGAAAGTTGCAACTCAAGTGGATAGGGCTGTGAAGAAGGCATATGGGGTGTTAGCGTTCATTAGCAGAGGGATTGAATTTAAGAGCCGTGAGGTGATGATGCAGCTGTACAGGACCTTGGTAAGGCCTCATTTGGAGTACTGTGTGCAGTTCTGGTCGCCTCATTTTAGGAAGGATGTGGAAGCCTTGGAGAGGGTGCAGAGGAGATTTACCAGGATGTTGCCTGGAATGGAGAATAAGTCTTACGAGGAAAGGCTGAACATTCTAGGGCTCTTCTCATTAGAACGGAGAAGGATGAGGGGTGACATGATAGAGGTTTATAAGATGATCAGGGGAATAGATAGGGTAGACAGTCAGAAACTATTTCCCCGGGTGGAGCAAAGCGTTACAAGGGGTCATAAATTTAAGGTGAAGGGTGGGAGATATAAGGGGGATGTCAGGGGAAGGTTCTTTACCCAGAGAGTGGTCGGGGCATGGAATGCCTTGCCTGGGGAAGTTGTTGAGTCAGAAACTTTAGGGACTTTCAAACGGCTTTTAGATAGGTATATGGATAAAGGAGAATGATGGGGTATAGATTAAATTGTCCTTGACAGAGGACAAAGGATCGGCACAACATCGTGGGCCGAAGGGCCTGTTCTGTGCTGTATTTTTCTATGTTCTATGTTCTATGTTCTATGAAAGTGTATGCCTTTGTTACTTGGTGTCAGTGTATGTCTTTGTGACTTGGTATCAGTGTATGTCTTTGTTACTGGGTGTCAGTGTGTGTCTGTTTTACTGGGTATCAGTGTATGTCTTTGTGACTTGGTATCAGTGTATGTCTTTGTTACTGGGTGTCAGTGTGTGTCTGTGTTCCTGGGAATCAGTGTATGTCTTTGTTACTTGGTGACAGTGTATGTCTGTGCTACTTGGTGTAAGTGTGTGTCTGTGTACAGTGTATGTCTTTGTGACTTGGTGTCAGTGTATGTCTTTGTTACTGGGTGTCAGTGTGTGTCTTTGTGACTTGGTGTCAGTGTATGACTGTGTTAGTGGGGGTCAGTGTGTGTCTGTGTTACTGGGGGTCAGTGTATGTTTCTAACAGGGTGTCAGTGTGTGTCTGTGTTACTGGGTATCAGTGTATGTCTTTTTTACTTGGTGTAAGCGTATGTCTTTGTTACTTGGTGTAAGTATGTGTCTGTGTTACTTGTTGTAAGTGTATGTCTTTGTTACTTGGTGTCAGTGTATGTCTTTGTTACTTGGTGTCAGTGTATGTCTGTGTTACTTGGTGTATGTGTATGTCTTTGTTACTTGGTGTAAGTGTATGTCTTTGTTATTTGGTGTCAGTGCATGTCTTTGTTACTTGGTGTCAGTGTGTGTCTGTGTTACTGGGTATCAGTGTATGTCTTTGTGACTTGGTATCAGTGTGTGTCTTTGTTACTGGGTGTCAATGTGTGTCTGTGTTACTGGGTATCAGTGTATGTCTTTGTGACTTGGTATCGGTGTATGTCTTTGTTACTGGGTGTCAGTGTGTGTCTGTGTTACTGGGTATCAGTGTATGTCTTTGTGACCTGGTATCAGTGCATGTCTTTGTTACTTGGTGTCAGTGTGTGTCTGTGTTACTGGGTATCAGTGTATGTCTGTGTTACTGGGTGTCAGTGTGTGTCTGTGTTACTGGGTGTCAGTGTATGACTGTGTTACTGGGGGTCAGTGTGTGTCTGTGTTACTGGGGGTCAGTGTGTGTTTCTAACAGGGTGTCAGTGTGTGTCTGTGTTACGGGGTATCAGTGTATGTCTTTTTTACTTGGTGTAAGCGTATGTCTTTGTTACTTGGTGTCAGTGTATGTCTGTGTTACTTGGTGTAAGAGTATGTCTTTGTTACTTGGTGTCAGTGTATGTCTTTGTTACTGGGTGTCAGTGCCGGTCTTTGTGACTTGGTGTTAGTGTATGTCTTTTATACTTGGTGTCAGTGTATGTCTTTGTTACTTGGTGTGAGTGTGTGTCTGTGTTACTGGGTGTCAGTGTGTGTCTGTGTTACTTGGTGTAAGTGTGTGTCTTTGTTACTTGGTGTCCGTGTGTGTCTGTGTTACTGGGTGTCAGTGCATGTCTTTGTTGCAAGGTGACAGTGTATATCTGTGTTACTTGGTGTAAGTGTGTGTCTTTGTTACTTGGTTTAATTGTATGTCTTTGTTACTTTTTGTCAGTGTATGTCTGTGTTACTTGGTGTCAGTGCATGTCTTTGTTACTTGGTGTAAGTATGTGTCTGTGTTACTTGTTGTAAGTGTATGTCTTTGTTACTTGGTGTCAGTGTATGTCTTTGTTACTTGGTGTCAGTGTATGTCTGGGTTACTTGGTGTAAGTGTATGTCTTTGTTACTTGGTGTAAGTGTATGTCTTTGTTACTTGGTGTCAGTGCATGTCTTTGTTACTTGGTGTCAGTGTGTGTCTGTGTACTGGGTATCAGTGTATGTCTTTGTTACTTGGTGTCAGTGTATGTCTGTGTTACTTGGTGTAAGTGTGTGTCTTTGTTACTGGGTGTCAGTGTGTGTTTGTGTTACTTGGTGTAAGTGTGTGTCTTTGTTACTTGGTGCCCGTGTGTGTCTGTGTTACTTGGTGTAAGTGTGTGTCTTTGTTACTTGGTGTAATTGTATGTCTTTGTTACTTGTATTCAGTGTATGTCTGTGTTACTTGGTGTCAGTGTATGTCTTTGTTACTTGGTGTAAGTATGTGTCTTTGTTACTTGTTGTAAGTGTATGTCTTTGTTACTTGGTGTCAGTGTATGTCTTTGTTACTTGGTGTCAGTGTATGTCTGTGTTACTTGGTGTATGTGTATGTCTTTGTTACTTGGTGTAAGTGTATGTCTTTGTTATTTGGTGTCAGTGCATGTCTTTGTTACTTGGTGTCAGTGTGTGTCTGTGTTACTGGGTATCAGTGTATGTCTTTGTGACTTGGTATCAGTGTGTGTCTTTGTTACTGGGTGTCAATGTGTGTCTGTGTTACTGGGTATCAGTGTATGTCTTTGTGACTTGGTATCAGTGTATGTCTTTGTTACTGGGTGTCAGTGTGTGTCTGTGTTACTGGGTATCAGTGTATGTCTGTGTTACTTGGTGTAAGTGTGTGTCTTTTTTACAGAGTGTCTGCAGCCACGGCATGCGGTAAGTCCATTGAGGTGAAGAAGGAGCTGCGGGACCCGAGAGAAGTCCTGTGAAAAGGTGCCCCGAACACCCAAAACATCCACGAACGGCCCCCCCGGCCGCAACTTCAAAGCGCCCGCGGGAGATGGCTCGGAGAGCATCTGCAGCGCACTGTCGGCAATGCTGCATGCCTTTATTTAAACCACTGCAAAAAAAAAAAACCCTTAGCAAATGTAATCACCTCTAAGTCTGCCAAATGATGCTTCACCTCCCGAAGGACGTGGATGAGCTTTCCGGACGTCGATGGTGGGCACTGAGGAAATGGCTTATTACCTGCACCAGATTCCACCCCCCCTCCCCCCCCCTTTACCCCCCTTCCACCCCCCCCCACCCCCGTCCCCTTCCCTGCTCCACCCTCTCAGCTCACCCCCTCACAACCCCGTCCCAGCCCGCCCCCCCTCGCACCATCTTCACCCCGCACCCCTTCCCCTGCACCCCCCCCACCCCCTCCCTCTACCCCTCCCCCTTGCATCCCCTCCTCCCACCGGCACCATCCTACACCTGTGTAGGGGCCCCAACAACCCCACTGCCTTGTGGGCGTCTCGGGAGAGACCAAGGCTAAGGGAGTAAACCCTAACAGAAAATCCGGAGCGGAACCCCGTAGGCGGTCATGTGTCACCTTTGGCATGTTTCCGGCAGTTCCTGCAACCATACTGGTGTCAAACGTCGTGTCCTGCACTCCTTTGGACCCCACCAGAAAGGCCGAGAGGGGGGTTTTGACGACTGGGCAACTCTCAACCTCCATAAATTTGCCCAGGCATGCGCCATGGAGAGGTCACTCCATAGTTGCCTCACAGCGACTGAAACAACACGGAAGGCAGCAGTTACGGGTTATAAGTCCAGATAAATTGGCGTAGAAACTGGGCGCCACGGGTTGCCTTTGTCGGTGGGAGAGGTCATTGCACCTCACTGGACAGCTACCGCCCGCCTCAAACCGGGCAGCCCCCGGTCAATAAGGTTCTGTCCCGCCACAGTCTGCCTGCTTCAATGGGTGCTTGGAGCTCAGGGTCATTGCCCGAAAGGTGGACTGATACACCGCACCAAACAACATGAAAAAAGGAAAGAAGGTACCAGCCCTTCGCTTTGCAAGCTGGAACGTCAGAACTATGTGTCCTGGCCTGTCGGAAGACCTTACACAAATCAACGATTCTCGGAAGACCGCCATCATTAACAACGAGCTCAGTAGACTCAATGTGGACATTGCAGCACTTCAGGAGACTCGCCTCCCCGCGAGTGGCTCTCTAGCAGAGCAAGACTACACCTTCTTCTGGCAGGGCAGGGATCCTGAAGAACCAAGACAGCATGGAGTGGGCTTCGCCATCAGAAACTCCTTGCTCAGCATGATAGAGCCTCCCTCAAATGTCCATCCGACTGCTCACCACCTCTGGTCCAGTACACCTACTCAGCATCTATGCTCCAACACTCTGTTCCGCACCTGAAGCTAAAGACCAGTTCTATGAACAACTCCATAACATCATTAGCAGCATCCCCAACACCGAACACCTATTCCTGCTGGGGGACTTTAATGCCAGGGTTGGGGCCGACCATGACTCATGGCCCTCCTGCCTTGGGCGCTATGGCGTTGGAAGGATGAATGAGAACGGGCAGAGACTGCTTGAGTTGTGTACCTATCATAACCTCTGCATCACCAACTCCTTCTTTCACACTAAACCCTGTCACCAGGTTTCATGGAGGCACCCAAGATCACGTCGTTGGCACCAGCTGGACCTTATTGTCACAAGGCGAGCCGCCTTAAACAGTGTTCAAATCACACGCAGCTTCCACAGTGCGGACTGCGACACCGACCACTCCCTGGTGTGCAGCAAGGTTAGACTCAGACCAAAGAAGTTGCATCATTCCAAGCAGAAGGGCCACCCGCGCATCAACACGAGCAGAATTTCTCACCCACAGCTGTTACAAAAATTTCTAAATTCACTTGTAACAGCCCTTCAAAACACTCCCACAGGGGATGCTGAGACCAAGTGGGCCCACATCAGAGACGCCATCTATGAGTCAGCTTTGACCACCTACGGCAAAAGTGCGAAGAGAAATGCAGACTGGTTTCAATCTCATAATGAAGAGCTGGAACCTGTCATAGCCGCTAAGCGCATTGCACTTTTGAACTACAAGAAAGCCCCCAGCGATTTAACATCCGCAGCACTTAAAGCAGCCAGAAGTACTGCACAAAGAACAGCTAGGCGTTGCGCAAACGACTACTGGCAACACCTATGCAGTCATATTCAGCTGGCCTCAGACACCGGAAACATCAGAGGAATGTATGATGGCATGAAGAGAGCTCTTGGACCAACCATCAAGAAGATCACCCCCCTCAAATCTAAATCGGGGGACATAATCACTGACCAACGCAAACAGATGGACCGCTGGGTTGAGCACTACCTAGAACTGTACTCCAGGGAGAATGCTGTCACTGAGACTGCCCTCAATGCAGCCCAGCCTCTACCAGTCATGGATGAGCTGGACATACAGCCAACCAAATCGGAACTCAGTGATGCCATTGATACCCTAGCCAGCGGAAAAGCCCCTGGGAAGGACAGCATTACCCCTGAAATAATCAAGAGTGCCAAGCCTGCTATACTCTCAGCACTACATGAACTGCTATGCCTGTGCTGGGACGAGGGAGCAGTACCCCAGGACATGCGCGATGCCAACATCATCACCCTCTATAAAAACAAAGGTGACCGCGGTGACTGCAACAACTAACGTGGAATCTCCCTGCTCAGCATAGTGGGGAAAGTCTTTGCTCGAGTCGCTCTGAACAGGCTCCAGAAGCTGGCCGAGCGCGTCTACCCTGAGGCACAGTGTGGCTTTCGTGCAGAGAGATCGACTATTGACATGCTGTTCTCCCTTCGTCAGATACAGGAGAAATGCCGTGAACAACAGATGCCCCTCTACATTGCTTTCATTGATCTCACCAAAGCCTTTGACGTCGTCAGCAGACGTGGTCTCTTCAGACTACTAGAAAAGATCGGATGTCCACCAAAGCTACTAAGTATCATCACCTCATTCCATGACAATATGAAAGGCACAATTCAACATGGTGGCTCCTCATCAGAGCCCTTTCCTATCCTGAGTGGTGTGAAACAGGGCTGTGTTCTCGCACCCACACTTTTTGGGATTTTCTTCTCCCTGCTGCTTTCACATGCGTTCAAATCCTCTGAAGAAGGAATTTTCCTCCACACAAGATCAGGGGGCAGGTTGTTCAACCTTGCCCGTCTAAGAGTGAAGTCCAAAGTACGGAAAGTCCTCATCAGAGAACTCCTCTTTGCTGACGATGCTGCTTTAACATCTCACACTGAAGAATGCCTGCAGAGTCTCATCGACAGGTTTGCGTCTGCCTGCAATGAATTTGGCCTAACCATCAGCCTCAAGAAAACGAACATCATGGGGCAGGATGTCATAAATGCTCCATCCATCAATATTGGCGACCACGCTCTGGAAGTGGTTCAAGAGTTCACCTACCTAGGCTCAACTATCACCAGTAACCTGTCTCTAGATGCAGAAATCAACAAGCCAATGGGTAAGGCTTCCACTGCTATGTTCAGACTGGCCAAGAGAGTGTGGGAAAATGGCGCACTGACACGGAACACAAAAGTCCGAGTGTATCAGGCCTGTGTCCTCAGTACCTTGCTCTACGGCAGCGAGGCCTGGACAACGTATGCCAGCCAAGAGCGACGTCTCAATTCATTCCATCTTCGCTGCCTTCGGAGAATACTTGGCATCAGGTGGCAGGACTATATCTCCAACACAGAAGTCCTTGAAGCGGCCAACATCCCCAGCTTATACACACTACTGAGTCAGCGGCGCTTGAGATGGCTTGGCCATGTGAGCCGCATGGAAGATGGCAGGATCCCCAAAGACACATTGTACAGCGAGCTCGCCACTGGTATCAGACCCACCGGCCGTCCATGTCTCCGTTATAAAGACGTCTGCAAACGCGACATGAAATCGTGTGACATTGATCACAAGTCGTGGGAGTCAGTTGCGAGCATTCGCCAGAGCTGGTGGGCAGCCATAAAGACAGGACTAAATTGTGGCGAGTCGAAGAGACTTAGTAGTTGGCAGGAAAAAAGACAGAGGCGCAAGGGGAGAGCCAACTGTGCAACAGCCCCAACAAACAAATTTCTCTGCAGCACCTGTGGAAGAGCCTGTCATTCCAGAATTGGCCTTTATAGCCACTCCAGGCGCTTTATAGCCACTCCAGGCGCTGCTTCACAAACCACTGACCACCTCCAGGCGCGTATCCATTGTCTCTCGAGATAAGGAGGCACAAAAGAAAAAAAAAAAAAGAAAAAAAAAAGTAACAAAGACATGCACTGACACCAAGTAACAAAGACATGCACTTACACCAAGTAACAAAGACACACACTTACACCAAGTAACACAGACATTCACCGACACCAAGTAACAAAGATAGACAATTACACCAAGTAACAAAGACATACACTAACAACAAGTATTTTGACATACACTGACAGCAAGTAACAAAGACATACACTGATACCCAGTAACACAGACACACACTTACACCAAGTAACAAAGTCATACACTGACACCAAGTCACAAAGACATACACTGACGCCCAGTAACAAAGGCATACACTGACGCCATGTCACAAAGACATACACTGATACCCAGTAACACAGACACACACTTACACCAAGTAACACAGACATACACCGACACCAAGTCACAAAGACACACACTGACACCCAGTAACAAAGACATACACTGACGCCAAGTCACAAAGACATGCACTGATACCCAGTAACACAGACGCACACTTACACCAAGTAACAAAGACAGACACTGATACCCAGTAACACAGACACACACTTGCACCAAGTAACAAAGACATACACTGACACCCAGTAACAAAGACATACACTGACACCCAGTAACACAGACTCACACGGACACCAAGGAACAAAGACACACACTTACACCAAGTAACACAGACACACTCTGACACCCAGTAACACAGACATACAATTACACCAAGTAACAAAGACAGACAATTACACCAAGTAACAAAGACATACACTTACACCAAGTATTTTGACATACGCTGACACCAAGTAACAAAGACATACACTGATACCCAGTAACACAGACACACACTGACACCAAGTAACAAGACATACACTGACACCAATTCACAAAGACACACACTGACACCCAGTAACAAAGACATACACTGACACCAAGTATTTTGACATACACTGACACCAAGTAACAAAGACATACAATGATACCCAGTAACACAGACACACACTTACACCAAGTAACACAGACATACACTGACACCAACTAACAAAGACATGCACTGATACCCAGTAACACAGGCACACATTTACACCAAGTAACAAAGACAGACACTGATACCCAGTAACACAGACACACATTTACACCAAGTAATTTTGACATACACTGACAACAAGTAACAAAGACACACACTGATACCCAGTAACACAGACACACACTGACACCAAGTTACAAAGACATACACTGACACCAAGTCACAAAGACACACACTGACACCCAGTAACAAAGACATACACTGACACCAAGTCACAAAGACACACAGTGACACCAAGTAAAAAAGACATACACTCACACTAAGTCACAAAGACACACACTGACATCCAGTCACAAAGACATACACTGACACCAAGTAACAAAGACATACACAGATACCCAGTAACACAGACACACACTTACACCAAGTAACAAAGACACACACTGACACCCAGTGACAAAGACATACACTGACACCCAGTAACACAAACACACACTGACACCAATTCACAAAGACATGCACTGACACCCAGTAACACAGACACACACTGGGCGGCACAGTGGCGCAGTGGTTAGCAACGAATAGGTAAATGGTAGGGAAATATACAGGGACAGGTGGGGATGTGATAGGGTAGCAGGATTAGTAAAATTGGGTGGTTGATGGTCGGCACAGACTCGGTGGGCCGAACGGCCTGTTTAAGTGCTTTATCTCTAAACTAAACTAAATACTGACACCCAGTAACACAAACAAACACACACTGACACCCAGTAACACAGAGAATCACTGGTACACAGTAACAAAGACACACACGGACACCAAGTAACTAAAGACACACACTTACACGAACAGACACACACTGACACCAAGTCACAAAGACATACACTGACAGACACACACTGACACCAAGTAACGAAGACACACACTGACACCAAGTAACAAAGACATACTCTGACAGACACACACGGCCACCAAGTAACTAAAGACACACACTTACACCAAGTAACACAAACAGACACACACTGACACCAAGTAACAAAGACATACACTGACAGACACACACTGACCCCCAGTAACACAGACACACTTACACCCAGTCACACACACACTGACACCCAGTTAGAATATATAGAATATAGGATTCGTGTAGCATTAGTATAAGTGGGTGGTTGATGGTCGGCGCAGACTCGGTGGGCCGTAGGGCCTTTTTCAGTGCTGTATCTGAAAACTAAACTAAATACTGACACCTAGTGTCACAGACACTCACTGACACCCAGTTACACACACTGACACACAGGAACAAAGACATACACTTACACCAAGTAACAAAGACACAGACTTACACCAAGTAATAAAGACACACACTTGCACCAAGTAACACAGACATACACTGACACCAAGTAACAAAGACATGCACTGACACCAAGTAACAAAGACATGCACTTACACCAAGTAACAAAGACACACACTTACACCAAGTAACACAGACATTCACCGACACCAAGTAACAAAGATAGACAATTACACCAAGTAACAAAGACATACACTTACAACAAGTATTTTGACATACACTGACAGCAAGTAACAAAGACATACACTGATACCCAGTAACACAGACACACACTTACACCAAGTAGCAAAGTCATACACTGACACCAAGTCACAAAGACACACACTGACGCCCAGTAACAAAGACATACACTGACGCCATGTCACAAAGACATACACTGACGCCCAGTAACACAGACACACACTGACACCAAGTAACAAAGACATACACCGACACCAAGTAACAAAGATATACACTTACACCAAGTAACACAGACATACACTGACACCAAGTAACAAAGACAGACAATTACACCAAGTAACAAAGACACACACTTACACCAAGTAACACAGACATACACTGACACCAAGTAACAAAGACATACACTTACACCAAGTAACACAGACATACATACACTGACAACAAGTAACAAAGACATACACTTACACAAAGTAACAAAGACACACACTTACACCAAGTAACACAGACATAAACTGACACCAAGTAACAAAGAGATACGCTTACACCAAGTAACAAAGACATACACTGATACCCAGTAACACAGACACACACTGACACCCAGTTAGAAAAGCACACTGACCCCCAGTGACACAGACACACACTGACCCCCAGTAACACAGTCATACAATGACACCAAGTCACAAAGATACACACTGAAACCCAGTAACAAAGACATACACTGACACCAAGTCACAAAGACATACACTGATACACAGACACACACTTACACCAAGTAACACAGAAACACACACACACCAAGTAACAAAGACATACACTGATACCCAGTATCACAGACACACACTTGCACCAAGTAACAAAGACATACACTGACACCATGTCACAGAGACATACACTGATACCCAGGAACACAGACACACACTGACACCCAGTAACAAAGACATACACTGATACCAAGTCACAAAGACATACACTGATACCCAGTAACACAGACACACTCTGACACCCAGTAACAAAGACATACACTGATACGAAGTCACAAAGACATACACTGATACCCAGTAACACAGACACACACTGACACCCAGTAACAAAGACATACAATTACACCAAATAACAAAGACACACACTTACACCAAGTAACAAAGACACACACTTGCACCAAGTAACAAAGACATACACTGACACCAAGTCACAGAGACATACACTGATACCCAGGAACACAGACACACACTGACACCCAGTAACAAAGACATACACTGATACCAAGTCACAAAGACATACACAGATACCCAGTAACACAGACACACACTGACACCCAGTAACAAAGACATACAATTACACCAAGTAACAAAGACACACACTTACACCAAGTAACAAAGACACACACTTACACCAAGTAACACAGACACACACTGACACCCAGTAACAAAGACATACACTGATACCAAGTCACAAAGACACACACTGACAACCAGAAACAAAGACATACACTGACACCAAGTGACAAAGACATACACTGATACCAAGTCACAAAGACATACACTGATACCCAGTAACACAGACACACACTGACACCAAGTAACAAAGACATACACAGACACCAAGTAACAAAGACACACACTTACACCAAGTAACACAGACACACACTGACACTCAGTAACACAGACACACACTTACACCAAGTAACACAGACATGCACTGACACCAAGTAACAAAGACATGCACTGATACCCAGTAGCACAGGCACACAATGGGGGGGGCACATTGGCGCAGTGGTTAGCACCGCAGCCTCACAGCTCCAGGGAACCTGGTTCGATTCTGGGTACTGCCTGTGCGGAGTTTGCAAGTTCTCCCTGTGTCTGCGTGGGTTTCCTCCGGGTGCTCCGGTTTCCTGCCACATGCCAAAGACTTGCAGGCTGGTAGGTTAATTGGCCATTATAAATTGCCCCTCGCATAGGTAGGTGGCAGGGAAATATATAGGGACCGGTATGGATGTTATTGGAATATAGGATTCGAGTAGCATTAGTATAAGTGGGTGGTTGATGGTCGGCGCAGACTCGGTGGGCCGAAGGGCCTTTTTCAGTGCTGTATCTGTAAACTAAACTAAATACTGACACCTAGTGTCACAGACACTCACTGACACCCAGTAACACACACTGATACACAGGAACAAAGACATACACTTACACCAAGTAACAAAGACACACACTTACACCAAGTTACAAAGACACACACTTGCACCAAGTAACACAGACATACACTGACACCAAGTAACAAAGACATGCACTGACACCAAGTAACAAAGACATGCACTTCCACCAAGTAACAAAGACACACACTTACACCAAGTAACACAGACATACACCGACACCAAGTCACAAAGACACACACTGACACCCAGTAACAAAGACATACACGGACGCCAAGTCACAAAGACATGCACTGATACCCAGTAACACAGACGCACACTTACACCAAGTAACAAAGACAGACACTGATACCCAGTAACACAGAAACACACTTGCACCAAGTAACAAAGACATATACTGACACCCAGTAACAAAGACATACACTGACACCCAGTAACAGAGACACACACGGACACCAAGTAACAAAGACACACACTTACACCAAGTAACACAGACACACACTGACACCCAGTAAGACAGACATACAATTACACCAAGTAACAAAGACAGACAATTACACCACGTAACAAAGACATACACTTACACCAAGTATTTTGACATACACTGACACCAAGTAACAAAGACATACACTGATACCCAGTAACACAGACACACACTGACACCAAGTAACAAGACATACACTGACACCAAGTCACAAAGACACACACTGACACCCAGTAACAAAGACATACACTGACACCAAGTCACAAAGACATACAATGATATCCAGTAACACAGACACACACTTACACCAAGTAACACAGACATACACTGACACCAAGTAACAAAGACATGCACTGATACCCAGTAACACAGACACACACTTACACCAAGTAACAAAGACAGACACTGATACCCAGTAACACAGACACACATTTACACCAAGTAATTTTGACATACACTGACAACAAGTAACAAAGACATACACTGATACCCAGTAACACAGACACACACTGACACCAAGTTACAAAGACATACACTGACACCAAGTCACAAAGACACACACTGACACCCAGTAACAAAGACATACACTGACACCAAGTCACAAATACACACAGTGACACCAAGTAAAAAAGACATACACTGACACCAAGTCACAAAGACACACACTGACATCCAGTAACAAAGACATACACTGACACCAAGTAACAAAGACATACACAGATACCCAGTAACACAGACACACACTTACACCAAGTAACAAAGACACACACTGACACCCAGTTACAAAGACATACACTGACACCCAGTAACACAAACACACACTGACACCAAGTAACAAAGACATGCACTGACACCCAGTAACACAGACACACACTGGGTGGCACAGTGGCGCAGTGGTTAGCAACGAATAGGTAGATGGTAGGGAAATATACAGGGACAGGTGGGGATGTGATAGGGTAGCAGGATTAGTTAAATTGGGTGGTTGATGGTCGGCACAGACTCGGTGGGCCGAACGGCCTGTTTAAGTGCTTTATCTCTAAACTAAACTAAATACTGACACCCAGTAACACAAACAAACACACACTGACACCCAGTAACACAGGGAATCACTGGTACACAGTAACAAAGACACACACGGACACCAAGTAACTAAAGACACACACTTACACGAACAGACACACACTGACACCAAGTCACAAAGACATACACTGACAGGCACACACTGACACCAAGTAACGAAGACACACACTGACACCAAGTAACAAAGACATACTCTGACAGACACACACGGCCACCAAGTAACTAAAGACACACACTTACACCAAGTAACACAAACAGACACACATTGACACCAAGTAACAAAGACATACACTGACAGACACACACTGACCCCCAGTAACACAGACACACACTTACACCAAGTAACAAAGACGTACACTGAAACCCAGTAACAATGACATACACTGACAGCAAGTAACAAAGACATACACTGATACCCAGTAACACAGACACACACTTACACCAAGTAACAAAGTCATACACTGACACCAAGTCACAAAGACACACACTGACGCCCAGTAACAAAGACATACACTGACGCCATGTCACAAAGACATACACTGATACCCAGTAACACAGACACACACTGACACCAAGTAACAAAGACATACACCGACACCAAGTAACAAAGATATACACTTACACCAAGTAACACAGACATACACTGTCAGCAAGTAACAAAGACATACACTGATACCCAGTAACACAGAAACACACTTACACCAAGTAACACAGACATACACTGACACCAAGTCACAAAGACACACACTGACACCCAGTAACAAAGACACACACTGACGCCAAGTCACAAAGACATGCACTGATACCCAGTAACACAGACACACACTTACACCAATTAACAAAGACGTACACTGAAACCCAGTAACAAGGACATACACTGACAGCCAGTAACACAGACACACACGGATACCAAGTAACAAAGACACACACTTACACCAAGTAACACAGACACACACTGACACCCAGTAACACAGACATACACTGACACCAAGTAACAAAGACAGACAATTACACCAAGTAATAAAGACTTACTCCAAGTATTTTGACATACACTGACACCAAGTAACAAAGACATACACCTATACCAAGTATTTTGACATACACTGACACCAAGTAACAAAGACATACACTGATACCCAGTAACACAGACACACACTGAAACCAAGTAGCAAAGACATACACTGACACCAAGTCACAAAGACACACACTGACACCCAGTAACAAAGACATACATTGACACCAAGTCACAAAGACATACACTGATACCCAGTAACACAGACACACACTGACACCAAGTAACACAGACATACACTGACACCAAGTAACAAAGACGTGCACTGATACCCAGTAACACAGACACAAACATACACCAAGTAACAAAGACAGACACTGATACCCAGTAACACAGACACACACTTACACCAAGTAACAAAGACATACTCTGACACCCAGTAACAAAGACATGCACTGACACCCAGTAACACAGACACACATGGACACCAAGTAACAAAGACACACACTTATGCCAAGTAACACAGACACACACTGACACCCAGTAACACAAACAAACACTCTGACACCAAGTAACACAGACCTACACTGACACCAACTAACAAAGACACACACTGATACTCAGTAACACAGGCACTCACTGGTGGGGTGGGGGGGGGGCACATTGGCACAGTGGTTAGCAATGCAGCCTCACAGCTCCAGGGACCCGGTTTCGATTCTGGGTACTGCCTGTGCGGAGTTTGCAATTTCTCCCTGTGTCTGCGTGGGTTTCCTCCGGGTGCTCCGGTTTCCTCCCACATGCCAAAGACTTGGAGGTTGTTAGGTTAATTGGCCATTATAAATTGCCCCTAGTATAGGTAGGTGGTCGGGAAATATATAGGGACAGGTGGAAATGTGATAGGAATACGGGATTAGTGTAGGGTTAGAATAAATGGGTGGTTGATGGTCGGCACAGACTCTGTGTGCCGAAGGGCCTGTTTCAGTGCTGTATCTCGAAACTAAACTAAATACTGACACCTCGTGTCACTGACACCCAGTAACACAAACAAACACACACTGACTCCCAGTCACACAGAGAAACATTGATACACTGACACCAAGTAACACAGATACACACTGACACCCAGTAACAAAGACATACACTGACCCCCAGTAACACAGACATGCACTGCTACCCAGTAACACAGACACACACTTACACCTAGTAACAAAGACACACACTGACACCAAGTAACAAAGGCATACACTTACACCAAGTAACAAAAACATACACTGATGCCCAGTAACAAAGACACACACTTACACCAAGTAACAAAGACAGACACTTATGCCCAGTAACACAGACACACACTTAAACCAAGTAACAAAGTCATACACTGACACCAAGTAACAAAGACATACACTGACACCAAGTAACACAGACATACACTGACACCAAGTAACAAAGACCGAAACTTACACCAAGTAACAAAGACACACACTGACAAACAATCACACAATGACACCCAGTATCACAGAGAACCACTGATATACAGTAACAAAGACATACACTGACATCAAGTAACACAGACATACACTGACACCAAGTCACAAAGACATACACTGATACCAAGTCACAAAGACATACACTGATACACAGTAACAAAGACGCACACTGACACCAAGTAACAAAGGCATACGCTTACACCAAGTAACAAAGACACACACTTACACCAAGTAACACAGACATACACTGACACCAAGTAACAAAGACAGACAATTACACCAAGTATTTTGACACACACTGACACCAAGTAACAAAGACATACACTGATACCCAGTAACACAGACACACACTCACACCAAGTAACAAAGTCATACACTGATACCCAGTAACACAAACAAACACACTGACACCATGTAACACAGACATACACTGACACCAAGTAACAAAGACATACACTGAAACCCAGTAACACAGGCACACACTGTGGGCGGGGGGGGGGCACATTGGCGCATGGTTAGCACCGCAGCCTCACAGCTCTAGGGACCCGGGTTCGATTCTGGGTGCTGCCTGTGCGGAGTTTGCAAGTTCACCCTGTGTCTGCATGAGTTTCCTAAGTGTGCTCCGGATTCCTCCCACATGCCAAAGACTTTCAGGTTGATAGGTTAATTGGCCATCATAAATTTCCCCTAGTATAGGTAGGTGGTAGGGAAATATATAGGGACAGGTGGGGATGTGATAGGAATACGGGGTTCGTGCAGGAATAGTATAAATGGGTGGTTGATTGTCGGCACAGACTCGGTGGGCCGAAGGGCCTGTTTAAGTGCTGTATCTCTAAACTAAACTAAATATTGACACCTAGTGTCACAGACACACACTGACACCCAGTAACACAAACAAACACACACTAACAGCCAGTAAAAAAGAGAACCACTGATACACAGTAACTAAGACATACACTGACACCAAGTAACACAGACACACACTGACTCCCTGTAACAAAGACATACACTGACACTAAATCACAAAGACATACACTGATACCAAGTAACAAAGACATACACTGATACCCAGTAACACAGACACACACTGACACCAAGTAACAAAGGCATACGCTTACAACAAGTAACAAAGACACACACTTACAACAAGTGACACAGACAGACACTGACATCAAGTAACAAAGACAGACAATTACACCAAGTAACAAAGACATACACTTGCACCAAGTATTTTTACATACACTGATACCCAGTAACACAGGCACACACTGACACCAAGTAACAAGACATACACTGACACCAAGTCACAAAGACACACACTGACACCCAGTAACAAAGACATACACTGACACCAAGTCACAAAGACATACAATGATACCCAGTAACACAGACACACAATTACACCAAGTAACACAGACATACACTGACACCAAGTAACAAAGACATGCACTGATACCCAGTAACACAGACACACACTTACACCAAGTAACAAAGACAGACACTGATACCCAGTAACACAGACACACATTTACACCAAGTAATTTTGACATACACTGACAACAAGTAACAAAGACATACACTGATACCCAGTAACACAGACACACACTGACACCAAGTTACAAAGACATACACTGACACCAAGTCACAAAGACACACACTGACACCCAGTAACAAAGACATACACTGACACCAAGTCACAAAGACACACAGTGACACCAAGTAAAAAAGACATACACTGACACCAAGTCACAAAGACACACACTGACATCCAGTAACAAAGACATACACTGACACCAAGTAACAAAGACATACACAGATACCCAGTAACACAGACACACACTTACACCAAGTAACAAAGACACTCACTGACACCCAGTTACAAAGACATACACTGACACCCAGTAACACAAACACACACTGACACCAAGTAACAAAGACATGCACTGACACCCAGTAACACAGACACACACTGGGCGGCACAGTGGCGCAGTGGTTAGCAACGAATAGGTAGATGGTAGGGAAATATACAGGGACAGGTGGGGATGTGATAGGGTAGCAGGATTAGTAAAATTGGGTGGTTGATGGTCGGCACAGACTCGGTGGGCCGAACGGCCTGTTTAAGTGCTTTATCTCTAAACTAAACTAAATACTGACACCCAGTAACACAAACAAACACACACTGACACCCAGTAACACAGAGAATCACTGGTACACAGTAACAAAGACACACACGGACACCAAGTAACTAAAGACACACACTTACACGAACAGACACACACTGACACCAAGTCACAAAGACATACACTGACAGGCACACACTGACACCAAGTAACGAAGACACACACTGACACCAAGTAACAAAGACATACTCTGACAGACACACACGGCCACCAAGTAACTAAAGACACACACTTACACCAAGTAACACAAACAGACACACACTGACACCAAGTAACAAAGACATACACTGACAGACACACACTGACCCCCAGTAACACAGACACACACTTACACCAAGTAACAAAGACGTACACTGAAACCCAGTAACAATGACATACACTGACAGCAAGTAACAAAGACATACACTGATACCCAGTAACACAGACACACACTTACACCAAGTAACAAAGTCATACACTGACACCAAGTCACAAAGACACACACTGACGCCCAGTAACAAAGACATACACTGACGCCATGTCACAAAGACATACACTGATACCCAGTAACACAGACACACACTGACACCAAGTAACAAAGACATACACCGACACCAAGTAACAAAGATATACACTTACACCAAGTAACACAGACATACACTGACAGCAAGTAACAAAGACATACACTGATACCCAGTAACACAGAAACACACTTACACCAAGTAACACAGACATACACTGACACCAAGTCACAAAGACACACACTGACACCCAGTAACAAAGACACACACTGACGCCAAGTCACAAAGACATGCACTGATACCCAGTAACACAGACACACACTTACACCAATTAACAAAGACGTACACTGAAACCCAGTAACAAGGACATACACTGACACCCAGTAACACAGACACACACGGATACCAAGTAACAAAGACACACACTTACACCAAGTAACACAGACACACACTGACACCCAGTAACACAGACATACACTGACACCAAGTAACAAAGACAGACAATTACACCAAGTAATAAAGACTTACTCCAAGTATTTTGACATACACTGACACCAAGTAACAAAGACATACACCTATACCAAGTATTTTGACATACACTGACACCAAGTAACAAAGACATACACTGATACCCAGTAACACAGACACACACTGAAACCAAGTAACAAAGACATACACTGACACCAAGTCACAAAGACACACACTGACACCCAGTAACAAAGACATACATTGACACCAAGTCACAAAGACATACACTGATACCCAGTAACACAGACACACACTGACACCAAGTAACACAGACATACACTGACACCAAGTAACAAAGACATGCACTGATACCCAGTAACACAGACACAAACATACACCAAGTAACAAAGACAGACACTGATACCCAGTAACACAGACACACACTTACACCAAGTAACAAAGACATACTCTGACACCCAGTAATAAAGACATGCACTGACACCCAGTAACACAGACACACATGGACACCAAGTAACAAAGACACACACTTATGCCAAGTAACACAGACACACACTGACACCCAGTAACACAAACAAACACTCTGACACCAAGTAACACAGACCTACACTGACACCAACTAACAAAGACACACACTGATACTCAGTAACACAGGCACTCACTGGTGGGGTGGGGGGGGGGGGGGGGCACATTGGCACAGTGGTTAGCACTGCAGCCTCACAGCTCCAGGGACCCGGTTTCGATTCTGGGTACTGCCTGTGCGGAGTTTGCAATTTCTCCCTGTGTCTGCGTGGGTTTCCTCCGGGTGCTCCGGTTTCCTCCCACATGCCAAAGACTTGGAGGTTGTTAGGTTAATTGGCCATTATAAATTGCCCCTAGTATAGGTAGGTGGTCGGGAAATATATAGGGACAGGTGGAAATGTGATAGGAATACGGGATTAGTGTAGGGTTAGAATAAATGGGTGGTTGATGGTCGGCATAGACTCTGTGTGCCGAAGGGCCTGTTTCAGTGCTGTATCTCGAAACTAAACTAAATACTGACACCTCGTGTCACTGACACCCAGTAACACAAACAAACACACACTGACTCCCAGTCACACAGAGAAACATTGATACACTGACACCAAGTAACACAGATACACACTGACACCCAGTAACAAAGACATACACTGACCCCCAGTAACACAGACATGCACTGCTACCCAGTAACACAGACACACACTTACACCTAGTAACAAAGACACACACTGACACCAAGTAACAAAGGCATACACTTACACCAAGTAACAAAAACATACACTGATACCCAGTAACAAAGACACACACTTACACCAAGTAACAAAGACAGACACTTATGCCCAGTAACACAGACACACACTTAAACCAAGTAACAAAGTCATACACTGACACCAAGTAACAAAGACATACACTGACACCAAGTAACACAGACATACACTGACACCAAGTAACAAAGAACGAAACTTACACCAAGTAACAAAGACACACACTGACAAACAATCACACAATGACACCCAGTATCACAGAGAACCACTGATATACAGTAACAAAGACATACACTGACATCAAGTAACACAGACATACACTGACACCAAGTCACAAAGACATACACTGATACCAAGTCACAAAGACATACACTGATACACAGTAACAAAGACGCACACTGACACCAAGTAACAAAGGCATACGCTTACACCAAGTAACAAAGACACACACTTACACCAAGTAACACAGACATACACTGACACCAAGTAACAAAGACAGACAATTACACCAAGTATTTTGACACACACTGACACCAAGTAACAAAGACATACACTGATACCCAGTAACACAGACACACACTCACACCAAGTAACAAAGTCATACACTGATACCCAGTAACACAAACAAACACACTGACACCATGTAACACAGACATACACTGACACCAAGTAACAAAGACATACACTGAAACCCAGTAACACAGGCACACACTGTGGGCGGGGGGGGGGGGGCACATTGGCGCATGGTTAGCACCGCAGCCTCACAGCTCTAGGGACCCGGGTTCGATTCTGGGTGCTGCCTGTGCGGAGTTTGCAAGTTCACCCTGTGTCTGCATGAGTTTCCTCCGTGTGCTCCGGATTCCTCCCACATGCCAAAGACTTTCAGGTTGATAGGTTAATTGGCCATCATAAATTTCCCCTAGTATAGGTAGGTGGTAGGGAAATATATAGGGACAGGTGGGGATGTGATAGGAATACGGGGTTAGTGCAGGAATAGTATAAATGGGTGGTTGATTGTCGGCACAGACTCGGTGGGCTGAAGGGCCTGTTTAAGTGCTGTATCTCTAAACTAAACTAAATATTGACACCTAGTGTCACAGACACACACTGACACCCAGTAACACAAAAAAACACACACTGACAGCCAGTAAAAAAGAGAACCACTGATACACAGTAACTAAGACATACACTGACACCAAGTAACACAGACACACACTGACTCCCTGTAACAAAGACATACACTGACACTAAATCACAAAGACATACACTGATACCAAGTAACAAAGACATACACTGATACCCAGTAACACAGACACACACTGACACCAAGTAACAAAGGCATACGCTTACAACAAGTAACAAAGACACACACTTACAACAAGTGACACAGACATACACTGACACCAAGTAACAAAGACAGACAAATACACCAAGTAACAAAGACATACACTTGCACCAAGTATTTTGACATACACTGATACCCAGTAACACAGGCACACACTTACACCAAGTAACACAGACATACACTGACAGCCAGTAACAAAGTCATACACTGACACCAAGTCTCAAAGACATGCACTGATACCCAGTAACACAGACACACACTGACACCAAGTAACAAAGGCATACGCTTACACCAAGTAACAAAGAAACACACTTACACCAAGTGACACAGACATACACTGACACCAAGTAACAAAGACAGACAATTACACCAAGTAACAAAGACATACACTTACACCAGGTATTTTGACATACACTGATACCAAGTAACACAGGCACACACTTACACCAAGTAACACAGACATACACTGACAGCCAGTAACAAAGTCATACACTGACACCAAGTCTCAAAGACATGCACTGAAACCCAGTAACACAGACACACACTTACACCAAGTAACAAAGACAGACACTGATACCCAGTAACACAGTCACACACTTACACCAAGTAACAAAGACGGACACTGACACCAAGTAACAAAGACATACACTGAAACCCAGTAACACAGGCACACACTGTGGGCGGGGGGGGGGGGGGGGCACATTGGCGCATGGTTAGCACCGCAGCCTCACAGCTCTAGGGACCCGGGTTCGATTCTGGGTGCTGCCTGTGCGGAGTTTGCAAGTTCACCCTGTGTCTGCATGAGTTTCCTCCGTGTGCTCCGGATTCCTCCCACATGCCAAAGACTTTCAGGTTGATAGGTTAATTGGCCATCATAAATTTCCCCTAGTATAGGTAGGTGGTAGGGAAATATATAGGGACAGGTGGGGATGTGATAGGAATACGGGGTTAGTGCAGGAATAGTATAAATGGGTGGTTGATTGTCGGCACAGACTCGGTGGGCCGAAGGGCCTGTTTAAGTGCTGTATCTCTAAACTAAACTAAATATTGACACCTGGTGTCACAGACACACACTGACACCCAGTAACACAAACAAACACACACTGACAGCCAGTAAAAAAGAGAACCACTGATACACAGTAACTAAGACATACACTGACACCAAGTAACACAGACACACACTGACTCCCTGTAACAAAGACATACACTGACGCTAAATCACAAAGACATACACTGATACCAAGTAACAAAGACATACACTGATACCCAGTAACACAGACACACACTGACACCAAGTAACAAAGGCATACGCTTACAACAAGTAACAAAGACACACACTTACAACAAGTGACACAGACATAAACTGACACCAAGTAACAAAGACAGACAATTACACCAAGTAACAAAGACATACACTTGCACCAAGTATTTTGACATACACTGATACCCAGTAACACAGGCACACACTTACACCAAGTAACACAGACATACACTGACAGCCAGTAACAAAGTCATACACTGACACCAAGTCTCAAAGACATGCACTGAAACCCAGTAACACAGACACACACTGACACCAAGTAACAAAGGCATACGCTTACAACAAGTAACAAAGACACACACTTAAAACAAGTGACACAGACAGACACTGACATCAAGTAACAAAGACAGACAATTACACCAAGTAACAAAGACATACACTTGCACCAAGTATTTTGACATACACTGATACCCAGTAACACAGGCACACACTGACACCAAGTAACAAGACATACACTGACACCAAGTCACAAAGACACACACTGACACCCAGTAACAAAGACATACACTGACACCAAGTCACAAAGACATACAATGATACCCAGTAACACAGACACACAATTACACCAAGTAACACAGACATACACTGACACCAAGTAACAAAGACATGCACTGATACCCAGTAACACAGGCACACACTTACACCAAGTAACACAGACATACACTGACAGCCAGTAACAAAATCATACACTGACACCAAGTCTCAAAGACATGCACTGATACCCAGTAACACAGACACACACTGACACCAAGTAACAAAGGCATACGCTTACACCAAGTAACAAAGAAACACACTTACACCAAGTGACACAGACATACACTGACACCAAGGAACAAAGACAGACAATTACACCAAGTAACAAAGACATACACTTACACCAGGTATTTTGACATACACTGATACCAAGTAACACAGGCACACACTTACACCAAGTAACACAGACATACACTGACAGCCAGTAACAAAGTCATACACTGACACCAAGTCTCAAAGACATGCACTGAAACCCAGTAACACAGACACACACTTACACCAAGTAACAAAGACAGACACTGATACCCAGTAACACAGACACACACTTACACCAAGTAACAAAGACGGACACTGACACCAAGTCACAAAGACACACATTTACACCAAGTAACACAGACACACACTGACACCCAGTAACACAGACATACACTGACACCAAGTAACAAAGACAGACAATTACACCAAGTAACAAAGACATACACTTACACCAAGTATTTTGATATACACTGACACCAAGTAACAAAGACATACACTGATACCCAGTAACACAGACACACACTGACACCAAGTAACAAAGACATACACTGATACCATTCCACAAAGACACACACTGACACCCAGTAACAAAGACATACACTGACACCAAGTCACAAATACATACACTGATACCCAGTAACACAGACACACACTTACACCAAGTAACACATACATACTCTGACACCAAGTAACAAAGACATGCACTGATACCCAGTAACACAGACACAAACTTACACCAAGTAACAAAGACAGACACTGATACCCAGGAACACAGACACACACTTACACCAAGTAACAAAGTCAGACACTGACACCCAGTAACAAAGACATGCACTGACACCCAGTAACACAGACACACACGGACACCAAGTAACAAAGACACACACTTACACAAAGTAACACATACCTACACTGACACCAAGTAACAAAGACATACACTGATACCCAGTAACAGAGGAACACACTGGGGGCGGCGAGGGGCACATTGGCACAGTGGTTTGCACCGCAGCCTCACAGCTCCAGGGACCCGGGTTCGATTCTGGGTACTGCCTGTGCGTAGTTTGCAACTTCTCCCTGTGTCTGAGTGGGTTTCCTCCGGGTGCTCCGGTTTCCTCCCACATGCCAAGGACTTGCAGGTTGATAGGTTAATTGGCCATTATAAATTGCCCCTAGTATAGGTAGGTGGTAGGGAAATATATAGGGACAGGTCGGGATGTGATAGGAATGCAGGATTAGTGTAGGGTTAGAATAAATGGGTGGTTGATGGTCGGCACAGACTCGGTGGGCCGAAGGGCCAGTTTAAGTGTGTATCTCTAAACTAAACTAAATACTGACACCCAGTAACACAAACAAACACACACCGACACCCAGTAACACAGAGAAACACTGGTACACAGTAACAAAGACATACACAGACACCAAGTAACTAAAGACACACACTTACACCAAGTAACACAAACAGACACACACAGACACCAAGTAACAAAGACATACACTGACAGACAAACACTTACACCAAGTAACGAAGACATACACTTACACCAAGTAACAAAGACACACACTGACAACCAGTAACACTGACACTCACTTACACCAAGTAACAAAGACACACTCTGACACCAACTAACAAAGACATACACTTACACCATGTAACAAAGACACACACTTACAGCAAGTAACAAAGACACACACTTACACCAAGTAACAAAGACAGACACTGATACCCAGTAACACAGAAACACACTTAAACCAAGTAACAAAGACATACACTGACACCAAGTAACAAAGACATACACTTACACCAAGTAACACAGAGATACCCTGACACCAAGTAACAAAGACAGACAATTACACCAAGTAACAAAGACACACACTTACACCAAGTATTTTGACATACACTGACACCAAGTAACAAAGACATACACTGATACCCAGTAACACAGACACACACTTGCACCAAGTAACAAAGACACACAATTACACCAAGTAACACAGACACACACTGACACCCAGTAACACAAACACACACAGACACCAAGTAACAAAGACATACACTGACACCAAGTAACAAAGACATACACTTACACCAAGTAACACAGACACACACTGACACCCAGTAACACAGACATACACAGACACCAAGTAACAAAGACAGACAATTACACCAAGTAACAAAGACATACACTTACACCAAGTATTTTGACATACCCTGACACCAAGTAACAAAGACATCCACTGATACCCAGTAACACAGACACACAAAGACACCAAGTAACAAAGACATACACTGACACCAAGTCACAAAGACACACACTGACACCCAGTAACAAAGACATACACTGACACCAAGTCACAAAGACATACACTGATACCCAGTAACACATACACACACTTACACCAAGTAACACAGACATACACAGATACCCAGTAACGGAGACACACACTGATACCCAGCAACACAGGCACACACTTACACCAAGTAACGCAGACATACACTGACAGCAAGTAACAAAGTCATACACTGACACCAAGTCTCAAAGACATGCACTGATACCCAGTAACACAGACACACACTGACACCAAGTAACAAAGGCATACGCTTACACCAAGTAACAAAGAAACACACTTACACCAAGTAACAAAGACATACACTTACACCAAGTATTTTGACATACACTGATACCAAGTAACACAGGCACACACTTACACCAAGTTACACAGACATACACTGACAGCCAGTAACAAAGTCATACACTGACACCAAGTCTCAAAGGCATGCACTGATACCCAGTAACACAGACACACACTTGCACCAAGTAACAAAGACAGACACTGATACCCAGTAACACAGACACACACTTACACCAAGTAACAAAGACGGACACTGACACCAAGTAACAAAGACACACATTTACACCAAGTAACACAGACACACACTGACACCCAGTAACACAGACATACACTGACACCAAGTAACAAAGACAGACAATTACACCAAGTAACAAAGACATACACTTACACCATGTATTTTGATATACACTGACACCAAGTAACAGAGACATACACTGATACCCAGTAACACAGACTCACACTGACACCAAGTAACAAAGACATACACTGATACCATTTCACAAAGACACACACTGACACCCAGTAACAAAGACATACACTGACACCAAGTCACAAATACATACACTGATACCCAGTAACACAGACACACACTTACACCAAGTAACACAGACATACACTGACACCAAGTAACAAAGACATGCACTGATACCCACTAACACAGACACAAACTTACACCAAGTAACAAAGACAGACACTGATACCCAGGAACACAGACACACACTTACACCAAGTAACAAAGTCAGTCACTGACACCCAGTAACAAACACATGCACTGATACCCAGGAACACAGACACACACTTACACCAAGTAACAAAGACAGACACTGACACCCAGTAACAAAGACATACACTGATACCCAGTAACACAGGAACACACTGGGGGCGGCGGGGGGCACATTGGCACAGTGGTTTGCACCGCAGCCTCACAGCTCCAGGGACCCGGGTTCGATTCAGGGTACTGCCTGTGCGGAGTTTGCAAGTTCTCCCTGTGTCTGCGTGGGTTTCCTCCGGGTGCTCCGGTTTCCTCCCACATGCCAAAGACTTGCAGGTTGTTATGTTAATTGGCCATTATAAATTGCCCCTAGTATAGGTAGGTGGTAGGGAAATATATAGGGACAGGTGGAGATGTGATAGGAATACGGGATTAGTGTAGGGTTAGAATAAATGGGTGGTTGATGGTCGGCACAGACTCGGTGGGCCGAAGGGCCTGTTTAAGTGTGTATCTCTAAACTAAACTAAATACTGACACCCAGTAACACAAACAAACACACACTGACACCCAGTAACACAGAGAAACACTGGTACACAGTAACAAAGACATACACAGACACCAAGTAACTAAAGACACACACTTACACCAAGTAACACAAACAGACACACACTGACAACAAGTAACAAAGACATACACTGACAGACAAACACTGACACCAAGTAACAGAGACATACACTGATACCCAGTAACACAGACTCACACTGACACCAAGTAACAAAGACATACACTGATACCATTTCACAAAGACACACACTGACACCCAGTAACAAAGACATACACTGACACCAAGTCACAAATACATACACTGATACCCAGTAACACAGACACACACTTACACCAAGTAACACAGACATACACTGACACCAAGTAACAAAGACATGCACTGATACCCACTAACACAGACACAAACTTACACCAAGTAACAAAGACAGACACTGATACCCAGGAACACAGACACACACTTACACCAAGTAACAAAGTCAGTCACTGACACCCAGTAACAAACACATGCACTGATACCCAGGAACACAGACACACACTTACACCAAGTAACAAAGACAGACACTGACACCCAGTAACAAAGACATACACTGATACCCAGTAACACAGGAACACACTGGGGGCGGCGGGGGGCACATTGGCACAGTGGTTTGCACCGCAGCCTCACAGCTCCAGGGACCCGGGTTCGATTCAGGGTACTGCCTGTGCGGAGTTTGCAAGTTCTCCCTGTGTCTGCGTGGGTTTCCTCCGGGTGCTCCGGTTTCCTCCCACATGCCAAAGACTTGCAGGTTGTTATGTTAATTGGCCATTATAAATTGCCCCTAGTATAGGTAGGTGGTAGGGAAATATATAGGGACAGGTGGAGATGTGATAGGAATACGGGATTAGTGTAGGGTTAGAATAAATGGGTGGTTGATGGTCGGCACAGACTCGGTGGGCCGAAGGGCCTGTTTAAGTGTGTATCTCTAAACTAAACTAAATACTGACACCCAGTAACACAAACAAACACACACTGACACCCAGTAACACAGAGAAACACTGGTACACAGTAACAAAGACATACACAGACACCAAGTAACTAAAGACACACACTTACACCAAGTAACACAAACAGACACACACTGACAACAAGTAACAAAGACATACACTGACAGACAAACACTGACACCAAGTAACGAAGACATACACTTACACCAAGTAACAAAGACACACTCTGACACCAACTAACAAAGACATTCACTTACACCAAGTAACAAAGACATACACTGACACCCAGTAACACAGACACACACGGACACCAAGTAACAAAGACACACACTTACACCAAGTAACAAAGACATACACTGACACCAAGTTACAAGGACAGACAATTACACCAAGTAACAAAGACATACACTTCCACCAAGTATTTTGACATACACTGACACAAAGTAACAAAGACATACACTGACACCCAGTAACAAAGACATACACTGACACCAAATCACAAAGACATACACTTACACCAAGTAACAAAGACATACACTGACACCCAGTCACAAAGACACACACTTACACCAAGTAACGCAGACACACACTGACACCCAGTAACACAAGCAAACACACTGACACCCAGTAACAAAGACACACACTTACTCCAAGTAACAAAGACATACACTGACACCCAGTAACAAAGACATACACTGACACCAAGTAACAAAGACATACACTGACACCCAGTAACACACACTGATACACAGTAACAAAGACATACACTGACACCCAGGAAAACAGACACACACGGACACCAAGTAACAAAGTCACACACTTACACCAAGTAACACAGACACACACTGACACCTAGTGACACAAACAAACACACTGACACCCAGTAACACAGACACACACTGACACCAAGTAACACAGACACACACTGACACCCAGTAACAAAGACATACACTGACACCAAGTATTTTGACATACACTGACACCAAGGCACAAAGACATACACTGATACCCAGTAACAAAGACATACACTGATACCAAGTCACAAAGACATACACTGATACCCAGTAACACAGACACACACTGACACCCAGTAACAAAGACATACACTGACACCAAGTAACAAAGACATACGCTTACACCAAGTAACAAAGACACGCACTTACACCAAGGAACACAGACATACACTGAAACCAAGTAACAAAGACACACACTGACACCAAGTAACAAAGACAGACAATTACAACAAGGAACACAGACATACACTGACACCAAGTAACAAAGTCATGCACTGATACCCAGTGACACATACACACACTTACACCAAGTAACAAAGGCATACACTGACACCAAGTCACAAAGACATACACTGATACCCACGAACACAGACACACACTTACACCAAGTAAAACAAAGAAACACACACTGACACCCAGTAACACAGAGAAACACTGAACCACAGTAACAAAGACATACACTGACACCAAGTAACAAAGACATACACTGACACCCAGTAACACACACTGATACACAGTAACAAAGACATACACTGACACCCAGGAAAACAGACACACACGGACACCAAGTAACAAAGTCACACACTTACACCAAGTAACACAGACACACACTGACACCTAGTGACACAAACAAACACACTGACACCCAGTAACACAGACACACACTGACACCAAGTAACACAGACACACACTGACACCCAGTAACAAAGACATACACTGACACCAAGTATTTTGACATACACTGACACCAAGGCACAAAGACATACACTGATACCCAGTAACAAAGACATACACTGATACCAAGTCACAAAGACATACACTGATACCCAGTAACACAGACACACACTGACACCCAGTAACAAAGACATACACTGACACCAAGTAACAAAGACATACGCTTACACCAAGTAACAAAGACACGCACTTACACCAAGGAACACAGACATACACTGAAACCAAGTAACAAAGACACACACTGACACCAAGTAACAAAGACAGACAATTACAACAAGGAACACAGACATACACTGACACCAAGTAACAAAGTCATGCACTGATACCCAGTGACACATACACACACTTACACCAAGTAACAAAGGCATACACTGACACCAAGTCACAAAGACATACACTGATACCCACGAACACAGACACACACTTACACCAAGTAAAACAAAGAAACACACACTGACACCCAGTAACACAGAGAAACACTGAATCACAGTAACAAAGACATGCAATGACACCAAGTCACAAAGACATACACTGATAACAAGTCACAAAGACATACACTGATAACAAGTCACAAAGACATGCACTGATACCCAGGAACAAAGACACACACTGACACAAAGTAACAAAGACATACAATTGCACCAAGTATTTTGACATGCACTGACACCAAGTAACAAAGACATACACTGATACCCAGTAACAAAGACATACACTGATACCCAGTAACACAGACACACACGGACACCAAGTAACAAAGAAACACACTTACACCAAGTAACACAGACACGCACTGACACCCAGTAACACAAACAAACACACTGACACCGAGTGGTGCAGACATACACTGACACCAAGTAACAAAGACATACACTGACACCAAGTAACACAGACACACACTTACACCAAGTAACACAAACACACAATTATACCAACTAACAAAGACATACGCTGACACCAAGTAACAAAGACAAACACTTACACCAAGTAACACAGACATAGACTGACACCAAGTGACAAAGACATACACTTACACCAAGTAACACAGATATACACTTACACCAAGTAACAAAGACATACACTTACACCAAGTATTTTGACATACACGGACACCAAGTAACAAAGAAACACACTTACACCAAGTAACACAGACACACACTGACACCCAGTAACACAAACAAACACACTGACACCGAGTGACGCAGACATACACTGACACCAAGTAACAAAGACATACACTGACACCAAGTAACACAGACACACACTTACACCAAGTAACACAAACACACACTAACACAAAGTAACAAAGACACACACTGACACCAAGTCACAAAGACACACACTGTCACCCAGTAACAAAGGCATACACTGACACCAAATCACAAAGACATACACTTACACCAAGTAACAAAGACATGCACTGACACCCAGTCACAAAGACATAAACTGACACCCAGTAACAAAGACACACACGGACACCAAGTAACAAAGACACACACTTACACCAAGTAACACAGACACACACTGACACCCAGTAACACAAACAAACACACTGACACCCAGTAACAAAGACACACACTTACACCAAGTAACAAAGACATACACTGACACCAAGTAACAAAGACATACACTGACACCAAGTAACAAAGACATACACTGACACCCAGTAACACACACTGATACACAGTAACAAAGACATAAACTGACACCCAGGAACACAGACACACACGGACACCAAGTAACAAAGTCACACTCTTACACCAAGTAACACAGACACACACTGACACTCAGTAACACAAACAAACACACTGACACCCAGTAACACAGACACACACTGACACCAAGTAACACAGACACACACTGACACCCAGTAACACAAACAAACACACTGACACCGAGTGGCGCAGACATACACTGACACCAAGTAACAAAGACATACACTGACACCAAGTAACACAGACACACACTTACACCAAGTAACACAAACACACACTTATACCAACTAACAAAGACATACGCTGACACCAAGTAACAAAGACAAACACTTACACCAAGTAACACAGACATAGACTGACACCAAGTGACAAAGACATACACTGACACCAAGTAACAAAGACACACACTTACAACCAGTAACACAAACAAACACACTGACACCGAGTGACGCAGACATACACTGACACCAAGTAACAAAGACATACACTGACACCAAGTAACACAGACACACACTTACACCAAGTAACACAAACACACACTAACACAAAGTAACAAAGACACACACTGACACCAAGTCACAAAGACACACACTGTCACCCAGTAACAAAGGCATACACTGACACCAAATCACAAAGACATACACTTACACCAAGTAACAAAGACATGCACTGACACCCAGTCACAAAGTCATAAACTGACACCCAGCAACAAAGACACACACGGACACCAAGTAACAAAGACACACACTTAAACCAAGTAACACAGACACACACTGACACCCAGTAACACAAACAAACACACTGACACCCAGTAACAAAGACACACACTTACACCAAGTAACAAAGACATACACTGACACCAAGTAACAAAGACATACACTGACACCCAGTAACACACACTGATACACAGTAACAAAGACATACACTGATACCCAGGAACACAGACACACACGGACACCAAGTAACAAAGTCACACTCTTACACCAAGTAACACAGACACACACTGACACTCAGTAACACAAACAAACACACTGACACCCAGTAACACAGACACACACTGACACCAAGTAACACAGACACACACTGACACCCAGTAACAAAGACATACACTTACACCAAGTATTTTGACATACACTGACACCAAGTCACAAAGAAATACACTGATACCCAGTAACACAGCCATACACTGATACCAAGTCACAAAGACATACACTGATACCCAGTAACACAGACACACACTGAAACCCAGTAACAAAGACATACACTGACACCAAGTAACAAAGACATACGCTTGCACCAAGTAACAAAGACACACACTTACACCAAGGAACACAGACATACACTGAAACCAAGTAACAAAGACATACACTGACACCAAGTAACAAAGACAGACACTGACACCCAGTAACAAAGACATGCACTGACACCCAGTAACACAGACACACATGGACACCAAGTAACAAAGACACACACTTACACCAAGTAACACAGACACACACTGACACCCAGTAACACAAACAAACACTCTGACACCAAGTAACACTGACCTACACTGACACCAAGTAACAAAGACATACACTGATACCCAGTAACACAGACACAAACAGACACCAAGTAACAAAGACATGCACTGACATCCAGTAACACAGACACACATGGACACCAAATAACAAAGACACACACTTACACCAAGTAACACAGACAGACACTGACACCCAGTAACACAAACACTCTGACACCAAGTAACACAGACACACACTGACACCAAGTAGCAAAGACATGCACTGACACCCATTAACGAAGACATACACTGACACCAAGTCACAAAGACATACACTGATACCAAGTCACAAAGACATACACTGACACCCAGTAACACAGACACACACGGACACCAAGTAACAAAGTCACACACTTACACCAAGTAACACAGACACACACTGACACCAAGTAACACAAACAAACACACTGACACCCAGTAACACAGACACACACTGACACCAAGTAACACAGACACACACTGACACCCAGTAACAAAGACATACACTGATACCCAGTAACACAGACACACACTTACACCAAGTAACAAAGACATACACTTACACCAAGTATTTTGACATACACTGACACCAAGTCACAAAGACATACACTGATACCCAGTAACACAGCCATACACTGATACCAAGTCACAAAGACATACACTGATACCCAGTAACATAGACACACACTGACACCCAGTAACAAAGACATACACTGACACCAAGTAACAAAGACATACGCTTACACCAAGTAACAAAGACAGACAATTACACCAAGTAACAAAGACATACACTTACACCAAGTATTTTGACATACACTGACACCAAGTAACAAAGACATGCACTGATACCCAGTAACACAGACACACACTTACACCAAGTAACAAAGACAGACACTGATACCCAGTAACACAGACACACACTTACACCAAGTAACAAATTCACACACTTACACCAAGTAACACAGACACACACTGACACCCAGTAACACAAACAAACACACTGACACCCAGTAACAAAGACATACACTGACACCCAGTAACACAGACACACACGGACACCAAGTAACAAAGTCACACACTTACACCAAGTAACACAGACACACACTGACACCCAGTAACACAAACAAACACATTGACACCCAGTAACACAGACACACACTGACACCAAGTAGTAAAGACATGCAATGACACCCAGTAACAAAGACATACACTGACACCAAGTCACAAAGACATACACTGATACCAAGTCACAAAGACATACACTGACACCCAGTAACACAGACACACACGGACACCAAGTAACAAAGTCACACACTTACACCAAGTAACACAGACACACACTGACACCCAGTAACACAAACAAACACACTGACACCCAGTAACACAGACACACACTGACACCAAGTAACACAGACACACACTGACACCCAGTAAAAAAGACATACACTGATACCCAGTAACACAGACACACACTTACACCAAGTAACAAAGACATACACTTACACCAAGTATTTTGACATACACTGACACCAAGTCACAAAGACATACACTGATACCCAGTAACACAGCCATACACTGATACCAAGTCACAAAGACACACACTGACACCAAGTAACAAAGACACACACTGTCACCCAGTAACAAAGGCATACACTGACACCAAACCACAAAGACATACACTTACACCAATTAACAAAGGCATACACTGACACCAAGTCACAAAGACATACACTGATACCCAGTAACACAGACACACACTGACACCCAGTAACAAAGACATGCACTGATACCCAGTAACACAGACACACACTTACACCAAGTAACAAAGACAGACACTGATACCCAGTAAGACAGACACACACTTACACCAAGTAACAAATTCACACACTTACACCAAGTAACACAGACACACACTGACACCCAGTAACACAAACAAACACACTGACACCCAGTAACAAAGACATACACTGACACCCAGTAACACAGACACACACGGACACCAAGTAACAAAGTCACACATTACACCAAGTAACACAGACACACACTGACACCCAGTAACACAAACAAACACACTGACACCGAGTAACAAAGACATACACTGACACCCAGTAACACAGACACACACGGACACCAAGTAACAAAGTCACATACTTACACCAAGTAACACAGACACACACTGACACCCAGTAACACAAACAAACACATTGACACCCAGTAACACAGACACACACTGACACCAAGTAGTAAAGACATGCACTGACACCCAGTAACAAAGACATACACTGACACCAAGTCACAAAGACATACACTGATACCAAGTCACAAAGACATACACTGACACCCAGTAACACAGACACACACGGACACCAAGTAACAAAGTCACACACTTACACCAAGTAACACAGACACACACTGACACCCAGTAACAAAGACATACACTGATACCCAGTAACACAGACACACACTTACACCAAGTAACAAAGACATACACTTGCACCAAGTATTTTGACATACACTGACACCAAGTCACAAAGACATACACTGATACCCAGTAACACAGCCATACACTGATACCAAGTCACAAAGACATACACTGACACCCAGTAACACAGACACACACTGACACCAAGTAACAAAGTCACACACTTACACCAAGTAACACAGACACACACTGACACCAAGTAACACAAACAAACACACTGACACCCAGTAACACAGACACACACTGACACCAAGTAACACAGACACACACTGACACCCAGTAACAAAGACATACACTGATACCCAGTAACACAGACACACACTTACACCAAGTAACAAAGACATACACTTACACCAAGTATTTTGACATACACTGACACCAAGTCACAAAGACATACACTGATACCCAGTAACACAGCCATACACTGATACCAAGTCACAAAGACATACACTGATACCCAGTAACATAGACACACACTGACACCCAGTAACAAAGACATACACTGAAACCAAGTAACAAAGACATACGCTTACACCAAGTAACAAAGACAGACAATTACACCAAGTAACAAAGACATACACTTACACCAAGTATTTTGACATACACTGATACCAAGTAACAAAGACATGTACTGATACCCAGTAACACAGACACACACTTACACCAAGTAACAAAGACAGACACTGATACCCAGTAACACAGACACACACTTACACCAAGTAACAAATTCACACACTTACACCAAGTAACACAGACACACACTGACACCCAGTAACACAAACAAACACACTGACACCCACTAACAAAGACATACACTGACACCCAGTAACACAGACACACACGGACACCAAGTAACAAAATCACACACTTACACCAAGTAACACAGACACACACTGACACCCAGTAACACAAACCAACACACTGACACCGAGTAACAAAGACATACACTGACACCCAGTAACACAGACACACACGGACACCAAGTAACAAAGTCACACACTTACACCAAGTAACACAGACACACACTGACACCCAGTAACACAAACAAACACATTGACACCCAGTAACACAGACACACACTGACACCAAGTAGTAAAGACATGCACTGACACCCAGTAACAAAGACATACACTGACACCAAGTCACAAAGACATACACTGATACCAAGTCACAAAGACATACACTGACACCCAGTAACACAGACACACACGGACACCAAGTAACAAAGTCACACACTTACACCAAGTAACACAGACACACACTGACACCCAGTAACAAAGACATACACTGATACCCAGTAACACAGACACACACTTACACCAAGTAACAAAGACATACACTTGCACCAAGTATTTTGACATACACTGACACCAAGTCACAAAGACATACACTGATACCCAGTAACACAGCCATACACTGATACCAAGTCACAAAGACATACACTGATACCCAGTAACACAGACACACACGGACACCAAGTAACAAAGTCACACACTTACACCAAGTAACACAGACACACACTGACACCAAGTAACACAAACAAACACACTGACACCCAGTAACACAGACACACACTGACACCAAGTAACACAGACACACACTGACACCCAGTAACAAAGACATACACTGATACCCAGTAACACAGACACACACTTACACCAAGTAACAAAGACATACACTTACACCAAGTATTTTGACATACACTGACACCAAGTCACAAAGACATACACTGATACCCAGTAACACAGCCATACACTGATACCAAGTCACAAAGACATACACTGATACCCAGTAACATAGACACACACTGACACCCAGTAACAAAGACATACACTGACACCAAGTAACAAAGACATACGCTTACACCAAGTAACAAAGACAGACAATTACACCAAGTAACAAAGACATACACTTACACCAAGTATTTTGACATACACTGACACCAAGTAACAAAGACATGTACTGATACCCAGTAACACAGACACACACTTACACCAAGTAACAAAGACAGACACTGATACCCAGTAACACAGACACACACTTACACCAAGTAACAAATTCACACACTTACACCAAGTAACACAGACACACACTGACACCCAGTAACACAAACAAACACACTGACACCCACTAACAAAGACATACACTGACACCCAGTAACACAGACACACACGGACACCAAGTAACAAAATCACACACTTACACCAAGTAACACAGACACACACTGACACCCAGTAACACAAACAAACACACTGACACCGAGTAACAAAGACATACACTGACACCCAGTAACACAGACACACACGGACACCAAGTAACAAAGTCACACACTTACACCAAGTAACACAGACACACACTGACACCCAGTAACACAAACAAACACATTGACACCCAGTAACACAGACACACACTGACACCAAGTAGTAAAGACATGCACTGACACCCAGTAACAAAGACATACTCTGACACCAAGTCACAAAGACATACACTGATACCAAGTCACAAAGACATACACTGACACCCAGTAACACAGACACACACGGACACCAAGTAACAAAGTCACACACTTGCACCAAGTAACACAGACACACACTGACACCCAGTAACACAAACAAACACACTGACACCCAGTAACACAGACACACACTGATACCAAGTAACACAGACACACACTGACACCCAGTAACAAAGACATACACTGATACCCAGTAACACAGACACACACTTACACCAATTAACAAAGACATACACTTACACCAAGTATTTTGACATACACTGACACCAAGTCACAAAGACATACACTGATACCCAGTAACACAGCCATACACTGATACCAAGTCACAAAGACACACACTGACACCACGTAACAAAGACACACACTGTCACCCAGTAACAAAGGCATGCACTGACACCAAACCACAAAGACATACACTTACACCAATTAACAAAGGCATACACTGACACCAAGTCACAAAGACATACACTGATACCCAGTAACACAGACACACACTGACACCCAGTAACAAAGACATGCACTGATACCCAGTAACACAGACACACTCTTACACCAAGTAACAAAGACAGACACTGATACCCAGTAACACAGACACACACTTACACCAAGTAACAAATTCACACACTTACACCAAGTAACACAGACACTCACTGACACCCAGTAACACAAACAAACACACTGACACCCAGTAACAAAGACATACACTGACACCCAGTAACACAAACAAACACACTGACACCGAGTAACAAAGACATACACAGACACCCAGTAACACAGACACACACGGACACCAAGTAACAAAGTCACACACTTACACCAAGTAACACAGACACACACTGAAACCCAGTAACACAAACAAACACATTGACACCCACTAACACAGACACACACTGACACCAAGTAGTAAAGACATGCACTGACACCCAGTAACAAAGACATACACTGACACCAAGTCACAAAGCCATACACTGATACCAAGTCACAAAGACATACACCGACACCCAGTAACACAGACACACACGGACACCAAGTAACAAAGTCACACACTTACACCAAGTAACACAGACACACACTGACACCCAGTAACACAAACAAACACACTGACACCCAGTAACACAGACACACACTGACACCAAGTAACACAGACACACAATGACACCCAGTAACAAAGACATACACTGATACCCAGTAACACAGACACACACTTACACCAAGTAACAAAGACATACACTTACACCAAGTATTTTGACATACACTGACACCAAGTCACAAAGACATACACTGATACCCAGTAACACAGCCATACACTGATACCAAGTCACAAAGACATACACTGATACCCAGTAACATAGACACACACTGACACCCAGTAACAAAGACATACACTGACACCAAGTAACAAAGACATACGCTTACACCAAGTAACAAAGACAGACAATTACACCAAGTAACAAAGACATACACTTACACCAAGTATTTTGACATACACTGACACCAAGTAACAAAGACACGCACTTACAACCAGTAACACAAACAAACACACTGACACCGAGTGACGCAGACATACACTGACACCAAGTAACAAAGACATACACTGACACCAAGTAACACAGACACACACTTACACCAAGTAACACAAACACACACTAACACAAAGTAACAAAGACACACACTGACACCAAGTCACAAAGACACACACTGTCACCCAGTAACAAAGGCATACACTGACACCAAATCACAAAGACATACACTTACACCAAGTAACAAAGACATGCACTGACACCCAGTAACAAAGACATAAACTGACACCCTGTAACAAAGACACACACGGACACCAAGTAACAAAGACACACACTTACACCAAGTAACACAGACACACACTGACACCCAGTAACACAAACAAACACACTGACACCCAGTAACAAAGACACACACTTATACCAAGTAACAAAGACATACACTGACACCAAGTAACAAAGACATACACTGACTCCAAGTAACAAAGACATACACTGACACCCAGTAACACACACTGATACACAGTAACAAAGACATACACTGACACCCAGGAACACAGACACACACGGACACCAAGTAACAAAGTCACACACTTACACCAAGTAACACAGACACACACTGACACTCAGTAACACAAACAAACACACTGACACCCAGTAACACAGACACACACTGACACCAAGTAACACAGACACACACTGACACCCAGTAACAAAGACATACACTTACACCAAGTATTTTGACATACACTGACACCAAGTCACAAAGACATACACTGATACCCAGTAACACAGCCATACACTGATACCAAGTCACAAAGACATACACTGATACCCAGTAACACAGACACACACTGAAACCCAGTAACAAAGACATACACTGACACCAAGTAACAAAGACATACGCTTGCACCAAGTAACAAAGACACACACTTACACCAAGGAACACAGACATACACTGAAACCAAGTAACAAAGACAGAGACTGACACCAAGTAACAAAGACAGACACTGACACCCAGTAACAAAGACATGCACTGACACCCAGTAACACAGACACACATGGACACCAAGTAACAAAGACACACACTTACACCAAGTAACACAGACACACACTGACACCCAGTAACACAAACAAACACTCTGAAACCAAGTAACAGTGACCTACACTGACACCAAGTAACAAAGACATACACTGATACCCAGTAACACAGACACAAACTGACACCAAGTAACAAAGACACACACTTACACCAAGTAACACAGACACACACTGACACCCAGTAACACAAACAAACACTCTGACACCAAGGAACACAGACACACACTGACACCAAGTAGCAAAGACAATCACTGACACCCGGTAACAAAGACATACACTGACACCAAGTCACAACGACATACACTGATACCAAGTCACAAAGACATACACTGACACCCAGTAACACAGACACACACGGACACCAAGTAACAAACTCACACACTTACACCAAGTAACACAGACACACACTGACACCAAGTAACACAAACAAACACACTGACACCCAGTAACACAGACACACACTGACACCAAGTAACACAGACACACACTGACACCCAGTAACACAGACACACACTTACACCAAGTAACAAAGACATACACTTACACCAAGTATTTTGACATACACTGACACCAAGTCACAAAGACATACACTGATACCCAGTAACACAGCCATACACTGATACCAAGTCACAAAGACATACACTGATACCCAGTAACATAGACACACACTGACACCCAGTAACAAAGACATACACTGACACCAAGTAACAAAGACATACGCTTACACCAAGTAACAAAGACAGACAATTACACCAAGTAACAAAGACATACACTTACACCAAGTATTTTGACATACACTGACACCAAGTAACAAAGACATGCACTGATACCCAGTAACAAAGACATACACTGACACTAAGTAACACAGACACACACTTACACCAAGTAACACAAACACACACTAACACAAAGTAACAAAGACACACACTGACACCAAGTCACAAAGACACACACTGTCACCCAGTAACAAAGGCATACACTGACACCAAATCACAAAGACATACACTTACACCAAGTAACAAAGACATGCACTGACACCCAGTAACAAAGACATAAACTGACACCCAGTATCAAAGACACACACGGACACCAAGTAACAAAGACACACACTTACACCAAGTAACACAGACACACACTGACACCCAGTAACACAAACAAACACACTGACACCCAGTAACAAAGACACACACTTATACCAAGTAACAAAGACATACACTGACACCAAGTAACAAAGACATACACTGACTCCAAGTAACAAAGACATACACTGACACCCAGTAACACACACTGATACACAGTAACAAAGACATACACTGACACCCAGGAACACAGACACACACGGACACCAAGTAACAAATTCACACACTTACACCAAGTAACACAGACACACACTGAGACTCAGTAACACAAACAAACACACTGACACCCAGTAACACAGACACACACTGACACCAAGTAACACAGACACACACTGACACCCAGTAACAAAGACATACACTTACACCAAGTATTTTGACATACACTGACACCAAGTCACAAAGACATACACTGATACCCAGTAACACAGCCATACACTGATACCAAGTCACAAAGACATACACTGATACCCAGTAACACAGACACACACTGAAACCCAGTAACAAAGACATACACTGACACCAAGTAACAAAGACATACGCTTGCAACAAGTAACAAAGACACACACTTACACCAAGGAACACAGACATACACTGAAACCAAGTAACAAAGACATACACTGACACCAAGTAACAAAGACAGACACTGACACCCAGTAACAAAGACATGCACTGACACCCAGTAACACAGACACACATGGACACCAAGTAACAAAGACACACACTTACACCAAGTAACACAGACACACACTGACACCCAGTAACACAAACAAACACTCTGAAACCAAGTAACACTGACCTACACTGACACCAAGTAACAAAGACATACACTGATACCCAGTAACACAGACACAGACTGACACCAAGTAACAAAGACACACACTTACACCAAGTAACACAGACACACACTGACACCCAGTAACACAAACAAACACTCTGACACCAAGGAACACAGACACACACTGACACCAAGTAACACAGACACACACTGACACCCAGTAACAAAGACATGCACTGACACCCGGTAAAAAAGACATACACTGACACCAAGTCACAACGACATACACTGATATCAAGTCACAAAGACATACACTGACACCCAGTAACACAGACACACACGGACACCAAGTAACAAAGTCACACACTTACACCAAGTAACACAGACACACACTGACACCAAGTAACACAAACAAACACACTGACACCCAGTAACACAGACACACACTGACACCAAGTAACACAGACACACACTGACACCCAGTAACAAAGACATACACTGATACCCAGTAACACAGACACACACTTACACCAAGTAACAAAGACATACACTTACACCAAGTATTTTGACATACACTGACACCAAGTCACAAAGATATACACTGATACCCAGTAACACAGCCATACACTGATACCAAGTCACAAAGACATACACTGATACCCAGTAACATAGACACACACTGACACCCAGTAACAAAGACATACACTGACACCCAGTAACAAAGACATACGCTTACACCAAGTAACAAAGACAGACAATTACACCAAGTAACAAAGACATACACTTACACCAAGTATTTTGACATACACTGACACCAAGTAACAAAGACATGCACTGATACCCAGTAACACAGACACACACTTACACCAAGTAACAAAGACAGACACTGATACCCAGTAACACAGACACACACTTACACCAAGTAACAAATTCACACTCTTACACCAAGTAACACAGACACACACTGACACCCAGTAACACAAACAAACACACTGACACCCAGTAACAAAGACATACACTGACACCCAGTAACACAGACACACACGGACACCAAGTAACAAAGTCGCACACTTACACCAAGTAACACAGACACACACTGACACCCAGTAACACAAACAAACACACTGACACCGAGTAACAAAGACATACACTGACACCCAGTAACACAGACACACACGGACACCAAGTAACAAAGTCACACACTTACACCAAGTAACACAGACACACACTGACACCCAGTAACACAAACAAACACATTGACACCCAGTAACACAGACACACACTGTCACCAAGTAGTAAAGACATGCACTGACACCCAGTAACAAAGACATACACTGACACCAAGTCACAAAGACATACACTGATACCAAGTCACAAAGACATACACTGACACCCAGTAACACAGACACACACGGACACCAAGTAACAAAGTCACACACTTACACCAAGTAACACAGACACACACTGACACCCAGTAACACAAACAAACACACTGACACCCAGTAACACAGACACACACTGACACCAAGTAACACAGACACACACTGACACCCAGTAACAAAGACATACACTGATACCCAGTAACACAGACACACACTTACACCAAGTAACAAAGACATACACTTACACCAAGTATTTTGACATACACTGACACCAAGTCACAAAGACATACACTGATACCCAGTAACACAGCCATACACTGATACCAAGTCACAAAGACACACACTGACACCAAGTAACAAAGACACACACTGTCACCCAGTAACAAAGGCATACACTGACACCAAAACACAAAGACGTACACTTACACCAATTAACAAAGGCATACACTGACACCAAGTCACAAAGACATACATTGATACCCAGTAACACAGACACACACTGACACCCAGTAACAAAGACATGCACTGATACCCAGTAACACAGACACACACTTACACCAAGTAACAAAGACAGACACTGATACCCAGTAACACAGACACACACTTACACCAAGTAACAAATTCACACACTTACACCAAGTAACACAGACACACACTGACACCCAGTAACACAAACAAACACACTGACACCCAGTAACAAAGACATACACTGACACCCAGTAACACAGACACACACGGACACCAAGTAACAAAGTCACACACTTACACCAAGTAACACAGACACACACTGACACCCAGTAACACAAACAAACACATTGACACCCAGTAACACAGACACACACTGACACCAAGTAGCAAAGACATGCACTGACACCCAGTAACAAAGACATACACTGACACCAAGTCACAAAGACATACACTGATACCAAGTCACAAAGACATACACTGACACCCAGTAACGCAGACACACACGGACACCAAGTAACAAAGTCACACACTTACACCAAGTAACACAGACACACACTGACACCCAGTAACACAAACAAACACACTGACACCCAGTAACACAGACACACACTGACACCAAGTAACACAGACACACACTGACACCCAGTAACAAAGACATACACTGATACCCAGTAACACAGACACACACTTACACCAAGTAACAAAGACATACACTTACACCAAGTATTTTGACATACACTGACACCGAGTCACAAAGACATACACTGATACCCAGTAACACAGCCATACACTGATACCAAGTCACAAAGACATACACTGATGCCCAGTAACATAGACACACACTGACACCCAGTAACAAAGACGTACACTGACACCAAGTAACAAAGACATACGCTTACACCAAGTAACAAAGACAGACAATTACACCAAGTAACAAAGACAAACACTTACACCAAGTATTTTGACATACACTGACACCAAGTAACAAAGACATGCACTGATACCCAGTAACACAGACACACACTTACACCAAGTAACAAAGACAGACACTGATACCCAGTAACACAGACACACACTTACACCAAGTAACAAATTCACACACTTACACCAAGTAACACAGACACACACTGACACCCAGTAACACAAACAAACACACTGACCCCCAGTAACAAAGACATACACTGACAGCCAGTAACACAGACACACACGGACACCAAGTAACAAAGTCACACACTTACACCAAGTAACACAGACACACACTGACACCCAGTAACACAAACAAACACACTGACTCCCAGTAACACAGACACACACTGGGCGGCACAGTGGCGCAGTGGTTAGCACTGCAGCCTCACAGCTCCAGGGACCCGGGTTCGATTCTGGGTACTGCCTGTGCGGAGTTTGCAAGTTCTCCCTTTGTCTGCGTGGGTTTCCTCCGGGTGCTCCGGTTTCCTCCCACATGCCAAAGACTTGCAGTTTGGTAGGTTAATTGGCCATTATAAATTGCCCCTAGTATAGGTAGTTGGTAAGGAAATGTATAGGGACCGGTGGGGATGAGATTGGAATCCGGGATTAGTGTAGGAATTGTATAAATAGGTTGTTGATGGTCGGCACAGACTCGGTGGCCGGAAGGGCCAGTTTAAGTGCTGTATCTCTAAATAAACTAAATACTGACACCCAGTAACACAAACAAACACACACTGACACCGAGAAACACTGATACGCAGTAACAAAGACATACACTTATACCAAGTCACAACGACATACACTGATACCCAGGAACACAGACACACACTTACACCAAGTAACAAAGACATACACTGACACCAAGTCACAAGGACATACACTGATACCAAGTCACAAAGACATACACTGATACCCAGGAACACAGACACACCCTGACACCAAGTAACACAGACACACACTTACACCAAGTAACAAAGACATACACTGACACCCAGTAACAAAGACATACACTGACACCCAGTAACAAAGTCACACACTTACACCAAGTAACACAGACACACACTGACACCCAGTAACACAAACAAACACATTAACACCCAGTAACACAGACACACACTGACACCAAGTAACAAAGACATGCACTGACACCCAGTAACAAAGACATACACTGATACCCAGTAACACAGACACACACTTACACCAAGTAACAAAGACATACACTTACACCAAGTATTTTGACATACACTGTCACCAAGTCACAAAGACATATACTGATACCCAGTAACATAGACACACACTGACACCCAGTAACACAGACACACACTGACACCAAGTAACAAAGACATACGCTTACACCATGTAACAAAGACAGACAATTACACCAAGTAACAAAGACATACACTTACACCAAGTATTTTGACATACACTGACACCAAGTAACAAAGACATGCACTGATACCCAGTAACACAGACACACACTTACACCAAGTAACAAAGACAGACACTGATACCCAGTAACACAGACACACACTTACACCGAGTAACAAATTCACACACTTACACCAAGTAACACAGACACACACTGACACCCAGTAACACAGACACACACTGACACCAAGTAACAAAGACATACGCTTACACCAAGTAACAAAGACAGACAATTACACCAAGTAACAAAGACATACACTTACACCAAGTATTTTGACATACACTGACACCAAGTAACAGAGACATGCACTGATACCCAGTAACACAGACACACACTTACACCAAGTAACAAAGACAGACACTGATACCCAGTAACACATACACACACTTACACCAAGTAACAAATTCACACACTTACACCAAGTAACACAGACACACACTGACACCCAGTAACACAAACAAACACACTGACACCCAGTAACAAAGACATCCACTGGGCGGCACAGTGGCGCAGTGGTTGGCACAGCAGCCTCACAGCTCCAGGGACTCGGGTTCGATTCTGGGTACTGCCTGTGCGGAGTTTGCAAGTTCTCCCTGTGTCTGCGTGGGTTTCCTCCGGGTGCTCCGGTTTCCTCCCACATGCCAAAGACTTGCAGTTTGGTATGTTAATTGGCCATTATTAATTGCCCCTAGTATAGGTAGTTGGTAGGGAAATGTATAGGGACCGGTGGGGATGAGATTGGAATCCGGGATTAGTGTAGGAATTGTATAAATAGGTTGTTGATGGTCGGCACAGACACGGTGGCCCGAAGGGCCAGTTTAAGTGCTGTATCTCTAAACTAAACTAAATACTGACACCCAGTAACACAAACAAACACACACTGACACCCAGTAACACAGAGAAACACTGATACACAGTAACAAAGACATACACTGAAACCAAGTCACAAGGACAGACACTGATACCAAGTCACAAAGACATACACTGATACCCAGGAACGCAGACACACACTGACACCAAGTAACACAGACACACACTTACACCAAGTAACAAAGACATACACTGACATCAAGTCACAAGGACATACACTGATACCAAGTCACAAAGACATACACTGATACCCAGGAACACAGACACACACTTACACCAAGTAACAAAGACATACACTGACACCCAGTAACAAAGACATACACTGACACCCAGTAACAAAGTCACACACTTACACCAAGTAACACAGACACACACTGACACCCAGTAACACAAACAAACACATTGACACCCAGTAACACAGACACACACTGACACCAAGTAACAAAGACATGCACTGACACCCAGTAACAAAGACATAGACTGACACCAAGTCACAAAGACATACACTGATACCCAGGAACACAGACACACACTGACACCAAGTAACAAAGACATACAATTGCACCAAGTATTTTGACATGCACTGACACCAAGTAACAAAGACATACACTGATACCCACGAACACAGACACACACGGACACCAAGTAACAAAGTCACACACTTACACCGAGTAACACAAACACACACTGACACCCAGTAACACAAACAAACACACTGACACCAAGTGACGCAGACATACACTGACACCAAGTAACAAAGACATACACTGACATCAAGTAACACAGACACACACTTACACCAAGTAACACAAACACAAACTTATACCACGTAACAAAGACATACACTTACACCAAGTAACAAAGACAGACACTTACACCAAGTAACACAGACATACACTGACACCAAGTAACAAAGAAAGACAATTACACCAAGTAACAAAGACATACACATACACCAAGTATTTTGACATACACTTACACCAAGTAACAAAGACAAACACTGACACCCAGTAACAAAGACATCCACTGACACCCAGTAACACAGACACACACTGACACCCAGTAACACAAACAAACACACTGACACCCAGTAACACAGACACACACTGGGCGGCACAGTGGCGCAGTGGTTGGCACTGCAGCCTCACAGCTCCAGGGACCCGGGTTCGATTCTGGGTACTGCCTGTGCGGAGTTTGCAAGTTCTCCCTGTGTCTGCGTGGGTTTCCTCCGGGTGCTCCGGTTTCCTCCCACATGCCAAAGACTTGCAGTTTGGTATGTTAATTGGCCATTATAAATTTCCCCTAGTATAGGTAGTTGGTAGGGAAATGTATAGGGACCGGTGGGGATGAGATTGGAATCCGGGATTAGTGTAGGAATTGTATAAATAGGTTGTTGATGGTCGGCACAGACTCGGTGGCCCGAAGGGCCAGTTTAAGTGCTGTATCTCTAAACTAAACTAAATACTGACACCCAGTAACACAAACAAACACACACTGACACCCAGTAACACAGAGAAACACTGATACACAGTAACAAAGACATACACTGAAACCAAGTCACAAGGACATACAAAGATACCAAGTCACAAAGACATACACTGATACCCAGGAACGCAGACACACACTGACACCAAGTAACACAGACACACACTTACACCAAGTAACAAAGACATACACTGACACCAAGTCACAAGGACACACACTGATACCAAGTCACAAAGACATACACTGATACCCAGGAACACAGACACACACTTACACCAAGTAACAAAGACATACACTGACACCCAGTAACAAAGACATACACTGACACCCAGTAACAAAGTCACACACTTACACCAAGTAACACAGACACACACTGACACCCAGTAACACAAACAAACACATTGACACCCAGTAACACAGACACACACTGACAGCAAGTAACAAAGACATGCACTGACACCCAGTAACAAAGACATAGACTGACACCAAGTCACAAAGACATACACTGATACCCAGGAACACAGACACACACTGACACCAAGTAACAAAGACATACAATTGCACCAAGTATTTTGACATGCACTGACACCAAGTAACAAAGACATACACTGATACCCACGAACACAGACACACACGGACACCAAGTAACAAAGTCACACACTTACACCGAGTAACACAAACACACACTGACACCCAGTAACACAAACAAACACACTGACACCAAGTGACGCAGACATACACTGACACCAAGTAACAAAGACATACACTGACATCAAGTAACAAAGACAGACACTTACACCAAGTAACACAGACATACACTGACAACAAGTAACAAAGAAAGACAATTACACAAAGTAACAAAGACATACACTGACACCAAGTCACAAAGACACACACTGACACCCAGTAACAAAGACATACACTGACACCAAGTAACAAAGACATACACTGACACTCAGTAACACAGACGCACACTTACACCAAGTAACAAAGACATACACTGACACCAAGACACAAAGACACACACTGACACCCAGTAACAAAGACATACACTGACACCAAGTAACAAAGGCATACACTGACACTCAGTAACACAGACACACACTTACACCAAGTTACAAAGACATACACTTACACGAAGTAACAAAGACAGACAATTACACCAAGTAACAAAGACATACACTTGCACCAAGTATTTTGACATACACTGACACCAAGTAACAAAGACATGCACTGATACCCAGTAACACAGACACACACTTACACCAAGTAACAAAGACATACACTGACACCAAGTCACAAAGACACACACTTACACCCAGTAACACAGACATACACTGACACCAAGTAACAATGACATACACTGACACCAAGTCACAAAGACACACACTGACACGCAGTAACAAAGACATACACTGACACCAAGTCACAAAGACATACACTGACACCCAGTAACACAGACACACACTTACACCAAGTAACAAAGTCATACACTGACACCAAGTCATAAGACATAGAGTGATACCCAGTAACGCAGACACTCACTGGGTGTGGGGGGTGGTGGGGGGGCACATTGGCGCAGTGGTTAGCACCGCAGCCTCACAGCTCCAGGGACCCGGGTTCGATTCTGGGTACTGCCTGTGCGGAGTTTGCAAGTTCTCCCTGTGTCTGCGTGGGTTTCCTCCGGGTGCTCCGGCTTCCTCCCACATGCCAAAGACTTTCAGGATGATAGGTTAATTGGCCATCATAAATTGCCCCTAGTATAGGTAGGTGGTAGGGAATTATATCGGGACAGGTGGGGATGTGATAGGAATACGGGTTTAGTGTAGGATTCGTATAAATGGTTGGTTGATGGTCGGCACAGACCCGGTGGGCCGAAGGGCCTGTTAAAGTGCTGTATCTCAAAACTAAACTAAATACTGACACCTAGTGTCACAGATACACACTGACACCCAGTAACACAGAGAAACACTGATAAACAGTGACAAAGAAATACACTGACACCAAGTAACAAAGACACACACTGACACCCAGTAACAAAGACAGACACTGACACCAAGTCACAAAGACATACACTTACACGAAGTAACAAAGACAGACAATTACACCAAGTAACAAAGACATACACTTGCACCAAGTATTTTGACATACACTGACACCAAGTAACAAAGACATGCACTGATACCCAGTAACACAGACACACACTTACACCAAGTAACAAAGACAGACACTGACACCAAGTCACAAAGACATACACTTACACGAAGTAACAAAGACATACACTGATACCCAGTACCACAGACACACACTGACACCAAGTAACAAAGACATACACTGATACCCAGTAACACAGACACACACTTACACCAAGTAAAAAAGACACACCCTTACACCAAGTAACAAGGACATACACTTACACCAAGTAACAAAGACATACACTGACACCAAGTAACAAAGACATACACTGATACCCAGTAACACAGACACACACTTACACCAAGTAACAAAGACATACACTGATGCCCAGTAACACAGTCACACACTCACACCAAGTAACAAAGACATACACTGATACCAAGTGACACAGACACACACTTACACCAAGTAACACAAACACTCACTTACACCAAGTAACAAAGACATACACTGACACCAAGTAACAAAGACATACAATTACACCAAGTCACAAAGACACACACTTACACCAAGTAACACAGACATACACTGACACCAGGTAACAAAGACATACACTGTCACCCAGTAACACAGACACAATCTTACACCAAGTAACAAAGACATACACTGATACCAAGTAACACAGACACACACTTACACCAAGTAACACAGACACACACGTACAACAAGTAACAAAGACACACACTGACACCAAGTAACAAAGACATACACTTGCACCAAGTAACACAGACATACACTGACACCAAGTAACAAAGACATACAATTACACCAAGTAACAAAGCTGCACACTTATACCAAGTAACACAGACATACACTGTCACCATGTAGCAAAGACATGCACTGATACCCAGTAACACAGACACACACTTACACCAAGTAACAAAGATATACACTGATACCCAGTAACAAAGACATACACTTACACCAAGTAACAAAGACATACACTGACACCAAGAAACAAAGACATACACTGACACCAAGTCACAAAGACAGACACTGACACCCAGTAACAAAGACACACACGGACACCAAGTAACAAAGTCACACACTTACACCAAGTAACACAGACACACACTGACACCCAGTAACAAAGACATACACTGACACCCAGTAACACAGACACACACTTACACCAAGTAACAAAGACATACACTTACACCAAGTCACAAAGACATACACTGACACCCAGTAACACAGACACACACGGACACCAAGTAACAAAGTCACACACTTACACCAAGTAACACAGACACACACTGACACCCAGTAACAAAGACATACACTGATACCCAGTAACACAGACACACACTTACACCAAGTAACAAAGACATACACTTACACCAAGTATTTTGACATACACTGACACCAAGTCACAAAGACATACACTGATACCCAGTAACACAGCCATACACTGATACCAAGTCACAAAGACATACACTGATACCCAGTAACATAGACACACACTGACACCCAGTAACAAAGACATACACTGACACCAAGTAACAAAGACATACGCTTAAACCAAGTAACAAAGACAGACAATTACACCAAGTAACAAAGACATACACTTACACCAAGTATTTTGACATACACTGACACCAAGTAACAAAGACATGCACTGAAACCCAGTAACACAGACACACAGTTGCACCAAGCAACAAAGACAGACACTGACACCAAGTCATAAGACATAGACTGATACCCAGTAACGCAGACACTCACTGGGTGTTGGGGGTTGGGGGGGTGGGGGGCACATTGGCGCAGTGGTTAGCACCGCAGCCTCACAGCTCCAGGGACCCGGGTTCGATTCTGGGTATTGCCTGTGCGGAGTTTGCAAGTTCTCCCTGTGTCTGCGTGGGTTTCCTCCGGCTGCTCCGGCTTCCTCCCACATGCCAAAGACTTGCAGGATGAAAGGTGAATTGGCCATCATAAATTGCCCCTAGTATAGGTAGGTGGTAGGGAAATATATCGGGACAGGTGGGGATGTGATAGGAATACGGGTTTAGTGTAGGATTCGTATAAATGGTTGGTTGATGGTCGGCACAGACCCGGTGGGCCGAAGGGCCTGTTAAAGTGCTGTATCTCAAAACTAAACTAAATACTGACACCTAGTGTCACAGATACACACTGACACCCAGTAACACAAACAAACACACACTGACACCCAGTAACACAGAGAAACACTGATAAACAGTGACAAAGAAATACACTGACACCAAGTAACAAAGACACACACTGACACCCAGTAACAAAGACAGACACTGACACCAAGTCACAAAGACATACACTTACACGAAGTAACAAAGACAGACAATTACACCAAGTAACAAAGACATACACTTGCACCAAGTATTTTGACATACACTGACACCAAGTAACAAAGACATGCACTGATACCCAGTAACACAGACACACACTTACACCAAGTAACAAAGACATGCACTGACACCAAGTCACAAAGACACACACTTACACCCAGTAACAAAGACATACACTGACACCAAGTCACAAAGACATACACTGACACCAAGTCACAAAGACACACACTGACACCCAGTAACAAAGACATACACTGACACCAAGTCACAAAGACATACACTGACACCCAGTAACACAGACACACACTTACACCAAGTAACAAAGACATACACTGACACCAAGTCATAAGACATAGACCGATACCCAGTAACGCAGACACTCACTGGGTGTGGGGGGTGGTGGGGGGGGGGGGGCACATTGGCGCAGTGGTTAGCACCGCAGCCTCACAGCTCCAGGGACCCGGGTTCGATTCTGGGTACTGCCTGTGCGGAGTTTGCAAGTTCTCCCTGTGTCTGCGTGGGTTTCCTCCGGGTGCTCCGGCTTCCTCCCACATGCCAAAGACTTGCAGGATGATAGGTTAATTGGCCATCATAAATTGCCCCTAGTATAGGTAGGTGGCAGGGAAATATATAGGGACAGGTGGGGATGTGATAGGAATACGGGTTTAGTGTAGGATTCGTATAAATGGTTGGTTGATGGTCGGCACAGACCCGGTGGGCCGAAGGGCCTGTTAAAGTGCTGTATCTCAAAACTAAACTAAATACTGACACCTAGTGTCACAGATACACACTGACACCCAGTAACACAAACAAACACACACTGACACCCAGTAACACAGAGAAACACTGATAAACAGTGACAAAGAAATACACTGACACCAAGTAACAAAGACACACACTGACACCCAGTAACAAAGACAGACACTGACACCAAGTCACAAAGACATACACTTACACCAAGTAACAAAGACAGACAATTACACCAAGTAACAAAGACATACACTTGCACCAAGTATTTTGACATACACTGACACCAAGTAACAAAGACATGCACTGATACCCAGTAACACAGACACACACTTACACCAAGTAACAAAGACAGACACTGACACCAAGTCACAAAGACATACACTTACACGAAGTAACAAAGACATACACTGATACCCAGTACCACAGACACACACTGACACCAATAACAAAGACATACACTGATACCCAGTAACACAGACACACACTTACACCAAGTAAAAAAGACACACCCTTACACCAAGTAACAAAGACATACACTTACACCAAGTAACAAAGACATACACTGACACCAAGTAACAAAGACATACACTGATACCCAGTAACACAGACACACACTTACACCAAGTAACAAAGACATACACTGATGCCCAGTAACACAGTCACACACTCACACCAAGTAACAAAGACATACACTGATACCAAGTGACACAGACACACACTTACACCAAGTAACACAAACACTCACTTACACCAAGTAACAAAGACATACACTGACACCAAGTAACAAAGACATACAATTACACCAAGTCACAAAGACACACACTTGCACCAAGTAACACAGACATACACTGACACCAAGTAACAAAGACATACACTGTCACCCAGTAACACAGACACAAACTTACACCAAGTAACAAAGACATACACTGATACCAAGTAACACAGACACACACTTACACCAAGTAACACAGACACACACGTACAACAAGTAACAAAGACACACACTGACACCAAGTAACAAAGACATACACTTACACCAAGTAACACAGACATACACTGACACCAAGTAACAAAGACATACAATTACACCAAGTAACAAAGCTGCACACTTATACCAAGTAACACAGACATACGCTGTCACCATGTAGCAAAGACATGCACTGATACCCAGTAACACAGACACACACTTACACCAAGTAACAAAGATATACACTGATACCCAGTAACACAGACATACACTTACACCAAGTAACAAAGACATACACTGACACCAAGAAACAAAGACATACACTGACACCAAGTCACAAAGACAGACACTGACTCCCAGTAACAAAGACACACACGGACACCAAGTAACAAAGTCACACACTTAAAGCAAGTAACACAGACACACACTGACACCCAGTAACAAAGACATACACTGACACCCAGTAACACAGACACACACTTACACCAAGTAACAAAGACATACACTTACACCAAGTCACAAAGACATACACTGACACCCAGTAACACAGACACACACGGACACCAAGTAACAAAGTCACACACTTACACCAAGTAACACAGACACACACTGACACCCAGTAACAAAGACATACACTGATACCCAGTAACACAGACACACACTTACACCAAGTAACAAAGACATACACTTACACCAAGTATTTTGACATACACTGACACCAAGTCACAAAGACATACACTGATACCCAGGAACACAGCCATACACTGATACCAAGTCACAAAGACATACACTGATACCCAGTAACATAGACACACACTGACACCCAGTAACAAAGACATACACTGACACCAAGTAACAAAGACATACGCTTACACCAAGTAACAAAGACAGACAATTACACCAAGTAACAAAGACATACACTTACACCAAGTATTTTGACATACACTGACACCAAGTAACAAAGACAGACACTGATACCCAGTAACACAGACACACACTTACACCAAGTAACCAATTCACACACTTACACCAAGTAACACAGACACACACTGACACCCAGTAACACAAACAAACACACTGACACCCAGTAACAAAGACATACACTGACACCCAGTAACACAGACACACACGGACACCAAGTAACAAAGTCACACACTTACACCAAGTAACACAGACACACACTGACACCCAGTAACACAAACAAACACACTGACACCCAGTAACACAGACACACACTGACACCAAGTAACAAAGACATGCACTGACACCCAGTAACACGGACACTCACTGGGCGGCACAGTGGCGCAGTGGTTAGCACTGCAGCCTCACAGCTCCAGGGACCCGGGTTCGATTCTGGGTACTGCCTGTGCGGAGTTTGCAAGTTCTCCCTGTGTCTGCGTGGATTTCCTCCGGGTGCTCCGGTTTCCTCCCACATGCCAAAGACTTGCAGGTTGATCGGTTAATTGGCCATTATAAATTGCCCCTAGTAAGGTAGTTGGTAGGGAAATGTATAGGGACCGGTGGGGTTGAGATTGGAATCCGGTATTAGTGTAGGATTTGTATAAATGGGTTGTTGATGGTCGGCACAGACTCGGTGGCCCGAAGGGCCAGATTAAGTGCTGTATCTCTAAACTAAACTAAATACTGACACCCAGTAACACAGAGAAACACTGATACACAGTAACAAAGACATACACTGAAACCAAGTCACAAGGACATACACTGATACCAAGTACAAAGACATACACTGATACCCAGGAACACAGACACACACTTACACCAAGTAACAAAGACATACACTGACACCAAGTCACAAGGACATACACTGATACCAAGTCACAAAGACATACACTGATACCCAGGAACACAGACACACACTGACACCAAGTAACACAGACACACACTGACACCCAGTAACACAAACAAACACATTGACACCCAGTAACACAGACACACACTGACACCAAGTAACAAAGACATGCACTGACACCCAGTAACAAAGACATACACTGATACCAAGTCACAAAGACATACACTGATACCCAGTAACACAGACTTACACTGACACCCAGTAACACATACACACACTGACACCAAGTAACACAGACACACGCTGACACCCAGTAACAAAGACATACACTGATACCCAGTAACACAGACACACACTTACACCAAGTAACAAAGACATACACTTACACCAAGTATTTTGACATACACTGACACCAAGTCACAAAGACATACACTGATACCAAGACACAAAGACATACACTGATACGCAGTAACATAGACACACACTGACACCCAGTAACAAAGACATACACTAACACCAAGTAACAAAGACATACGCTTACACCAAGTAACAAAGACAGACAATTACACCAAGTAACAAAGACATACACTTACACCAAGTATTTTGACATACACTGACAACAAGTAACAAAGACATGCACTGATACCCAGTAACACAGACACACACTGACACCAAGTAACAAAGACAGACACTGATACCCAGTAACACAGACACACACTTACACCAAGTAACACAGACACACACTGACACCCAGTAACACAAACAAACACACTGACACCCAGTAACAAAGACATACACTGACACCCAGTAACACAGACACACACGGACACCAAGTAACAAAGTCACACACTTACACCAAGTAACACAGACACACACTGACACCCAGTAACACAAACAAACACATTGACACCCAGTAACACAGACGCACACTGACACCAAGTAGCAAAGACATGCACTGACACCCAGTAACAAAGACATACACTGACACCACGTCACAAAGACATACACTGATACCAAGTCACAAAGACACACACTGACACCCAGTAACACAGACACACACGGACACCAAGTAACAAAGTCACACACTTACACCAAGTAACACAGACACACACTGACACCCAGTAACACAAACAAACACACTGACACCCAGTAACACAGACACACACTGACACCAAGTAACACAGACACACACTGACACCCAGTAACAAAGACATACACTGATACCCAGTAACACAGACACACACTTACACCAAGTAACAAAGACATACACTTACACCAAGTATTTTGACATACACTGACACCAAGTCACAAAGACATACACTGATACCCAGTAACACAGCCATACACTGATACCAAGTCACAAAGACATACACTGATACCCAGTAACATAGACACACACTGACACCCAGTAACAAAGACATACACTGACACCAAGTAACAAAGACATACGCTTACACCAAGTAACAAAGACAGACAATTACACCAAGTAACAAAGACATACACTTACGCCAAGTATTTTGACATACACTGACACCAAGTAACAAAGACATGCACTGATACCCAGTAACACAGACACACACTTACACCATGTAACAAAGACAGACACTGATACCCAGTAACACAGACACACACTTACACCAAGTAACAAAGTCACACACGTACACCAAGTAACACAGACACACACTGACACCCAGTAGCACAAACAAACACACTGACACCCAGTAACAAAGACATACATTGACACCCAGTAACACAGACACACACGGACACCAAGTAACAAAGTCACACACGTACACCAAGTAACACAGACACACACTGACACCCAGTAACACAAACAAACACATTGACACCCAGGAACACAGACACACGCTGACACCAAGTTACAAAGACATGCACTGACACCCAGTAACAAAGACATAAACTGACACCAAGTCACAAAGACAAACACTGATACCAAGTCACAAAGACAAACACTGACACCCAGTAACACAGACACACACGGACACCAAGTAACAAAGTCACACACTTACACCAAGTAACACAGACACACACTGACACCCAGTAACACAAACAAACACACTGACACCCAGTAACACAGACACACACTGACACCAAGTAACACAGACACACACTGACACCCAGTAACAAAGACATACACTGATACCCAGTAACACGGACACACACTTACACCAAGTAACAAAGACATACAGTTACACCAAGTATTTTGACATACACTGACACCAAGTCACAAAGACATACACTGATACCCAGTAACACAGCCATACACTGATACCAAGTCACAAAGACATACACTGATACCCAGTAACATAGACACACACTGACACCCAGTAACAAAGACATACACTGACACCAAGTAACAAAGACATACGCTTACACCAAGTAACAAAGACAGACAATTACACCAAGTAACAAAGACATACACTTACACCAAGTATTTTGACATACACTGACACCAAGTAACAAAGACATGCACTGATACCCAGTAACACAGACAGACACTTACACCAAGTAACAAAGACAGACACTGATACCCAGTAACACAGAAACACACTTACACCAAGTAACAAAGTCACACACGTACACCAAGTAACACAGACACACACTGACACCCAGTAACACAAACAAACACACTGACACCCAGTAACAAAGACATACATTGACAACCAGTAACACAGACACACACGGACACCAAGTAACAAAGTCAAACACGTACACCAAGTAACACAGGCACACACTGACACCCAGTAACACAAACAAACACATTGACACCCAGGAACACAGACACACGCTGACACCAAGTTACAAAGACATGCACTGACACCCAGTAACAAAGACATAAACTGACACCAAGTCACAAAGACATACACTGATACCAAGTCACAAAGACATACACTGACACCCAGTAACACAGACACACACGGACACCAAGTAACAAAGTCACACACTTACACCAAGTAACACAGACACACACTGACACCCAGTAACACAAACAAACACACTGACACCCAGTAACACAGACACACACTGACACCAAGTAACACAGACACACACTGACACCCAGTAACAAAGACATACACTGATACCCAGTAACACAGACACACACTTACACCAAGTAACAAAGACATACACTTACACCAAGTATTTTGACATACACTGACACCAAGTCACAAAGACATGCACTGATACCCAGTAACACAGCCATACACTGATACCAAGTCACAAAGACATACACTGATACCCAGTAACATAGACACACACTGACACCCAGTAACAAAGACATACACTGACACCAAGTAACAAAGACATACGCTTACACCAATTAACAAAGACAGACAATTACACCAAATAACAAAGACATACACTTACACCAAGTATTTTGACATACACTGACACCAAGTAACAAAGACATGCACTGATACCCAGTAACACAGACACACACTTACACCAAGTAACAAAGTCACACACTTACACCAAGTAACACAGACACACACTGACACCCAGTAACACAAACAAACACACTGACACCCAGTAACAAAGACATACACTGACACCCAGTGACACAGACACACACGGACACCAAGTAACAAAGTCACACACTTACACCAAGTAACACAGACACACACTGACACCCAGTAACACAAACAAACACACTGACACCCAGTAACACAGACACACACTGACACCAAGTAACAAAGACATGCACTGACACCCAGTAACACGGACACTCACTGGGCGGCACAGTGGCGCAGTGGTTAGCACTGCAGCCTCACAGCTCCAGGGACCCGGGTTCGATTCTGGGTACTGCCTGTGCGGAGTTTGCAAGTTCTCCCTGTGTCTGCGTGGTTTTCCTCCGGGTGCTCCGGTTTCCTCCCACATGCCAAAGACTTGCAGGTTGATCGGTTAATTGGCCATTATAAATTGCCCCTAGTAAGGTAGTTGGTAGGGAAATGTATAGGGACCGGTGGGGTTGAGATTGGAATCCGGTATTAGTGTAGGATTTGTATAAATGGGTTGTTGATGGTCGGCACAGACTCGGTGGCCCGAAGGGCCAGATTAAGTGCTGTATCTCTAAACTAAACTAAATACTGACACCCAGTAACACAGAGAAACACTGATACACAGTAACAAAGACATACACTGAAACCAAGTCACAAGGACATACACTGATACCAAGTACAAAGACATACACTGATACCCAGGAACACAGACACACACTTACACCAAGTAACAAAGACATACACTGACACCAAGTCACAAGGACATACACTGATACCAAGTCACAAAGACATACACTGATACCCAGGAACACAGACACACACTGACACCAAGAAACACAGACACACACTGACACCCAGTAACACAAACAAACACATTGACACCCAGTAACACAGACACACACTGACACCAAGTAACAAAGACATGCACTGACACCCAGTAACAAAGACATACACTGATACCAAGTCACAAAGACATACACTGATACCCAGTAACACAGACTTACACTGACACCCAGTAACACAGACACACACTGACACCAAGTAACACAGACACACGCTGACACCCAGTAACAAAGACATACACTGATACCCAGTAACACAGACACACACTTACACCAAGTAACAAAGACATACACTTACACCAAGTATTTTGACATACACTGACACCAAGTCACAAAGACATACACTGATACCAAGACACAAAGACATACACTGATACGCAGTAACATAGACACACACTGACACCCAGTAACAAAGACATACACTAACACCAAGTAACAAAGACATACGCTTACACCAAGTAACAAAGACAGACAATTACACCAAGTAACAAAGACATACACTTACACCAAGTATTTTGACATACACTGACAACAAGTAACAAAGACATGCACTGATACCCAGTAACACAGACACACACTTACACCAAGTAACAAAGACAGACACTGATACCCAGTAACACAGACACACACTTACACCAAGTAACACAGACACACACTGACACCCAGTAACACAAACAAACACACTGACACCCAGTAACAAAGACATACACTGACACCCAGTAACACAGACACACATGGACACCAAGTAACAAAGTCACACACTTACACCAAGTAACACAGACACACACTGACACCCAGTAACACAAACAAACACATTGACACCCAGTAACACAGACACACACTGACACCAAGTAGCAAAGACATGCACTGACACCCAGTAACAAAGACATACACTGACACCACGTCACAAAGACATACACTGATACCAAGTCACAAAGACACACACTGACACCCAGTAACACAGACACACACGGACACCAAGTAACAAAGTCACACACTTACACCAAGTAACACAGACACACACTGACACCCAGTAACACAAACAAACACACTGACACCCAGTAACACAGACACACACTGACACCAAGTAACACAGACACACACTGACACCCAGTAACAAAGACATACACTGATACCCAGTAACACAGACACACACTTACAACAAGTAACAAAGACATACACTTACACCAAGTATTTTGACATACACTGACACCAAGTCACAAAGACATACACTGATACCCAGTAACACAGCCATACACTGATACCAAGTCACAAAGACATACACTGATACCCAGTAACATAGACACACACTGACACCCAGTAACAAAGACATACACTGACACCAAGTAACAAAGACATACGCTTACACCAAGTAACAAAGACAGACAATTACACCAAGTAACAAAGACATACACTTACGCCAAGTATTTTGACATACACTGACACCAAGTAACAAAGACATGCACTGATACCCAGTAACACAGACACACACTTACACCAAGTAACAAAGACAGACACTGATACCCAGTAACACAGACACACACTTACACCAAGTAACAAATTCACACACTTACACCAAGTAACACAGACACACACTGACACCCAGTAACACAAACAAACACACTGACACCCAGTAACAAAGACATACACTGACACCCAGTAACACAGACACACACGGACACCAAGTAACAAAGTCACACACTTACACCAAGTAACACAGACACACACTGACACCCAGTAACACAAACAAACACACTGACACCCAGTAACAAAGACATACACTGACACCCAGTAACACAGACACACACGGACACCAAGTAACAAAGTCACACACTTACACCAAGTAACACAGACACACACTGACACCCAGTAACACAAACAAACACATTGACACCCAGTAACACAGACACACACTGACACCAAGTAGCAAAGACATGCACTGACACCCAGTAACAAAGATTTACACTGATACCCAGTAACACAGACACACACTTACACCAAGTAACAAAGACTTACACTGACACCAAGTCACAAAGACATACACTGATACCAAGTCACAAAGACATACACTGACACCCAGTAACACAGACACACACGGTCACCAAGTAACAAAGTCACACACTTACACCAAGTAACACAGACACACACTGACACCCAGTAACACAAACAAACACACTGACACCCAGTAACACAGACACACACTGACACCAAGTAACACAGACACACACTGACACCCAGTAACAAAGACATACACTGATACCCAGTAACACAGACACACACTTACACCAAGTAACAAAGACATACACTTACACCAAGTATTTTGACATACACTGACACCAAGTCACAAAGACATGCACTGATACCCAGTAACACAGACACACACTTACACCAAGTAACACAGACACACACTTACACCAAGTAACAAAGACATACACTGACACCAAGTCACAAGGACATACACTGATACCAAGTCACAAAGACATACACTGATACCCAGGAACACAGACACACACTGACACCAAGTAACACAGACACACACTTACACCAAGTAACAAAGACATACACTGACACCAAGTCACAAGGACATACACTGATACCAAGTCACAAAGACATACACTGATACCCAGGAACACAGACACACCCTGACACCAAGTAACACAGACACACACTTACACCAAGTAACAAAGACATACACTGACACCCAGTAACAAAGACATACACTGACACCCAGTAACAAAGTCACACACTTACACCAAGTAACACAGACACACACTGACACCCAGTAACACAAACAAACACATTGACACCCAGTAACACAGACACACACTGACACCAAGTAACAAAGACATGCACTGACACCCAGTAACAAAGACATACACTGATACCCAGTAACACAGACACACACTTACACCAAGTAACAAAGACATACACTTACACCAAGTATTTTGACATACACTGACACCAAGTCACAAAGACATACACTGATACCCAGTAACACAGCCATACACTGATACCAAGTCACAAAGACATACACTGATACCCAGTAACATAGACACACACTGACACCCATTAACAAAGACATACACTGACACCAAGTAACAAAGACATACGCTTACACCAAGTAACAAAGACAGACAATTACACCAAGTAACAAAGACATACACTAACACCAAGTATTTTGACATGCACTGACACCAAGTAACAAAGACATGCACTGATACCCAGTAACACAGACACACACTTACACCAAGTAACAAAGACATGCACTGACACCCAGTAACACAGACACACACGGAAACCAAGTAACAAAGTCACACACTTACACCAAGTAACACAGACATACACTGACACCCAGTAACACAAACAAACACATTGACACCCAGTAACACAGACACACACTGACACCAAGTAGCAAAGACATGCACTGACACCCAGTAACAAAGACATACACTGACACCACGTCACAAAGACATACACTGATACCAAGTCACAAAGACACACACTGACACCCAGTAACACAGACACACACGGACACCAAGTAACAAAGTCACACACTTACACCAAGTAACACAGACACACACTGACACCCAGTAACACAAACAAACACACTGACACCCAGTAACACAGACACACACTGACACCAAGTAACACAGACACACACAGACACCCAGTAACAAAGACATACACTGATACCCAGTAACACAGACACAGACTTACACCAAGTAACAAAAGACATACACTTACACCAAGTATTTTGACATACACTGACACCAAGTCACAAAGACATACACTGATACCCAGTAACACAGCCATACACTGATACCAAGTCACAAAGACATACACTGATACCCAGTAACATAGACACACACTGACACCCAGTAACAAAGACATACACTGACACCAAGTAACAAAGACATACGCTTACACCAAGTAACAAAGACAGACAATTACACCAAGTAGCAAAGACATACACTTACGCCAAGTATTTTGACATACACTGACACCAAGTAACAAAGACATGCACTGATACCCAGTAACACAGACACACACTTACACCAAGTAACAAAGACAGACACTGATACCCAGTAACACAGACACACACTTACACCAAGTAACAAATTCACACACTTACACCAAGTAACACAGACACACACTGACACCCAGTAACACAAACAAACACACTGACACCCAGTAACAAAGACATACACTGACACCCAGTAACACAGACACACACGGACACCAAGTAACAAAGTCACACACTTACACCAAGTAACACAGACACACACTGACACCCAGTAACACAAACAAACACACTGACACCCAGTAACAAAGACATACACTGACACCCAGTAACACAGACACACACGGACACCAAGTAACAAAGTCACACACTTACACCAAGTAACACAGACACACACTGACACCCAGTAACACAAACAAACACATTGACACCCAGTAACACAGACACACACTGACACCAAGTAGCAAAGACATGCACTGACACCCAGTAACAAAGATTTACTCTGATACCCAGTAACACAGACACACACTTACACCAAGTAACAAAGACTTACACTGACACCAAGTCACAAAGACATACACTGATACCAAGTCACAAAGACATACACTGACACCCAGTAACACAGACACACACGGTCACCAAGTAACAAAGTCACACACTTACACCAAGTAACACAGACACACACTGACACCCAGTAACACAAACAAACACACTGACACCCAGTAACACAGACACACACTGACACCAAGTAACACAGACACACACTGACACCCAGTAACAAAGACATACACTGATACCCAGTAACACAGACACACACTTACACCAAGTAACAAAGACATACACTTACACCAAGTATTTTGACATACACTGACACCAAGTCACAAAGACATGCACTGATACCCAGTAACACAGACACACACTTACACCAAGTAACACAGACACACACTTACACCAAGTAACAAAGACATACACTGACACCAAGTCACAAGGACATACACTGATACCAAGTCACAAAGACATACACTGATACCCAGGAACACAGACACACACTGACACCAAGTAACACAGACACACACTTACACCAAGTAACAAAGACATACACTGACACCAAGTCACAAGGACATACACTGATACCAAGTCACAAAGACATACACTGATACCCAGGAACACAGACACACCCTGACACCAAGTAACACAGACACACACTTACACCAAGTAACAAAGACATACACTGACACCCAGTAACAAAGACATACACTGACACCCAGTAACAAAGTCACACACTTACACCAAGTAACACAGACACACACTGAAACCAGGTAACACAAACAAACACATTGACACCCCGTAACACAGACACACACTGACACCAAGTAACAAAGACATGCACTGACACCCAGTAACAAAGACATACACTGATACCCAGTAACACAGACACACACTTACACCAAGTAACAAAGACATACACTTACACCAAGTATTTTGACATACACTGACACCAAGTCACAAAGACATACACTGATACCCAGTAACACAGCCATACACTGATACCAAGTCACAAAGACATACACTGATACCCAGTAACATAGACACACACTGACACCCATTAACAAAGACATACACTGACACCAAGTAACAAAGACATACGCTTACACCAAGTAACAAAGACAGACAATTACACCAAGTAACAAAGACTTACACTTACACCAAGTATTTTGACATGCACTGACACCAAGTAACAAAGACATGCACTGATACCCAGTAACACAGACACACACTTACACCAAGTAACAAAGACATGCACTGACACCCAGTAACAAAGACATACACTGAAACCAAGTCACAAGGACATACACTGATACCAAGTCACAAAGACACACACTGACACCAAGTAACACAGACACACACTGACACCAAGTAACAAAGACATACACTGACACCCAGTAACAAAGACATACACTGATACCAAGTCACAAAGACATACACTGATACCCAGTAACACAGACATACACTGACACCCAGTAACACAGAGAAACACTGATACACAGTAACAAAGACATACACTGAAACCAAGTCACAAGGACATACACTGATACCAAGTCACAAAGACATACACTGATACCCAGGAACACAGACACACACTTACACCAAGTAACAAAGACATACACTGACACCAAGTCACAAAGACATACACTGATACCCAGTAACACAGACATACACTGACACCCAGTAACACAGACACACACTGACACCAAGTAACACAGACACACACTGACACCCAGTAACAAAGACATACACTGATACCCAGTAACACAGACACACACTGACACCCAGTAACACAAACAAACACATTGACACCCAGTAACACAGACACACACTGACACCAAGTAACAAAGACATGCACTGACACCCAGTAACAAAGACATACACTGACACCAAGACACAAAGACATACACTGATACCCAGTAACACAGACATACATTGACACCCAGTAACACAGACACACACTGACACCAAGTAACACAGACACACACTGACACCCAGTAACAAAGACATACACTGATACCCAGTAACACAGACACACACTGACACCAAGTAACAAAGACATACACTTACACCAAGTATTTTGACATACACTGACACCAAGTCAAAAAGACATACACTGATACCAAGTCACAAAGACATACACTGATACCCAGTAACATAGACACACACTGACACCCAGTAACAAAGACATACACTGACACCAAGTAACAAAGACATACGCTTACACCAAGTAACAAAGACAGACAATTACACCAAGTAACAAAGACATATACTTACACCAATTATTTTGACATACACTGACACCAAGTAACAAAGACATACACTGATACCCAGTAACACAGACACACACTTACACCAAGTAACAAAGACAGACACTGATACCCAGTAACACAGACACACACTTACACCAAGTAACAAAGTCACACACTTACACCAAGTAACACAGACACACACTGACACCCAGTAACACAAACAAACACACTGACACCCAGTAACAAAGACATACACTGACACCCAGTAACACAGACACACACGGACACCAAGTAACAAAGTCACACACTTACACCAAGTAACACAGACACACACTGACACCCAGTAACACAAACAAACACATTGACACCCAGTAACACAGACACACACTGACACCAAGTAGCAAAGACATGCACTGACACCCAGTAACAAAGACATACACTGACACCAAGTCACAAAGACATATACTGATACCAAGTCACAAAGACATACACTGACACCCAGTAACACAGACACACACGGACACCAAGTAACAAAGTCACACACTTACACCAAGTAACACAGACACACACTGACACCCAGTAACACAAACAAACACACTGACACCCAGTAACACAGACACACACTGACACCAAGTAACACAGACACACACTGACACCCAGTAACAAAGACATACACTGATACCCAGTAACACAGACACACACTTACACCAACTAACAAAGACATACACTTACACCAAGTATTTTGACATACACTGACACCAAGTCACAAAGACATACACTGATACCAAGTAACACAGCCATACACTGATACCAAGTCACAAAGACATACACTGATATCCAGTAACATAGACACACACTGACACCCAGTAACAAAGACATACACTGACACCAAGTAACAAAGACATACGCTTACACCAAGTAACAAAGACAGACAATTACACCAAGTAACAAAGACATACACTTACCCAAGTATTTTGACATACACTGACAACAAGTAACAAAGACATGCACTGATACCCAGTAACACAGACACACACTTACACCAAGTAACAAAGACATACACTTACACCAAGTATTTTGACATACACTGACACCAAGTCAAAAAGACATACACTGATACCAAGTCACAAAGACATACACTGACACCCAGTAACACAAACAAACACACTGACACCCAGTAACACAGACACACACTGGGCGGCACAGTGGCGCAGTGGTTAGCACCGCAGCCTCACAGCTCCAGGGACCCGGGTTCGATTCTGGGTACTGCCTGTGCGGAGTTTGCAAGTTCTCCCTGTGTCTGCGTGGGTTTCCTCCGGGTGCTCCGGTTTCCTCCCACATGCCAAAGACTTGCAGTTTGGTAGGTTAATTGGCCATTATAAATTGCCCCTAGTATAGGTAGTTGGTAGGGAAATGTATAGGGAGCGGTGGGGATGAGATTGGAATCCGGGATTAGTGTAGGAATTGTATAAATGGGTTGTTGATGGTCGGCACAGACTCGGTGGCCCGAAGGGCCAGTTTAAGTGCTGTATCTCTAAACTAAACTAAATACTGACACCCAGTAACACAAACAAACACACACTGACACCCAGTAACACAGAGAAACACTGATACACAGTAACAAAGACATACACTGAAACCAAGTCACAAGGACATACACTGATACCAAGTCACAAAGACATACACTGATACCCAGGAACACTTACACCAAGTAACAAAGACATACACTGACACCAAGTCACAAGGACATACACTGATACCAAGTCACAAAGACACACACTGACACCAAGTAACACAGACACACACTGACACCAAGTAACAAAGACATACACTGACACCCAGTAACAAAGACATACACTGACACCCAGTAACACAGACACACACGGACACCAAGTAACAAAGTCACACACTTACACCAAGTAACACAGACACACACTGACACCCAGTAACACAAACAAACACACACTGACACCCATTAACACAGAGAAACACTGATACACAGTAACAAAGACATACACTGAAACCAAGTCACAAGGACATACACTGATACCAAGTCACAAAGACATACACTGATACCCAGGAACACAGACACACACTTACACCAAGTAACAAAGACATACACTGACACCAAGTCACAAGGACATACACTGATACCAAGTCACAAAGTCACACACTTACACAAAGTAACACAGACACACACTGACACCCAGTAACACAAACAAACACATTGACACCCAGTAACACAGACACACACTGACACCAAGTAACAAAGACATGCACTGACACCCAGTAACAAAGACATACACTGACACCAAGTCACAAAGACATACACTGATACCCAGTAACACAGACATACACTGACACCCAGTAACACAGACACACACTGACACCAAGTAACACAGACACACACTGACACCCAGTAACAAAGACATACACTGATACCCAGTAACACAGACACACACTTACACCAAGTAACAAAGACATACACTTACACCAAGTATTTTGACATACACTGACACCAAGTCAAAAAGAAATACACTGATACCAAGTCACAAAGACATACACTGACACCCAGTAACACAAACAAACACACTGACACCCAGTAACACAGACACACACTGGGCGGCACAGTGGCGCGTTGGTTAGCACGGCAGCCTCACAGCTCCAGGGACCCGGGTTCGATTCTGGGTACTGCCTGTGCGGAGTTTGCAAGTTCTCCCTGTGTCTGCGTGGGTTTCCTCCGGGTGCTCCGGTTTCCTCCCACATGCCAAAGACTTGCAGTTTGGTAGGTTAATTGGCCATTATAAATTGCCCCTAGTGTAGGTACTTGGTAGGGAAATGTATAGGGACCGGTGGGGATGAGATTGGAATCCGGGATTAGTGTAGGAATTGTATAAATGGGTTGTTGATGGTCGGCACAGACTCGGTGGCCCGAAGGGCCAGTTTAAGTGCTGTATCTCTAAACTAAACTAAATACTGACACCCAGTAACACAAACAAACACACACTGACACCCAGTAACACAGAGAAACACTGATACACAGTAACAAAGACATACACTGAAACCAAGTCACAAGGACATACACTGATACCAAGTAACAAAGACATACACTGACACCAAGTCACAAGGACATACACTGATACCAAGTCACAAAGACACACACTGACACCAAGTAACACTGACACCAAGTAACAAAGACATACACTGACACCAAGTAACACAGACACACACTGACACCCAGTAACACAAACAAACACACACTGACACCCAGTAACACAGAGAAACACTGATACACAGTAACAAAGACATACACTGAAACCAAGTCACAAGGACATACACTGATACCAAGTCACAAAGACATACACTGACACCCAGTAACACAGACACACACAGACACTAAGTAACAAAGACATGCACTGACACCCAGTAACAAAGACATACACTGACACCAAGTCACAAAGACATACACTGATACCCAGTAACACAGACATACACTGACACCCAGTAACACAGACACACACTGACACCAAGTAACACAGACACACACTGACACCCAGTAACAAAGACATACACTGATACCCAGTAACACAGACACACACTTACACCAAGTAACAAAGACATACACTTACACCAAGTATTTTGACATACACTGACACCAAGTCAAAAAGACATACACTGATACCAAGTCACAAAGACATACACTGATACCCAGTAACATAGAAACACACTGACACCCAGTAACAAAGACATACACTAACACCAAGTAACAAAGGCATACGCTTACACCAAGTAACAAAGACAGACAATTACACCAAGTAACAAAGACATACACTTACACCAAGTATTTTGACATACACTGACACCAAGTAACAAAGACATGCACTGATACCCAGTAACACAGACACACATTGACACCCAGTAACACAAACAAACACACTGACACCAAGTAACAAAGTCACACATTTACACCAAGTAACACAGACACACACTGACACCCAGTAACACAAACAAACACATTGACACCCAGGAACACAGACACACGCTGACACCAAGTTACAAAGACATGCACTGACACCCAGTAACAAAGACATAAACTGACACCAAGTCACAAAGACAAACACTGATACCAAGTCACAAAGACAAACACTGACACCCAGTAACACAGACACACACGGACACCAAGTAACAAAGTCACACACTTACACCAAGTAACACAGACACACACTGACACCCAGTAACACAAACAAACACACTGACACCCAGTAACACAGACACACACTGACACCAAGTAACACAGACACACACTGACACCCAGTAACAAAGACATACACTGATACCCAGTAACACGGACACACACTTACACCAAGTAACAAAGACATACAGTTACACCAAGTATTTTGACATACACTGACACCAAGTCACAAAGACATACACTGATACCCAGTAACACAGCCATACACTGATACCAAGTCACAAAGACATACACTGATACCCAGTAACATAGACACACACTGACACCCAGTAACAAAGACATACACTGACACCAAGTAACAAAGACATACGCTTACACCAAGTAACAAAGACAGACAATTACACCAAGTAACAAAGACATACACTTACACCAAGTATTTTGACATACACTGACACCAAGTAACAAAGACATGCACTGATACCCAGTAACACAGACAGACACTTACACCAAGTAACAAAGACAGACACTGATACCCAGTAACACAGAAACACACTTACACCAAGTAACAAAGTCACACACGTACACCAAGTAACACAGACACACACTGACACCCAGTAACACAAACAAACACACTGACACCCAGTAACAAAGACATACATTGACAACCAGTAACACAGACACACACGGACACCAAGTAACAAAGTCAAACACGTACACCAAGTAACACAGGCACACACTGACACCCAGTAACACAAACAAACACATTGACACCCAGGAACACAGACACACGCTGACACCAAGTTACAAAGACATGCACTGACACCCAGTAACAAAGACATAAACTGACACCAAGTCACAAAGACATACACTGATACCAAGTCACAAAGACATACACTGACACCCAGTAACACAGACACACACGGACACCAAGTAACAAAGTCACACACTTACACCAAGTAACACAGACACACACTGACACCCAGTAACACAAACAAACACACTGACACCCAGTAACACAGACACACACTGACACCAAGTAACACAGACACACACTGACACCCAGTAACAAAGACATACACTGATACCCAGTAACACAGACACACACTTACACCAAGTAACAAAGACATACACTTACACCAAGTATTTTGACATACACTGACACCAAGTCACAAAGACATGCACTGATACCCAGTAACACAGCCATACACTGATACCAAGTCACAAAGACATACACTGATACCCAGTAACATAGACACACACTGACACCCAGTAACAAAGACATACACTGACACCAAGTAACAAAGACATACGCTTACACCAATTAACAAAGACAGACAATTACACCAAATAACAAAGACATACACTTACACCAAGTATTTTGACATACACTGACACCAAGTAACAAAGACATGCACTGATACCCAGTAACACAGACACACACTTACACCAAGTAACAAAGTCACACACTTACACCAAGTAACACAGACACACACTGACACCCAGTAACACAAACAAACACACTGACACCCAGTAACAAAGACATACACTGACACCCAGTGACACAGACACACACGGACACCAAGTAACAAAGTCACACACTTACACCAAGTAACACAGACACACACTGACACCCAGTAACACAAACAAACACACTGACACCCAGTAACACAGACACACACTGACACCAAGTAACAAAGACATGCACTGACACCCAGTAACACGGACACTCACTGGGCGGCACAGTGGCGCAGTGGTTAGCACTGCAGCCTCACAGCTCCAGGGACCCGGGTTCGATTCTGGGTACTGCCTGTGCGGAGTTTGCAAGTTCTCCCTGTGTCTGCGTGGTTTTCCTCCGGGTGCTCCGGTTTCCTCCCACATGCCAAAGACTTGCAGGTTGATCGGTTAATTGGCCATTATAAATTGCCCCTAGTAAGGTAGTTGGTAGGGAAATGTATAGGGACCGGTGGGGTTGAGATTGGAATCCGGTATTAGTGTAGGATTTGTATAAATGGGTTGTTGATGGTCGGCACAGACTCGGTGGCCCGAAGGGCCAGATTAAGTGCTGTATCTCTAAACTAAACTAAATACTGACACCCAGTAACACAGAGAAACACTGATACACAGTAACAAAGACATACACTGAAACCAAGTCACAAGGACATACACTGATACCAAGTACAAAGACATACACTGATACCCAGGAACACAGACACACACTTACTCCAAGTAACAAAGACATACACTGACACCAAGTCACAAGGACATACACTGATACCAAGTCACAAAGACATACACTGATACCCAGGAACACAGACACACACTGACACCAAGAAACACAGACACACACTGACACCCAGTAACACAAACAAACACATTGACACCCAGTAACACAGACACACACTGACACCAAGTAACAAAGACATGCACTGACACCCAGTAACAAAGACATACACTGATACCAAGTCACAAAGACATACACTGATACCCAGTAACACAGACTTACACTGACACCCAGTAACACAGACACACACTGACACCAAGTAACACAGACACACGCTGACACCCAGTAACAAAGACATACACTGATACCCAGTAACACAGACACACACTTACACCAAGTAACAAAGACATACACTTACACCAAGTATTTTGACATACACTGACACCAAGTCACAAAGACATACACTGATACCAAGACACAAAGACATACACTGATACGCAGTAACATAGACACACACTGACACCCAGTAACAAAGACATACACTAACACCAAGTAACAAAGACATACGCTTACACCAAGTAACAAAGACAGACAATTACACCAAGTAACAAAGACATACACTTACACCAAGTATTTTGACATACACTGACAACAAGTAACAAAGACATGCACTGATACCCAGTAACACAGACACACACTTACACCAAGTAACAAAGACAGACACTGATACCCAGTAACACAGACACACACTTACACCAAGTAACACAGACACACACTGACACCCAGTAACACAAACAAACACACTGACACCCAGTAACAAAGACATACACTGACACCCAGTAACACAGACACACATGGACACCAAGTAACAAAGTCACACACTTACACCAAGTAACACAGACACACACTGACACCCAGTAACACAAACAAACACATTGACACCCAGTAACACAGACACACACTGACACCAAGTAGCAAAGACATGCACTGACACCCAGTAACAAAGACATACACTGACACCACGTCACAAAGACATACACTGATACCAAGTCACAAAGACACACACTGACACCCAGTAACACAGACACACACGGACACCAAGTAACAAAGTCACACACTTACACCAAGTAACACAGACACACACTGACACCCAGTAACACAAACAAACACACTGACACCCAGTAACACAGACACACACTGACACCAAGTAACACAGACACACACTGACACCCAGTAACAAAGACATACACTGATACCCAGTAACACAGACACACACTTACAACAAGTAACAAAGACATACACTTACACCAAGTATTTTGACATACACTGACACCAAGTCACAAAGACATACACTGATACCCAGTAACACAGCCATACACTGATACCAAGTCACAAAGACATACACTGATACCCAGTAACATAGACACACACTGACACCCAGTAACAAAGACATACACTGACACCAAGTAACAAAGACATACGCTTACACCAAGTAACAAAGACAGACAATTACACCAAGTAACAAAGACATACACTTACGCCAAGTATTTTGACATACACTGACACCAAGTAACAAAGACATGCACTGATACCCAGTAACACAGACACACACTTACACCAAGTAACAAAGACAGACACTGATACCCAGTAACACAGACACACACTTACACCAAGTAACAAATTCACACACTTACACCAAGTAACACAGACACACACTGACACCCAGTAACACAAACAAACACACTGACACCCAGTAACAAAGACATACACTGACACCCAGTAACACAGACACACACGGACACCAAGTAACAAAGTCACACACTTACACCAAGTAACACAGACACACACTGACACCCAGTAACACAAACAAACACACTGACACCCAGTAACAAAGACATACACTGACACCCAGTAACACAGACACACACGGACACCAAGTAACAAAGTCACACACTTACACCAAGTAACACAGACACACACTGACACCCAGTAACACAAACAAACACATTGACACCCAGTAACACAGACACACACTGACACCAAGTAGCAAAGACATGCACTGACACCCAGTAACAAAGATTTACACTGATACCCAGTAACACAGACACACACTTACACCAAGTAACAAAGACTTACACTGACACCAAGTCACAAAGACATACACTGATACCAAGTCACAAAGACATACACTGACACCCAGTAACACAGACACACACGGTCACCAAGTAACAAAGTCACACACTTACACCAAGTAACACAGACACACACTGACACCCAGTAACACAAACAAACACACTGACACCCAGTAACACAGACACACACTGACACCAAGTAACACAGACACACACTGACACCCAGTAACAAAGACATACACTGATACCCAGTAACACAGACACACACTTACACCAAGTAACAAAGACATACACTTACACCAAGTATTTTGACATACACTGACACCAAGTCACAAAGACATGCACTGATACCCAGTAACACAGACACACACTTACACCAAGTAACACAGACACACACTTACACCAAGTAACAAAGACATACACTGACACCAAGTCACAAGGACATACACTGATACCAAGTCACAAAGACATACACTGATACCCAGGAACACAGACACACACTGACACCAAGTAACACAGACACACACTTACACCAAGTAACAAAGACATACACTGACACCAAGTCACAAGGACATACACTGATACCAAGTCACAAAGACATACACTGATACCCAGGAACACAGACACACCCTGACACCAAGTAACACAGACACACACTTACACCAAGTAACAAAGACATACACTGACACCCAGTAACAAAGACATACACTGACACCCAGTAACAAAGTCACACACTTACACCAAGTAACACAGACACACACTGACACCCAGTAACACAAACAAACACATTGACACCCAGTAACACAGACACACACTGACACCAAGTAACAAAGACATGCACTGACACCCAGTAACAAAGACATACACTGATACCCAGTAACACAGACACACACTTACACCAAGTAACAAAGACATACACTTACACCAAGTATTTTGACATACACTGACACCAAGTCACAAAGACATACACTGATACCCAGTAACACAGCCATACACTGATACCAAGTCACAAAGACATACACTGATACCCAGTAACATAGACACACACTGACACCCATTAACAAAGACATACACTGACACCAAGTAACAAAGACATACCCTTACACCAAGTAACAAAGACAGACAATTACACCAAGTAACAAAGACATACACTAACACCAAGTATTTTGACATGCACTGACACCAAGTAACAAAGACATGCACTGATACCCAGTAACACAGACACACACTTACACCAAGTAACAAAGACATGCACTGACACCCAGTAACACAGACACACACGGAAACCAAGTAACAAAGTCACACACTTACACCAAGTAACACAGACATACACTGACACCCAGTAACACAAACAAACACATTGACACCCAGTAACACAGACACACACTGACACCAAGTAGCAAAGACATGCACTGACACCCAGTAACAAAGACATACACTGACACCACGTCACAAAGACATACACTGATACCAAGTCACAAAGACACACACTGACACCCAGTAACACAGACACACACGGACACCAAGTAACAAAGTCACACACTTACACCAAGTAACACAGACACACACTGACACCCAGTAACACAAACAAACACACTGACACCCAGTAACACAGACACACACTGACACCAAGTAACACAGACACACACAGACACCCAGTAACAAAGACATACACTGATACCCAGTAACACAGACACAGACTTACACCAAGTAACAAAAGACATACACTTACACCAAGTATTTTGACATACACTGACACCAAGTCACAAAGACATACACTGATACCCAGTAACACAGCCATACACTGATACCAAGTCACAAAGACATACACTGATACCCAGTAACATAGACACACACTGACACCCAGTAACAAAGACATACACTGACACCAAGTAACAAAGACATACGCTTACACCAAGTAACAAAGACAGACAATTACACCAAGTAGCAAAGACATACACTTACGCCAAGTATTTTGACATACACTGACACCAAGTAACAAAGACATGCACTGATACCCAGTAACACAGACACACACTTACACCAAGTAACAAAGACAGACACTGATACCCAGTAACACAGACACACACTTACACCAAGTAACAAATTCACACACTTACACCAAGTAACACAGACACACACTGACACCCAGTAACACAAACAAACACACTGACACCCAGTAACAAAGACATACACTGACACCCAGTAACACAGACACACACGGACACCAAGTAACAAAGTCACACACTTACACCAAGTAACACAGACACACACTGACACCCAGTAACACAAACAAACACACTGACACCCAGTAACAAAGACATACACTGACACCCAGTAACACAGACACACACGGACACCAAGTAACAAAGTCACACACTTACACCAAGTAACACAGACACACACTGACACCCAGTAACACAAACAAACACATTGACACCCAGTAACACAGACACACACTGACACCAAGTAGCAAAGACATGCACTGACACCCAGTAACAAAGATTTACTCTGATACCCAGTAACACAGACACACACTTACACCAAGTAACAAAGACTTACACTGACACCAAGTCACAAAGACATACACTGATACCAAGTCACAAAGACATACACTGACACCCAGTAACACAGACACACACGGTCACCAAGTAACAAAGTCACACACTTACACCAAGTAACACAGACACACACTGACACCCAGTAACACAAACAAACACACTGACACCCAGTAACACAGACACACACTGACACCAAGTAACACAGACACACACTGACACCCAGTAACAAAGACATACACTGATACCCAGTAACACAGACACACACTTACACCAAGTAACAAAGACATACACTTACACCAAGTATTTTGACATACACTGACACCAAGTCACAAAGACATGCACTGATACCCAGTAACACAGACACACACTTACACCAAGTAACACAGACACACACTTACACCAAGTAACAAAGACATACACTGACACCAAGTCACAAGGACATACACTGATACCAAGTCACAAAGACATACACTGATACCCAGGAACACAGACACACACTGACACCAAGTAACACAGACACACACTTACACCAAGTAACAAAGACATACACTGACACCAAGTCACAAGGACATACACTGATACCAAGTCACAAAGACATACACTGATACCCAGGAACACAGACACACCCTGACACCAAGTAACACAGACACACACTTACACCAAGTAACAAAGACATACACTGACACCCAGTAACAAAGACATACACTGACACCCAGTAACAAAGTCACACACTTACACCAAGTAACACAGACACACACTGAAACCAGGTAACACAAACAAACACATTGACACCCCGTAACACAGACACACACTGACACCAAGTAACAAAGACATGCACTGACACCCAGTAACAAAGACATACACTGATACCCAGTAACACAGACACACACTTACACCAAGTAACAAAGACATACACTTACACCAAGTATTTTGACATACACTGACACCAAGTCACAAAGACATACACTGATACCCAGTAACACAGCCATACACTGATACCAAGTCACAAAGACATACACTGATACCCAGTAACATAGACACACACTGACACCCATTAACAAAGACATACACTGACACCAAGTAACAAAGACATACGCTTACACCAAGTAACAAAGACAGACAATTACACCAAGTAACAAAGACTTACACTTACACCAAGTATTTTGACATGCACTGACACCAAGTAACAAAGACATGCACTGATACCCAGTAACACAGACACACACTTACACCAAGTAACAAAGACATGCACTGACACCCAGTAACAAAGACATACACTGAAACCAAGTCACAAGGACATACACTGATACCAAGTCACAAAGACACACACTGACACCAAGTAACACAGACACACACTGACACCAAGTAACAAAGACATACACTGACACCCAGTAACAAAGACATACACTGATACCAAGTCACAAAGACATACACTGATACCCAGTAACACAGACATACACTGACACCCAGTAACACAGAGAAACACTGATACACAGTAACAAAGACATACACTGAAACCAAGTCACAAGGACATACACTGATACCAAGTCACAAAGACATACACTGATACCCAGGAACACAGACACACACTTACACCAAGTAACAAAGACATACACTGACACCAAGTCACAAAGACATACACTGATACCCAGTAACACAGACATACACTGACACCCAGTAACACAGACACACACTGACACCAAGTAACACAGACACACACTGACACCCAGTAACAAAGACATACACTGATACCCAGTAACACAGACACACACTGACACCCAGTAACACAAACAAACACATTGACACCCAGTAACACAGACACACACTGACACCAAGTAACAAAGACATGCACTGACACCCAGTAACAAAGACATACACTGACACCAAGACACAAAGACATACACTGATACCCAGTAACACAGACATACACTGACACCCAGTAACACAGACACACACTGACACCAAGTAACACAGACACACACTGACACCCAGTAACAAAGACATACACTGATACCCAGTAACACAGACACACACTGACACCAAGTAACAAAGACATACACTTACACCAAGTATTTTGACTTACACTGACACCAAGTCAAAAAGACATACACTGATACCAAGTCACAAAGACATACACTGATACCCAGTAACATAGACACACACTGACACCCAGTAACAAAGACATACACTGACACCAAGTAACAAAGACATACGCTTACACCAAGTAACAAAGACAGACAATTACACCAAGTAACAAAGACATATACTTACACCAATTATTTTGACATACACTGACACCAAGTAACAAAGACATACACTGATACCCAGTAACACAGACACACACTTACACCAAGTAACAAAGACAGACACTGATACCCAGTAACACAGACACACACTTACACCAAGTAACAAAGTCACACACTTACACCAAGTAACACAGACACACACTGACACCCAGTAACACAAACAAACACACTGACACCCAGTAACAAAGACATACACTGACACCCAGTAACACAGACACACACGGACACCAAGTAACAAAGTCACACACTTACACCAAGTAACACAGACACACACTGACACCCAGTAACACAAACAAACACATTGACACCCAGTAACACAGACACACACTGACACCAAGTAGCAAAGACATGCACTGACACCCAGTAACAAAGACATACACTGACACCAAGTCACAAAGACATATACTGATACCAAGTCACAAAGACATACACTGACACCCAGTAACACAGACACACACGGACACCAAGTAACAAAGTCACACACTTACACCAAGTAACACAGACACACACTGACACCCAGTAACACAAACAAACACACTGACACCCAGTAACACAGACACACACTGACACCAAGTAACACAGACACACACTGACACCCAGTAACAAAGACATACACTGATACCCAGTAACACAGACACACACTTACACCAACTAACAAAGACATACACTTACACCAAGTATTTTGACATACACTGACACCAAGTCACAAAGACATACACTGATACCAAGTAACACAGCCATACACTGATACCAAGTCACAAAGACATACACTGATATCCAGTAACATAGACACACACTGACACCCAGTAACAAAGACATACACTGACACCAAGTAACAAAGACATACGCTTACACCAAGTAACAAAGACAGACAATTACACCAAGTAACAAAGACATACACTTACCCAAGTATTTTGACATACACTGACAACAAGTAACAAAGACATGCACTGATACCCAGTAACACAGACACACACTTACACCAAGTAACAAAGACATACACTTACACCAAGTATTTTGACATACACTGACACCAAGTCAAAAAGACATACACTGATACCAAGTCACAAAGACATACACTGACACCCAGTAACACAAACAAACACACTGACACCCAGTAACACAGACACACACTGGGCGGCACAGTGGCGCAGTGGTTAGCACCGCAGCCTCACAGCTCCAGGGACCCGGGTTCGATTCTGGGTACTGCCTGTGCGGAGTTTGCAAGTTCTCCCTGTGTCTGCGTGGGTTTCCTCCGGGTGCTCCGGTTTCCTCCCACATGCCAAAGACTTGCAGTTTGGTAGGTTAATTGGCCATTATAAATTGCCCCTAGTATAGGTAGTTGGTAGGGAAATGTATAGGGAGCGGTGGGGATGAGATTGGAATCCGGGATTAGTGTAGGAATTGTATAAATGGGTTGTTGATGGTCGGCACAGACTCGGTGGCCCGAAGGGCCAGTTTAAGTGCTGTATCTCTAAACTAAACTAAATACTGACACCCAGTAACACAAACAAACACACACTGACACCCAGTAACACAGAGAAACACTGATACACAGTAACAAAGACATACACTGAAACCAAGTCACAAGGACATACACTGATACCAAGTCACAAAGACATACACTGATACCCAGGAACACTTACACCAAGTAACAAAGACATACACTGACACCAAGTCACAAGGACATACACTGATACCAAGTCACAAAGACACACACTGACACCAAGTAACACAGACACACACTGACACCAAGTAACAAAGACATACACTGACACCCAGTAACAAAGACATACACTGACACCCAGTAACACAGACACACACGGACACCAAGTAACAAAGTCACACACTTACACCAAGTAACACAGACACACACTGACACCCAGTAACACAAACAAACACACACTGACACCCATTAACACAGAGAAACACTGATACACAGTAACAAAGACATACACTGAAACCAAGTCACAAAGACATACACTGATACCCAGGAACACAGACACACACTTACACCAAGTAACAAAGACATACACTGACACCAAGTCACAAGGACATACACTGATACCAAGTCACAAAGTCACACACTTACACAAAGTAACACAGACACACACTGACACCCAGTAACACAAACAAACACATTGACACCCAGTAACACAGACACACACTGACACCAAGTAACAAAGACATGCACTGACACCCAGTAACAAAGACATACACTGACACCAAGTCACAAAGACATACACTGATACCCAGTAACACAGACATACACTGACACCCAGTAACACAGACACACACTGACACCAAGTAACACAGACACACACTGACACCCAGTAACAAAGACATACACTGATACCCAGTAACACAGACACACACTTACACCAAGTAACAAAGACATACACTTACACCAAGTATTTTGACATACACTGACACCAAGTCAAAAAGAAATACACTGATACCAAGTCACAAAGACATACACTGACACCCAGTAACACAAACAAACACACTGACACCCAGTAACACAGACACACACTGGGCGGCACAGTGGCGCGTTGGTTAGCACGGCAGCCTCACAGCTCCAGGGACCCGGGTTCGATTCTGGGTACTGCCTGTGCGGAGTTTGCAAGTTCTCCCTGTGTCTGCGTGGGTTTCCTCCGGGTGCTCCGGTTTCCTCCCACATGCCAAAGACTTGCAGTTTGGTAGGTTAATTGGCCATTATAAATTGCCCCTAGTGTAGGTACTTGGTAGGGAAATGTATAGGGACCGGTGGGGATGAGATTGGAATCCGGGATTAGTGTAGGAATTGTATAAATGGGTTGTTGATGGTCGGCACAGACTCGGTGGCCCGAAGGGCCAGTTTAAGTGCTGTATCTCTAAACTAAACTAAATACTGACACCCAGTAACACAAACAAACACACACTGACACCCAGTAACACAGAGAAACACTGATACACAGTAACAAAGACATACACTGAAACCAAGTCACAAGGACATACACTGATACCAAGTAACAAAGACATACACTGACACCAAGTCACAAGGACATACACTGATACCAAGTCACAAAGACACACACTGACACCAAGTAACACTGACACCAAGTAACAAAGACATACACTGACACCAAGTAACACAGACACACACTGACACCCAGTAACACAAACAAACACACACTGACACCCAGTAACACAGAGAAACACTGATACACAGTAACAAAGACATACACTGAAACCAAGTCACAAGGACATACACTGATACCAAGTCACAAAGACATACACTGACACCCAGTAACACAGACACACACAGACACTAAGTAACAAAGACATGCACTGACACCCAGTAACAAAGACATACACTGACACCAAGTCACAAAGACATACACTGATACCCAGTAACACAGACATACACTGACACCCAGTAACACAGACACACACTGACACCAAGTAACACAGACACACACTGACACCCAGTAACAAAGACATACACTGATACCCAGTAACACAGACACACACTTACACCAAGTAACAAAGACATACACTTACACCAAGTATTTTGACATACACTGACACCAAGTCAAAAAGACATACACTGATACCAAGTCACAAAGACATACACTGATACCCAGTAACATAGAAACACACTGACACCCAGTAACAAAGACATACACTAACACCAAGTAACAAAGGCATACGCTTACACCAAGTAACAAAGACAGACAATTACACCAAGTAACAAAGACATACACTTACACCAAGTATTTTGACATACACTGACACCAAGTAACAAAGACATGCACTGATACCCAGTAACACAGACACACATTGACACCCAGTAACACAAACAAACACACTGACACCAAGTAACAAAGTCACACATTTACACCAAGTAACACAGACACACACTGACACCCAGTAACACAAACAAACACATTGACACCCAGTAACACAGACACACACTGACACCAAGTAACAAAGTCACACACTTACACCAAGTAACACAGACACACACTGACACCCAGTAACACAAACAAACACATTGACACCCAGTAACACAGACACACACTGACACCAAGTAGCAAAGACATGCACTGACACCCAGTAACAAAGACATACACTGACACCAAGTCACAAAGACATATACTGATACCAAGTCACAAAGACATACACTGACACCCAGTAACACAGACACACACGGACACCAAGTAACAAAGTCACACACTTACACCAAGTAACACAGACACACACTGACACCCAGTAACACAAACAAACACACTGACACCCAGTAACACAGACACACACTGACACCAAGTAACACAGACACACACTGACACCCAGTAACAAAGACATACACTGATACCCAGTAACACAGACACACACTTACACCAACTAACAAAGACATACACTGACACCCAGTAACACAGACACACACGGACACCAAGTAACAAAGTCACACACTTACACCAAGTAACACAGACACACACTGACACCCAGTAACAAAGACACACACTGACACCAAGTAACAAAGACACACACTTACACCAAGTAACAAAGACATACACTGACACCAAGTCACAAGGACATACACTGATACCAAGTCACAAAGACATACACTGATACCCAGGAACACAGACACACACTGACACCAAGTAACACAGACACACACTGACACCAAGTAACAAAGACATACACTGACACCCAGTAACAAAGACATACACTGACACCCAGTAACACAGACACACACGGACACCAAGTAACAAAGTCACACACTTACACCAAGTAACACAGACACACACTGACACCCAGTAACACAAACAAACACACTGACACCCAGTAACAAAGACATACACTGACACCCAGTAACACAGACACACACGGACACCAAGTAACAAAGTCACACACTTACACCAAGTAAAACAGAAACACACTGACACCCAGTAACACAAACAAACACATTGACACCCAGTAACACAGACACACACTGACACCAAGTAACAAAGACATGCACTGACACCCAGTAACAAAGACATACACTGACACCAAGTCACAAAGACATACACTGATACCCAGTAAGACAGACACACACTGACACCAAGTAACAAAGACACACACTTACACCAAGTAACAAAGACATACACTGACACCAAGTCACAAGGACATACACTGATACCAAGTCACAAAGACATACACTGATACCCAGGAACACAGACACACAATGACACCAAGTAACACAGACACACACTGACACCAAGTAACAAAGACATACACTGACACCCAGTAACAAAGACATACACTGACACCGAGTAACACAGACACACACGGACACCAAGTAACAAAGTCACACACTTACACCAAGTAACACAGACACACACTGACACCCAGTAACACAGACACACACTGACACCAAGTAACAAAGACACACACTGACACCAAGTCACAAAGACACAAACTGACACCCAGTAACACAGAGAAACACTGATACACAGTAACAAAGATATACAATTACACCAAGTAACAAAGCTGCACACTTATACCAAGTAACACAGACACACACTTACACCAAGTAACAAAGACATACACTGACACCAAGGAACAAAGACATACACTGATACCAAGTCACAAAGACATACACTGATACCCAGTAACATAGACACACACTGACACCCAGTAACAAAGACATACACTGACACCAAGTAACAAAGACATACGCTTACACCAAGTAACAAAGACAGACAATTACACCAAGTAACAAAGACATACACTTACACCAAGTATTTTGACATACACTGACACCAAGTAACAAAGACATGCACTGATACCCAGTAACACAGACACACACTTACACCAAGTAACAAAGACAGACACTGATACCCAGTAACACAGACACACACTTACACCAAGTAACAAATTCACACACTTACACCAAGTAACACAGACACACACTGACACCCAGTAACACAAACAAACACACTGACACCCAGTAACAAAGACATACACTGACACCCAGTAACACAGACACACACGGACACCAAGTAACAAAGTCACACACTTACACCAAGTAACACAGACACACACTGACACCCAGTAACACAAACAAACACATTGACACCCAGTAACACAGACACACACTGACACCAAGTAACAAAGACATGCACTGACACCCAGTAACACAGACACACACTTACACCAAGTAACAAATTCACACACTTAAACCAAGTAACACAGACACACACTGACACCCAGTAACACAAACAAACACACTGACACCCAGTAACAAAGACATACACTGACACCCAGTAACACAGACACACACGGACACCAAGTAACAAAGTCACACACTTACACCAAGTAACACAGACACACACTGACACCCAGTAACACAAACAAACACACTGACACCCAGTAACACAGACACACACTGACACCAAGTAACACAGACACACACTGACACCCAGTAACAAAGACATACACTGATACCCAGTAACACAGACACACACTTACACCAACTAACAAAGACATACACTTACACCAAGTATTTTGACATACACTGACACCAAGACACAAAGACATACACTGATACCCAGTAACACAGCCATACACTGATACCAAGTCACAAAGACATACACTGATATCCAGTAACATAGACACACACTGACACCCAGTAACAAAGACATACACTGACACCAAGTAACAAAGACATACGCTTACACCAAGTAACAAAGACAGACAATTACACCAAGTAACAAAGACATACACTTACACCAAGAATTTTGACATACACTGACACCAAGTAACAAAGACATGCACTGATACCCAGTAACACAGACACACACTTACACCAAGTAACAAAGACAGACACTGATACCCAGTAACACAGACACACACTTACACCAAGTAACAAATTCACACACTTACACCAAGTAACACAGACACACACTGACACCCTGTAACAAAGACATACACTGACACCCAGTAACACAGACACACACGGACACCAAGTAACAAAGTCACACACTTACACCAAGTAACACAGACACACACTGACACCCAGTAACACAAACAAACACATTTACACCCAGTAACACAGACACACACTGACACCAAGTAACAAAGACATGCACTGACACCCAGTAACAAAGACATACACTGACACCAAGTCACAAAGACATACACTGATACCCAGTAACACAGACACACACTGACACCAAGTAACAAAGACACACACTTACACCAAGTAACAAAGACATACACTGACACCAAGTCACAAGGACATACACTGATACCAAGTCACAAAGACATACACTGATACCGAGGAACACAGACACACACTGACACCAAGTAACACAGACACACACTGACACAAAGTAACAAAGACATACACTGACACCCAGTAACAAAGACATACACTGACACCCAGTAACACAGACACACACGGACACCAAGTAACAAAGTCACACACTTACACCAAGTAACACAGACACACACTGACACCCAGTAACACAAACAAACACACTGACACCCAGTAACAAAGACATACACTGACACCCAGTAACACAGACACACACGGACACCAAGTAACAAAGTCACACACTTACACCAAGTAAAACAGAAACACACTGACACCCAGTAACACAAACAAACACATTGACACCCAGTAACACAGACACACACTGACACCAAGTAACAAAGACATGCACTGACACCCAGTAACAAAGACATACACTGACACCAAGTCACAAAGACATACACTGATACCCAGTAAGACAGACACACACTGACACCAAGTAACAAAGACACACACTTACACCAAGTAACAAAGACATACACTGACACCAAATCACAAGGACATACACTGATACCAAGTCACAAAGACATACACTGATACCCAGGAACACAGACACACAATGACACCAAGTAACACAGACACACACTGACACCAAGTAACAAAGACATACACTGACACCCAGTAACAAAGACATACACTGACACCGAGTAACACAGACACACACGGACACCAAGTAACAAAGTCACACACTTACACCAAGTAACACAGACACACACTGACACCCAGTAACACAGACACACACTGACACCAAGTAACAAAGACACACACTGACACCAAGTCACAAAGACACAATCTGACACCCAGTAACACAGAGAAACACTGATACACAGTAACAAAGATATACAATTACACCAAGTAACAAAGCTGCACACTTATACCAAGTAACACAGACACACACTTACACCAAGTAACAAAGACATACACTGACACCAAGGAACAAAGACATACACTGATACCAAGTCACAAAGACATACACTGATACCCAGTAACATAGACACACACTGACACCCAGTAACAAAGACATACACTGACACCAAGTAACAAAGACATACGCTTACACCAAGTAACAAAGACAGACAATTACACCAAGTAACAAAGACATACACTTACACCAAGTATTTTGACATACACTGACACCAAGTAACAAAGACATGCACTGATACCCAGTAACACAGACACACACTTACACCAAGTAACAAAGACAGACACTGATACCCAGTAACACAGACACACACTTACACCAAGTAACAAATTCACACACTTACACCAAGTAACACAGACACACACTGACACCCAGTAACACAAACAAACACACTGACACCCAGTAACAAAGACATACACTGACACCCAGTAACACAGACACACACGGACACCAAGTAACAAAGTCACACACTTACACCAAGTAACACAGACACACACTGACACCCAGTAACACAAACAAACACATTGACACCCAGTAACACAGACACACACTGACACCAAGTAACAAAGACATGCACTGACACCCAGTAACACAGACACACACTTACACCAAGTAACAAATTCACACACTTAAACCAAGTAACACAGACACACACTGACACCCAGTAACACAAACAAACACACTGACACCCAGTAACAAAGACATACACTGACACCCAGTAACACAGACACACACGGACACCAAGTAACAAAGTCACACACTTACACCAAGTAACACAGACACACACTGACACCCAGTAACACAAACAAACACACTGACACCCAGTAACACAGACACACACTGACACCAAGTAACACAGACACACACTGACACCCAGTAACAAAGACATACACTGATACCCAGTAACACAGACACACACTTACACCAACTAACAAAGACATACACTTACACCAAGTATTTTGACATACACTGACACCAAGTCACAAAGACATACACTGATACCCAGTAACACAGCCATACACTGATACCAAGTCACAAAGACATACACTGATATCCAGTAACATAGACACACACTGACACCCAGTAACAAAGACATACACTGACACCAAGTAACAAAGACATACGCTTACACCAAGTAACAAAGACAGACAATTACACCAAGTAACAAAGACATACACTTACACCAAGAATTTTGACATACACTGACACCAAGTAACAAAGACATGCACTGATACCCAGTAACACAGACACACACTTACACCAAGTAACAAAGACAGACACTGATACCCAGTAACACAGACACACACTTACACCAAGTAACAAATTCACACACTTACGCCAAGTAACACAGACACACACTGACACCCAGTAACACAAACAAACACACTGACACCCAGTAACAAAGACATGCACTGACACCCAGTAACACAGACAGACACACACGGACACCAAGTAACAAAGTCACACACTTGCACCAAGTTACACAAACACACACTGACACCCAGTAACACAGACACACACTGACACACAGTAACACAAACAAACACACTGACACCCTGTAACAAAGACATACACTGACACCCAGTAACACAGACACACACGGACACCAAGTAACAAAGTCACACACTTACACCAAGTAACACAGACACACACTGACACCCAGTAACACAAACAAACACATTTACACCCAGTAACACAGACACACACTGACACCAAGTAACAAAGACATGCACTGACACCCAGTAACAAAGACATACACTGACACCAAGTCACAAAGACATACACTGATACCCAGTAACACAGACACACACTGACACCAAGTAACAAAGACACACACTTACACCAAGTAACAAAGACATACACTGACACCAAGTCACAAGGACATACACTGATACCAAGTCACAAAGACATACACTGATACCCAGGAACACAGACACACACTGACACCAAGTAACACAGACACACACTGACACAAAGTAACAAAGACATACACTGACACCCAGTAACAAAGACATACACTGACACCCAGTAACACAGACACACACTGACACCAAGTAACACAGACACACACTGACACCCAGTAACAAAGACATACACTGATACCCAGTAACACAGACACACACTTACACCAACTAACAAAAACATACACTGACACCCAGTAACACAGACACACACGGACACCAATTAACAAAGTCACACACTTACACCAAGTAACACAGACACACACTGACACCCAGTAACACAGACACACACTGACACCAAGTAACAAAGACACACACTGACACCAAGTAACAAAGACACACACTTACACCAAGTAACAAAGACATACACTGACACCAAGTCACAAGGACATACACTGATACCAAGTCACAAAGACATACACTGATACCCAGGAACACAGACACACACTGACACCAAGTAACACAGACACACACTGACACCAAGTAACAAAGACATACACTGACACCCAGTAACAAAGACATACACTGACACCCAGTAACACAGACACACACGGACACCAAGTAACAAAGTCACACACTTACACCAAGTAACACAGACACACACTGACACCCAGTAACACAAACAAACACATTGACACCCAGTAACACAGACACACACTGACACCAAGTAACAAAGACATGCACTGACACCCAGTAACAAAGACATACACTGACACCAAGTCACAAAGACATACACTGATAACCAGTAACACAGACACACACTGACACCAAGTAACAAAGACACACACTTACACCAAGTAACAAAGACATACACTGACACCAAGTCACAAGGACATACACTGATACCAAGTCACAAAGACATACACTGATACCCAGGAACACAGACACACACGGACACCAAGTAACAAAGTCACACACTTACACCAAGTAACACAGACACACACTGACACCCAGTAACACAGACACACACTGACACCAAGTAACAAAGACACACACTGACACCAAGTAACAAAGACATACACTGACACCAAGTCACAAAGACACAAACTGACACCCAGTAACACAGAGAAACACTGATACACAGTAACAAAGATATACAATTACACCAAGTAACAAAGCTGCACACTTATACCAAGTAACACAGACACACACTTACACCAAGTAACAAAGATATACACTGATACCCAGTAACACAGACATACACATACACCAAGTAACAAAGACATACACTGACACCAAGGAACAAAGACATACACTGATACCAAGTCACAAAGACATACACTGATACCCAGTAACATAGACACACACTGACACCCAGTAACAAAGACATACACTGACACCAAGTAACAAAGACATACGCTTACACCAAGTAACAAAGACAGACAATTACACCAAGTAACAAAGACATACACTTACACCAAGTATTTTGACATACACTGACACCAAGTAACAAAGACATGCACTGATACCCAGTAACACAAACAAACACACTGACACCCAGTAACAAAGACATACACTGACACCCAGTAACACAGACACACACGGACACCAAGTAACAAAGTCACACACTTACACCAAGTAACACAGACACACACTGACACCCAGTAACACAAACAAACACATTGACACCCAGTAACACAGACACACACTGACACCAAGTAACAAAGACATGCACTGACACCCAGTAACACAGACACACACTTACACCAAGTAACAAATTCACACACTGAAACCAAGTAACACAGACACACACTGACACCCAGTAACACAAACAAACACACTGACACCCAGCAACAAAGACATACACTGACACCCAGTAACACAGACACACACGGACACCAAGTAACAAAGTCACACACTTACACCAAGTAACACAGACACACACTGACACCCAGTAACACAAACAAACACACTGACACACAGTAACACAGACACACACTGACACCAAGTAACACAGACACACACTGACACCCAGTAACAAAGACATACACTGATACCCAGTAACACAGACACACACTTACACCAACTAACAAAGACATACACTTACACCAAGTATTTTGACATACACTGACACCAAGTCACAAAGACATACACTGATACCCAGTAACACAGCCATACACTGATACCAAGTCACAAAGACATACACTGATATCCAGTAACATAGACACACACTGACACCCAGTAACAAAGACATACACTGACACCAAGTAACAAAGACATACGCTTACACCAAGTAACAAAGACAGACAATTACACCAAGTAACAAAGACATACACTTACACCAAGAATTTTGACATACACTGACACCAAGTAACAAAGACATGCACTGATACCCAGTAACACAGACACACACTTACACCAAGTAACAAAGACAGACACTGATACCCAGTAACACAGACACACACTTACACCAAGTAACAAATTCACACACTTACACCAAGTAACACAGACACACACTGACACCCAGTAACACAAACAAACACACTGACACCCAGTAACAAAGAAATGCACTGACACCCAGTAACACAGACAGACACACACGGACACCAAGTAACAAAGTCACACACTTACACCAAGTTACACAAACACACACTGACACCCAGTAACACAGACACACACTGACACCCAGTAACACAAACAAACACACTGACACCCAGTAACAAAGACATACACTGACACCCAGTAACACAGACACACACGGACACCAAGTAACAAAGTCACACACTTACACCAAGTAACACAGACACACACTGACACCCAGTAACACAAACAAACACATTGACACCCAGTAACACAGACACACACTGACACCAAGTAACAAAGACATGCACTGACACCCAGTAACAAAGACATACACTGACACCAAGTCACAAAGACATACACTGATACCCAGTAACACAGACACACACTGACACCAAGTAACAAAGACACACACTTACACCAAGTAACAAAGACATACACTGACACCAAGTCACAAGGACATACACTGATACCAAGTCACAAAGACATACACTGATACCCAGGAACACAGACACACACTGACACCAAGTAACACAGACACACACTGACACAAAGTAACAAAGACATACACTGACACCCAGTAACAAAGACATAAACTGACACCCAGTAACACAGACACACACTGACACCAAGTAACACAGACACACACTGACACCCAGTAACAAAGACATACACTGATACCCAGTAACACAGACACACACTTACACCAACTAACAAAAACATACACTGACACCCAGTAACACAGACACACACGGACACCAATTAACAAAGTCACACACTTACACCAAGTAACACAGACACACACTGACACCCAGTAACACAGACACACACTGACACCAAGTAACAAAGACACACACTGACACCAAGTAACAAAGACACACACTTACACCAAGTAACAAAGACATACACTGACACCAAGTCACAAGGACATACACTGATACCAAGTCACAAAGACATACACTGATACCCAGGAACACAGACACACACTGACACCAAGTAACACAGACACACACTGACACCAAGTAACAAAGACATACACTGACACCCAGTAACAAAGACATACACTGACACCCAGTAACACAGACACACACGGACACCAGGTAACAAAGTCACACACTTACACCAAGTAACACAGACACACACTGACACCCAGTAACACAAACAAACACATTGACACCCAGTAACACAGACACACACTGACACCAAGTAACAAAGACATGCACTGACACCCAGTAACAAAGACATACACTGACACCAAGTCACAAAGACATACACTGATACCCAGTAACACAGACACACACTGACACCAAGTAACAAAGACACACACTTACACCAAGTAACAAAGACATACACTGACACCAAGTCACAAGGACATACACTGATACCAAGTCACAAAGACATACACTGATACCCAGGAACACAGACACACACGGACACCAAGTAACAAAGTCACACACTTACACCAAGTAACACAGACACACACTGACACCCAGTAACACAGACACACACTGACACCAAGTAACAAAGACACACACTGACACCAAGTAACAAAGACATACACTGACACCAAGTCACAAAGACACAAACTGACACCCAGTAACACAGAGAAACAATGATACACAGTAACAAAGATATACAATTACACCAAGTAACAAAGCTGCACACTTATACCAAGTAACACAGACACACACTTACACCAAGTAACAAAGATATACACTGATACCCAGTAACACAGACATGCACTTACACCAAGTAACAAAGACATACACTGACACCAAGGAACAAAGACATACACTGATACCAAGTCACAAAGACATACACTGATATCCAGTAACATAGACACACACTGACACCCAGTAACAAAGACATACACTGACACCAAGTAACAAAGACATACGCTTACACCAAGTAACAAAGACAGACAATTACACCAAGTAACAAAGACATACACTTACACCAAGTATTTTGACATACACTGACACCAAGTAACAAAGACATGCACTGATACCCAGTAACACAAACAAACACACTGACACCCAGTAACAAAGACATACACTGACACCCAGTAACACAGACACACACGGACACCAAGTAACAAAGTCACACACTTACACCAAGTAACACAGACACACACTGACACCCAGTAACACAAACAAACACACTGACACCCAGTAACAAAGACATACACTGACACCCAGTAACACAGACACACACGGACACCAAGTAACAAAGTCACACACTTACACCAAGTAACACAGACACACACTGACACCCAGTAACACAAACAAACACATTGACACCCAGTAACACAGACACACACTGACACCAAGTAGCAAAGACATGCACTGACACCCAGTAACAAAGACATACACTGACACCAAGTCACAAAGACATATACTGATACCAAGTCACAAAGACATACACTGACACCCAGTAACACAGACACACACGGACACCAAGTAACAAAGTCACACACTTACACCAAGTAACACAGACACACACTGACACCCAGTAACACAAACAAACACACTGACACCCAGTAACACAGACACACACTGACACCAAGTAACACAGACACACACTGACACCCAGTAACAAAGACATACACTGATACCCAGTAACACAGACACACACTTACACCAACTAACAAAGACATACACTTACACCAAGTATTTTGACATACACTGACACCAAGTCACAAAGACATACACTGATACCCATTAACACAGCCATACACTGATACCAAGTCACAAAGACATACACTGATATCCAGTAACATAGACACACACTGACACCCAGTAACAAAGACATACACTGACACCAAGTAACAAAGACATACGCTTACACCAAGTAACAAAGACAGACAATTACACCAAGTAACAACGACATACACTTACACCAAGTATTTTGACATACACTGACACCAAGTAACAAAGACATGCACTGATACCCAGTAACACAGCCACACACTTACACCAAGTAACAAAGACAGACACTGATACCCAGTAACACAGACACACACTTACACCAAGTAACAAATTCACACACTTACACCAAGTAACACAGACACACACTGACACCCAGTAACACAAACAAACACACTGACACCCAGTAACAAAGACATACACTGACACCCAGTAACACAGTCACACACTGACACCAAGTCAAAAAGACATACACTGATACCAAGTCACAAAGACATACAATGACACCCAGTAACACAAACAAACACACTGACACCCAGTAACACAGACACACACTGGGCGGCACAGTGGCGCGTTGGTTAGCACCGCAGCCTCACAGCTCCAGGGACCCAGGTTCGATTCTGGGTACTGCCTGTGCGGAGTTTGCAAGTTCTCCCTGTGTCTGCGTGGGTTTCCTCCGGGTGCTCCGGTTTCCTCCCACATGCCAAAGACTTGCAGTTTGGTATGTTAATTGGCCATTATAAATTGCCCCTAGTATAGGTAGTTGGTAGGGAAATGTATAGGGACCGGTGGGGATGAGATTGGAATCCGGGATTAGTGTAGGAATTGTATAAATGGGTTGTTGATGGTCGGCACAGACTCGGTGGCCCGAAGGGCCAGTTTAAGTGCTGTATCTCTAAACTAAACTAAATACTGACACCCAGTAACACAAACAAACACACACTGACACCCAGTAACACAGAGAAACACTGATACACAGTAACAAAGACATACACTGAAACCAAGTCACAAGGACATACACTGATACCAAATCACAAAGACATACACTGATACCCAGGAACACTTACACCAAGTAACAAAGACATACACTGACACCAAGTCACAAGGACATACACTGATACCAAGTCACAAAGACATACACTGATACCCAGGAACACAGACACACACTGACACCAAGTAACACAGACACACACTTACACCAAGTAACAAAGACATACACTGACACCAAGTCACAAGGACATACACTGATACCAAGTCACAAAGTCACAAACTTACACAAAGTAACACAGACACACACTGACACCCAGTAACACAAACAAACACATTGACACCCAGTAACACAGACACACACTGACACCAAGTAACAAAGACATGCACTGACACCCAGTAACACAGACACACACTGACACCCAGTAACAAAGACATACACTGATACCCAGTAACACAGACACACACTTACACCAAGTAACAAAGACATACACTTACACCAAGTATTTTGACATATACTGACACCAAGTCAAAAAGAAAGACACTGATACCAAGTCACAAAGACATACACTGACACCCAGTAACACAAACAAACACACTGACACCCAGTAACACAGACACACACTGGGCGGAACAGTGGCGCGTTGGTTAGCACGGCAGCCTCACAGCTCCAGGGACCCGGGTTCGATTCTGGGTACTGCCTGTGCGGAGTTTGCAAGTTCTCCCTGTGTCTGCGTGGGTTTCCTCCGGGTGCTCCGGTTTCCTCCCAATAGCCAAAGACTTGCAGTTTGGTAGGTTAATTGGCCATTATAAATTGCCCCTAGTATAGGTAGTTGGTAGGGAAATGTATAGGGACCGGTGGGGATGAGATTGGAATCCGGGATTAGTGTAGGAATTGTATAAATGGGTTGTTGATGGTCGGCACAGACACGGTGGCCCGAAGGGCCAGTTTAAGTGCTGTATCTCTAAACTAAACTAAATACTGACACCCAGTAACACAAACAAACACACACTGACACCCAGTAACACAGAGAAACACTGATACACAGTAACAAAGACATACACTGAAACCAAGTCACAAGGACATACACTGATACCAAGTCACAAAGACATACACTGATACCCAGGAACACTTACACCAAGTAACAAAGACATACACTGACACCAAGTCACAAAGACATACACTGATACCCAGGAACACAGACACACACTGACAGCAAGTAACACAGACACACACTGACACCAAGTAACAAAGACATACACTGACACCCAGTAACAAAGACATACACTGACACCCAGTAACACAGACATACACTGATACCAAGTCACAAAGTCACACACTTACACAAAGTAACACAGACACACACTGACACCCAGTAACACAAACAAACACATTGACACCCAGTAACACAGACACACACTGACACCAAGTAACAAAGACATGCACTGACACCCAGTAACAAAGACATACACTGACACCAAGTCACAAAGACATACACTGATACCCAGTAACACAGACATACACTGACACCCAGTAACACAGATACACACTGACACCAAGTAACACAGACACACACTGACACCCAGTAACAAAGACATACACTGATACCCAGTAACACAGACACACACTGACACCAAGTAACAAAGACATACACTTACACCAAGTATTTTGACATACACTGACACCAAGTCAAAAAGACATACACTGATACCAAGTCACAAAGACATACACTGACACCCAGTAACACAAACAAACATACTGACACCCAGTAACACAGACACACACTGGGCGGCACAGTGGCGCGTTGGTTAGCACCGCAGCCTCACAGCTCCAGGGACCCGGGTTCGATTCTGGGTACTGCCTGTGCGGAGTTTGCAAGTTCTCCCTGTGTCTGCGTGGGTTTCCTCCGGGTGCTCCGGTTTCCTCCCACATGCCAAAGACTTGCAGTTTGGTAGGTTAATTGGCCATTATAAATTGCCCCTAGTATAGGTAGTTGGTAGGGAAATGTATAGGGACCGGTGGGGATGAGATTGGAATCCGGGATTAGTGTAGGAATTGTATAAATAGGTTGTTGATGGTCGGCACAGACTCGGTGGCCCGAAGGGCCAGTTTAAGTGCTGTATCTCTAAACTAAACTAAATACTGACACCCAGTAACACAAACAAACACACACTGACACCCAGTAACACAGAGAAACACTGATACACAGTAACAAAGACATACACTGAAACCAAGTCACAAGGACAGACACTGATACCAAGTCACAAAGACATACACTGATACCCAGGAACGCAGACACACACTGACACCAAGTAACACAGACACACACTTACACCAAGTAACAAAGACATACACTGACATCAAGTCACAAGGACATACACTGATACCAAGTCACAAAGACATACACTGATACCCAGGAACACAGACACACACTTACACCAAGTAACAAAGACATACACTAACACAAAGTAACAAAGACATACGCTTACACCAAGTAACAAAGACAGACAATTACACCAAGTAACAAATACATACAATTACACCAAGTATTTTGACATACACTGACACCAAGTAACAAAGACATGCACTGATACCCAGTAACACAGACACACACTTACACCAAGTAACAAAGACAGACACTGATACCCAGGAACACTTACACCAAGTAACAAAGACATACACTGACACCAAGTCACAAAGACATACACTGATACCCAGGAACACAGACACACACTGACAGCAAGTAACACAGACACACACTGACACCAAGTAACAAAGACATACACTGACACCCAGTAACAAAGACATACACTGACACCCAGTAACACAGACATACACTGATACCAAGTCACAAAGTCACACACTTACACAAAGTAACACAGACACACACTGACACCCAGTAACACAAACAAACACATTGACACCCAGTAACACAGACACACACTGACACCAAGTAACAAAGACATGCACTGACACCCAGTAACAAAGACATACACTGACACCAAGTCACAAAGACATACACTGATACCCAGTAACACAGACATACACTGACACCCAGTAACACAGACACACACTGACACCCAGTAACAAAGACATACACTGATACCCAGTAACACAGACACACACTTACACCAAGTAACAAAGACATACACTTACACCAAGTATTTTGACATACACTGACACCAAGTCAAAAAGACATACACTGATACCAAGTCACAAAGACATACACTGACACCCAGTAACACAAACAAACATACTGACACCCAGTAACACAGACACACACTGGGCGGCACAGTGGCGCGTTGGTTAGCACCGCAGCCTCACAGCTCCAGGGACCCGGGTTCGATTCTGGGTACTGCCTGTGCGGAGTTTGCAAGTTCTCCCTGTGTCTGCGTGGGTTTCCTCCGGGTGCTCCGGTTTCCTCCCACATGCCAAAGACTTGCAGTTTGGTAGGTTAATTGGCCATTATAAATTGCCCCTAGTATAGGTAGTTGGTAGGGAAATGTATAGGGACCGGTGGGGATGAGATTGGAATCCGGGATTAGTGTAGGAATTGTATAAATAGGTTGTTGATGGTCGGCACAGACTCGGTGGCCCGAAGGGCCAGTTTAAGTGCTGTATCTCTAAACTAAACTAAATACTGACACCCAGTAACACAAACAAACACACACTGACACCCAGTAACACAGAGAAACACTGATACACAGTAACAAAGACATACACTGAAACCAAGTCACAAGGACAGACACTGATACCAAGTCACAAAGACATACACTGATACCCAGGAACGCAGACACACACTGACACCAAGTAACACAGACACACACTTACACCAAGTAACAAAGACATACACTGACATCAAGTCACAAGGACATACACTGATACCAAGTCACAAAGACATACACTGATACCCAGGAACACAGACACACACTTACACCAAGTAACAAAGACATACACTAACACAAAGTAACAAAGACATACGCTTACACCAAGTAACAAAGACAGACAATTACACCAAGTAACAAATACATACAATTACACCAAGTATTTTGACATACACTGACACCAAGTAACAAAGACATGCACTGATACCCAGTAACACAGACACACACTTACACCAAGTAACAAAGACAGACACTGATACCCAGTAACACAGACACACACTTATACCAAGTAACAAATTCACACACTTACACCAAGTAACACAGACACACAGTGACACCCAGTAACACAAACAAACACACTGACACCCAGTAACAAAGACACACACGGACACCAAGTAACAAAGTCACACATTTACACCAAGTAACACAGACACACATTGACACCCAGTAACACAAACAAACACACTGACACCCAGTAACAAAGACATACACTGACACCCAGTAACACAGACACACACGGACACCAAGTAACAAAGTCACACACTTACACCAAGTAACACAGACACACACTGACACCCAGTAACACAAACAAACACATTGACACCCAGTAACACAGACACACACTGACACCAAGTAGCAAAGACATGCACTGACACCCAGTAACAAAGACATACACTGACACCAAGTCACAAAGACATATACTGATACCAAGTCACAAAGACATACACTGACACCCAGTAACACAGACACACACGGACACCAAGTAACAAAGTCACACACTTACACCAAGTAACACAGACACACACTGACACCCAGTAACACAAACAAACACACTGACACCCAGTAACACAGACACACACTGACACCAAGTAACACAGACACACACTGACACCCAGTAACAAAGACATACACTGATACCCAGTAACACAGACACACACTTACACCAACTAACAAAGACATACACTGACACCCAGTAACACAGACACACACGGACACCAAGTAACAAAGTCACACACTTACACCAAGTAACACAGACACACACTGACACCCAGTAACACAGACACACACTGACACCAAGTAACAAAGACACACACTGACACCAAGTAACAAAGACACACACTTACACCAAGTAACAAAGACATACACTGACACCAAGTCACAAGGACATACACTCATACCAAGTCACAAAGACATACACTGATACCCAGGAACACAGACACACACTGACACCAAGTAACACAGACACACACTGACACCAAGTAACAAAGACATACACTGACACCCAGTAACAAAGACATACACTGACACCCAGTAACACAGACACACACGGACACCAAGTAACAAAGTCACACACTTACACCAAGTAACACAGACACACACTGACACCCAGTAACACAAACAAACACACTGACACCCAGTAACAAAGACATACACTGACACCCAGTAACACAGACACACACGGACACCAAGTAACAAAGTCACACACTTACACCAAGTAACACAGACACACACTGACACCCAGTAACACAAACAAACACATTGACACCCAGTAACACAGACACACACTGACACCAAGTAACAAAGACATGCACTGACACCCAGTAACAAAGACATACACTGACACCAAGTCACAAAGACATACACTGATACCCAGTAACACAGACACACACTGACACCAAGTAACAAAGACACACACTTACACCAAGTAACAAAGACATACACTGACACCAAGTCACAAGGACATACACTGATACCAAGTCACAAAGACATAGACTGATACCCAGGAACACAGACACACACTGACACCAAGTAACACAGACGCACACTGACACCAAGTAACAAAGACATACACTGACACCCAGTAACACAGACACACACGGACACCAAGTAACAAAGTCACACACTTGCACCAAGTAACACAGACACACACTGACACCCAGTAACACAGACACACACTGACACCAAGTAACAAAGACACACACTGACACCAAGTAACAAAGACATACACTGACACCAAGTCACAAAGACACAAACTGACACCCAGTAACACAGAGAAACACTGATACACAGTAACAAAGATATACAATTACACCAAGTAACAAAGCTGCACACTTATACCAAGTAACACAGACACACACTTACACCAAGTAACAAAGATATACACTGATACCCAGTAACACAGACATACACTTACACCAAGTCACAAAGACATACACTGACACCAAGGAACAAAGACATACACTGATACCAAGTCACAAAGACATACACTGATACCCAGTAACATAGACACACACTGACACCCAGTAACAAAGACATACACTGACACCAAGTAACAAAGACATACGCTTACACCAAGTAACAAAGACAGACAATTACACCAAGTAACAAAGACATACACATACACCAAGTATTTTGACATACACTGACACCAAGTAACAAAGACATGCACTGATACCCAGTAACACAGACACACACTTACACCAAGTAACAAAGACAGACACTGATACCCAGTAACACAGACACACACTTACACCAAGTAACAAATTCACACACTTACACCAAGTAACACAGACACACACTGACACCCAGTAACACAAACAAACACACTGACACCCAGTAACAAAGACATACACTGACACCCAGTAACACAGACACACACGGACACCAAGTAACAAAGTCACACACTTACACCAAGTAACACAGACACACACTGACACCCAGTAACACAAACAAACACATTGACACCCAGTAACACAGACACACACTGACACCAAGTAACAAAGACATGCACTGACACCCAGTAACAAAGACATACACTGACACCAAGTCACAAAGACATACACTGATACCCAGTAACACAGACACACACTGACACCAAGTAACAAAGACATACACTAACACAAAGTAACAAAGACATACACTGACACCAAGTAACAAAGACATACGCTTACTGCAAGTAACAAAGACAGACAATTACACCAAGTAACAAAGACATACACTTACACCAAGTATTTTGACATACACTGACACCAAGTAACAAAGACATGCACTGATACCCAGTAACACAGACACACACTTACACCAAGTAACAAAGACAGACACTGATACCCAGTAACACAGACACACACTTACACCAAGTAACAAATTCACACACTTACACCAAGTAACACAGACACACACTGACACACAGTAACACAAACAAACACACTGACACCCAGTAACAAAGACATACACTGACACCCAGTAACACAGACACACACGGACACCAAGTAACAAAGTCACACACTTACACCAAGTAACACAGACACACACTGACACCCAGTAACACAAACAAACACACTGACACCCAGTAACACAGACACACACTGACACCAAGTAACACAGACACACACTGACACCCAGTAACAAAGACATACACTGATACCCAGTAACACAGACACACACTTACACCAACTAACAAAGACATACACTTACACCAAGTATTTTGACATACACTGACACCAAGTCACAAAGACATACACTGAAACCCAGTAACACAGCCATACACTGATACCAAGTCACAAAGACATACACTGATATCCAGTAACATAGAGACACACTGACACCCAGTAACAAAGACATACACTGACACCAAGTAACAAAGACATACGCTTACACCAAGTAACAAAGACAGAGAATTACACCAAGTAACAAAGACATACACTTACACCAAGTATTTTGACATACACTGACACCAAGTAACAAAGACATGCACTGATACCCAGTAACACAGACACACACTTACACCAAGTAACAAAGACAGACACTGATACCCAGTAACACAGACACACACTTACACCAAGTAACAAATTCACACACTTACACCAAGTAACACAGACACACACTGACACCCAGTAACACAAACAAACACACTGACACCCAGTAACAAAGACATACACTGACACCCAGTAACACAGACACACACGGACACCAAGTAACAAAGTCACACACTTACACCAAGTAACACAGACACACACTGACACCCAGTAACACAGACACACACTGACACCCAGTAACACAAACAAACACACTGACACCCAGTAACAAAGACATACACTGACACCCAGTAACACAGACACACACGGACACCAAGTAACAAAGTCACACACTTACACCAAGTAACACAGACACACACTGACACCCAGTAACACAAACAAACACATTGACACCCAGTAACACAGACACACACTGACACCAAGTAACAAAGACATGCACTGACACCCAGTAACAAAGACATATACTGACACCAAGTCACAAAGACATACACTGATACCCAGTAACACAGACACACACTGACACCAAGTAACAAAGACACACACTTACACCAAGTAACAAAGACATACACTGACACCAAGTCACAAGGACATACACTGATACCAAGTCACAAAGACATACACTGATACCCAGGAACACAGACACACACTGACACCAAGTAACACAGACACACACTGACACCAAGTAACAAAGACATACACTGACACCCAGTAACAAAGACATACACTGACACCCAGTAACAAAGACACACACGGACACCAAGTAACAAAGTCACACACTTACACCAAGTAACACAGACACACACTGACACCCAGTAACACAGACACACACTGACTCCAAGTAACAAAGACACACACTGACACCAAGTAACAAAGACATACACTGACACCAAGTCACAAAGACACAAACTGACACCCAGTAACACAGAGAAACACTGATACACAGTAACAAAGATATACAATTACACCAAGTAACAAAGCTGCACACTTATACCAAGTAACACAGACACACACTTACACCAAGTAACAAAGATATACACTGATACCCAGTAACACAGACATACAATTACACCAAGTAACAAAGACATACACTGACACCAAGGAACAAAGACATACACTGATACCAAGTCACAAAGACATACACTGACACCCAGTAACAAAGACATACACTGACACCAAGTAACAAAGACATACGCTTACAACAAGTAACAAAGACAGACAATTACACCAAGTAACAAAGACATACACTTACACCAAGTATTTTGACATACAATGACACCAAGTAACAAAGACATGCACTGATACCCAGTAACACAGACACACACTTACACCAAGTAACAAAGACAGACACTGATACCCAGTAACACAAACACACACTTACACCAAGTAACAAATTCACACACTTACACCAAGTAACACAGACACACACTGACACCCAGTAACACAAACAAACACACTGACACCCAGTAACAAAGACATACACTGACACCCAGTAACACAGGCACACACGGACACCAAGTAACAAAGTCACACACTTACACCAAGTAACACAGACACACACTGACACCCAGTAACACAAACAAACACATTGACACCCAGTAACACAGACACACACTGACACCAAGTAACAAAGACATGCACTGACACCCAGTAACAAAGACATACACTGACACCAAGTCACAAAGACATACACTGATACCCAGTAACACAGACACACACTGACACCAAGTAACAAAGACATACACTAACACCAAGTAACAAAGACATACACTGACACCAAGTAACAAAGACATACGCTTACACCAAGTAACAAAGACAGACAATTACACCAAGTAACAAAGACATACACTTACACCAAGTATTTTGACATACACTGACACCAAGTAACAAAGACATGCACTGATACCCAGTAACACAGACACACACTTACACCAAGTAACAAAGACAGACACTGATACCCAGTAACACAGACACACACTTACACCAAGTAACAAATTCACACACTTACACCAAGTAACACAGACACACACTGACACCCAGTAACACAAACAAACACACTGACACCCAGTAACAAAGACATACACTGACACCCAGTAACGCAGACACACACGGACACCAAGTAACAAAGTCACACACTTACACCAAGTAACACAGACACACACTGACACCCAGTAACACAAACAAACACACTGACACCCAGTAACACAGACACACACTGACACCCAGTAACACAGACACACACTGACACCAAGTCACAAAGACATACACTGACACCCAGTAACAAAGACATACACTGACACCAAGTCACAAAGACATATACTGATACCAAGTCACAAAGACATACACTTACACCAAGTAACACAGACACACACTGACACCCAGTAACACAAACAAACACACTGACACCCAGTAACAAAGACATACACTGACAACCAGTAACACAGACACACACGGACACCAAGTAACAAAGTCACACATTTACACCAAGTAACACAGACACACACTGACACCCAGTAACACAAACAAACACATTGACACCCAGTAACACAGACACACACTGACACCAAGTCACAAAGACATGCACTGACACCCAGTAACAAAGACATACACTGACACCAAGTCACAAAGACATATACTGATACCAAGTCACAAAGACATACACTGACACCCAGTAACACAGACACACACTGACACCAAGTCACAAAGACATGCACTGACACCCAGTAACAAAGACATACACTGACACCAAGTCACAAAGACATATACTGATACCAAGTCACAAAGACATACACTGACACCCAGTAACAAAGACATACACTGACACCAAGTCACAAAGACATATACTGATACCAAGTCACAAAGACATACACTTACACCAAGTAACACAGACACACACTGACACCCAGTAACACAAACAAACACACTGACACCCAGTAACAAAGACATACACTGACAACCAGTAACACAGACACACACGGACACCAAGTAACAAAGTCACACATTTACACCAAGTAACACAGACACACACTGACACCCAGTAACACAAACAAACACACTGACACCCAGTAACAAAGACATACACTGACACCCAGTAACACAGACACACACGGACACCAAGTAACAAAGTCACACACTTACACCAAGTAACACAGACACACACTGACACCCAGTAACACAAACAAACACATTGACACCCAGTAACACAGACACACACTGACACCAAGTCACAAAGACATGCACTGACACCCAGTAACAAAGACATACACTGACACCAAGTCACAAAGACATATACTGATACCAGGTCACAAAGACATACACTGACACCCAGTAACACAGACACACACTGACACCAAGTCACAAAGACATGCACTGACACCCAGTAACACAGACACACACTGACACCAAGTCACAAAGACATATACTGATACCAGGTCACAAAGACATACACTGACACCCAGTAACACAGACACACACTGACACCAAGTCACAAAGACATGCACTGACACCCAGTAACACAGACACACACTGACACCAAGTCACAAAGACATACACTGACACACAGTAACAAAGACATACACTGACACCAAGTCACAAAGACATATACTGATACCAAGTCACAAAGACATACACTTACACCAAGTAACACAGACACACACTGACACCCAGTAACACAAACAAACACACTGACACCCAGTAACAAAGACATACACTGACAACCAGTAACACAGACACACACGGACACCAAGTAACAAAGTCACACATTTACACCAAGTAACACAGACACACACTGACACCCAGTAACACAAACAAACACACTGACACCCAGTAACAAAGACATACACTGACACCCAGTAACACAGACACACACGGACACCAAGTAACAAAGTCACACACTTACACCAAGTAACACAGACACACACTGACACCCAGTAACACAAACAAACACATTGACACCCAGTAACACAGACACACACTGACACCAAGTCACAAAGACATGCACTGACACCCAGTAACAAAGACATACACTGACACCAAGTCACAAAGACGTATACTGATACCAGGTCACAAAGACATACACTGACACCCAGTAACACAGACACACACTGACACCAAGTCACAAAGACATGCACTGACACCCAGTAACAAAGACATACACTGACACCAAGTCACAAAGACATATACTGATACCAAGTCACAAAGACATACACTGACACCCAGTAACAAAGACATACACTGACACCAAGTCACAAAGACATATACTGATACCAAGTCACAAAGACATACACTTACACCAAGTAACACAGACACACACTGACACCCAGTAACACAAACAAACACACTGACTCCCAGTAACAAAGACACACACTGATACCCAGTAACACAGACACACACTGACACCAAGTAGCAAAGACATGCACTGACACCAAGTAACAAAGACATACACTTACACCAAGTATTTTGACATACACTGACACCAAGTAACAAAGACATGCACTGATACCCAGTAACACAGACACACACTGACACCCAGTAACACAAACAAACACACTGACACCCAGTAACAAAGACATACACTGACACCCAGTAACACAGACACACACGGACACCAAGTAACAAAGTCACACACTTACACCAAGTAACAAAGACATACACTGACACCAAGTCACAAGGACATACACTGATACCAAGTCACAAAGACATACACTGATACCCAGGTACACAGACACACACTGACACCAAGTAACACAGACACACACTGAAACCAAGTAACAAAGACATACACTGACACCCAGTAACAAAGACATACACTGACACCCAGTAACACAGACACACACGGACACACAGTAACAAAGTCACACACTTACACCAAGTAACACAGACACACACTGACACCCAGTAACACAAACAAACACACACTGACACCCAGTAACACAGAGAAACACAGATACACAGTAACAAAGACATACACTGAAACCAAGTCACAAGGACATACACTGATACCAAGTCACAAAGACATACACTGATACCCAGGAACACAGACACACACTTACACCAAGTAACAAAGACATACACTGACACCAAGTCACAAGGACATACACTGATACCAAGTCACAAAGTCACACACTTACACCAAGTAACGCAGACACACACTGACACCCAGTAACACAAACAAACACATTGACACCCAGTAACACAGACACACACTGACACCAAGTAACAAAGACATGCACTGACACCCAGTAACAAAGACATACACTGACACCAAGTCACAAAGACATACACTGATACCCAGTAACACAGACATACACTGACACCCAGTAACACAGACACACACTGACACCAAGTAACACAGACACACACTGACACCCAGTAACAAAGACATACACTGATACCCAGTAACACAGACACACACTTACACCAAGTAACAAAGACATACACTTACACCAAGTATTTTGACATACACTGACACCAAGTCAAAAAGACATACACTGATACCAAGTCACAAAGACATACACTGATACCCAGTAACATAGACACACACTGACACCCAGTAACAAAGACATACACTAACACCAAGTAACAAAGACATATGCTTACACCAAGTAACAAATACAGACAATTACACCAAGTAACAAAGACATACACTTACACCAAGTATTTTGACATACACTGACAACAAGTAACAAAGACATGCACTGATACCCAGTAACACAGACACACACTTACACCAAGTAACACAGACACACACGTACACCAAGTAACAAATTCACACACTTACACCAAGTAACACAGACACACACTGACATCCAGTAACACAAACAAGCACACTGACACCCAGTAACAAAGACATACACTGACACCCAGTAACACAGACACACACGGACACCAAGTAACAAAGTCACACACTTACACCAAGTAACACAGACACACACTGACACCCAGTAACACAAACAAACACACTGACACCCAGTAACAAATACATACACTGACACCCAGTAACACAGAAACACACGGACACCAAGTAACAAAGTCACACACTTACACCAAGTAACACAGACACACACTGACACCCAGTAACACAAACAAACACACTGACACCCAGTAACACAGACACACACTGACACCAAGTAACACAGACACACACTGACACCCAGTAACAAAGACATACACTGATACCCAGTAACACAGACACACACTTACACCAAGTAACAAAGACATACACTTACACCAAGTATTTTGACATACACTGACACCAAGTCACAAAGACACACACAAACACCCAGTAACAAAGACATACACTGACACCAAGTAACAAAGACATACGCTTACACCAAGTAACAAAGACAGACAATTACACCAAGTAACAAAGACATACACTTACACCAAGTATTTTGACATACACTGACACCAAGTAACAAAGACATGCACTGATACCCAGTAACACAGACACACACTTACACCAAGTAACAAAGACAGACACTGATACCCAGTAACACAGACACACACTTACACCAAGTAACAAATTCACACACTTACACCAAGTAACACAGACACACACTGACACCCAGTAACACAAACAAACACACTGACACCCAGTAACAAAGACATACACTGACACCCAGTAACACAGACACACACGGACACCAAGTAACAAAGTCACACACTTGCACCAAGTAACACAGACACACACTGACACCCAGTAACACAAACAAACACACTGACACCCAGTAACACAGACACACACTGGGCGGCACAGTGGCGCAGTGGTTAGCACCGCAGCCTCACAGCTCCAGGGACCCGGGTTCGTTTCTGGGTGCTGCCTGTGCGGAGTTTGCAAGTTCTCCCTGTGTCTGCGTGGGTTTCCTCCGGGTGCTCCGGTTTCCTCCCACATGCCAAAGGCTTGCAGTTTGGTAGGTTAATTGGCCATTATAAATTGCCCCTAGTATAGGTAGTTGGTAGGGAAATGTATAGGGACCGGTGGGGATTAGATTGGAATCCGGGATTAGCGTAGGAATTGTATAAATGGGTTGTTGATGGTCGGCACAGACTCGGTGGCCCGAAGGGCCAGTTTAAGTGCTGTATCTCTAAACTAAATACTGACACCCAGTAACACAAACAAACACACACTGACACCCAGTAACACAGAGAAACACTGATACACAGTAACAAAGACATACACTGACACCAAGTCACAAGAACATACACTGATACCAATTCACAAAGACATACACTGATACCCAGGAACACAGACACACACTGACACCAAGTAACACAGACACACACTGACACCAAGTAACAAAGACATACACTGACACCCAGTAACAAAAACATACACTGACACCCAGTAACACAGACGCACACGGACACCAAGTAACAAAGTCACACACTTACACCAAGTAACACAGACACACACTGACACCAAGTAACAAAGACACACACTTACACCAAGTAACAAAGACATACACTGACACCCAGTAACACAGAGACACACGGACACCAAGTAACAAAGACACACACTGACACCAAGTAACAAAGTCATACACTGACACCAAGTAACAAAGACATGCACTGACACAAAGTCACAAAGACATACACTGACACCAAGGAACAAAGACATACAGTGATACCCAGTAACACAGACACACACATACACCAAGTAACACAGACATACACTTACACCAAGTAACAAAGACATACACTTACCCCAAGTAACAAAGACATACCCTGACACCAAGTAACAAAGACATACACTGACACCAAGACACAAAGACATACACTGACACACAGTAACAAAGAAATACACTGACACCTAGTAACAAAGACATACACTGACATCAAGTAACAAAGTCATACACTGACACCAAGTAACAAAGACATACACTGATCCACAGTAACACAGACACACACTTACACCAAGTAATAAAGACATACACTGACAACAAGTAACAAAGACATACACTTACACCAAGTAACACTGACACACACTTACACCAAGTAACAAAGACAGACACTGATACCCAGTAACACAGACACACACTTACACCAAGTAACAAATTCACACACTTACACCAAGTAACACAGACACACACTGACACCCAGTAACACAAACAAACACACTGACACACAGTAACAAAGACATACACTGACACCAAGTAACAAAGACATGCACTGACACCAAGTCACAAAGACATACACTGACACCAAGGAACAAAGACATACAGTGATACCCAGTAACACAGACACACACATACACCAAGTAACACAGACATACACTTACACCAAGTAACAAAGACATGCACTGACACCAAGTTACAATGACATCCACTGATACCCAGCATCACAGACACACACTTACACCAAGTAACAAAGACATACACTGATACCCAGTATCACAGACACACACTTACACCAAGTAACAAAGACATACACTGACACCAAGTAACAAAGACATACATTTACCCCAAGTAACAAAGACATACCCTGACACCAAGTAACAAAGACATACACTGACACCAAGACACAAAGACATACACTGACACACAGTAACACAGACACACACTGACACCAAGTAACAAAGACATACACTGACACCAAGTAACAAAGTCATACACTGACACCAAGTAACAAAGACATACACTGACACCAAGTCACAAAGACATACACTGACACCAAGTAACAAAGACATACACTGATCCACAGTAACACAGACACACACTTACACCAAGTAACAAAGACATACACTGACAACAAGTAACAAAGACATACACTGATACCCAGTAACAAAGACATACACTTACACCAAGTAACAAAGACATGCACTGACACCAAGTAACAAAGACATCCACTGATACCCAGTAACACAGACACACACTTACACCAAGTAACAAAGACATACACTGATACCCAGTAACACAGACACACTCTTACACCAAGTAACAAAGACATACATTTACACCAAGTAACAAAGACACACACTGACACCCAGTAACAAAAACATACACTGACACCCAGTAACACAGACACACACGGACACCAAGTAACAAAGTCACACACTTACACCAAGTAACACAGACACACACTGACACCAAGTAACAAAGACACACATTTACACCAAGTAACAAAGACATACACTGACACCCAGTAACACAGAGACACACGGACACCAAGTAACAAAGACACACACTGACACCAAGTAACAAAGTCATACACTGACACCAAGTAACAAAGACATGCACTGACACAAAGTCACAAAGACATACACTGACACCAAGGAACAAAGACATACAGTGATACCCAGTAACACAGACACACACATACACCAAGTAACACAGACATACACTTACACCAAGTAACAAAGACATACACTTACACCAAGTAACAAAGACATACACTTACCCCAAGTAACAAAGACATACCCTGACACCAAGTAACAAAGACATACACTGACACCAAGACACAAAGACATACACTGACACACAGTAACAAAGAAATACACTGACACCTAGTAACAAAGACATACACTGACATCAAGTAACAAAGTCATACACTGACACCAAGTAACAAAGACATACACTGATCCACAGTAACACAGACACACACTTACACCAAGTAACAAAGACATACACTGACAACAAGTAACAAAGACATACACTTACACCAAGTAACACTGACACACACTTACACCAAGTAACAAAGACAGACACTGATACCCAGTAACACAGACACACACTTACACCAAGTAACAAATTCACACACTTACACCAAGTAACACAGACACACACTGACACCCAGTAACACAAACAAACACACTGACACACAGTAACAAAGACATACACTGACACCAAGTAACAAAGACATGCACTGACACCAAGTCACAAAGACATACACTGACACCAAGGAACAAAGACATACAGTGATACCCAGTAACACAGACACACACATACACCAAGTAACACAGACATACACTTACACCAAGTAACAAAGACATGCACTGACACCAAGTTACAATGACATCCACTGATACCCAGCAACACAGACACACACTTACACCAAGTAACAAAGACATACACTGATACCCAGTATCACAGACACACACTTACACCAAGTAACAAAGACATACACTGACACCAAGTAACAAAGACATACACTTACCCCAAGTAACAAAGACATACCCTGACACCAAGTAACAAAGACATACACTGACACCAAGACACAAAGACATACACTGACACACAGTAACACAGACACACACTGACACCAAGTAACAAAGACATACACTGACACCAAGTAACAAAGTCATACACTGACACCAAGTAACAAAGACATACACTGACACCAAGTCACAAAGACATACACTGACACCAAGTAACAAAGACATACACTGATCCACAGTAACACAGACACACACTTACACCAAGTAACAAAGACATACACTGACAACAAGTAACAAAGACATACACTGATACCCAGTAACAAAGACATACACTTACACCAAGTAACAAAGACATACACTGACACCAAGTAACAAAGACATACATTTACCCCAAGTAACAAAGACATACCCTGACACCAAGTAACAAAGACATACACTGACACCAAGACACAAAGACATACACTGACACACAGTAACACAGACACACACTGACACCAAGTAACAAAGACATACACTGACACCAAGTAACAAAGTCATACACTGACACCAAGTAACAAAGACATACACTGACACCAAGTCACAAAGACATACACTGACACCAAGTAACAAAGACATACACTGATCCACAGTAACACAGACACACACTTACACCAAGTAACAAAGACATACACTGACAACAAGTAACAAAGACATACACTGATACCCAGTAACAAAGACATACACTTACACCAAGTAACAAAGACATGCACTGACACCAAGTAACAAAGACATCCACTGATACCCAGTAACACAGACACACACTTACACCAAGTAACAAAGACATACACTGATACCCAGTAACACAGACACACTCTTACACCAAGTAACAAAGACATACACTTACACCAAGTAACAAAGACACACACTGACACCCAGTAACAAAAACATACACTGACACCCAGTAACACAGACACACACGGACACCAAGTAACAAAGTCACACACTTACACCAAGTAACACAGACACACACTGACACCAAGTAACAAAGACACACATTTACACCAAGTAACAAAGACATACACTGACACCCAGTAACACAGAGACACACGGACACCAAGTAACAAAGACACACACTGACACCAAGTAACAAAGTCATACACTGACACCAAGTAACAAAGACATGCACTGACACAAAGTCACAAAGACATACACTGACACCAAGGAACAAAGACATACAGTGATACCCAGTAACACAGACACACACATACACCAAGTAACACAGACATACACTTACACCAAGTAACAAAGACATACACTTACACCAAGTAACAAAGACATACACTTACCCCAAGTAACAAAGACATACCCTGACACCAAGTAACAAAGACATACACTGACACCAAGACACAAAGACATACACTGACACACAGTAACAAAGAAATACACTGACACCTAGTAACAAAGACATACACTGACATCAAGTAACAAAGTCATACACTGACACCAAGTAACAAAGACATACACTGATCCACAGTAACACAGACACACACTTACACCAAGTAACAAAGACATACACTGACAACAAGTAACAAAGACATACACTTACACCAAGTAACACTGACACACACTTACACCAAGTAACAAAGACAGACACTGATACCCAGTAACACAGACACACACTTACACCAAGTAACAAATTCACACACTTACACCAAGTAACACAGACACACACTGACACCCAGTAACACAAACAAACACACTGACACACAGTAACAAAGACATACACTGACACCAAGTAACAAAGACATGCACTGACACCAAGTCACAAAGACATACACTGACACCAAGGAACAAAGACATACAGTGATACCCAGTAACACAGACACACACATACACCAAGTAACACAGACATACACTTACACCAAGTAACAAAGACATGCACTGACACCAAGTTACAATGACATCCACTGATACCCAGCAACACAGACACACACTTACACCAAGTAACAAAGACATACACTGATACCCAGTATCACAGACACACACTTACACCAAGTAACAAAGACATACACTGACACCAAGTAACAAAGACATACACTTACCCCAAGTAACAAAGACATACCCTGACACCAAGTAACAAAGACATACACTGACACCAAGACACAAAGACATACACTGACACACAGTAACACAGACACACACTGACACCAAGTAACAAAGACATACACTGACACCAAGTAACAAAGTCATACACTGACACCAAGTAACAAAGACATACACTGACACCAAGTCACAAAGACATACACTGACACCAAGTAACAAAGACATACACTGATCCACAGTAACACAGACACACACTTACACCAAGTAACAAAGACATACACTGACAACAAGTAACAAAGACATACACTGATACCCAGTAACAAAGACATACACTTACACCAAGTAACAAAGACATGCACTGACACCAAGTAACAAAGACATCCACTGATACCCAGTAACACAGACACACACTTACACCAAGTAACAAAGACATACACTGATACCCAGTAACACAGACACACTCTTACACCAAGTAACAAAGACATACACTTACACCAAGTAACAAAGACATACACTGACACCAAGTCACAAAGACATGCACTGACACCCAGTAACAAAGAAATACACTGACACCAAGTAACAAAGACATACACTGACACCAAGTAACAAAGACATACACTGATACCCAGCAACACAGACACACACTTACACGAAGTAACAAAGACATACACTGACACCAAGTCACAAAGACATACACTGACACCTAGGAACAAAGACATGCAGTGATACCCAGTAACACAGACACACACATACACCAAGTAACAAAGACATACACTGACACCAAGTAACAAAGACATACACTTACGCCAAGTAACAAAGACATACCCTGACACCAAGTAACAAAGACATACACTGACACCAAGACACAAAGACATACACTGACACACAGTAACAAAGAAATACACTGACACCTAGTAACAAAGACATACACTGACATCAAGTAACAAAGTCATACACTGACACCAAGTAACAAAGATATACACTTACACCAAGTAACAAAGACATGCACTGACACCAAGTAACAAAGACATACACTGATCCACAGTAACACAGATACACACTTACACCAAGTAACAAAGACATACACTGACAACAAGTAACAAAGACATACACTGATACCCAGTAACAAAGACATACACTTACACCAAGTAACAAAGACATGCACTGACACCAAGTAACAAAGACATCCACTGATACCCAGTAACACAGACACACACTTACACCAAGTAACAAAGACATACACTGATACGCTGTAACACAGACACACTCTTACACAAAGTAACACAGACACACTCTTACATCAAGTAACAAAGACATACACTGACACCAAGTAACAAAGACATACACTGACACCAAGTCACAAAGACATGCACTGACACCCAGTAACAAAGAAATACACTGACACCAAGTAACAAAGACATACACTGACACCAAGTAACAAAGAAATACACTGATACCCAGCAACACAGACACACACTTACACCAAGTAACAAAGACATACACTGACACCAAGTAACAAAGTCATACACTGACACCAAGTCACAAAGACATAAACTGACACCAAGGAACAAAGACATACAGTGATACCCAGTAACACAGACACACACATACACCAAGTAACAAAGGCATACACTGACACCAAGTCACAAAGACATACACTGACACCAAGGAACAAAGACATACAGTGATACCCAGTAACACAGACACACACATACACCAAGTAACAAAGACATACACTGACACCAAGTAACAAAGACATACACTTACACCAAGTAACAAAGACATACACTGACACCGAGTAACAAAGACATACACCGACACCAAGTAACAACGGCATACACTTACACCAAGTAACAAAGACATACACTGATACCCAGTAACTCAGACACACACTTACACCAAGTAACAAAGACATACACTGACACCAAGTAACAAAGTCATACACTGACACCAAGTAACAAAGACATACACTGACACCAAGTCACAAAGACATACACTGACACCAAGGAACAAATACATACAGTGATACCCAGTAACACAGACACACACATACACCAAGTAACAAAGACAAACACTGACACCAAGTAACAAAGACATACACTTACACCAAGTAACACTGACACACACTTACACCAAGTCACAAAGACATACACTGACACCAAGTTAGAAAGACATACACTGATACCCAGTAACACAGACACACACTTACAACAAGTAACAAAGACATACACTTACACCAAGTAACAAAGACATACACTTACCCCAAGTAACAAAGACATACCCCGACACCAAGTAACAAAGACATACACTGACACCAAGTAACAAAGACATACACTGACAGCAAGTCACAAAGACATACACTGACACCAAGTAACAAAGACATACACTGATCCACAGTAACACAGACACACACTTACACCAAGTAACAAAGACATACACTGACAACAAGTAACAAAGACATACACTGACACCCAGTAACAAAGACATACACTTACACCAAGTAACAAAGACATGCACTGACACCAAGTAACAAAGACATCCACTGATACCCAGTAACACAGACACACACTTACACCAAGTAACAAAGACATACACTGATACCCAGTAACACAGACACACTCTTACACCAAGTAACAAAGACATACACTTACACCAAGTAACAAAGACATACACTGACACCAAGTCACAAAGACATGCACTGACACCCAGTAACAAAGAAATACACTGACACCAAGTAACAAAGACATACACTGATACCCAGCAACACAGACACACACTTACACGAAGTAACAAAGACATACACTGACACCAAGTCACAAAGACATACACTGACACCTAGGAACAAAGACATACAGTGATACCCAGTAACACAGACACACACATACACCAAGTAACAAAGACATACACTGACACCAAGTAACAAAGACATACACTTACGCCAAGTAACAAAGACATACCCTGACACCAAGTAACAAAGACATACACTGACACCAAGACACAAAGACATACACTGACACCAAGTAACAAAGACATACACTGATACCCAGCAACACAGACACACACTTACACCAAGTAACACAGACACACACATACACCAAGTAACAAAGGCATACACTGACACCAAGTCACAAAGACATACACTGACACCAAGGAACAAAGACATACAGTGATACCCAGTAACACAGACACACACATACACCAAGTAACAAAGACATACACTGACACCAAGTAACAAAGACATACACTTACACCAAGTAACAAAGACATACACTGACACCGAGTAACAAAGACATACACCGACACCAAGTAACAACGGCATAAACTTACACCAATTAACAAAGACATACACTGATACCCAGTAACTCAGACACACACTTACACCAAGTAACAAAGACATACACTGACACCAAGTAACAAAGTCATACACTGACACCAAGTAACAAAGACATACACTGACACCAAGTCACAAAGACATACACTGACACCAAGGAACAAATACATACAGTGATACCCAGTAACACAGACACACACTGATCCACAGTATCACAGACACACACTTACACCAAGTAACAAAGACATACACTGACAACAAGTAACAAAGACATACACTGATACCCAGTAACAAAGACATACACTTACACCAAGTAACAAAGACATGCACTGACACCAAGTAACAAAGACATCCACTGATACCCAGTAACACAGACACACACTTACACCAAGTAACAAAGACATGCACTGATACCCAGTAACACAGACACACTCTTACACCAAGTAACAAAGACATACACTTACACCAAGCAACAAAGACATACACTGACACCAAGTCACAAAGACATGCACTGACACCCAGTAACAAAGAAATACACTGACACCAAGTAACAAAGACATACACTGACACCAAGTAACAAAGACATACACTGATACCCAGCAACACAGACACACACTTACACGAAGTAACAAAGACATACACTGACACCCTGTCACAAAGACATACACCGACAGCAAGGAAAAAAGACAGTCAGTGATACCCAGTAACACAGACACACACTTACCCCAAGTAACAAAGACATACCCTGACCCCAAGTCACAAAGACATACACTGACACCAAGTAACAAAGACATACACTGACACCCAGTAACAAAGAAATACACTGACACCTAGTAACAAAGACATACACTGACACCAAGTAACAAAGTCATACACTGACACCAAGTAACAAAGGTATACACTTACACCAAGTAACAAAGACATGCACTGACACCAAGTAACAAAGACATACACTGATACCCAGTAACACAGACACACACTTACAACAAGTAACAAAGACATACACTTACACCAAGTAACAAAGACATACACTTACCCCAAGTAACAAAGACATACCCCGACACCAAGTAACAAAGACATACACTGACACCAAGTCGCAAAGACATACACTGACACCCAGTTACAAAGAAATACACTGACACCTAGTAACAAAGACATACACTGACACCGAGTAACAAAGTCATACACTGACACCAAGCAACAAAGATATACACTTACACCACGTAACAAAGACATGCACTGACACCAAGTAACAAAGACATCCACTGATACCAAGTAACACAGACACACACTTACACCAAGTAACAAAGACATACACTGATCCACAGTAACACAGACACACACTTACACCAAGTAACAAAGACATACAATGACACCCAGTAACAAAGACATACACTGACACCAAATAACAAAGACATACTCAGACAACGAGTAACAAAGACATACACTGACACCAACTCACAAAGACATACACTGACACCTAGGAACAAAGACATACTTTGATACCCAGTAACACAGACACACACTGACACCAAGTAACAAAGACATACACTTACACAAAGTAACACAGACATCCACTGACACCAAGTAACAAAGACACAAACTTGCACCAAGTAACAAAGACATACACTGACACCAAGTCACAAAGACATACACTGACACCCAGTAACAAAGAAATACACTGACACCCAGTAACAAAGACATACACTGATACCCAGTAACACAGGCACACACTTACACCAAGTAACAAAGTCATACACTGACACCAAGTAACAAAGACATACACTTACACCAAGTAACAAAGACATGCACTGACACCAAGTTACAATGACATCCACTGATACCCAGGAACACAGACACACACTTACACCAAGTAACAAAGACATACACTGATACCCAGTATCACAGACACACACTTACACCAAGTAACAAAGACATACACTGACACCAAGTAACAAAGACATACACTTACACCAAGTAACAAAGACATACACTGACACCGAATAACAAAGACATACACTGACACCAAGTAACAAAGACGTACAATTACACCAAGTAACAAAGACAGACACTGATACCCAGTAACACAGACACACACTTACACCAAGTAACAAAGACATACACTGACACCAAGTAACAAAGTCATACACTGAAACCAAGTAACAAAGACATACACTGACACCAAGTCACAAAGACATACACTGACACCAAGGAACAAAGACAAACAGTGATACCCAGTAACAGAGACACACACATACACCAAGTAACACAGACATACACTGACACCAAGTAACAAAGACATACACTTACACCAAGTAACACAGACACACACTTACATCAAGGAACAAAGACATACACTGACACCAAGTAACAAAGACATACACTGATACCCAGTAACACAGACACACACTTACAACAAGTAACAAAGACATACACTGACACCAAGTAACAAAGACATACACTTACCCCAAGTAACAAAGACATACCCTGACACCAAGTGACAAAGACATACACTGACACCAAGACACAAAGACATACACTGACACACAGTAACAAAGAAATACACTGACACCTAGTAACAAAGACATACACTGACATCAAGTAACAAAGTCATACACTGACACCAAGTAACAAAGATATACACTTACACCAAGTAACAAAGACATGCACTGACACCAAGTAACAAAGACATACACTGATCCACAGTAACACAGACACACACTTACACCAAGTAACAAAGACATACACTGACAACAAGTAACAAAGACATACACTGATACCCAGTAACAAAGACATACACTTACACCAAGTAACAAAGACATGCACTGACACCAAGTAACAAAGACATCCACTGATACCCAGTAACACAGGCACACACTTACACCAAGTAACAAAGACATACACTGATACCCAGTAACACAGACACACTCTTACACCAAGTAACAAAGACATACACTTACACGAAGTAACAAAGACATACACTGACACCAAGTCAGAAAGACATGCACTGACACCCAGTAACAAAGAAATACACTGACACCAAGTAACAAAGACATACACTGACACCAAGTAACAAATACATACACTGATACCCAGCAACACAGACACACACTTACACAAAGTAACAAAGACATACACTGACACCAAGTAACAAAGTCATACACTGACACCAAGTAACAAAGACATACACTGACACCAAGTCACAAAGACATACACTGACACCAAGGATCAAAGACATGCAGTGATACCCAGTAACACAGACACACACATACACCAAGTAACAAAGACATACACTGACACCCAGTAACAAAGACATACACTTACCCCAAGTAACAAAGACATACCCTGACACCAAGTAACAAAGACATAAACTGACACCAAGACACAAAGACATACACTGACACACAGTAACAAAGAAATACACTGACACCTAGTAACAAAGACATACACTGACATCAAGTAACAAAGTCATACACTGACACCAAGTAACAAAGATATACACTTACACCAAGTAACAGACATGCACTGACACCAAGTAACAAAGACATACACTGATCCACAGTAACACAGACACACACTTACACCAAGTAACAAAGCCATACACTGACAACAAGTAACAAAGACATACACTGACACCCAGTAACAAAGACATACACTTACACCAAGTAACAAAGACATGCACTGACACCCAGTAACAAAGACATCCACTGATACCCAGTAACACAGACACACACTTACACCAAGTAACAAAGACATACACTGATACCCAGTAACACAGACACACTCTTACACCAAGTAACACAGACACACTCTTACACCAACTAACAAAGACATACACTTACACCAAGTAACAAAGACATACACTGACAGCAAGTCACAAAGACATGCACTGACACCCAGTAACAAAGAAATACACTGACACCAAGTAACAAAGACATACACTGACACCAAGTAACAAAGACATACACTGATACCCAGCAACACAGACACACACTTACACCAAGTAACAAAGACATACACTGACACCAAGTAACAAAGTCATACACTGACACCAAGTAACAAAGACATACACTGACAATAAGTCACAAAGACATACACTGACACACAGTAACAAAGAAATACACTGACACCTAGTAACAAAGACATACACTGACATCAAGAAACAAAGTCATACACTGACACCAAGTAACAAAGATATACACTTACACCAAGTAACAAAGACATACACTGATCCACAGTAACACAGACACACACTTACACCAAGTAACAAAGACATACACTGACAACAAGTAACAAAGACATACACTGACACCCAGTAACAAAGACATACACTTACACCAAGTAACAAAGACATGCACTGACACCCAGTAACAAAGACATCCACTGATACCCAGTAACACAGACACACACTTACACCAAGTAACAAAGACATACACTGATACCCAGTAACACAGACACACTCTTACACCAAGTAACACAGACACACTCTTACACCAACTAACAAAGACATACACTTACACCAAGTAACAAAGACATACACTGACAGCAAGTCACAAAGACATGCACTGACACCCAGTAACAAAGAAATACACTGACAACAAGTAACAAAGACATACACTGACACCAAGTAACAAAGACATACACTGATACCCAGCAACACAGACACACACTTACACCAAGTAACAAAGACATACACTGACACCAAGTAACAAAGTCATACACTGACACCAAGTAACAAAGACATACACTGACACCAAGTCACAAAGACATACACTGACACCAAGGAACAAAGACATACAGTGATACCCAGTAACACAGACACACACATACACCAAGTAACAAAGACATACACTGACACCAAGTAACAAAGACATACACTTACACCAAGTAGCAAAGACATACACTGACACCGAGTAACAAAGACATACACTGACACCAAGTAACAAAGACATACACTGACAACCAGTTACAAAGACAAACACTGACACCCTGTCACAAAGACAAACACTGACACCCTGTCACAAAGACATACACCGACAGCAAGGAACAAAGACAGTCAGTGATACCCAGTAACACAGACACACACATACACCAAGTAACAAAGACATACGCTGACACCAAGTAACAAAGACATACACTTACACCAAGTAACACAGACACACACTGATACCCAGTAACAGACACACACTTACAACAAGTAACAAAGACATACACTGACACCAAGTAACAAAGACATGCACTTACCCCAAGTAACAAAGACATACACTGACACCAAGTCACAAAGACATACACTGACAACAAGTAACAAAGACATACACTGATACCCAGTAACAAAGACATACACTTACACCAAGTAACAAAGACATGCACTGACACCAAGTAACAAAGACATCCACTGATACCCAGTAACACAGACACACACTTACACCAAGTAACAAAGGCATACACTGATACCCAGTAACACAGACACACTCTTACACCAAGTAACAAAGACATACACATACACCAAGTAACAAAGACATACACTGACACCAAGTCACAAAGACATGCACTGACACCCAGTAACAAAGAAATACACTGACACTAAGTAACAAAGACATACACTGATACCCAGCAACACAGACACACACTTACACAAAGTAACAAAGACATACACTGACACCAAGTCACAAAGACCTACACTGACACCAAGTCACAAAGACATACATTGACACCAAGGAACAAAGACATACAGTGATACCCAGTAACACAGACACACACATACACCAAGTAACAAAGACATACACTGACACCAAGTAACAAAGACATACACTTACCCCAAGTAACAAAGACATACCCTGACACCAAGTAACAAAGACATACACTGACACCAAGACACAAAGACATACACTGACACACAGTAACAAAGAAATACACTGATACCTGGTAACAAAGACATACACTGACATCAAGTAACAAAGTCATACACTGACACCAAGTAACAAAGATATACACTTACACCAAGTAACAAAGACATGCACTGACACCAAGTAACAAAGACATACACTGATCCACAGTAACACAGACACACACTTACACCAAGTAACAAAGACATACACTGACAACAAGTAACAAAGACATACACTGATACCCAGTAACAAAGACATACACTTACACCAAGTAACAAAGACATGCACTGACACCAAGTAACAAAGACATCCACTGATACCCAGTAACACAGACACACACTTACACCAAGTAACAAAGACATACACTGATACCCAGTAACACAGACACACTCTTACACCAAGTAACACAGATACACTCTTACACCAAGTAACAAAGACATACACTTACACCAAGTAACAAAGACATGCACTGACACCAAGTAACAAACACAACCACTGATACCCAGTAACACAGACACACACTTACAACAAGTAACAAAGACATACAATTACACCAAGTAACAAAGACATACTCTTACCCCAAGTAACAAAGACATACCCCGACACCAAGTAACAAAGACATACACTGACACCAAGTCACAAAGACATACACTGACACCCAGTTACAAAGAAATACACTGACACCTAGTAACAAAGGCATACACTGACACCAAGTAACAAAGTCATACACTGACACCAAGCGACAAAGATATACACTTACACCACGTAACAAATACATGCACTGACACCAAGTAACAAAGACATCCACTGATACCAAGTAACACAGACACACACTTACACCAAGTAACAAAGACATACACTGATCCACAGTAACAAAGACACACACTTACACCAAGTAACAAAGACATACAATGACACCCAGTAACAAAGACATACACTGACACCAAATAAAAAAGGCATACTCTGACAACGAGTAACAAAGACAAACACTGACACCAACTCACAAAGACATACACTGACACCTAGGAACAAAGACATACTTTGATACCCAGTAACACAGACACACACTGACACCAAGTAACAAAGACATACACTTACACAAAGTAACACAGACATACACTGACACCAAGTAACAAAGACACAAACTTGCACCAAGTAACAAAGACATACACTGACACCAAGTCACAAAGACATACACTGACACCCAGTAACAAAGAAATACACTGACACCCAGTAACAAAGACATACACTGATACCCAGTAACACAGGCACACACTTACACCAAGTAACAAAGACATACACTGATACCCAGTATCACAGACACACACTTACACCAAGTAACAAAGACATACACTGACACCAAGTAACAAAGACATACACTTACACCAAGTAACAAAGACATACAGTGACACCGAGTAACAAAGACATACACTGACACCAAGTAACAAAGACATACACTTACAACAAGTAACAAAGACATACACTGATACCCACTAACACAGACACACACATACACCAAGTAACAAAGACATACACTGACACCAAGTAACAAAGTCATACACTGACACCAAGTAACAAAGACATACACTGACACCAAGTCACAAAGACATACACTTACACCAAGTAACAAAGACATGCACTGACACCCAGTAACAAAGACATCCACTGATACCCAGTAACACAGACACACACTTACACCAAGTAACAAAGACATACACTGATACCCAGTAACACAGACACACTCTTACACCAAGTAACACAGACACACTCTTACACCAACTAACAAAGACATACACTTACACCAAGTAACAAAGACATACACTGACAGCAAGTCACAAAGACATGCACTGACACCCAGTAACAAAGAAATACACTGACACCAAGTAACAAAGACATACACTGACACCAAGTAACAAAGACATACACTGATACCCAGCAACACAGACACACACTTACACCAAGTAACAAAGACATACACTGACACCAAGTAACAAAGTCATACACTGACACCAAGTAACAAAGACATACACTGACAATAAGTCACAAAGACATACACTGACACACAGTAACAAAGAAATACACTGACACCTAGTAACAAAGACATACACTGACATCAAGAAACAAAGTCATACACTGACACCAAGTAACAAAGATATACACTTACACCAAGTAACAAAGACATACACTGATCCACAGTAACACAGACACACACTTACACCAAGTAACAAAGACATACACTGACAACAAGTAACAAAGACATACACTGACACCCAGTAACAAAGACATACACTTACACCAAGTAACAAAGACATGCACTGACACCCAGTAACAAAGACATCCACTGATACCCAGTAACACAGACACACACTTACACCAAGTAACAAAGACATACACTGATACCCAGTAACACAGACACACACTTACACCAAGTAACACAGACACACTCTTACACCAACTAACAAAGACATACACTTACACCAAGTAACAAAGACATACACTGACAGCAAGTCACAAAGACATGCACTGACACCCAGTAACAAAGAAATACACTGACAACAAGTAACAAAGACATACACTGACACCAAGTAACAAAGACATACACTGATACCCAGCAACACAGACACACACTTACACCAAGTAACAAAGACATACACTGACACCAAGTAACAAAGTCATACACTGACACCAAGTAACAAAGACATACACTGACACCAAGTCACAAAGACATACACTGACACCAAGGAACAAAGACATACAGTGATACCCAGTAACACAGACACACACATACACCAAGTAACAAAGACATACACTGACACCAAGTAACAAAGACATACACTTACACCAAGTAGCAAAGACATACACTGACACCGAGTAACAAAGACATACACTGACACCAAGTAACAAAGACATACACTTACACCAAGTAACAAAGACATACACTGATACCCAGTAACACAGACACACACTTACACCAAGTAACAAAGACATACACTGACACCAAGTAACAAAGTCATACACTGACACCAAGTAACAAAGACAAACACTGACACCCTGTCACAAAGACATACACCGACAGCAAGGAACAAAGACAGTCAGTGATACCCAGTAACACAGACACACACATACACCAAGTAACAAAGACATACGCTGACACCAAGTAACAAAGACATACACTTACACCAAGTAACACAGACACACACTGATACCCAGTAACAGACACACACTTACAACAAGTAACAAAGACATACACTGACACCAAGTAACAAAGACATGCACTTACCCCAAGTAACAAAGACATACACTGACACCAAGTCACAAAGACATACACTGACAACAAGTAACAAAGACATACACTGATACCCAGTAACAAAGACATACACTTACACCAAGTAACAAAGACATGCACTGACACCAAGTAACAAAGACATCCACTGATACCCAGTAACACAGACACACACTTACACCAAGTAACAAAGGCATACACTGATACCCAGTAACACAGACACACTCTTACACCAAGTAACAAAGACATACACATACACCAAGTAACAAAGACATACACTGACACCAAGTCACAAAGACATGCACTGACACCCAGTAACAAAGAAATACACTGACACCAAGTAACAAAGACATACACTGATACCCAGCAACACAGACACACACTTACACAAAGTAACAAAGACATACACTGACACCAAGTCACAAAGACCTACACTGACACCAAGTCACAAAGACATACATTGACACCAAGGAACAAAGACATACAGTGATACCCAGTAACACAGACACACACATACACCAAGTAACAAAGACATACACTGACACCAAGTAACAAAGACATACACTTACCCCAAGTAACAAAGACATACCCTGACACCAAGTAACAAAGACATACACTGACACCAAGACACAAAGACATACACTGACACACAGTAACAAAGAAATACACTGATACCTGGTAACAAAGACATACACTGACATCAAGTAACAAAGTCATACACTGACACCAAGTAACAAAGATATACACTTACACCAAGTAACAAAGACATGCACTGACACCAAGTAACAAAGACATACACTGATCCACAGTAACACAGACACACACTTACACCAAGTAACAAAGACATACACTGACAACAAGTAACAAAGACATACACTGATACCCAGTAACAAAGACATACACTTACACCAAGTAACAAAGACATGCACTGACACCAAGTAACAAAGACATCCACTGATACCCAGTAACACAGACACACACTTACACCAAGTAACAAAGACATACACTGATACCCAGTAACACAGACACACTCTTACACCAAGTAACACAGATACACTCTTACACCAAGTAACAAAGACATACACTTACACCAAGTAACAAAGACATGCACTGACACCAAGTAACAAACACATCCACTGATACCCAGTAACACAGACACACACTTACAACAAGTAACAAAGACATACAATTACACCAAGTAACAAAGACATACTCTTACCCCAAGTAACAAAGACATACCCCGACACCAAGTAACAAAGACATACACTGACACCAAGTCACAAAGACATACACTGACACCCAGTTACAAAGAAATACACTGACACCTAGTAACAAAGGCATACACTGACACCAAGTAACAAAGTCATACACTGACACCAAGCGACAAAGATATACACTTACACCACGTAACAAATACATGCACTGACACCAAGTAACAAAGACATCCACTGATACCAAGTAACACAGACACACACTTACACCAAGTAACAAAGACATACACTGATCCACAGTAACAAAGACACACACTTACACCAAGTAACAAAGACATACAATGACACCCAGTAACAAAGACATACACTGACACCAAATAAAAAAGGCATACTCTGACAACGAGTAACAAAGACATACACTGACACCAACTCACAAAGACATACACTGACACCTAGGAACAAAGACATACTTTGATACCCAGTAACACAGACACACACTGACACCAAGTAACAAAGACATACACTTACACAAAGTAACACAGACATACACTGACACCAAGTAACAAAGACACAAACTTGCACCAAGTAACAAAGACATACACTGACACCAAGTCACAAAGACATACACTGACACCCAGTAACAAAGAAATACACTGACACCCAGTAACAAAGACATACACTGATACCCAGTAACACAGGCACACACTTACACCAAGTAACAAAGACATACACTGATACCCAGTATCACAGACACACACTTACACCAAGTAACAAAGACATACACTGACACCAAGTAACAAAGACATACACTTACACCAAGTAACAAAGACATACACTGACACCGAGTAACAAAGACATACACTGACACCAAGTAACAAAGACATACACTTACAACAAGTAACAAAGACATACACTGATACCCACTAACACAGACACACACATACACCAAGTAACAAAGACATACACTGACACCAAGTAACAAAGTCATACACTGACACCAAGTAACAAAGACATACACTGACACCAAGTCACAAAGACATACACTGACACCAAGGAACAAAGACATACAGTGATACCCAGTAACACAGACACACACATACACCAAGTAACACAGACATACACTGACACCAAGTAACAAAGACATACACTTACACCAAGTAACACAGACACACACTTACATCAAGTAACAAAGACATACACTGACACCAAGTAACAAAGACATACACTTACCCCAAGTAACAAAGACATACCCTGACACCAAGTAACAAAGACATACACTGACACCAAGACACAAAGACATACACTGACACACAGTAACAAAGAAATACACTGACACCTAGTAACAAAGACATACACTGACATCAAGTAACAAAGTCATACACTGACACCAAGTAACAAAGATATACACTTACACCAAGTAACAAAGACATGCACTGACACCAAGTAACAAAGACATACACTGATCCACAGTAACACAGACACACACTTACACCAAGTAACAAAGACATACACTGACAAAAAGTAACAAAGACATACACTGACACCCAGTAACAAAGACAAACACTTACACCAAGTAACAAAGACATGCACTGACACCAAGTAACAAAGACATCCACTGATACCCAGTAACACAGACACACACTTACACCAAGTAACAAAGACATACACTGATACCCAGTAACACAGACACACTCTTACACCAAGTAACAAAGACATACACTTACACCAAGTAACAAAGACATACACTGACACCAAGTTAGAAAGACATGCACTGACACCCAGTAACAAAGAAATACACTGACACCAAGTAACAAAGACATACACTGACACCAAGTAACAAAGACATACACTGATACCCAGCAACACAGACACACACTTACACAAAGTAACAAAGACATACACTGACACCAAGTAACAAAGTCATACACTGACACCAAGTAACAAAGACATACACTGACACCAAGTCACAAAGACATACACTGACACCAAGGAACAAAGACATACAGTGATACCCAGTAACACAGACACACACATACACCAAGTAACAAAGACATACACTGACACCAAGTAACAAAGACATACACTTACCCCAAGTAACAAAGACATACCCTGACACCAAGTAACAAAGACATACACTGACACCAAGTAACAAAGACATACACTTACCCCAAGTAACAAAGACATACCCTGACACCAAGTAACAAAGACATAAACTGACACCAAGACACAAAGACATACACTGACACACAGTAACAAAGAAATACACTGACACCTAGTAACAAAGACATACACTGACATCAAGTAACAAAGTCATACACTGACACCAAGTAACAAAGATATACACTTACACCAAGTAACAAAGACATGCACTGACACCAAGTAACAAAGACATACACTGATCCACAGTAACACAGACACACACTTACACCAAGTAACAAAGACATACACTGACAACAAATAACAAAGACATACACTGATACCCAGTAACAAAGACATACACTTACACCAAGTAACAAAGACATGCACTGACACTCAGTAACAAAGACATCCACTGATACCCAGTAACACAGACACACACTTACACCAAGTAACAACGACATACACTGATACCCAGTAACACAGACACACTCTTACACCAAGTAACACAGACACACTCTTACACCAAGTAACAAAGACATACACTTACACCAAGTAACAAAGACATACACTGACACCAAGTCACAAAGACATGCACTGACATCCAGTAACAAAGAAATACACTGACACCAAGTAACAAAGACATACACTGACACCAAGTAACAAAGACATACACTGACACCTAGCAACACAGACACACACTTACACCAAGTAACAAAGACATACACTGACACCAAGTAACAAAGTCATACACTGACCCCAAGTAACAAAGACATACACTGACACCAAGTCACAAAGACATACACTGACACCAAGGAACAAAGACATACAGTGATACCCAGTAACACAGACACACACATACACCAAGTAACAAAGACATACACTGACACCAAGTAACAAAGACATACTCTGACAACGAGTAACAAAGACATACACTGACACCAACTCACAAAGACATACACTGACACCGAGGAACAAAGACATACTTTGATACCCAGTAACACAGACACACACTGACACCAAGTAACAAAGACATACACTTGCACAAAGTAACACAGACATCCACTGACACCAAGTAACAAAGACACAAACTTGCACCAAGTAACAAAGACATACACTGACACCAAGTCACAAAGACATACACTGACACCCAGTAACAAAGAAATACACTGACACCCAGTCACAAAGACATACACTGATACCCAGTAAAACAGGCACACACTTACACCAAGTAACAAAGTCATACACTGACACCAAGTAACAAAGACATACACTTACACCAAGTAACAAAGACATGCACTGACACCAAGTTACAATGACATCCACTGATACCCAGTAACACAGACACACACTTACACCAAGTAACAAAGACATACACTGACACCAAGTAACAAAGACATACACTTACACCAAGTAACAAAGACATACACTGACACCGAGTAACAAAGACATACAATGACACCAAGTAACAAAGACATACACTTACACCAAGTAACAAAGACATACACTGATACCCAGTAACACAGACACACACTTACAACAAGTAACAAAGACATACACTGACACCAAGTAACAAAGTCATACACTGACACCAAGTAACAAAGACATACACTGACACCAAGTCACAAAGACATACACTGACACCAAGGAACAAAGACATACAGTGATACCCAGTAACACAGACACACACATACACCAAGTAACACAGACATACACTGACACCAAGTAACAAAGACATACACTTACACCAAGTAACACAGACACACACTTACATCAAGTAACAAAGACATACACTGACACCAAGTAACAAAGACATACACTGATACCCAGTAACACAGACACACACTTACAACAAGTAACAAAGACATACACTGACACCAAGTAACAAAGACATACCCTGACACCAAGTAACAAAGACATACACTGACACCAAGACACAAAGACATACACTGACACACAGTAACAAAGGAATACACTGACACCTAGTAACAAAGACATACACTGACATCAAGTAACAAAGTCATACACTGACAACAAGTAACAAAGATATACACTTACACCAAGTAACAAAGACATGCACTGACACCAAGTAACAAAGACATACACTGATCCACAGTAACACAGACACACACTTACACCAAGTAACAAAGACATACACTGACAACAAGTAACAAAGACATACACTGATACCCAGTAACAAAGACATACACTTACACCAAGTAACAAAGACATGCACTGACACCAAGTAACAAAGACATCCACTGATACCCAGTAACACAGACACACACTTACACCAAGTAACAAAGACATACACTGATACCCAGTAACACAGACACACTCTTACACCAAGTAACAAAGACATACACATACACCAAGTAACAAAGACATACACTGACACCAAGTCACAAAGACATGCACTGACACCCAGTAACAAAGAAATACACTGACACCAAGTAACAAAGACATACACTGATACCCAGCAACACAGACACACACTTACACAAAGTAACAAAGACATACACTGACACCAAGTAACAAAGTCATACACTGACACCAAGTAACAAAGACATACACTGACACCAAGTCACAAAGACATACACTGACACCAAGGAACAAAGACATACAGTGATACCCAGTAACACAGACACACACATACACCAAGTAACAAAGACATACACTGACACCAAGTAACAAAGACATACACTTACCCCAAGTAACAAAGACATACCCTGACACCAAGTAACAAAGACATACACTGACACCAAGACACAAAGACATACACTGACACACAGTAACAAAGAAATACACTGATACCTGGTAACAAAGACATACACTGACATCAAGTAACAAAGTCATACACTGACACCAAGTAACAAAGATATACACTTACACCAAGTAACAAAGACATGCACTGACACCAAGTAACAAAGACATACACTGATCCACAGTAACACAGACACACACTTACACCAAGTAACAAAGACATACACTGACAACAAGTAACAAAGACATACACTGATACCCAGTAACAAAGACATACACTTACACCAAGTAACAAAGACATGCACTGACACCAAGTAACAAAGACATACACTGATACCCAGTAACACAGACACACACTTACACCAAGTAACAAAGACATACACTGATACCCAGTAACACAGACACACTCTTACACCAAGTAACACAGACACACTCTTACACCAAGTAACAAAGACATACACTTACACCAAGTAACAAAGACATACACTGACACCAAGTCACAAAGACATGCACTGACACCCAGTAACAAAGAAATACACTGACACCAAGTAACAAAGACATACACTGACACCAAGTAACAAAGACATACACTGATACCCAGCAACACAGACACACACTTACACCAAGTAACAAAGACATACACTGACACCAAGTAACAAAGTCATACACTGACACCAAGTAACAAAGACATACACTGACACCAAGTCACAAAGACATACACTGACACCAAGGAACAAAGACATGCAGTGATACCCAGTAACTCAGACACACACATACACCAAGTAACAAAGACATACACTGACACCAAGTAACAAAGACATACACTTACACCAAGTAGCAAAGACATACACTGACACCGAGTAACAAAGACATACACTGACACCAAGTAACAAAGACATACACTTACACCAAGTAACAAAGACATACACTGATACCCAGTAACACAGACACACACTTACACCAAGTAACAAAGACATACACTGACACCAAGTAACAAAGTCATACACTGACACCAAGTCACAAAGACATGCACTGACACCCAGTAACAAAGAAATACACTGACACCAAGTTACAAAGACATACACTGACACCAAGTAACAAAGACATACACTGATACCCAGCAACACAGACACACACTTACACCAAGTAACAAAGACATACACTGACACCCTGTCACAAAGACATACACCGACAGCAAGGAACAAAGACAGTCAGTGATACCCAGTAACACAGACACACACATACACCAATTAACAAAGACATACACTGACACCAAGTAACAAAGACATACACTTACACCAAGTAACACAGACACACACTTACGCCAAGTAACAAAGACATACACTGACACCAAGTAACAAAGACATACACTGATACCCAGTAACAGACACACACTTACAACAAGTAACAAAGACATACACTGACACCAAGTAACAAAGACATGCACTTACCCCAAGTAACAAAGACATACCCTGACACCAAGTCACAAAGACATACACTGACACCAAGTAACAAAGACATGCACTGACACCAAGTAACAATGAAATCCACTGATACCAAGTAACACAGACACACACTTACACCAAGTAACAAAGACATACACTGATCCACAGTAACACAGACACACACTTACACCAAGTAACAAAGTCATACACTGACACCAAGTAACAAAGTCATACACTGACACCAAGTAACAAAGACATACAATGACACCCAGTAACAAAGACATACACTGACACCAAATGACAAAGACATACACTGACAACGAGTAACAAAGACATACACTGACACCAAGTCACAAAGACATACACTGACACCAAGGAACAAAGACATACTTTGATACCCAGTAACATAGACACTCACATACACCAAGTAACAAAGACATACACTGACACCAAGTAACAAAGACATGCACTTACACAAAGTAACACAGACATTAACTGACACCAAGTAACAAAGACACAAACTTACACCAAATAACACAGACATACACTGACACCAAGTAACAAAGACATACACTGATACCCAGTTACACAGACACACAATTACACCAAGTAACAAAGTCATACACTGATACCCAGTAACACAGACACACACATACACCAAGTAACAGATACATACCCTGACACCAAGTAACAAAGACATACGCTTACACCAAATAAGAAAGACATACACTGACACAAAGTAACAAAGACATACACTGATACCCAGTAACACAGACACACACTTACACCAAGTAAACAAGACATACACTGACACCAAGTAACAAAGACATACACTGATACCCAGTAACACAGACACACACTGACACCAAGTAACAAAGACATACACTTACACCAAGCAACAAAGACAAGCGCTGACACCAGGGAACAAAGACATACAATGATACCCAGTAACACAGACAAACACATACACCAAGTAACAAAGACATACACTGACACCAAGTAACAATGACATACACTTACACCAAGTAACACAGACACACACTTACACCAAGTAACAAAGACTTACACTGACAACAAGTAACAAAGACATACACTGATACCCAGTAGCACAGACACGCACTTACAACAAGTAACAAAGACATACACTGACACCAAGTAACAAAGAAATACACTGACACCAAGTAACAAAGACATACCCTGACACCAAGTAACAAAGACATACACTGACACCAAGTCACAAAGACATCCACTGACACCCAGTAACAAAGAAATACACTGACACCAAGTAACAAAGACATACACTGACACCAAGTAACAAAGACATACACTGATACCCAGTAACACAGACAAACACTTACACCAAGTAACAAAGACATGCACTGACAACAAGTAACAAAGACATCCACTGATACCCAGTAACACAGACACACATTTACACCAAGTAACAAAGACATACACTGATACCCAGTAACACAGCCACACTCTTACACCAAGTAACAAAGACATACACTTACACCAAGTAACAAAGACATACACTGACTCCAAGTCACAAAGACATACACTGACACCCAGTACAAAGAAATACACTGACACCAAGTAACAAAGACATACACTGACACCAAGTAACAAAGACATACACTGATACCCAGCAACACAGACACACACTTACACCAAGTAACAAAGACATACACTGACACCAAGTAACAAAGACATACACTGACACCAAGTCACAAAGACATACACTGACACCAAGGAAAAAAGACATACAGTGATACCCAGTAACACAGACACACACATACACCAAGTAACAAAGACATACACTGACACCAAGTAACAAAGACATACACTTACACCAAGTAACAAAGACATACACTGACACCGAGTAACAAAGACATACACTGACACCAAGTAACAAAGACATACACTTGCACCAAGTAACAAAGACATACACTGATACCCAGTAACACAGACACACACTTACACCAAGTAACAAAGACATGCACTGACACCAAGTCTCAAAGACATACACTGACACCAAGTAACAAAGACATACACTGACACCCAGTAACAAAGTAATACACTGACACCTAGTAACAAAGACATACACTGACACCAAGTAACAAAGTCATACACTGACACCAAGTAACAAAGATATATACTTACACCAAGTAACAAAGACATGCACTGACACCAAGTAACAAAGACATCCACTGATACCAAGTAACACAGACACACACTTACACCAAGTAACAAAGACATGCACTGATCCACAGTAACACAGACACACACTTACACCAAGTAACAAAGACACACAGTGACACCAAGTAACAAAGTCATACACTGACACCAAGTAACAAAGACATACAATGACACCCAGTAACAAAGACATACAATGACACCAAATGACAAAGACATACACTGACAACGAGTAACAAAGACATACACTGACACCAAGGAACAAAGACATACTTTGATACCCAGTAACACAGACACTCACATACACCAAGTAACAAAGACATACACTGACACCAAGTAACAAAGACATACACTTACACAAACTAACACAGACATCCACTGACACCAAGTAACAAAGACACAAACTTACACCAAATAACACAGACATACACTAACACCAAGTAACAAAGACATACACTGATACCCAGTTACACAGACACACACTTACACCAAGTAACAAAGACATACACTGATACCCAGTAACACAGACACACACATACACCAAGTAACAGATACATACACTGATACCAAGTAACAAAGACATACGCATACACAAAATAACTAAGACATACACTGACACAAAGTAACAAAGACATACACTGATACCCAGTAACACAGACACACACTTACACCATGTAAACAAGACATACACTTACACCAAGTAACAAAGACATACACTGACACCAAGTCACAAAGACACACACTGACACCCAGTAACAAGGACATACAATGACGTCAAGTCACAAAGACATACACTGATTCCCAGTAACACAGACACAAACTTACACCAAGTAACACAGACGCACACTGACACCCAGTAACACAGACACACACTTACACCAAGTTACACAGACCTACACTGACACCAAGTAACAAAGACATACAATGATACGCAGTAAAAAGACATACACTGACACCAAGTCACAAAGACATACACTGACACCAAGTTTCAAAGACACACACTGACACCCAGTAACAAAGACATACAATGATACCAAGTCACAAAGACATACACTGATACCCAGTAACACAGACACACACTTACACCAAGTAACACAAACATACACTGACGCCCAGTAACACAGACACACACTTACACCAAGTAACAAAGACATACACTGACACCCAGTAACAAAGACATACACTGACACCCAGTCACACAGACACACACGGACACCAAGTAACAAAGACACAGACTTACACCAAGTAACACAGACGCACACTGACACCCAGTAACACAGACACACACTTACACCAAGTTACACAGACATACACTGACACCAAGTAACAAAGACATACACTGATACCCAGTAAAAAGACATACACTGACACCAAGTCACAAAGACATACACTGATACCAAGTCACAAAGACATACACTGATGCCCAGTAACACAGACACACACTGACACCAAGTAACAAAGACATGCACTGACACCAAGCAACAAAGACATACACTTACACCAAGTAACAAAGATACACACTGACACCAAGTAACACAGACATACACTGACACCAAGTAACAAAGACATACACTTACATCAAGTAACAAAGACAGACAATTACACCAAGTAACAAAGACATACACTGACACCAAGTCACAATGACACACACTGACACCCAGTAACAAAGACATACACTGACGCCAAGTCACAAAGACATACACTGATATCCAGTAACACAGACACACACTTACACCAAGTAACACAGACACACACTGACACCAAGTAACAAAGACATGCACTGATACCCAGTAACACAGACACACACTTACACCCAGTAACAAAGACAGACACTGATACCCAGTAACACAGATACAGACTTACACCAAGTAACAAAGAGATACAATGACACCCATTAACAAAGACATACACTGGCACCCAGTAACACAGACACACACGGACACCAAGTAACACAGACACACACTGACACCCAGTAACACAAACAAACACACTGACACCAAGTAACACAGACATACTCTGACACCAAGTAACAAAGATATACACTTACACCAATTATTTTGACATACACTGACACCAAGTAACAAAGACATACACTGATACCCAGGAACACAGACACACACTTACACCAAGTAACAAAGACACACACTGACACCCAGTAACAAAGACATGCACTGACGCCAAGTCACAAAGACATACACTGATACCCAGTAACACAGACACACACTTACACTAAGTAACAAAGACAGACACTGATACCCAGTAACACAGACACACACTTAGACCAGGTAACAAAGAGATACACTGACACCCAGTAACACAGACACACACTGACACCAAGTAACACAGACATACACTGACACCAAGTAACAAAGACATGCACTGATACCCAGTAACACAGACACACACTTACACCAAGTAGCAAAGACAGACACTGATACCCAGTAACACAGACACAGACTTAGACCAAGTAACAAAGAGATACACTGACACCCAGTAACAAAGACATACACTGGCACCCAGTAACACCGACACACACGGACACCAAGTAACAAAGACACACACTTACACCAAGTAACACAGACACACACAGACACCCAGTAACACAAACAAACACACTGACACCAAGTAACAAAGGCATACACTGACACCAAGTCACAAAGACATACACTGATACCCAGTAACACAGACACACACTTACACCAAGTAACACAAACATACACTGACGCCCAGTAACACAGACACACACTTACACCAAGTAACAAAGACATATACTGACACCCAGTAACAAAGACATGCACTGACACCCAGTAACACAGACACACAAGGACACCAAGTAACAAACACACAGACTTACACCAAGTAACACAGACGCACACTGACACCCAGTAACACAGACATACCCTGACACCAAGTTACACAGACATACACTGACACCAAGTAACAAAGACATACACTGATACCCAGTAAAAAGACATACACTGACACCAAGTCACAAAGACATACACTGATACCAAGTCACAAAGACATACACTGATGCCCAGTAACACAGACACACACTGACACCAAGTAACAAAGACATACACTTACACCAATTAACAAAGACACACACTGACACCAAGTAACACAGACAAACACTGACACCAAGTAACAAAGACATACACTTACATCAAGTAACAAAGTCAAGCAATTACACCAAGTAACAAAGAGATACAATGACACCCATTAACAAATTCATACACTGGCACCCAGTAACACAAACACACACGGACACCAAGTAACACAGACACACACTGACACCCAGTAACACAAACAAACACACTGACACCAAGTAACACAGACATACACTGACACCAAGTAACAAAGACATACACTTACACCAATTATTATGACATACACTGACACCAAGTAACAAAGACATACACTGATACTCAGGAACACAGACACACACTTACACCAAGTAACAAAGACATACACTGACACCAAGTCACAAAGACACGCACTGACACCAAGTCACAAAGACATACACTGATACCCAGTAACACAGACACACACTTACACCATGTAACACAGACATACACTGACACCCAGTAACACAGACACACACTTACCCCAAGTAACAAAGACATACTCTGACACCCAGCAACAAAGACATACACTGACACCCAGTAACAGAGACAAACACGGACACCAAGTAACAAAGACAAAGACTTACACCAAGTAACAGACACACACTGACACCCAGTAACACAGACACACACTTACACCAAGTAACAAAGAAATACTCTGACACCCAGTAACAAAGACATACACTGGCAACCAGTAACACAGACACACACGGACACCAAGTAACAAAGACACAGACTTACACCAAGTAACACAGACACACACTGACACCCAGTAACTGAGTCACACACTTACACCTCGTAACACAGACATACAGTGACACCAAGTAACAAAGACATGCACTGATACCCAGTAAAAAAGACATACACTGACACCAAGTCACAAAGGCATACACTGATACCAAGTCACAAAGACATACACTGATGCCCAGTAACACAGACAGACACTGACACCAAGTAACACAGACATACACTTACACGAAGTAACAAAGACACACACTTACACCAAGTAACAAAGACATACACTGACACCAATTAACAAAGACATACACTTACACCAAGTAACAAAGACAGACAATTACACCAAGTAACAAAGACATACACTTACACCAAGTATTTTGACATACACTGACACCAAGTAACAAAGACATACACTGATACCCAGTAACACAGACACAGAATTACACCAAGTAACAAAGACATACACTGACACCAAGTCACAAAGACACACACTGACACCCAGTAACAAAGACATACACTGACACCAAGTCACAAAGACATGCACTGATACCCAGGAACACAGACACACACCTACACCAAGTAACACAGACATACACTGACACACAGTAACACAGACACACACTTACACCAAGTAACAAAGACATACACTGACACCCAGTAACAAAGACATACACTGACACCCAGTAACACAGACACACACGGACACCAAGTAACAAAGACACAGACTTACACCAAGTAACACAGATACACACTGACAGAGAGTAGCACAGATACACACTTACACCAAGTAATACAGACAAACACTGACACCAAGTAACAAAGACATACACTGATAGCAAGTAACACAGACATACACTGACACCAAGTAACACAGACAAACACTGACACCAAGTAACAAAGACATTCACTTACATCAAGTAACAAAGACAGGCAATTACACCAAGTAACAAAGACATACACTGACACCAAGTCACAAAGACACACACTGACACCCAGTAACAAAGACATACACTGACGCCAAGTCACAAAGACATACACTGATACCCAGTAACACAGACACACACTCACACCAAGTATCACAGACATACACTGACACCAAGTAACAAAGACATGCACTGATACCCAGTAACACAGACACACACTTACACCAAGTAACAAAGAGATACAATGACACCCATTAACACAGACACACACTGACACCCAGTAACACAGACAAACACACTGACATCAAGTAACACAGACATACTCTGACACCAAGTAACAAAGACATACACTTACACCAATTATTTTGACATACACTGACGCCAAGTAACAAAGACATACACTGATACCCAGGAACACAGACACACACTTACACCAAGTAACAAAGACATACACTGACACCAAGTCACAAAGACACACACTGACACCCAGTAACAAAGACATGCACTGACGCCAAGTCACAAAGACATACACTGATACCCAGTAACACAGACACACACTTACACCAAGTAACAAAGACAGACACTGATACCCAGTAACACAGACACACACTTAGACCAAGTAACAAAGAGATACACTGACACCCAGTAACACAGACACACACTGACACCAAGTAACACAGACATACACTGACACCAAGTAACAAAGACATGCACTGATACCCAGTAACACAGACACACACTTACACCAAGTAGCAAAGACAGACACTGATACCCAGTAACACAGACATACACTTAGACCAAGTAACAAAGAGATACACTGACACCCAGTAACAAAGACATACACTGGCACCCAGTAACACCGACACACAAGGACACCAATTAACAAAGACACACACTTACACCAAGTAACACAGACACACACAGACACCCATTAACACAAACAAACACACTGACATCAAGTAACACAGACATACACTGACACCAAGTAACAAAGACATACACTTAGACCAAGTATTTTGACATACACTGACACCAAGTAACAAATACATACACTGATACCCAGTAACACAGACACACACTTACACCAAGTAACAAAGGCATACACTGACACCAAGTCACAAAGACACACACTGACACCCAGTAACAAAGACATACACTGACACCAAGTCACAAAGACATACACTGATACCCAGTAACACAGACACACACTTACACCAAGTAACACAAACATACCCTGACGCCCAGTAACACAGACACACACTTACACCAAGTAACAAAGACATATACTGACACCCAGTAACAAAGACATGCACTGACACCCAGTAACACAGACACACAAGGACACCAAGTAACAAACACACAGACGTACACCAAGTAACACAGACGCACACTGACGCCCAGTAACACAGACACACGCTTACACCAAGTTACACAGACATACACTGACACCAAGTAACAAAGACATACACTGATACCCAGTAAAAAGACATACACTGACACCAAGTCACAAAGACATACACTGATACCAAGTCACAAAGACATACACTGATGCCCAGTAACACAGACACACACTGACACCAAGTAACAAAGACATGCAATGACACCAAGTAACAAAGACATGCACTTACACCAAGTAACAAAGACACACACTGACACCAAGTAACACAGACAAACACTGACACCAAGTAACAAAGACATACACTTACATCAAGTAACAAAGACAGGCAATTACACCAAGTAACAAAGACATACACTGACACCAAGTCACAAAGACACACACTGACACCCAGTAACAAAGACATACACTGACGCCAAGTCACAAAGACATACACTGATACCCAGTAACACAGACACACACTCACACCAAGTATCACAGACATACACTGACACCAAGTAACAAAGACATGCACTGATACCCAGTAACACAGACACACACTTACACCAAGTAACAAAGAGATACAATGACACCCATTAACAAAGACATACACTGGCACCCAGTAACACAGACACACACGGAGACCAAGTAACACAGACACACACTGACACCCAGTAACACAAACAAACACACTGACACCAAGTAACACAGACATACACTGACACCAATTAACAAAGATATACACTTACACCAATTATTATGACATACACTGACACCAAGTAACAAAGACATACACTGATACCCAGGAACACAGACACACACTTACACCAAGTAACAAAGACATACACTGACACCAAGTCACAAAGACACACACTGACACCAAGTCACAAAGACATACACTGATACCCAGTAACACAGACACACACTTACACCATGTAACACAGACATACACTGACACCCAGTAACACAGACACACACTTGCACCAAGTAACAAAGACATACTCTGACACCCAGTAACACAGACAAACACGGACACCAAGTAACAAAGACACAGACTTACACCAAGTAACAGACACACACTGACACACAGTAACACAGACACACACTTACACCAAGTAACAAAGACATACTCTGACACCCAGTAACAAAGACATACACTGGCAACCAGTAACACAGACACACACGGACACCAAGTAACAAAGACACAGACTTACACCAAGTAACACAGACACACACTGACACCCAGTAACTGAGTCACACACTTACACCTCGTAACACAGACATACACTGACACCAAGTAACAAAGACATGCACTGATACCCAGTAAAAAAGACATACACTGACACCAAGTCACAAAGGCATACACTGATACCAAGTCACAAAGACGTACACTGATGCCCAGTAACACAGACAGACACTGACACCAAGTAACACAGACATACACTTACACGAAGTAACAAAGACACACACTTACACCAAGTAACAAAGACATACACAGACACCAAGTAACAAAGACATACACTTACACCAAGTAACAAAGACAGACAATTACACCAAGTAACAAAGACATACACTTACACCTAGTATTTTGACATACACTGACACTAAGTAACAAAGACATACACTGATACCCAGTAACACAGACACACAATTACACCAAGTAACAAAGACATACACTGACACCAAGTCACAAAGACACACACTGACACCCAGTAACAAAGACATACACTGACACCAAGTCACAAAGACATGCACTGATACCCAGTAACACAGACACACACCTACACCAAGTAACACAGACATACACTGACACACAGTAACACAGACACACACTTACACCAAGTAACAAAGACATACACTGACACCCAGTAACAAAGACATACACTGACACCCAGTAACACAGACACACACGGACACCAAGTAACAAAGACACAGACTTACACCAAGTAACACAGATACACACTGACAGCCAGTAACACAGATACACACTTACACCAAGTAATACAGACAAACACTGACACCAATTAACAAAGACACACACTTACACCAAGTAACAAAGACATACACTGACACCCAGTAACAAAGACATACACTGATACCCAGTAACACAGGCACACACTGGGGGTGGGGGTTTGGGGGTTCACATTGGCGCAGTGGTTAGCACCGCAGCCTCACAGCTCCAGGGACCAGGGTTCGATTCTGGGAACTGCCTGTGCGTAGTTTGCAAGTTCACCCTGCGTCTGCATGGGTTTCCTCCGGGTGCTCCGGTTTCCTCCCACATGCCAATGTCTTGCAGGTTTATAGGTTAATTGGCCATCATAAATTGCCCCTCGTATAGGTAGGTGCTAGGGAAATATGTAGGGACAGGTGGGGATGTGATAGGAATACGGGATTACTGTAGGATTAGTATAAATGTGTGGTTGATGGTCGGCACAGACTCAGTGGACCGAAGGGCCTGTTAAAGTGCTGCATCTCGAAACTAAACTAAATACTGACACCTCGTGTCACAGATACACACTGACACCCAGTAACACAGGGAAACACTGATAAACAGTAACAAAGACATACACTGACACCAAGTAACACAGACACACACTGAAACCCAGTAACAAAGACATACACTGACACCAAGTCACAAAGACATACACTGATACCATGTCACAAAGACATACACTGATACCCAGTAACACAGGCACACACTGACACCAAGTAACAAAGACATACACTTACACCAAGTAACAAAGAAAGACAATTACACCAAGTAACAAAGACATACACTTACACCAAGTATTTTCACATACACTGACACCAAGTAACAAAGACATACACTGACACCCAGTAACACAGACACACACTTACACCTAGTAACAAAGACATACACTGACACCAAGTCACAAAGCCACACACTGACACCCAGTAACAAAGAAATACACTGACACCAAGTCACAAAGACATACACTGATACACAGTAAAACAGACACACCCATACACCAAGTAACACAGACACACACTGACACCAAGTAACAAATACATACAATGACACCAAGTAACAAAGACATACACTTACACCAAGTAACAAAGACAGACAATTACACCAAGTAACAAAGACATCCACTTACACCAAATATTTTGACATACACTGACACCAAGTAACAAAGACATACACTGACACCAAGTCAAAAAGACATACACTGATACCCAGTAACACAGACACACACATACACCAAGTAACACAGACAAACACTGACAACAAGTAACAAGGACATACACTTGCACCAAGTAACACAGACATCCACTGACACTAAGTAACAAAGACATACAATTACACCAAGTAACAAAGACACACACTTACACCAAGTAACACAGATCTCCACTGACACCAAGTAACAAAGACATGCACTGACACCCAGTAACACAGACACACACGGACACCAAGTAACAAAGATACACACTTACACCAAGTAACACAGACACACACTGACACCCAGTAACACAGATACACACTTACACCAAGTAATACAGACATACACTGACACCAAGTAACAAAGACATACACTGATACCCAGTAACACAGGCACACACTGGGGGTGGGGGGTTGGGGGTTCACATTGGGGCAGTGGTTAGCACCGCAGCCTCACAGCTCCAGGGACCCGGGTTCGATTCTGGGTACTGCCTGTGCGGAGTTTGCAAGTTCTCCCTGCGTTTGCATGGGTTTCCTCCGGGTCCTCCGGTTTCCTCCCACATGCCAAAGACTTGCAGGTTGATAGGTTAATTGGCCATTATAAATTGCCCCTAGTATAGGGAGGTGGTAGGGAAATATATAGGGACAGGTGGGGATGTGATAGGAATACGGGATTACTGTAGGATTAGTATAAATGTGTGGTTGATGGTCGGCACAGACTCAGTGGGCCGAAGGGCCTGTTAAAGTGCTGTATCTCGAAACTAAACTAAATACTGAAAGCTAGTGTCACAGATACACACTGACACACAGTAACACAAACAAACACAGACTGACACCCAGCAACACAGAGAAACACTGATAAACAGTAACAAAGACATACACTGACACCAAGTAACACAGACACACACTGAAACCCAGTAACAAAGACAGACACTGACACCAATTCACAAAGACATACACTGATACAAAGTCACAAAGACAAACACGGACACCAAGTAACAAACACACAGACTTACACCAAGTAACACAGACACACATTGACACCCAGCAACACAGACACACACTTACAACAAGTAACACAGACATATAGTGACACCAAGTAACAAAGACATACACTGATACCCTGTAACACAGGCACACAATGACACCAAGTAACAAAGACATACACTGACACCCAGTAACACACACTGATACACAGTAACACAGACACACACTCTCACCAAGTAACAAAGACACACACTTACACCAAGTAAAACAGACATACACTGACACCAAGTAACAAAGACAGACAATTACACCACGTATCAAAGACATACACTTACACCAAGTATTTTGACATACACTGACACCAAGCAACAAAGACATAAGCTGACACCAAGTCACAAAGACATACACTGACACCAAGTCACAAAGACAGACACTGATACCCAGGAACACAGACACACACTGATACCCAGTAACACTGAGACACACTGACACCCCGTAACAAAGACATACACTGATACCAAGTCAGAAAGACACACACTGACACCCAGTAGCAAAGAAATACACTGATACCAATCACAAAGACATACACTGATACCCAGTAACAAAGACACACAATGACACCAAGTAACAAAGACATACACTGATCCCCAGTAGCACAGACACACAATTACACCAAGCAACAAAGACAGACACTGATACCCTGTAACACAGACACACACTTTCACCAAGTAACAAAGACATACACTGACACCCAGTAACAAAGACATACACTGACACCCTGTAACACAGACACACACGGACACCAAGTAACAAAGATACACACTTAAACCAAGTAACACAGACGCACACTGACACCCAGTAACACAGACACACACTTACACCAAGCAACACAGACATACACTGACACCAAGTAACAAAGACATATACTGATACCCAGTAACACAGGCACACACGGACACCAAGTAACAAAGACACACACTTACACCAAGTAGCACAGACACACACAGACACCCAGTAACACAGACACACACTTACACCAAGTGACACAGACATACACTGACACCAAGTAACAAAGACATACAATGATACCCAGGAACACAGACACACACTTACACCAAGTAACACAGACACACATTAAACCAAGTAACAAAGACATACACGAACACCAAGTAACACAGACATACACTGACACAAAGTAACAAAGACATACAATTACACCAAGGAACAAAGACACACACTTACACCAAGTCACAAAGACAGACACTGATACCCAGTAACACAGACACACACTTACACCAAGTAACAATGACATACACTGACACCCAGTAACACAAACAAACACACACTGACACCCAGTAACACAGAGAAACACTAATAAACAGTAACAAAGACATACACTGACACCAAGTAACACAGTCACACACCGACACCCAGTAACAAAGACATACACTGACACCAAGTCACAATGACACACACTGACACCCAGTAACAAAGACATACACTGACGCCAAGTCACAAAGACATACACTAATATCCAGTAACACAGACACACACTTACACCAAGTAACACAGACACACACTGACACCAAGTAACAAAGACATGCACTGATACCCAGTAACACAGACACACACTTACACCCAGTAACAAAGACAGACACTGATACCCAGTAACACAGATACAGACTTACACCAAGTAACAAAGAGATACAATGACACCCATTAACAAAGACATACACTGGCACCCAGTAACACAGACACACACGGACACCAAGTAACACAGACACACACTGACACCCAGTAACACAAACAAACACACTGACACCAAGTAACACAGACATACTCTGACACCAAGTAACAAAGACATACACTTACACCAATTATTTTGACATACACTGACACCAAGTAACAAAGACATACACTGATACCCAGGAACACAGACACACACTTACACCAAGTAACAAAGACATACACTGACACCAAGTCACAAAGACACACACTGACACCCAGTAACAAAGACATGTACTGACGCCAAGTCACAAAGACATACACTGATACCCAGTAACACAGACACACACTTACACTAAGTAACAAAGACAGACACTGATACCCAGTAACACAGACACACACTTAGACCAGGTAACAAAGAGATACACTGACACCCAGTAACACAGACACACACTGACACCAAGTAACACAGACATACACTGACACCAAGTAACAAAGACATGCACTGATACCCAGTAACACAGACACACACTTACACCAAGTAGCAAAGACAGACACTGATACCCAGTAACACAGACACACACTTAGACCAAGTAACAAAGAGATACACTGACACCCAGTAACAAAGACATACACTGGCACCCAGTAACACCGACACACACGGACACCAAGTAACAAAGACACACACTTACACCAAGTAACACAGACACACACAGACACCCAGTAACACAAACAAACACACTGACACCAAGTAACAAAGGCATACACTGACACCAAGTCACAAAGACATACACTGATACCCAGTAACACAGACACACACTTACACCAAGTAACACAAACATACACTGACGCCCAGTAACACAGACACACACTTACACCAAGTAACAAAGACAGATACTGACACCCAGTAACAAAGACATGCACTGACACCCAGTAACACAGAAACACAAGGACACCAAGTAACAAACACACAGACTTACACCAAGTAACACAGACGCACACTGACACCCAGTAACACAGACATACGCTGACACCAAGTTACACAGACATACACTGACACCAAGTAACAAAGACATACACTGATACCCAGTAAAAAGACATACACTGACACCAAGTCACAAAGACATACACTGATACCAAGTCACAAAGACATACACTGATGCCCAGTAACACAGACACACACTGACACCAAGTAACAAAGACATACACTTACACCAATTAACAAAGACACACACTGACACCAAGTAACACAGACAAACACTGACACCAAGTAACAAAGACATACACTTACATCAAGTAACAAAGTCAAGCAATTACACCAAGTAACAAAGAGATACAATGACACCCATTAACAAATTCATACACTGGCACCCAGTAACACAAACACACACGGACACCAAGTAACACAGACACACAATGACACCCAGTAACACAAACAAACACACTGACACCAAGTAACACAGACATACACTGACACCAAGTAACAAAGACATACACTTACACCAATTATTATGACATACACTGACACCAAGTAACAAAGACATACACTGATACTCAGGAACACAGACACACACTTACACCAAGTAACAAAGACATACACTGACACCAAGTCACAAAGACACGCACTGACACCAAGTCACAAAGACATACACTGATACCCAGTAACACAGACACACACTTACACCATGTAACACAGACATACACTGACACCCAGTAACACAGACACACACTTACCCCAAGTAACAAAGACATACTCTGACACCCAGCAACAAAGACATACACTGACACCCAGTAACAGAGACAAACACGGACACCAAGTAACAAAGACAAAGACTTACACCAAGTAACAGACACACACTGACACCCAGTAACACAGACACACACTTACACCAAGTAACAAAGACATACTCTGACACCCAGTAACAAAGACATACACTGGCAACCAGTAACACAGACACACACGGACACCAAGTAACAAAGACACAGACTTACACCAAGTAACACAGACACACACTGACACCCAGTAACTGAGTCACACACTTACACCTCGTAACACAGACATACACTGACACCAAGTAACAAAGACATGCACTGATACCCAGTAAAAAAGACATACACTGACACCAAGTCACAAAGGCATACACTGATACCAAGTCACAAAGACATACACTGATGCCCAGTAACACAGACAGACACTGTCACCAAGTAACACAGACATACACTTACACGAAGTAACAAAGACACACACTTACACCAAGTAACAAAGACATACACTGACACCAATTAACAAAGACATACACTTACACCAAGTAACAAAGACAGACAATTACACCAAGTAACAAAGACATACACTTACACCAAGTATTTTGACATACACTGACACCAAGTAACAAAGACATACACTGATACCCAGTAACACAGACACAGAATTACACCAAGTAACAAAGACATACACTGACACCAAGTCACAAAGACACACACTGACACCCAGTAACAAAGACATACACTGACACCAAGTCACAAAGACATGCACTGATACCCAGGAACACAGACACACACCTACACCAAGTAACACAGACATACACTGACACACAGTAACACAGACACACACTTACACCAAGTAACAAAGACATACACTGACACCCAGTAACAAAGACATACACTGACACCCAGTAACACAGACACACACGGACACCAAGTAACAAAGACACAGACTTACACCAAGTAACACAGATACACACTGACAGAGAGTAGCACAGATACACACTTACACCAAGTAATACAGACAAACACTGACACCAAGTAACAAAGACATACACTGATACCAAGTAACACAGACATACACTGACACCAAGTAACACAGACAAACACTGACACCATGTAACAAAGACATTCACTTACATCAAGTAACAAAGACAGGCAATTACACCAAGTAACAAAGACATACACTGACACCAAGTCACAAAGACACACACTGACACCCAGTAACAAAGACATACACTGACGCCAAGTCACAAAGACATACACTGATACCCAGTAACACAGACACACACTCACACCAAGTATCACAGACATACACTGACACCAAGTAACAAAGACATGCACTGATACCCAGTAACACAGACACACAGTTACACCAAGTAACAAAGAGATACAATGACACCCATTAACACAGACACACACTGACACCCAGTAACACAGACAAACACACTGACATCAAGTAACACAGACATACTCTGACACCAAGTAACAAAGACATACACTTACACCAATTATTTTGACATACACTGACGCCAAGTAACAAAGACATACACTGATACCCAGGAACACAGACACACACTTACACCAAGTAACAAAGACATACACTGACACCAAGTCACAAAGACACACACTGACACCCAGTAACAAAGACATGCACTGACGCCAAGTCACAAAGACATACACTGATACCCAGTAACACAGACACACACTTACACCAAGTAACAAAGACAGACACTGATACCCAGTAACACAGACACACACTTAGACCAAGTAACAAAGAGATACACTGACACCCAGTAACACAGACACACACTGACACCAAGTAACACAGACATACACTGACACCAAGTAACAAAGACATGCACTGATACCCAGTAACACAGACACACACTTACACCAAGTAGCAAAGACAGACACTGATACCCAGTAACACAGACACACACTTAGACCAAGTAACAAAGAGATACACTGACACCCAGTAACAAAGACATACACTGGCACCCAGTAACACCGACACACAAGGACACCAATTAACAAAGACACACACTTACACCAAGTAACACAGACACACACAGACACCCATTAACACAAACAAACACACTGACATCAAGTAACACAGACATACACTGACACCAAGTAACAAAGACATACACTTAGACCAAGTATTTTGACATACACTGACACCAAGTAACAAATACATACACTGATACCCAGTAACACAGACACACACTTACACCAAGTAACAAAGGCATACACTGACACCAAGTCACAAAGACACACACTGACACCCAGTAACAAAGACATACACTGACACCAAGTCACAAAGACATACACTGATACCCCGTAACACAGACACACACTTACACCAAGTAACACAAACATACCCTGACGCCCAGTAACACAGACACACACTTACACCAAGTAACAAAGACATATACTGACACCCAGTAACAAAGACATGCACTGACACCCAGTAACACAGACACACAAGGACACCAAGTAACAAACACACAGACGTACACCAAGTAACACAGACGCACACTGACGCCCAGTAACACAGACACACGCTTACACCAAGTTACACAGACATACACTGACACCAAGTAACAAAGACATACACTGATACCCAGTAAAAAGACATACACTGACACCAAGTCACAAAGACATACACTGATACCAAGTCACAAAGACATACACTGATGCCCAGTAACAGAGACACACACTGACACCAAGTAACAAAGACATGCAATGACACCAAGTAACAAAGACATACACTTACACCAAGTAACAAAGACACACACTGACACCAAGTAACACAGACAAACACTGACACCAAGTAACAAAGACATACACTTACATCAAGTAACAAAGACAGGCAATTACACCAAGTAACAAAGACATACACTGACACCAAGTCACAAAGACACACACTGACACCCAGTAACAAAGACATACACTGACGCCAAGTCACAAAGACATACACTGATACCCAGTAACACAGACACACACTCACACCAAGTATCACAGACATACACTGACACCAAGTAACAAAGACATGCACTGATACCCAGTAACACAGACACACACTTACACCAAGTAACAAAGAGATACAATGACACCCATTAACAAAGACATACACTGGCACCCAGTAACACAGACACACACGGAGACCAAGTAACACAGACACACACTGACACCCAGTAACACAAACAAACACACTGACACCAAGTAACACAGACATACACTGACACCAATTAACAAAGACATACACTTACACCAATTATTATGACATACACTGACACCAAGTAACAAAGACATACACTGATACCCAGGAACACAGACACACACTTACACCAAGTAACAAAGACATACACTGACACCAAGTCACAAAGACACACACTGACACCAAGTCACAAAGACATGCACTGATACCCAGTAACACAGACACACACTTACACCATGTAACACAGACATACACTGACACCCAGTAACACAGACACACACTTGCACCAAGTAACAAAGACATACTCTGACACCCAGTAACACAGACAAACACGGACACCAAGTAACAAAGACACAGACTTACACCAAGTAACAGACACACACTGACACACAGTAACACAGACACACACTTACACCAAGTAACAAAGACATACTCTGACACCCAGTAACAAAGACATACACTGGCAACCAGTAACACAGACACACACGGACACCAAGTAACAAAGACACAGACTTGCACCAAGTAACACAGACACACACTGACACCCAGTAACTGAGTCACACACTTACACCTCGTAACACAGACATACACTGACACCAAGTAACAAAGACATGCACTGATACCCAGTAAAAAAGACATACACTGACACCAAGTCACAAAGGCATACACTGATACCAAGTCACAAAGACGTACACTGATGCCCAGTAACACAGACAGACACTGACACCAAGTAACACAGACATACACTTACACGAAGTAACAAAGACACACACTTACACCAAGTAACAAAGACATACACAGACACCAAGTAACAAAGACATACACTTACACCAAGTAACAAAGACAGACAATTACACCAAGTAACAAAGACATACACTTACACCTAGTATTTTGACATACACTGACACTAAGTAACAAAGACATACACTGATACCCAGTAACACAGACACACAATTACACCAAGTAACAAAGACATACACTGACACCAAGTCACAAAGACACACACTGACACCCAGTAACAAAGACATACTCTGACACCCAGTAACACAGACAAACACGGACACCAAGTAACAAAGACACAGACTTACACCAAGTAACAGACACACACTGACACACAGTAACACAGACACACACTTACACCAAGTAACAAAGACATACTCTGACACCCAGTAACAAAGACATACACTGGCAACCAGTAACACAGACACACACGGACACCAAGTAACAAAGACACAGACTTACACCAAGTAACACAGACACACACTGACACCCAGTAACTGAGTCACACACTTACACCTCGTAACACAGACATACACTGACACCAAGTAACAAAGACATGCACTGATACCCAGTAAAAAAGACATACACTGACACCAAGTCACAAAGGCATACACTGATACCAAGTCACAAAGACGTACACTGATGCCCAGTAACACAGACAGACACTGACACCAAGTAACACAGACATACACTTACACGAAGTAACAAAGACACACACTTACACCAAGTAACAAAGACATACACAGACACCAAGTAACAAAGACATACACTTACACCAAGTAACAAAGACAGACAATTACACCAAGTAACAAAGACATACACTTACACCTAGTATTTTGACATACACTGACACTAAGTAACAAAGACATACACTGATACCCAGTAACACAGACACACAATTACACCAAGTAACAAAGACATACACTGACACCAAGTCACAAAGACACACACTGACACCCAGTAACAAAGACATACACTGACACCAAGTCACAAAGACATGCACTGATACCCAGTAACACAGACACACACCTACACCAAGTAACACAGACATACACTGACACAAAGTAACACAGACACACACTTACACCAAGTAACAAAGACATACACTGACACCCAGTAACAAAGACATACACTGACACCCAGTAACACAGACACACATGGACACCAAGTAACAAAGACACAGACTTACACCAAGTAACACAGATACACACTCACAGCCAGTAACACAGATACACACTTACTCCAAGTAATACAGACAAACACTGACACCAATTAACAAAGACACACACTTACACCAAGTAACAAAGACATACACTGACACCCAGTAACAAAGACATACACTGATACCCAGTAACACAGGCACACACTGGGGGTGGGGGTTTGGGGGTTCACATTGGCGCAGTGGTTAGCACCGCAGCCTCACAGCTCCAGGGACCAGGGTTCGATTCTGGGTACTGCCTGTGCGTAGTTTGCAACTTCACCCTGCGTCTGCATGGGTTTCCTCCGGGTGCTCCGGTTTCCTCCCACATGCCAATGACTTGCAGGTTTATAGGTTAATTGGCCATCATAAATTGCCCCTCGTATAGGTAGGTGCTAGGGAAATATGTAGGGACAGGTGGGGATGTGATAGGAATACGGGATTACTGTAGGATTAGTATAAATGTGTGGTTGATGGTCGGCACAGACTCAGTGGACCGAAGGGCCTGTTAAAGTGCTGCATCTCGAAACTAAACTAAATACTGACACCTCGTGTCACAGATACACACTGACACCCAGTAACACAGGGAAACACTGATAAACAGTAACAAAGACATACACTGACACCAAGTAACACAGACACACACTGAAACCCAGTAACAAAGACATACACTGACACCAAGTCACAAAGACATACACTGATACCATGTCACAAAGACATACACTGATACCCAGTAACACAGGCACACACTGACACCAAGTAACAAAGACATACACTTACACCAAGTAACAAAGAAAGACAATTACACCAAGTAACAAAGACATACACTTACACCAAGTATTTTCACATACATTGACACCAAGTAACAAAGACATACACTGACACCCAGTAACACAGACACACACTTACACCTAGTAACAAAGACATACACTGACACCAAGTCACAAAGCCACACACTGACACCCAGTAACAAAGAAATACACTGACACCAAGTCACAAAGACATACACTGATACACAGTAAAACAGACACACCCATACACCAAGTAACACAGACACACACTGACACCAAGTAACAAATACATACAATGACACCAAGTAACAAAGACATACACTTACACCAAGTAACAAAGACAGACAATTACACCAAGTAACAAAGACATCCACTTACACCAAATATTTTGACATACACTGACACCAAGTAACAAAGACATACACTGACACCAAGTCAAAAAGACATACACTGATACCCAGTAACACAGACACACACATACACCAAGTAACACAGACAAACACTGACAACAAGTAACAAAGACATACACTTGCACCAAGTAACACAGACATCCACTGACACTAAGTAACAAAGACATACAATTACACCAAGTAACAAAGACACACACTTACACCAAGTAACACAGATATACACTGACACCAAGTAACAAAGACATGCACTGACACCCAGTAACACAGACACACACGGACACCAAGTAACAAAGATACACACTTACACCAAGTAACACAGACTCACACTGACACCCAGTAACACAGATACACACTTACACCAAGTAATACAGACATACACTGACACCAAGTAACAAAGACATACACTGATACCCAGTAACACAGGCACACACTGGGGGTGGGGGGTTGGGGGTTCACATTGGGGCAGTGGTTAGCACCGCAGCCTCACAGCTCCAGGGACCCGGGTTCGATTCTGGGTACTGCCTGTGCGGAGTTTGCAAGTTCTCCCTGCGTTTGCATGGGTTTCCTCCGGGTCCTCCGGTTTCCTCCCACATGCCAAAGACTTGCAGGTTGATAGGTTAATTGGCCATTATAAATTGCCCCTAGTATAGGGAGGTGGTAGGGAAATATATAGGGACAGGTGGGGATGTGATAGGAATACGGGATTACTGTAGGATTAGTATAAATGTGTGGTTGATGGTCGGCACAGACTCAGTGGGCCGAAGGGCCTGTTAAAGTGCTGTATCTCGAAACTAAACTAAATACTGAAAGCTAGTGTCACAGATACACACTGACACACAGTAACACAAACAAACACAGACTGACACCCAGCAACACAGAGAAACACTGATAAACAGTAACAAAGACATACACTGACACCAAGTAACACAGACACACACTGAAACCCAGTAACAAAGACAGACACTGACACCAATTCACAAAGACATACACTGATACAAAGTCACAAAGACAAACACGGACACCAAGTAACAAACACACAGACTTACACCAAGTAACACAGACACACATTGACACCCAGCAACACAGACACACACTTACAACAAGTAACACAGACATATAGTGACACCAAGTAACAAAGACATACACTGATACCCTGTAACACAGGCACACAATGACACCAAGTAACAAAGACATACACTGATCCCCAGTAGCACAGACACACAATTACACCAAGCAACAAAGACAGACACTGATACCCTGTAACACAGACACACACTTTCACCAAGTAACAAAGACATACACTGACACCCAGTAACAAAGACATACACTGACACCCTGTAACACAGACACACACGGACACCAAGTAACAAAGATACACACTTAAACCAAGTAACACAGACGCACACTGACACCCAGTAACACAGACACACACTTACAACAAGCAACACAGACATGCACTGACACCAAGTAACAAAGACATATACTGATACCCAGTAACACAGGCACACACGGACACCAAGTAACAAAGACACACACTTACACCAAGTAGCACAGACACACACAGACACCCAGTAACACAGACACACACTTACACCAAGTGACACAGACATACACTGACACCAAGTAACAAAGACATACACTGATACCCAGTAACACAGACACACACTTACAGCAAATATCACAGACATACACTGACACCAAGTAACACAGACACACACTGACACCCAGTAAAACAGACACACACTTACACCAAGTAACACAGACATACACTGACACCAAGTAACAAAGACATACACTGATACCCAGTAACACAGACACACACTTACACAAAGTAACACAGACATACACTGACACCAAGTAACAAAGTCTTACAATGATACCCAGGAACACAGACACACACTTACACCAAGTAACACAGACACACATTAAACCAAGTAACAAAGACATACACGAACACCAAGTAACACAGACATACACTGACACAAAGTAACAAAGACATACAATTACACCAAGGAACAAAGACACACACTTACACCAAGTCACAAAGACAGACACTGATACCCAGTAACACAGACACACACTTACACCAAGTAACAATGACATACACTGACACCCAGTAACACAAACAAACACACACTGACACCCAGTAACACAGAGAAACACTAATAAACAGTAACAAAGACATACACTGACACCAAGTAACACAGTCACACACCGACACCCAGTAACAAAGACATACACTGACACCAAGTCACTAAGACATACACTGATACACAGTAACACAGACACACACTGACACCAAGTAACAAATACATACAATGACACCAAGTAACAAAGACATACACTTACACCAAGTAACAAAGACAGACAATTACACCAAGTAACAAAGACATCCACTTACACCAAATATTTTGACATACACTGACACCAAGTAACAAAGACATACACTGACACCAAGTCAAAAAGACACACACGGACACCCAGTAACAAAGACATACACTGACACCAAGTCATAAAGACATACACTGATACCCAGTAACACAGACACACACATACACCAAGTAACACAGACAAACACTGACACCAAGTAACAAAGACATACACTGATACCCAGGAACACAGACACACACTAACCCCAAGTAACACGGACACACACTTACACCAAGTAACAAAGACATACACTTGCACCAAGTAACACAGACATCCACTGACACTAAGTAACAAAGACATACAATTACACCAAGTAACAAAGACACACACTTACACCAAGTAACACAGATATACACTGACACCAAGTAACAAAGACATGCACTGACACCCAGTAACACAGACACACACGGACACCAAGTAACAAAGACACACACTTACAGCAAGTAACACAGACACACACTGACACCCAGTAACACAGATACACACTTACACCAAGTAATACAGACATACACTGACACCAAGTAACAAAGACATACACTGATACCCAGTAACACAGGCACACACTGGGGGTGGGGGGTTGGGGTTTCACATTGGCGCAGTGGTTAGCACCGCAGCCTCACAGCTCCAGGGACCCGGGTTCGATTCTGGGTACTGCCTGTGCGGAGTTTGCAAGTTCTCCCTGCGTTTGCATGGGTTTCCTCCGGGTCCTCCGGTTTCGTCCCACATGCCAAAGACTTGCAGGTTGATAGGTTAATTGGCCATCATAAATTGCCCCTAGTATAGGGAGGTGGTAGGGAAATATATAGGGACAGGTGGGGATGTGATAGGAATACGGGATTACGGTAGGATTAGTATAAATGTGTGGTTGATGGTCGGCACAGACTCAGTGGGCCGAAGGGCCTGTTAAAGTGCTGTATCTCGAAACTAAACTAAATACTGAAAGCTCGTGTCACAGATACTCACTGACACCCAGTAACACAAACAAACACAGACTGACACCCAGCAACACAGAGAAACACTGATAAACAGTAACAAAGACAGACACTGACACCAAGTAACACAGACAAACACTGAAACCCAGTAACAAAGACAGACACTGACACCAATTCACAAAGACATACACTGATACCAAGTCACAAAGACATACACTGATACCCAGTAACACAGACACACACTGACACCAAGTAACAAAGACATACACTTACACCAAGTAACAAAGAAAGACAATTACACCAAGTAACAAAGACATACACTTACACCAAGTATTTTCACATACACTGACACCAAGTAACAAAGACATACACTGATACCCAGTAACACAGACACACACTTACACCAAGTAACAAAGACATACACTGATACCCAGTAAAACAGACACATTTACACCAAGTAATACAGACATACACTGACACACAGTAACAAAGACATACACTGACACCCAGTAACACAGACACACACTTACAACAAGTAACACAGACATATACTGACACCAAGTAACAAAGACATACACGTATACCCTGTAACACAGGCACACAATTACACCAAGTAACAAAGACATGCACTGACGCCCAGTAACACACACTGATACACAGGAACACAGACACACACTCTCGCCAAGTTACAAAGACACACACTTCCACCAAGTAAAACAGACATACACTGACACCATTTAACAAAGACATACACTTACACCAAGTAACAAAGACAGACAATTACACCAAGTATCAAAGACATACACTTACACCAAGTATTTTGACATACACTGACACCAAGTAACAAAGAAATACACTGACACCAAGTCACAAAGACATACACTGATATCCAGTAACACAGACACACACTTACACCAAGTAACAATGACATACACTGACACCCAGTAACACAAACAAACACACACTGACACCCAGTAACACAGAGAAACACTAATAAACAGTAACAAAGACATACACTGACACCAAGTCACTAAGACATACACTGATACCAAGTCACAAAGACATACACTGATACACAGTAACACAGACACACACTGACACCAAGTAACAAATACATACAATGACACCAAGTAACAAAGACATACACTTACACCAAGTAACAAAGACATACACTGACACCAAGTAACAAAGACATACACTTACACCAAGTATCAGAGACAGACAATTACACCAAGTATCAAAGACATACACTTACACCAAGTATTTTGACATACACTGACACCAAGTAACAAAGACATACACTGACACCAAGTCACAAAGACATACACTGACACCAAGTAAAAAAGACAGACACTGACACCAAGTAACAAAGACATACACTTCCACCAAGTAACAAAGACAGACAATTACACCAAGTAACAAAGACATCCACTTACACCAAATATTTTGACATACACTGACACCAAGTAACAAAGACATACACTGATACCCAGTAACACAGACACACAATTAGACCAAGTAACAAAGACATACACTGACCCCTAGTCACAAAGACACACACTGACACCCAGTAACAAAGACATGCACTGACACCAAGTCACAAAGACATACACTGATACCCAGTAACACAGACACACACTTACACCAAGTAACACAGACATACACTGACACCCAGCAACACAGACACACACTTACACCAAGTAAAAAAGACATTCACTGACACCCAGTAACAAAGACATGCACTGACACCCAGTAACACAGAAACACACGGACACCAAGTAACAAAGACACAGACTTACACCAAGTAACGCAGACATACACTGACACCAAGTAACAAAGAAATACACTGATACCCAGGAACACAGACACACACTTACACCAAGTAACACAGTCACACACTTACACCAAGTAACAAATACATACACTTATACCAAGTAACACAGACATACACTGACACCAAGTAACAAAGACATACAATTACACCAAGTAACAAAGACACACGCTTACACCAAGTTACAAAGACAGACACTGATACCCAGTAACACAGACACACAGTTACACCAAGTAACAAAGACATACACTGACACCCAGTAACACAAACAAACACACACTGACACCCAATAACACAGAGAAACACTAATAAACAGTAACACAGACATACACTGACACCAAGTAACACAGACACACACTGACACACAGTAACAAAGACATACACTGACACCAAGTCACAAAGACAAGCACTGATACCAAGTCACAAAGACATACACTGATACCCAGCAACACAGACACACACTTACACCAAGTAACACAGTCACACACTTACACCAAGTAACAAAGACATACACTTACACCCAGTAACACAAACAAACACACTGACACCCAGTAACACAGACACACACTGACACCAAGTAACAAAGACATGCACTGACACCCAGTAACACGGACACACACTGGGCGGCACAGTGGCGCAGTGGTTAGCACTGCAGCCTCACAGCTCCAGGGACCCGGGTTCGATTCTGGGTACTGCCTGTGCGGAGTTTGCAAGTTCTCCCTGTGTCTGCGTGGGTTTTATCCGGGTGCTCCGGTTTCCTACCCACATGCCAAAGACTTGCAGGTTGGTAGGTTAATTGGCCATTATAAATTGCCTCTAGTATAGGTAGGTGGTAGGGAAATATATTGGGACCGGTGCGGATGTTATTGGAATATGGGATTCGTGTAGGATTAGTATAAATGGTTGGTTAATGGTCGGCACAGACTCGGTGGGCCGAAGGGCCTATTTCAGTGCTGTATCTCAAAACTAAACTAAATACTGACACCTAGTGTCACATACACACACTGACCCCCAGCAACAAAGACATACACTTACACCAAGTAACAAAGACACATACTTACACCAAGTAACACAGACATACACTGACACCAAGTAACAAAGACATACACTTACACCAAGTAACAAAGACACATACTTACACCAGATAACACAGACATACGCTGACACCAAATAACAAAGACATACACTTACACCAAGTAACAAGGACAGACAATTACACCAAGTAACAAAGACATACACTTACACCAAGTAACAAACACATACACTTACACCAAGTATTTTGACATACACTTGCACCAAGTATTTTGACATACACTGACCCCCAGTAACACAGACACACACTTCCACCAAGTAACAAAGACATACACTTGCACCAAGTAACAAAGACAAACACTGACACCCAGTAACACAAACAAACACACATAGACACCCAGGAACACAGAGAAACACTAATACACAGTAACACAGACATATACTGACACCCAGTAACAAAGACATACACTGACACCAAGTCACAAAGTCATACGCTGATACCAAGTCACAAAGACATACACTGATACCCCGTAACACAGACACACACTGACACCAAGTTACAAAGACATACACTGACACCAAGTAACAAAGACATACAATTACACCAAGTAACAAAGACATACACATATACCAAGTATTTTGACATACACTGACACCAAGTAACAAAGACATACACTGACACCCAGTAACACAGACACACACTTACACCAAGTAACAAAGACATACACTGACACCAAGTCACAAAGACACACACTGACACCCAGTAACAAAGACATACACTGACATCAAGTCACAAAGACATACACTGACACCAAGTCACAAAGACACACACTGACACCCAGTAACAAAGACATACACTGACACCAAGTCACAAAGACATACACTGATACCCAGTAACAAAGACAGACACTGATACCCAGTAACACAGACGCACACTTACACCAAGTAACACAGACACACACTGACACCCAGTAACACAGACATACACTTACACCAAGTATTTTGACAAACACTTACACCAAGTAACAAAGACATACAATGACACCCAGTAACAAAGACATTCACTGACAACAAGTCACAAACACATACACTGACACCAAGTAACAAAGACATACACTTACAGCAAGTAACAAAGACATACACTTACTCCCAGGAACACAGACACACACTGACACCAAGTAACAAAGACACACACTTACACCAAGTAACACAGACATACACTGACACGAAGTAACAAAGACAGACTATTACACCAAGTAATAAATACATACACCTACACCAAGTATTTTGACATACACTGACAACAAGTAACAAAGACATACACTGATACCCAGTAACACAGACACACACTTACACCAAGTAACAAAGACATAGACTGACACCAAGTCACAAAGACACACACTGACACCCAGTAACAAAGACATACACTGACACCAAGTAACAAAGACATACACTGATACCCAGCAACACAGACAAACACTTACACCAAGTAACAAAGACATACACTGACACCAAGTCACAAAGACATACAATTACACCAAGTAACAAAGACATACACATACACCAAGTATTTTGACATACACTGACACCAAGTAACAAAGACATACACTGACACCCAGTAACACAGACACACACTTACACCAAGTAACAAAGACATACACTGACACCAAGTCACAAAGACACACACTGACACCCAGTAGCAAAGACATACACTGACACCAAGTAACAAAGACATACACTGATACCCAGCAACACAGACATACACTTACAGCACGTAACAAAGACATACCCTGACTCCCAGGAACACAGACACACACTGACACCAAGTAACAAAGGCACACACTTACACCAAGTAACACAGACATACACTGACACGAAGTAACAAAGACAGACTATTACACCAAGTAATAAATACATACACCTACACCAAGTATGTTGACAGACACTGACACCAAGTAACAAAGACATACACTGATACCCAGTAACACAGACACACACTTACACCAAGTAACAAAGACATACACTGACACCAAGTCACAAAGACACACACTGACACCCAGTAACAAAGACATACACTGACACCCAGTAACAAAGACATACACTGACACCCAGTAACACAGACACACACTTACACCAAGTAACAAAGACATACACTGACACCCAGTAACAAAGACATACACTGACACCCAGTAACACAGACACACACGGACACCAAGTAACAAAGACACACACTTACACCAAGTAACACAGACACACACTGACACCCAGTAACACAAACAAACACACTGACACCCAGTAACACAGACACACACTGACACCAAGTAACAAAGACATACACTGACATCAAGTAACACAGACACACACAGGGCGTCACAGCTCCAGGGACCCGGGTTCGATTCTGGGTACTGCCTGTGCGGAGTTTGCAAGTTCTCCCTGTGTCTGCGTGGGTTTTATCCGGGTGCTCCGGTTTCCTACCCACATGCCAAAGACTTGCAGGTTGGTAGTTTAATTGGCCATTATAAATTGCCCCTAGTATAGGTAGGTGGTAGGGAAATATATAGGGACCGGTGGGGATGTTATTGGAATATGGGATTCGTGTAGGATTAGTATAAATGGTTGGTTAATGGTCGGCACAGACTCGGTGGGCCGAAGGGCCTGTTTCAGTGCTGTATCTCGAAACTAAACTAAATACTGACACCTAGTGTCACATGCACACACTGAACCCCAGTAACAAAGACATACAATTACACCAAGTAACAAAGACACATACTTACACCAAGTAACACAGACATACACTGACACCAAGTAACAAAGACATACACTTACACCAAGTAACAAAGACACATACTTACACCAAGTAAAACAGACATACACTGACACCAAGTAACAAAGACATACACTTACACCAAGTAACAAAGACAGACAATTACACCAAGTAACAAAGACATACACTTACACCAAGTAACAAAGACATACACTTACACCAAGTATTTTGACATACACTTGCACCAAGTATTTTGACATACACTGACACCCAGCAACTAAGACACACAATGACACCAAGTCACAAACACATACACTGACCCCCAGTAACACAGACACACACTTCCACCGAGTAACAAAGACATACACTTGCACCAAGTAACAAAGACATGCACTGACAACCAGTAATTAAGACATACAATAACACCAAGTCACAAACACATAAACTGACACCAAGTAGCAAAGACATACACTTACACCAAGGAACAAAGACATACACTGACACCCAGTAACAAAGAAGTCCACTGACAACAAGTGACTAACACATACACTGACACCAAGTAACAATGACATACACTTGCACCAAGTAACAAAAGACAAACTCTGACACCCAGGAACACAGACACACATTGACACAAAGTAACAAAGACACACACTTACACCAAGTAACAAAGACATTCACTGACACCAAGGAACAAAGACAGACAATTACACCAAGTAACAAAGACATACAATTACACCAAGTAACACAGACATGCACTGACACCAAGTAACAAAGACATTCACTTATACCCAGTAACACAGACACACACTTACACCAAGTAACAAAGACATTCACTGACACCAAGTCACAAAGACACACACTGACACCCAGTAACAAAGACATACACTGACACCAAGTAACAAAGACATACACTGATACCCAGCAACACAGACAAACACTTACACCAAGTAACAAAGACATACACTGACACCAAGTCACAAAGACACACACTGACACCCAGTAACAAAGACATACACTGACACCAAGTAACAAAGACATATACTGATACCCAGCAACACAGACATACACTTACAGCACGTAACAAAGACATACACTGACTCCCAGGAACACAGACACACACTGACACCAAGTAACAAAGACACACACTTACACCAAGTAACACAGACATACACTGACACGAAGTAACAAAGACAGACTATTACACCAAGTAATAATTACATACACCTACACCAAGTATGTTGACATACACTGACACCAAGTAACAAAGACATACACTGATACCCAGTAACACAGACACACACTTACACCAAGTAACAAAGACATACACTGACACCAAGTCACAAAGACACACACTGACACCCAGTAACACAGACACACACTTACACCAAGTAACAAAGACATACACTGACACCCAGTAACAAAGACATACACTGACACCCAGTAACACAGACACACACGGATACCAAGTAACAAAGACACACACTAACACCAAGTAACACAGACACACACTGACACCCAGTAACACAAACAAACACACTGACACCCAGTAACACAGACACACACTGACACCAAGTAACAAAGACATACGCTGACATCAAGTAACACAGACACACACAGGGCGTCACAGCTCCAGGGACCCGGGTTCGATTCTGGTTACTGCCTGTGCGGAGTTTGCAAGTTCTCCCTGTGTCTGCGTGGGTTTTATCCGGGTGCTCCGGTTTCCTACCCACATGCCAAAGACTTGCAGGTTGGTAGGTTAATTGGCCATTATAAATTGCCCCTAGTATAGGTAGGTGGTAGGGAAATATATAGGGACCGGTGGGGATGTTATTGGAATATGGGATTCGTGTAGGATTAGTATAAATGGTTGGTTAATGGTCGGCACAGACTCGGTGGGCCGAAGGGCCTGTTTCAGTGCTGCATCTCGAAACTAAACTAAATACTGACACCGAGTGTCACATGCACACACTGAACCCCAGTAACAAAGACATACAATTACACCAAGTAACAAAGACACATACTTACACCAAGTAACACAGACATACACTGACACCAAGTAACAAAGACATACACTTACACCAAGTAACAAAGACACATACTTACACCAAGTAACACAGACATATACTGACACCAAGTAACAAAGACATACACTTACACCAAGTAACAAAGACATACACTTACACCAAGTAACAAAGACATACACTTACACCAAGTATTTTGACATACACTTACACCAAGTATTTTGACATACACTTGCACCAAGTATTTTGACATACACTGACACCCAGCAACTAAGACACACAATGACACCAAGTCACAAAAACATACACTGACCCCCAGTAACACAGACACACACTTCCACCAAGTAACAATGACATACACTTGCACCAAGTAACAAAGACATGCACTGACAACCAGTAATTAAGACATACAATAACACCAAGTCACAAACACATAAACTGACACCAAGTAGCAAAGACATACACTTACACCAAGGAACAAAGACATACACTGACAACCAGTAACAAAGAAATCCACTGACAACAAGTGACTAACACATACACTGACACCAAGTAACAATGACATACACTTGCACCAAGTAACAAAGACATACACTGACACCCAGGAACACAGACACACATTGACACAAAGTAACAAAGACACACACTTACACCAAGTAACAAAGACATTCACTGGCACCAAGGAACAAAGACAGACAATTACACCAAGTAACAAAGACATACACTTACACCAAGTATTTTGACATACACTGACACCAAGTAACAAAGACATTCACTTATACCCAGTAACACAGACACACACTTACACCAAGTAACAAAGACATTCAATGACACCAAGTCACAAAGACACACACTGACACCCAGTAACACAGACACACACTGACACCAAGTAACACAGACACACACTGACACCCAGTAAAAAAGACATACACTGACACCAAGTCACAAAGACATACACTGATACCAAGTCACAAAGACATACACTGATACCCAGTAACACAGACACACACTTACACCAAGTAACAAAGACATGCACTGACACCAAGTCACAAAGACATACACTGATACCCAGTAACAAAGACATACACTGATACCCAGTAACACAGACACACACTGATACCCAGTAACACAGAAACACACTTACACCAAGTAACAAAGACAGACACTGACACCAAGTCACAAAGACACAAACTGACACCAAGTAACAAAGACATACACTGACACCAAGTCACAAAGACATACACTGATACCCAGTAACAAAGACACACACTGACAACAAGTCACAAACACATACACTGACACCAAGTAACAAAGACATACACTTACAGCAAGTAACAAAGACATGCACTGACTCCCAGGAACACAGACACACACTGAAAGCATGTAACAAAGACACACACTTACACCAAGTAACACAGACATACACTGACACGAAGTAACAAAGACAGACTATTACACCAAGTAATAAATACATACACCTACACCAAGTATTTTGACATACACTGACACCAAGTAACAAAGACATACACTGATACCCAGTAACACAGACACACACTTACACCAAGTAACAAAGACATACACTGACACCAAGTCACAAAGACACACACTGACACCCAGTAACAAAGACATACACTGACACCAAGTAACAAAGACATACACTGATACCCAGCAACACAGACAAACACTTACACCAAGTAACAAAGGCATACACTGACACCAAGTCACAAAGACACACACTGACACCCAGTAACAAAGACATACACTGACACCAAGTAACAAAGACATACACTGATACCCAGCAACACAGACATACACTTACAGCACGTAACAAAGACATACACTGACTCCCAGGAACACAGACACACACTGACACCAAGTAACAAAGACACACACTTACACCAAGTAACACAGACATACACTGACACGAAGTAACAAAGACAGACTATTACACCAAGTAATAAATACATATACCTACACCAAGTATGTTGACATACACTGACACCAAGTAACAAAGACATACACTGATACCCAGTAACACAGACACACACTTACACCAAGTAACAAAGACATACACTGACACCAAGTCACAAAGACACACACTGACACCCAGTAACAAAGACATACACTGACACCCAGTAACACAGACACACACTTACACCAAGTAACAAAGACATACACTGACACCCAGTAACAAAGACATACACTGACACCCAGTAACACAGACACACACGGACACCAAGTAACAAAGACACACACTTACACCAAGTAACACAGACACACACTGACACCCAGTAACACAAACAAACACACTGACACCCAGTAACACAGACACACACTGACACCAAGTAACAAAGACATGCACTGACATCAAGTAACACAGACACACACAGGGCGTCACAGCTCCAGGGACCCGGGTTCGATTCTGGGTACTGCCTGTGCGGAGTTTGCAAGTTCTCCCTGTGTCTGCGTGGGTTTTATCCGGGTGCTCCGGTTTCCTACCCACATGCCAAAGACTTGCAGGTTGGTAGGTTAATTGGCCATTATAAATTGCCCCTAGTATAGGTAGGTGGTAGGGAAATAGATAGGGACCGGTGGGGATGTTATTGGAATATGGGATTCGTGTAGGATTAGTATAAATGGTTGGTTAATGGTCGGCACAGACTCGGTGGGCCGAAGGGCCTGTTTCAGTGCTGTATCTCGAAACTAAACTAAATACTGACACCTAGTGTCACATGCACACACTGAACCCCAGTAACAAAGACATACACTTACACCAAGTAACAAAGACACATACTTACACCAAGTAACACAGACATACACTGACACCAAGTAACAAAGACATACACTTACACCAAGTAACAAAGACACATACTTACTCCAAGTAACACAGACATACACTGACACCAAGTAACAATGACTTACACTTACACCAAGTAACAAAAACAGACAATTACACCAAGTAACAAAGACATACAATTACACCAAGAAACAAAGACATACACTTACACCAAGTATTTTGACATACACTTGCACCAAGTATTTTGACATACACTGACACCCAGCAACTAAGACACACAATGACACCAAGTCACAAACACATACACTGACCCCCAGTAACACAGACACACACTTCCACCAAGTAACAAAGTCATACACTGACAACCAGTAATTAAGACATACAATAACACCAAGTCACAAACACATAAACTGACACCAAGTAGCAAAGACATACACTTACACCAAGGAACAAAGACATACACTGACACCCAGTAACAAAGAAATCCACTGACAACAAGTGACTAACACATACACTGACACCAAGTAACAATGACATACACTTGCACCAAGTAACAAAGACATACACTGACACCCAGGAACACAGACACACATTGACACAAAGTAACAAAGACACACACTTACACCAAGTAACAAAGACATTCACTGACACCAAGGAACAAAGACAGACAATTACACCAAGTAACAAAGACATACACTGACACCAAGTATTTTGACATACACTGACACCAAGTAACAAAGACATTCACTTATACCCAGTAACACAGACACACACTTACACCAAGTAACAAAGACATTCACTGACACCAAGTCACAAAGACACACACTGACACCCAGTAACACAGACACACACTGACACCAAGTAACACAGACACACACTGACACCCAGTAAAAAAGACATACACTGACACCAAGTCACAAAGACATACACTGATACCAAGTCACAAAGACATACACTGATACCCAGTAACACAGACACACACTTACACCAAGTAACAAAGACATACACTGACACCAAGTCACAAAGACATACACTGATACCCAGTAACAAAGACATACACTGATACCCAGTAACACAGACACACACTGATACCCAGTAACACAGAAACACACTTACACTAAGTAACAAAGACATACACTGACACCAAGTCACAAAGACACACACTGACACCAAGTAACAAAGACATACACTGACACCAAGTCACAAAGACATACACTGATACCCAGTAACAAAGACATACACTGATACCCAGTAACACAGACGCACACTTACACCAAGTAACAAAGACATACACTTACACCAAGTAACACAGACATGCACTTACACCAAGTATTTTGACAGACACTTACACCAAGTAACAAAGACATACACTGCACCCAGTAACAAAGACATCCACTGACAACAAGTCACAAACACATACACTGACACCAAGTCACTAAGACATACACTGATACCAAGTCACAAAGACATACACTGATACACAGTAACACAGACGCACACTGACACCAAGTAACAAATACATACAATGACACCAAGTAACAAAGACATACACTTACACCAAGTAACAAAGACATACACCGACACCAAGTAACAAAGACATACACTTACACCAAGTAACAAAGACAGACAATTACACCAAGTATCAAAGACATACACTTACACCAAGTATTTTGACGTACACTGACACCAAGTAACAAAGACATACACTGACACCAAGTCACAAAGACATACACTAATACCCAGGAACACAGACACACACTGATACCCAGTAACACTGAGACACACTGACACCCAGTAACAAAGACATACACTGATACCAAGTCAGAAAGACACACACTGACACCCAGTAACAAAGAATTACACTGATACCAATCACAAAGACATACACTGATACCCAGTAACACAGACACACCCTGACACCAAGTAACAAAGACATACACTGATCCCCAGTAACAAAGACACACAATTACACCAAGTAACAAAGACAGACACAGATACCCAGTAACACAGACACACACTTTCACCAAGTAACAAAGACATACACTGACACCCAGTAACAAAGACTTACACTGACACCCACTAACACAGACACACACGGACACCAAGTAACAAAGACACACCCTTACACCAAGTAACACAGACACACACTGACACCCAGTAACACAGACACACACTTACACCAAGCAACACAGACATACACTGACACCAAGTAACAAAGACATACACTGATACCCAGTAACACAGACACACACGGACACCAAGTAACAAAGACACACACTTACACCAAGTAACACAGACACACACAGACACCCAGTAACACAGACACACACTTACACCAAGTGACACAGACATACACTGACACCAAGTAACAAAAACATACACTGATACCCAGTAACACAGACACACACTTACACCAAGTAACACAGACATACACTGACACCAAGTAACACAGACACACACTGACAACCAGTAAAACAGACACACACTTACACCAAGTAACACATACATACTCTGACACCAAGTAACAAAGACATACACTGATACCCAGTAACACAGACACACACTTACACCAAGTAACACAGACATACACTGACACCAAGTAACAAAGACATACAATGATACACAGGAACACAGACACACACTTACACCAAGTAACACAGAGACACATAAAACCAAGTAACAAAGACATACACTAACACCAAGTAACACAGACATACACTGACACCAAGTAACAAAGACATACAATTACACCAAGTAACAAAGACACACACTTACACCAAGTAACAAAGACAGACACTGATACCCAGTAACACAGACACACATTAACACCAAGTAACAATGACATACACTGACACCCAGTAACACAAACAAACACACACTGACACCCAGTAACACAGAGAAACACTAATAAACAGTAACAAAGACATACACTGACACCAATTAACACAGTCACACACTGACACCAATTAACAAAGACATACACTGACACCAAGTCTCTAAGACATACACTGATACCAAGTCACAAAGACATACACTGATACACAGTAACACAGACACACACTGACACCAAGTAACAAATACATACAATGACACCAAGTAACAAAGACATACACTTACACCAAGTAACAAAGACAGACAATTACACCAAGTAACAAAGACATCCACTTACACCAAATATTTTGACATACACTGACACCAAGTAACAAAGACATTCACTGATACCCAGTAACACAGACACACACTTACACCAAGTAACAAAGACATACACTGACACCAAGTCAAAAAGACACAAACTGACACCCAGTAACAAAGTCATACACTGACACCAAGTCACAAAGACATACACTGATACCCAGTAACACAGACACACACATACACCAAGTAACACAGACAAACACTGACACCAAGTCACAAAGACATACACTGATACCCAGGAACACAGACACGCACTTACCCCAAGTAACACAGACACACACTTACACCAAGTAACAAAGACATACACTTACACCAAGTAACACAGACATACACTGACACTAAGTAACAAAGACATACAATTACACCAAGTAACAAAGACACACACATACACCAAGTAACACAGATATACACTGACACCAAGTAACAAAGACATGCACTGACACCCAGTAACACAGACACACACGGACACCAAGTGATAAAGACACACACTTACACCAAGTAACACAGACACACACTGACACCCAATAACACAGACACACACTTACATCAAGTAACACAGACATACACTGACACCAAGTAACAAAGACATACACTGATACCCAGTAACACTGACACACACTTACACCAAGTAACACGGACATACACTGACACCAAGTAACAAAGACATACACTGATACCCAGGAACACAGACACACACTTACACCAAGTAACACAGACACACACTTACACAAAGTAACAAATACATACACTAACACCAAGTAACACAGACATACACTGACACCAAGAAACAAAGACACACAATTACACCAAGTAACACAGACACACACTTACACCAAGTAACAAAGACATACACTTACACCCAGTAACACAAACAAACACACACTGACACACAGTAACACAGAGAAACACTAATAAAAAGTAACAAAGACATGCACTGACACCAATTAACACAGTCACACACTGACATCCAGTAACAAAGACATACACTGACACCAAGTCACAAAGACATACACTGATACCCAGTAACACAGACACACACTGACACCAAGTAAAAAAGACATACACTGACGCCAAGTAACAAAGACATACACTTACACCAAGTAACAAAGACAGACAATTACACCAAGTAACAAAGACATCCACTTGCACCAAATATTTTGACATACACTGACACCAAGTAACAAAGACATACACTGATACCCAGTAACACAGACACACACTTAGACCAAGTAACAAAGACATCCACTGACCCCAAGTTACAAAGACACACACTGACACCCAGTAACAAAGACATGCACTGACACCAAGTCACAAAGACATACACTGATACCCAGTAACAGAGACACACACTTACACCAAGTAACAAAGACATTCACTGACACCCAGTAACATCGACATACACTGACACCCAGTAACACAGACACACACTGACACCAAGTAACAAAGACACAGACTTACACCAAGTAACACAGACATACACTGACACCAAGTAACAAAGACATACACTGATACAAGGGAACACAGACACACACTTACACCAAGTAACACAGTCACACACTTACACCAAGTAACAAAGACATGCACTTGCACCAAGTAACACAGACATACACTGACACCAAATAACAAAGACATACAGTTACACCAAAGAACAAAGACACACACTTACACCAAGTAACAAAGACAGACACTGATACCCAGTAACACAGACACACACTTACACCAAGTAACAAAGACATACACTGACACCCAGTAACACAAACAAACACACACTGACACCCAGGAACACAGAGAAACACTAATAAACAGTAACACAGACATACACTGACACCAAGTAACACAGATACACACTGACACACAGTAACAAAGACATACACTGACACCAAGTCACAAAGCCAAGCACTGACACCAAGTAACAAAGACATACAATTACACCAAGTAACAAAGACACACACTTACACCAAGTAACAAAGACAGACACTGATACCCGGCAACACAGACACACACTTACACCAAGGAACACAGTCACACACTTACACCAAGTAACAAAGACATACACTTACACCAAGTAACACAGACATGCACTGACACCAAGTAACAAAGACATACACTTACACCAAGTAACACAGACATGCACTGACACCAAGTAACAAAGACATACAATTACACGAAGTAACAAAGACACACACGTACACCAAGTAACAAAGACATACACTGACACCCAGTAACACAAACAAACGCACACTGACACACAGTAACACAGAGAAACACTAATAAAAAGTAACAAAGTCATACCCTGACACCAATTAACACAGTCACACACTGACACCAAGTAACAAAGACATACACTGACACCAAGTAACACAGTCATACACTGACACCAAGTAACAAAGACATACACTGATTCCCCGTAACACAGACACACAAGTACACCAAGTAACACAGACACACTCTTACACCAAGTAACAAAGACATACACTTACACCAAGTAACACTGACATCCACTGACACCAAGTAACAAAGACATACAATTACACCAAGTAACAAAGACACACACTTACACCAAGTAACTCAGATAACACTGACACAAAGTAACAAAGACATGCACTGACACACAGTAACACAGACACACACGGACACCAAGTAACAAAGACACACACTTACACCAAGTAACACAGACATACACTGACACCCAGTAACACAGACACACACTTACAACAAGTAACACAGACATACACTGACACCAAGTAACAAAGACGTACACTGATACCCAGGAACACAGACACACACTTACACCAAGTAACACAGTCACACACTTACACCAATTAACAAAGACATACACTTACACCAGGTAACACAGACATACACTGACACCAAGTAACAAAGACATACAATTACACCAAGTGACAAAGACAAACACTTACACCAAGTAACAAAGACAGACACTGATACCCAGTAACACAGACACACACTTACACCAAGTAACAAAGACATACACTGACACCCAGTAACACAAACAAACACACATTGACACCCAGTAACACAGAGAAACACTAATAAACAGTAACACAGACATGTACTGACACCAAGTAACACAGACGCACACTGACACCCAGTAACAAAGACATACACTGACACCAGGTCACAAAGTCATACACTGATACCAAGTCACAAAGACATACACTGATACCCAGTAACACAGACACACACTGACACAAAGTAACAAAGACATACACTGACACCAAGTCACTAAGACACACACTGACACCCAGTAACAAAGACATACACTGACACCCAGTAACACAGACACACACTTACACTAAGTAACAAAGACATACACTGATACCAAGTCACAAAGACATACACTGATACCCAGTAACACAGACACACACTGACACAAAGTAACAAAGACATACACTTACACCAAGTAACACAGACATGCACTGACACCAGGTCACAAAGTCATACACTGATACCAAGTCACAAAGACATACACTGATACCCAGTAACACAGACACACACTGACACAAAGTAACAAAGACATACACTGACACCAAGTCACAAAGACACACACTGACACCCAGTAACAAAGACATACACTGACACCAAGTCACAAAGACATACACTGACACCAAGTCACAAAGACACACACTGACACCCAGTAACAAAGGCATACACTGACACCAAGTCACAAAGACATACACTGATACCCAGTAACAAAGACAGACACTGATACCCAGTAACACAGACGCACACTTACACCAAGTAACAAAGACATAGACTTACACCAAATAACACAGACATACACTTACACCAAGTATTTTGACATACACTTACACCAAGTAACAAAGACATACACTGACACCCAGTAACAAAGACATTCACTGACAACAAGTCACAAACACATACACTGACACCAAGTAACAAAGACATACACTTACACCAAGTAAGAAAGACATACACTGACACCCAGGAACACAGACACACACTGACACCAAGTAACAAAGACACACAATTACACCAAGTAACACAGACATACACTGACACGAAGTAACAAAGACAGACTATTACACCAAGTAATAAATACATACACCTTTCTTTCTTTTGGGCCTCCTTATCTCGAGAGACAATGGATACGCGCCTGGAGGAGGTCAGTGGTTTGTGAAGCAGCGCCTGGAGAGGCTATAAATGCCAATTCTGGAGTGACAGGCTCTTCCACAGGTGCTGCAGAGAAATTTGTTTGTTGGGGCTGTTGCACAGTTGGCTCTCCCCTTGCGCCTCTGTCTTTTTTCCTGCCAACTACTAAGTCTCTTCGACTCGCCACAATTTAGCCCTGTCTTTATGGCTGCCCGCCAGCTCTGGCGAATGCTGGCAACTGACTCCCAGGACTTGTGATCAATGTCACACGATTTCATGTCTCGTTTGCAGACGTCTTTATAACGGAGACATGGACGGCCGGTGGGTCTGATACCAGTGGCGAGCTCGCTGTACAATGTGTCTTTGGGGATCCTGCCATCTTCCATGCGGCTCACATGGCCAAGCCATCTCAAGCGCCGCTGACTCAGTAGTGTGTATAAGCTGGGGGTGTTGGCCGCTTCAAGGACTTCTGTGTTGGAGATATAGTCCTGCCACCTGATGCCAAGTATTCTCCGAAGGCAGCGAAGATGGAATGAATTGAGACGTCGCTCTTGGCTGGCATACGTTGTCCAGGCCTCACTGCCGTAGAGCAAGGTACTGAGGACACAGGCCTGATACACTCGGACTTTTGTGTTCCGTGTCAGTGCGCCATTTTCCCACACTCTCTTGGCCAGTCTGGACATAGCAGCGGAAGCCTTACCCATGCGCTTGTTGATTTCTGCATCTAGAGACAGGTTACTGGTGATAGTTGAGCCTAGGTAGGTGAACTCTTGAACCACTTCCAGAGCGTGATCGCCAATATTGATGGATGGAGCATTTCTGACATCCTACCCCATGATGTTCTTTTTTTTGAGGCTGATGGTTAGGCCAAATTCATTGCAGGCAGACGCAAACCTGTCGATGAGACTCTGCAGGCATTCTTCAGTGTGAGATGTTAAAGCAGCATCGTCAGCAAAGAGGAGTTCTCTGATGAGGACTTTCCGTACTTTGGACTTCGCTCTTAGACGGGCAAGGTTGAACAACCTTCCCCCTGATCTTGTGTGGAGGAAAATTCCTTCTTCAGAGGATTTGAACGCATGTGAAAGCAGCAGGGAGAAGAAAATCCCAAAAAGTGTGGGTGCGAGAACACAGCCCTGTTTCACACCACTCAGGATCGGAAAGGGCTCTGATGAGGAGCCACCATGTTGAAGTGTGCCTCTCATATTGTCATGGAATGAGGTGATGATACTTAGTAGCTTTGGTGGACATCCGATCTTTTCTAGTAGTCTGAAGAGACCACGTCTGCTGACGAGGTCAAAGGCTTTGGTGACATCAATGAAAGCAATGTCGAGGGGCATCTGTTGTTCACGGCATTTCTCCTGTATCTGACGAAGGGAGAACAACATGTCAATAGTCGATCTCTCTGCACGAAAGCCACACTGTGCCTCAGGGTAGACGCGCTCGGCCAGCTTCTGGAGCCTGTTCAGAGCGACTCGAGCAAAGACTTTCCCCACTATGCTGAACAGGGAGATTCCACGGTAGTTGTTGCAGTCACCGCGGTCACCTTTGTTTTTATAGAGGGTGATGATGTTGGCATCGCGCATGTCCTGGGGTACTGCTCCCTCGTCGCAGCACAGGCATAGCAGTTCATGTAGTGCTGAGAGTATAGCAGGCTTGGCACTCTTGATTATTTCAGGGGTAATGCTGTCCTTCCCAGGGGCTTTTCCGCTGGCTAGGGAATCAATGGCATCACTGACTTCCAATTTGGTTGGCTGTATGTCCAGCTCATCCATGACTGGTAGAGGCTGGGCTGCATTGAGGGCAGTCTCAGTGACAGCATTCTCCCTGGAGTACAGCAAGTATTTTGACATACACTGACACCAAGTAACAAAGACATACACTTACACCAAGTAACAAAGACATACACTGACACAAAGTCACAAAGACACACACTGACACCCAGTAACACAGACACACACTTACACCAAGTAACAAAGACATACACTGACACCAAGTCACAAAGACACACACTGACAACCAGTAACAAAGACATACACTGACACCGAGTCACAAAGACATACACTGATACCCAGTAACAAAGACATACACTGATACCCAGTAACACAGACACACACTTACACCAGGTAACAAACAAATCCACTGACAACAAGTCACTAACACATACACTGGCACCAAGTAACAAAGACATACACTTGCACCAAGTAACAAAGACATACACTTACACCAAGTAACAAAGACATACACTGATACCCAGTAACACAGACACACACTTACACCAAGTAACAAAGACATACACTGATACCCAGTAACAAAGACATACACTGACACCCATTAACACAGAAACACACGGACACCAAGTAACAAAGACACACACTTACACCAAGTAACACAGACACACACTGAAACCCAGTAACACAGACACACACGGACACCAAGTAACAAAGACACACACTTACACCAAGTAACACAGACACACACTGACACCCAGTAACACAAACAAACACACTGACACCCAGTAACACAGACACACACTGACACCAAGTAACAAAGACATACACTGACATCAAGTATCACAGACACACACTGGGCGGCACAGTGGCGCAGTGGTTCGCACTGCAGCCTCACAGCTCCATGGACCCGGTTTCGATTCTGGGTACTGCCTGTGCGGAGTTTGCAAGTTCTCCCTGTGTCTGCGTGGGTTTTCTCCGGGTGCTCCGGTTTCCTCCCACATGCCAAAGACTTGCAGGTTGGTAGGTTAATTGGCCATTATAAATTGCCCCTAGTATAGGTGGGTGGCAGGGAAATATATAGGGACCGGTGGGGATGTTATTGGAATATGGGATTCGTGTAGGATTTGGATAAATGGTTGGTTAATGGTCGGCACAGACTCGGTGGTCCTAAGGGCCTGTTTCAGTGCTGTATCTCTAAACTAAACTAAATACTGACACCTAGTGTCACATACACACACTGACCCCCAGTAACAAAGACATACACTTACACCAAGTAACAAAGACACATACTTACACCAAGTAACACAGACATACACTGACACCAAGTAACAAAGACATACACTTACACCAAGTAACAAAGACACATATTTACACCAAGTAACACAGACATACACTGACACCAAGTAACAAAGACATACACTTACACCAAGTAACAAAGACAGACAATTACAGCAAGTAACAAAGACATACACTTACACCAAGTATTTTGTCATACAATGACACCAAGTCACAAACACATACACTGACACCAAGTAACAAAGACATACACTGACACCCAGTAACAAAGAAATCCACTGACAACAAGTCACTAACACATACACTGGCACCAAGTAACAAAGACATACACTTGCACCAAGTGACAAAGACATACACTGACACCCAGGAACACAGACACACATTGACACAAAGTAACAAAGACACACACTTACACCAAGTAACAAAGACATACACTTACACCAAGTATTTTGACACACACTTACACCAAGTCACAAAGACACACACTGACACCCAGTAACACAGACACACACTGACACCCAGTAAAAAAGACATACACTGACACCAAGTCACAAAGACATACACTGATACCAAGTCACAAAGACATACACTCATACCCAGTAACAAAGACATACACTGATACCCAGTAACACAGACACACACTTACACCAAGTAACAAAGACATACACTGACACCAAGTCACAAAGACATACACTCATACCCAGTAACAAAGACATACACTGATACCCAGTAACACAGACACACACTGATACCCAGTAACACAGACACACACTTACACCAAGTAACAAAGACATACACTGACACCAAGTCACAAAGACACAAACTGACACCAAGTAACAAGGACATACACTGACAACCAGTAACAAAGACATCCACTGACAACAAGTCACAAACACATACACTTACACCAAGTAACAAAGACAAACACTTACACCAAGTAACAAAGACATACACTGACACCCAGGAACAAAGACATCCACTGACAACAAGTCACAAACAAATACACTGACACCCAGTAACAAAGAAATCCACTGACAACAAGTCACGAACACAAACTAAATACTGACACCTAGTGTCACATACACACACTGACCCCCAGTAACAAAGACATACACTTACACCAAGTAACAAAGACATACACTGACCCCCAGTAACAAAGACATACACTGACACCAAGTAACAAAGGCAGACAATTACACCAAGTCACAAACACATACACTGACACCAAGTAACAAAGATAGACACTGACACCAAGTAACAAAGACATACACTGACAGCCAGTAACAAAGAAATCCACTGACAACAAGTCACTAACACATACACTGGCACCAAGAAACAAAGACATACACTTGCACCAAGTAACAAAGACATACACTGACACCCAGGAACATTGACACAAAGTAACAAAGACACACACTTACACCAAGTAACAAAGACATACACTGACACCAAGTATTTTGGCACACACTTACACCAAGTAACAAAGACATACACTGACACCAAGTCACAAAGACACCCACTGACACCCAGTAACACAGACACACACTGACACCAAGTAACACAGACACACACTGACACCCAGTAAAAAAGACATACACTGACACCAAGTCACAAAGACATACACTGATACCAAGTCACAAAGACATTCACTGACACCCAGTAACGCAGACACACACTTACACCAAGTAACAAAGACATACACTGACACCAAGTCACAAAGACATACACTCATACCCAGTAACAAAGATATACACTGACACCCAGTAACAAAGAAATCCACTGACAACAAGTCACTAACACATACACTTACACCAAGTAACAAAGACACACACTTACACCACGTAACTCAGATATACACTGACACCAAGTAACAAAGACATGCACTGACACCCAGTAAAACAGACACACACGGACACCAAGTAACAAAGACACACACTTACACCAAGTAACACAGACATACACTGACACCAAGTAACAAAGACATACACTGATACCCAGGAACACAGACACACACTTACACCAAGTAACACAGTCACACACTTACACCAAGTAACAAAGACACACACTGACACCAAGTAACAAAGACATACATTTACACGAAGTAACAAAGACACACACTTACACCAAGTAACAAAGACAGACAATGATACCCAGTAACACAGACACACACTTACACCAAGTAACAAAGACATACACTGACACCCAGTAACACAAACAAACACACTTTGACACCCAGTAACACAGAGAAACACTAATAAACAGTAACACAGACATATACTGACACCAAGTAACACAGACGCACACTGACACCCAGTAACAAAGACATGCACTGACACCAAGTCACAAAGACTCCCACTGACACCCAGTAACACAGACACACACTGACACCAAGTAACACAGACACACACTGACACCCAGTAAAAAAGACATACACTGACACCAAGTCACAAAGACATACACTGATACCAAGTCACAAAGACATTCACTGATACCCAGTAACGCAGACACACACTTGCACCAAGTAACAAAGACATACACTGACACCAAGTCACAAAGACATACACTCATACCCAGTAACAAAGATATACACTGACACCCAGTAACAAAGAAATCCACTGACAACAAGTCACTAACACATACACTTAGACCAAGTAACAAAGACACACACTTACACCAAGTAACTCAGATATACACTGACACCAAGTAACAAAGACATGCACTGACACCCAGTAAAACAGACACACACGGACACCAAGTAACAAAGACACACACTTACACCAGGTAACACAGACATACACTGACACCAAGTAACAAAGACATACACTGATACCCAGGAACACAGACACACACTTACACCAAGTAACACAGTCACATACTTACACCAAGTAACAAAGACACACACTTACACCAAGTAACGAAGACACACACTGACACCAAGTAACAAAGACATACATTTACACGAAGTAACAAAGACACACACTTACACCAAGTAACTAACACAGACACTGATACCCAGTAACACAGACACACACTTACACCAAGTAACAAAGACATACACTGACACCCAGTAACACAAACAAACACACATTGACACCCAGTAACACAGAGAAACGCTAATAAACAGTAACACAGACATATACTGACACCAAGTAACACAGACGCACACTGACACCCAGTAACAAAGACATGCACTGACACCAGGTCACAAAGTCATACACTGATACCAAGTCACAAAGACATACACTGATACCCAGTAACACAGACACACACTGACACCCAGTAACAAAGACATGCACTGACACCAGGTCACAAAGTCATACACTGATACCAAGTCACAAAGACATACACTGATACCCAGTAACACAGACACACACTGACACCCAGTAACAAAGACATACACTGACACCCAGTAACACAGACACACACTTACACCAAGTAACAAAGACATACACTGACACCAAGTCACAAAGACAGACACTGACACCAATTAACAAAGACATACATTTACACGAAGTAACAAAGACACACACTTACACCAAGTAACAAAGACAGACACTGATACCCAGTAACACAGACACACACTTACACCAAGTAACAAAGACATACACTGACACCCAGTAACACAAACAAACACACATTTACACCCAGTAACACAGAGAAACACTAATAAACAGTAACACAGACATATACTGACACCAAGTAACACAGACGCACACTGACACCCAGTAACAAAGACATACATTTACACGAAGTAACAAAGACACACACTTACACCAAGTAACTAACACAGACACTGATACCCAGTAACACAGACACACACTTACACCAAGTAACAAAGACATACACTGACACCCAGTAACACAAACAAACACACATTGACACCCAGTAACACAGAGAAACGCTAATAAACAGTAACACAGACATATACTGACACCAAGTAACACAGACGCACACTGACACCCAGTAACAAAGACATGCACTGACACCAGGTCACAAAGTCATACACTGATACCAAGTCACAAAGACATACACTGATACCCAGTAACACAGACACACACTGACACCCAGTAACAAAGACATGCACTGACACCAGGTCACAAAGTCATACACTGATACCAAGTCACAAAGACATACACTGATACCCAGTAACACAGACACACACTGACACCCAGTAACAAAGACATACACTGACACCCAGTAACACAGACACACACTTACACCAAGTAACAAAGACATACACTGACACCAAGTCACAAAGACACACACTGACACCAAGTAACAAAGACATACATTTACACGAAGTAACAAAGACACACACTTACACCAAGTAACAAAGACAGACACTGATACCCAGTAACACAGACACACACTTACACCAAGTAACAAAGACATACACTGACACCCAGTAACACAAACAAACACACATTGACACCCAGTAACACAGAGAAACACTAATAAACAGTAACACAGACATATACTGACACCAAGTAACACAGACGCACACTGACACCCAGTAACAAAGAAATGCACTGACACCAGGTCACAAAGTCATACACTGATACCAAGTCACAAAGACATACACTGACACCAAGTCACAAAGACACACACTGACACCCAGTAACAAAGACATCCACTGACACCCAGTAACACAGACACACACTTACACCAAGTAACAAAGACATACACTGACACCAAGTCACAAAGACACACACTGACACCCAGTAACAAAGACATACACTGACACCCAGTAACAAAGACATACACTGACACCAAGTCACAAAGACAGACACTGATACCCAGTAACAAAGACATTCACTGATACCCAGTAACGCAGACACACACTTACACCAAGTAACAAAGACATACACTGACACCAAGTCACAAAGACATACACTCATACCCAGTAACAAAGACATACACTGACACCCAGTAACAAAGAAATCCACTGACAACAAGTCACTAACACATACACTTACACCAAGTAACAAAGACACACACTTACACCAAGTAACTCAGATATACACTCACACCAAGTAACAAAGACATGCACTGACACCCAGTAAAACAGACACACACGGACACCAAGTAACAAAGACACACACTTACACCAAGTAACACAGACATACACTGACACCAAGCAACAAAGACATACACTGATACCCAGGAACACAGACACACACTTACACCAAGTAACACAGTCACACACTTACACCAAGTAACAAAGACACACACTTACACCAAGTAACAAAGACACACACTGACACCAAGTAACAAAGACATACATTTACACGAAGTAACAAAGACACACACTTACACCAAGTAACAAAGACAGACACTGATACCCAGTAACACAGACACACACTTACACCAAGTAACAAAGACATACACTGACACCCAGTAACACAAACAAACACACATTGACACCCAATAACACAGAGAAACACTAATAAACAGTAACACAGACATATACTGACACCAGGTAACACAGACGCACACTGACAACCAGTAACAAAGACATGCACTGACACCAGGTCACAAAGTCATACACTGATACCAAGTCACAAAGACATACACTGATACCCAGTAACACAGACACACACTGACACAAAGTAACAAAGACATACACTGACACCAAGTCACAAAGACACACACTGACACCCAGTAACAGAGACATTCACTGACACCCAGTAACACAGACACACACTTACACCAAGTAACAAAGACATACACTGACACCAAGTCACAAAGACACACACTGACACCCAGTAACAAAGACATACACTGACACCCAGTAACAAAGACATACACTGACACCAAGTCACAAAGACATACACTGATACCCAGTAACAAAGACATACACTGATACCCAGTAACACAGACGCACACTTCCACCAAGTAACAAAGACATACACTGACAACAAGACACAAACACATACACTGACACGAAGTAACAAAGACAGACTATTACACCAAGTAATAAATACATTCACCTACACCAAGTATTTTGACATACACTGACACCAAGTAACAAAGACATACACTGATACCCATTAACACAGACACACACTTACACCAAGTAACAAAGACATACACTGACACCAAGTCACAAAGACACACACTGACACCCAGTAACAAAGACATACACTGACACCAAGTAACAAAGACATACACCGATACCCAGTAACACAGACACACTCTTGCACCAAGTAACAAAGACATACACTGACACCAAGTCACAAAGACATACTCTCATACCCAGTAACAAAGACATACACTGATACCCAGTAACACAGACACAAACTGACACCAAGTAACAAAGACATAAACTGATACCCAGTAACACAGACGCACACTTACACCAAGTAACAAAGACATACACTTACACCAGGTAACGCAGACATTCACTTACACCAAGTATTTTGACATACACTTACACCAAGTAACAAAGACATACACTGACACCCAGTAACAAAGACATTCACTGACAACAAGTCACAAACACATGCACTGACACGAAGTAACAAAGACAGACTATTACACCAAGTAATAAATACATACACCTACACCAAGTATTTTGACATACACTGACACCAAGTAACAAAGACATACACTGATACCCAGTAACACAGACACACACTTACACCAAGTAACAAAGACATACACTGACACCCAGTAACACAAACAAACACACATTGACACCCAGTAACACAGAGAAACACTAATAAACAGTAACAAAGACACATACTTACACCAAGTAACACAGACATACACTGACACCAAGTAACAAAGACATACACTTACACCAAGTAACAAAGACAGACAATTACACCAAGTAACAAACACATACACTGACACCCAGGAACAAAGACACACATTGACACAAAGTAACAAAGACACACACTTACACCAAGTAACAAAGACATACACTTACACCAAGTATTTTGACACACACTTACACCAAGTAACAAAGACATACACTGACACCCAGTAACACAGACACACACTGACACCAAGTAACACAGACACACACTGACACCCAGTAAAAAAGACATACACTGACACAAAGTAACAAAGACATACACTGACACCAAGTCACAAAGACACACACTGACAACCAGTAACAAAGACATACTCTGACACCGAGTCACAAAGACATACACTGATACCCAGTAACAAAGACAGACACTGATACCCAGTAACACAGACGCACACTTACACCAAGTAACAAAGACATACACTGACAACAAGTCACAAACACATACACTGACACGAAGTAACAAAGACAGACTATTACACCAAGTAATAAATACATTCACCTACACCAAGTATTTTGACATACACGAACACCAAGTAACAAAGACATACACTGATACCCATTAACACAGACACACAATTACACCAAGTAACGAAGACATACACTGACACCAAGTCACAAAGACACACACTGACACCCAGTAACAAAGACATATACTGACACCAAGTAACAAAGACATACACTGATACCCAGTAACACAGACACACACTTGCACCAAGTAACAAAGACATACACTGACACCAAGTCACAAAGACATACTCTCATACCCAGTAACAAAGACATACACTGATACCCAGTAACACAGACACAAACTGACACCAAGTAACAAAGACATACACTGATACCCAGTAACACAGACGCACACTTACACCAAGTAACAAAGACATACACTTACACCAGGTAACGCAGACATTCACTTACACCAAGTATTTTGACATACACTTACACCAAGTAACAAAGACATACACTGACACCCAGTAACAAAGACATTCACTGACAACAAGTCACAAACACATGCACTGACACGAAGTAACAAAGACAGACTATTACACCAAGTAATAAATACATACACCTACACCAAGTATTTTGACATACACTGATTCCAAGTAACAAAGACATACACTGATACCCAGTAACACAGACACACACTTACACCAAGTAACAAAGACATACACTGACACCAAGTCACAAAGACACACACTGACACCCAGTAACAAAGACATACACTGACACCAAGTAACAAAGACATACACTGATACCCAGTAACACAGACACACACTTGCACCAAGTCACAAAGACATACACTGACACCAAGTCACAAAGACATACTCTCATACCCAGTAACAAAGACATACACTGATACCCAGTAACACAGACACACACTTACACCAAGTAACAAAGACATACACTGATACCCAGTAACACAGACGCACACTTACACCAAGTAACAAAGACATACACTTACACCAGGTAACGCAGACATTCACTTACACCAAGTATTTTGACATACACTTACACCAAGTGACAAAGACATACACTGACACCCAGTAACAAAGACATTCACTGACAACAAGTCACAAACACATGCACTGACACGAAGTAACAAAGACAGACTATTACACCAAGTAATAAATACATACACCTACACCAAGTATTTTGACATACACTGACACCAAGTAACAAAGACATACACTGATACCCAGTAACACAGACACACACTTACACCAAGTAACAAAGACATACACTGACACCAAGTCACAAAGACACACACTGACAACCAGTAACAAAGACATACTCTGACACCGAGTCACAAAGACATACACTGATACCCAGTAACAAAGACAGACACTGATACCCAGTAACACAGACACACACTTGCACCAAGTAACAAAGACATACACTGACACCAAGTCACAAAGACATACTCTCATACCCAGTAACAAAGACATACACTGATACCCAGTAACACAGACACAAACTGACACCAAGTAACAAAGACATACACTGATACCCAGTAACACAGACGCACACTTACACCAAGTAAGAAAGACATTCACTTACACCAGGTAACGCAGACATTCACTTACACCAAGTATTTTGACATACACTTACACCAAGTAACAAAGACATAGACTTACACCAAGTAACACAGACATACTCTGACAACAAGTCACAAACACATACACTGACACGTAGTAACAAAGACAGACTATTACACCAAGTAATAAATACATACACCTACACCAAGTATTTTGACATACACTGATTCCAAGTAACAAAGACATACACTGATACCCAGTAACACAGACACACAGTTACACCAAGTAACAAAGACATACACTGACTCCAAGTCACAAAGACACACACTGACAACCAGTAACAAAGACATACTCTGACACCGAGTCACAAAGACATACACTGATACCCAGTAACAAAGACATACACTGATACCCAGTAACACAGACACACACTGACACCAAGTAACAAAGACATACACTGACACACAGTAACAAAGACATACACTGACACCCAGTAACACAGACACACACGGACACCAAGTAACAGAGACACACACTTACACCAAGTAACACAGACACACACTGACACCCAGTAACACAAACAAACACACTGACACCCAGTAACACAGACACACACATTGACACCCAGTAACAAAAACATACACTGACATCAAGTAACACAGACACACACTGGGCGGCACTGTGGCGCAGTAATTAGCACTGCAGCCTCACAGCTCCAGGGACCCGGGTTCGATTCTGGGTACTGCCTGTGCGGAGTTTGCAAGTTCTCCCTGCGTTTGCATGGGGATCCTCCGGGTCCTCCGGTTTCCTCCCACATGCCAAAGACTTGCAGGTTGGTAGGTTAATTGGCCATTATAAATTGCCCCTAGTATAGGTAGGTGGTAGGGAAATATATAGGGACCGGTGGGGATGTTATTGGAATATGGGATTCGTGTAGGATTAGTATAAATGGTTGGTTAATGGTCGGCACAGACTCGGTGGTCCGAAGGGCCTGTTTAAGTGCTGTATCTCTGAACTAAAGTAAATACTGACACCTAGTGTCACATACACACACTGACCCCCAGTAACAAAGACATACACTTACAACAAGTAACAAAGACACATACTTACACCAAGTAACACAGACATACACTGACACCAAGTAACAAAGACATACACTTACACCAAGTAACAAAGACACATACTTACACCAAGTAAAACAGACATACACTGACACCAAGTAACAAAGACATACACTTACACCAAGTAACAAAGACAGACAATTACACCAAGTAACAAAGACATACACTTACACCAAGTAACAAAGACATACACTTACACCAAGTATTTTGACATACACTTGCACCAAGTATTTTGACATACACTGACACCCAGCAACTAAGACACACAATGACACCAAGTCACAAACACATACACTGACCCCCAGTAACACAGACACACACTTCCACCGAGTAACAAAGACATACACTTGCACCAAGTAACAAAGACATGCACTGACAACCAGTAATTAAGACATACAATAACACCAAGTCACAAACACATAAACTGACACCAAGTAGCAAAGACATACACTTACACCAAGGAACAAAGACATACACTGACACCCAGTAACAAAGAAGTCCACTGACAACAAGTGACTAACACATACACTGACACCAAGTAACAATGACATACACTTGCACCAAGTAACAAAAGACAAACTCTGACACCCAGGAACACAGACACACATTGACACAAAGTAACAAAGACACACACTTACACCAAGTAACAAAGACATTCACTGACACCAAGGAACAAAGACAGACAATTACACCAAGTAACAAAGACATACAATTACACCAAGTAACACAGACATGCACTGACACCAAGTAACAAAGACATTCACTTATACCCAGTAACACAGACACACACTTACACCAAGTAACAAAGACATTCACTGACACCAAGTCACAAAGACACACACTGACACCCAGTAACAAAGACATACACTGACACCAAGTAACAAAGACATACACTGATACCCAGCAACACAGACAAACACTTACACCAAGTAACAAAGACATACACTGACACCAAGTCACAAAGACACACACTGACACCCAGTAACAAAGACATACACTGACACCAAGTAACAAAGACATATACTGATACCCAGCAACACAGACATACACTTACAGCACGTAACAAAGACATACACTGACTCCCAGGAACACAGACACACACTGACACCAAGTAACAAAGACACACACTTACACCAAGTAACACAGACATACACTGACACGAAGTAACAAAGACAGACTATTACACCAAGTAATAATTACATACACCTACACCAAGTATGTTGACATACACTGACACCAAGTAACAAAGACATACACTGATACCCAGTAACACAGACACACACTTACACCAAGTAACAAAGACATACACTGACACCAAGTCACAAAGACACACACTGACACCCAGTAACACAGACACACACTTACACCAAGTAACAAAGACATACACTGACACCCAGTAACAAAGACATACACTGACACCCAGTAACACAGACACACACGGATACCAAGTAACAAAGACACACACTAACACCAAGTAACACAGACACACACTGACACCCAGTAACACAAACAAACACACTGACACCCAGTAACACAGACACACACTGACACCAAGTAACAAAGACATACGCTGACATCAAGTAACACAGACACACACAGGGCGTCACAGCTCCAGGGACCCGGGTTCGATTCTGGTTACTGCCTGTGCGGAGTTTGCAAGTTCTCCCTGTGTCTGCGTGGGTTTTATCCGGGTGCTCCGGTTTCCTACCCACATGCCAAAGACTTGCAGGTTGGTAGGTTAATTGGCCATTATAAATTGCCCCTAGTATAGGTAGGTGGTAGGGAAATATATAGGGACCGGTGGGGATGTTATTGGAATATGGGATTCGTGTAGGATTAGTATAAATGGTTGGTTAATGGTCGGCACAGACTCGGTGGGCCGAAGGGCCTGTTTCAGTGCTGCATCTCGAAACTAAACTAAATACTGACACCGAGTGTCACATGCACACACTGAACCCCAGTAACAAAGACATACAATTACACCAAGTAACAAAGACACATACTTACACCAAGTAACACAGACATACACTGACACCAAGTAACAAAGACATACACTTACACCAAGTAACAAAGACACATACTTACACCAAGTAACACAGACATATACTGACACCAAGTAACAAAGACATACACTTACACCAAGTAACAAAGACATACACTTACACCAAGTAACAAAGACATACACTTACACCAAGTATTTTGACATACACTTACACCAAGTATTTTGACATACACTTGCACCAAGTATTTTGACATACACTGACACCCAGCAACTAAGACACACAATGACACCAAGTCACAAAAACATACACTGACCCCCAGTAACACAGACACACACTTCCACCAAGTAACAATGACATACACTTGCACCAAGTAACAAAGACATGCACTGACAACCAGTAATTAAGACATACAATAACACCAAGTCACAAACACATAAACTGACACCAAGTAGCAAAGACATACACTTACACCAAGGAACAAAGACATACACTGACAACCAGTAACAAAGAAATCCACTGACAACAAGTGACTAACACATACACTGACACCAAGTAACAATGACATACACTTGCACCAAGTAACAAAGACATACACTGACACCCAGGAACACAGACACACATTGACACAAAGTAACAAAGACACACACTTACACCAAGTAACAAAGACATTCACTGGCACCAAGGAACAAAGACAGACAATTACACCAAGTAACAAAGACATACACTTACACCAAGTATTTTGACATACACTGACACCAAGTAACAAAGACATTCACTTATACCCAGTAACACAGACACACACTTACACCAAGTAACAAAGACATTCAATGACACCAAGTCACAAAGACACACACTGACACCCAGTAACACAGACACACACTGACACCAAGTAACACAGACACACACTGACACCCAGTAAAAAAGACATACACTGACACCAAGTCACAAAGACATACACTGATACCAAGTCACAAAGACATACACTGATACCCAGTAACACAGACACACACTTACACCAAGTAACAAAGACATGCACTGACACCAAGTCACAAAGACATACACTGATACCCAGTAACAAAGACATACACTGATACCCAGTAACACAGACACACACTGATACCCAGTAACACAGAAACACACTTACACCAAGTAACAAAGACAGACACTGACACCAAGTCACAAAGACACAAACTGACACCAAGTAACAAAGACATACACTGACACCAAGTCACAAAGACATACACTGATACCCAGTAACAAAGACACACACTGACAACAAGTCACAAACACATACACTGACACCAAGTAACAAAGACATACACTTACAGCAAGTAACAAAGACATGCACTGACTCCCAGGAACACAGACACACACTGAAAGCATGTAACAAAGACACACACTTACACCAAGTAACACAGACATACACTGACACGAAGTAACAAAGACAGACTATTACACCAAGTAATAAATACATACACCTACACCAAGTATTTTGACATACACTGACACCAAGTAACAAAGACATACACTGATACCCAGTAACACAGACACACACTTACACCAAGTAACAAAGACATACACTGACACCAAGTCACAAAGACACACACTGACACCCAGTAACAAAGACATACACTGACACCAAGTAACAAAGACATACACTGATACCCAGCAACACAGACAAACACTTACACCAAGTAACAAAGGCATACACTGACACCAAGTCACAAAGACACACACTGACACCCAGTAACAAAGACATACACTGACACCAAGTAACAAAGACATACACTGATACCCAGCAACACAGACATACACTTACAGCACGTAACAAAGACATACACTGACTCCCAGGAACACAGACACACACTGACACCAAGTAACAAAGACACACACTTACACCAAGTAACACAGACATACACTGACACGAAGTAACAAAGACAGACTATTACACCAAGTAATAAATACATATACCTACACCAAGTATGTTGACATACACTGACACCAAGTAACAAAGACATACACTGATACCCAGTAACACAGACACACACTTACACCAAGTAACAAAGACATACACTGACACCAAGTCACAAAGACACACACTGACACCCAGTAACAAAGACATACACTGACACCCAGTAACACAGACACACACTTACACCAAGTAACAAAGACATACACTGACACCCAGTAACAAAGACATACACTGACACCCAGTAACACAGACACACACGGACACCAAGTAACAAAGACACACACTTACACCAAGTAACACAGACACACACTGACACCCAGTAACACAAACAAACACACTGACACCCAGTAACACAGACACACACTGACACCAAGTAACAAAGACATGCACTGACATCAAGTAACACAGACACACACAGGGCGTCACAGCTCCAGGGACCCGGGTTCGATTCTGGGTACTGCCTGTGCGGAGTTTGCAAGTTCTCCCTGTGTCTGCGTGGGTTTTATCCGGGTGCTCCGGTTTCCTACCCACATGCCAAAGACTTGCAGGTTGGTAGGTTAATTGGCCATTATAAATTGCCCCTAGTATAGGTAGGTGGTAGGGAAATAGATAGGGACCGGTGGGGATGTTATTGGAATATGGGATTCGTGTAGGATTAGTATAAATGGTTGGTTAATGGTCGGCACAGACTCGGTGGGCCGAAGGGCCTGTTTCAGTGCTGTATCTCGAAACTAAACTAAATACTGACACCTAGTGTCACATGCACACACTGAACCCCAGTAACAAAGACATACACTTACACCAAGTAACAAAGACACATACTTACACCAAGTAACACAGACATACACTGACACCAAGTAACAAAGACATACACTTACACCAAGTAACAAAGACACATACTTACTCCAAGTAACACAGACATACACTGACACCAAGTAACAAAGACTTACACTTACACCAAGTAACAAAAACAGACAATTACACCAAGTAACAAAGACATACAATTACACCAAGAAACAAAGACATACACTTACACCAAGTATTTTGACATACACTTGCACCAAGTATTTTGACATACACTGACACCCAGCAACTAAGACACACAATGACACCAAGTCACAAACACATACACTGACCCCCAGTAACACAGACACACACTTCCACCAAGTAACAAAGTCATACACTGACAACCAGTAATTAAGACATACAATAACACCAAGTCACAAACACATAAACTGACACCAAGTAGCAAAGACATACACTTACACCAAGGAACAAAGACATACACTGACACCCAGTAACAAAGAAATCCACTGACAACAAGTGACTAACACATACACTGACACCAAGTAACAATGACATACACTTGCACCAAGTAACAAAGACATACACTGACACCCAGGAACACAGACACACATTGACACAAAGTAACAAAGACACACACTTACACCAAGTAACAAAGACATTCACTGACACCAAGGAACAAAGACAGACAATTACACCAAGTAACAAAGACATACACTGACACCAAGTATTTTGACATACACTGACACCAAGTAACAAAGACATTCACTTATACCCAGTAACACAGACACACACTTACACCAAGTAACAAAGACATTCACTGACACCAAGTCACAAAGACACACACTGACACCCAGTAACACAGACACACACTGACACCAAGTAACACAGACACACACTGACACCCAGTAAAAAAGACATACACTGACACCAAGTCACAAAGACATACACTGATACCAAGTCACAAAGACATACACTGATACCCAGTAACACAGACACACACTTACACCAAGTAACAAAGACATACACTGACACCAAGTCACAAAGACATACACTGATACCCAGTAACAAAGACATACACTGATACCCAGTAACACAGACACACACTGATACCCAGTAACACAGAAACACACTTACACTAAGTAACAAAGACATACACTGACACCAAGTCACAAAGACACACACTGACACCAAGTAACAAAGACATACACTGACACCAAGTCACAAAGACATACACTGATACCCAGTAACAAAGACATACACTGATACCCAGTAACACAGACGCACACTTACACCAAGTAACAAAGACATACACTTACACCAAGTAACACAGACATGCACTTACACCAAGTATTTTGACAGACACTTACACCAAGTAACAAAGACATACACTGACACCCAGTAACAAAGACATCCACTGACAACAAGTCACAAACACATACACTGACACCAAGTCACTAAGACATACACTGATACCAAGTCACAAAGACATACACTGATACACAGTAACACAGACGCACACTGACACCAAGTAACAAATACATACAATGACACCAAGTAACAAAGACATACACTTACACCAAGTAACAAAGACATACACCGACACCAAGTAACAAAGACATACACTTACACCAAGTAACAAAGACAGACAATTACACCAAGTATCAAAGACATACACTTACACCAAGTATTTTGACGTACACTGACACCAAGTAACAAAGACATACACTGACACCAAGTCACAAAGACATACACTAATACCCAGGAACACAGACACACACTGATACCCAGTAACACTGAGACACACTGACACCCAGTAACAAAGACATACACTGATACCAAGTCAGAAAGACACACACTGACACCCAGTAACAAAGAATTACACTGATACCAATCACAAAGACATACACTGATACCCAGTAACACAGACACACCCTGACACCAAGTAACAAAGACATACACTGATCCCCAGTAACAAAGACACACAATTACACCAAGTAACAAAGACAGACACAGATACCCAGTAACACAGACACACACTTTCACCAAGTAACAAAGACATACACTGACACCCAGTAACAAAGACTTACACTGACACCCACTAACACAGACACACACGGACACCAAGTAACAAAGACACACCCTTACACCAAGTAACACAGACACACACTGACACCCAGTAACACAGACACACACTTACACCAAGCAACACAGACATACACTGACACCAAGTAACAAAGACATACACTGATACCCAGTAACACAGACACACACGGACACCAAGTAACAAAGACACACACTTACACCAAGTAACACAGACACACACAGACACCCAGTAACACAGACACACACTTACACCAAGTGACACAGACATACACTGACACCAAGTAACAAAAACATACACTGATACCCAGTAACACAGACACACACTTACACCAAGTAACACAGACATACACTGACACCAAGTAACACAGACACACACTGACAACCAGTAAAACAGACACACACTTACACCAAGTAACACATACATACTCTGACACCAAGTAACAAAGACATACACTGATACCCAGTAACACAGACACACACTTACACCAAGTAACACAGACATACACTGACACCAAGTAACAAAGACATACAATGATACACAGGAACACAGACACACACTTACACCAAGTAACACAGAGACACATAAAACCAAGTAACAAAGACATACACTAACACCAAGTAACACAGACATACACTGACACCAAGTAACAAAGACATACAATTACACCAAGTAACAAAGACACACACTTACACCAAGTAACAAAGACAGACACTGATACCCAGTAACACAGACACACATTAACACCAAGTAACAATGACATACACTGACACCCAGTAACACAAACAAACACACACTGACACCCAGTAACACAGAGAAACACTAATAAACAGTAACAAAGACATACACTGACACCAATTAACACAGTCACACACTGACACCAATTAACAAAGACATACACTGACACCAAGTCTCTAAGACATACACTGATACCAAGTCACAAAGACATACACTGATACACAGTAACACAGACACACACTGACACCAAGTAACAAATACATACAATGACACCAAGTAACAAAGACATACACTTACACCAAGTAACAAAGACAGACAATTACACCAAGTAACAAAGACATCCACTTACACCAAATATTTTGACATACACTGACACCAAGTAACAAAGACATTCACTGATACCCAGTAACACAGACACACACTTACACCAAGTAACAAAGACATACACTGACACCAAGTCAAAAAGACACAAACTGACACCCAGTAACAAAGTCATACACTGACACCAAGTCACAAAGACATACACTGATACCCAGTAACACAGACACACACATACACCAAGTAACACAGACAAACACTGACACCAAGTCACAAAGACATACACTGATACCCAGGAACACAGACACGCACTTACCCCAAGTAACACAGACACACACTTACACCAAGTAACAAAGACATACACTTACACCAAGTAACACAGACATACACTGACACTAAGTAACAAAGACATACAATTACACCAAGTAACAAAGACACACACATACACCAAGTAACACAGATATACACTGACACCAAGTAACAAAGACATGCACTGACACCCAGTAACACAGACACACACGGACACCAAGTGATAAAGACACACACTTACACCAAGTAACACAGACACACACTGACACCCAATAACACAGACACACACTTACATCAAGTAACACAGACATACACTGACACCAAGTAACAAAGACATACACTGATACCCAGTAACACTGACACACACTTACACCAAGTAACACGGACATACACTGACACCAAGTAACAAAGACATACACTGATACCCAGGAACACAGACACACACTTACACCAAGTAACACAGACACACACTTACACAAAGTAACAAATACATACACTAACACCAAGTAACACAGACATACACTGACACCAAGAAACAAAGACACACAATTACACCAAGTAACACAGACACACACTTACACCAAGTAACAAAGACATACACTTACACCCAGTAACACAAACAAACACACACTGACACACAGTAACACAGAGAAACACTAATAAAAAGTAACAAAGACATGCACTGACACCAATTAACACAGTCACACACTGACATCCAGTAACAAAGACATACACTGACACCAAGTCACAAAGACATACACTGATACCCAGTAACACAGACACACACTGACACCAAGTAAAAAAGACATACACTGACGCCAAGTAACAAAGACATACACTTACACCAAGTAACAAAGACAGACAATTACACCAAGTAACAAAGACATCCACTTGCACCAAATATTTTGACATACACTGACACCAAGTAACAAAGACATACACTGATACCCAGTAACACAGACACACACTTAGACCAAGTAACAAAGACATCCACTGACCCCAAGTTACAAAGACACACACTGACACCCAGTAACAAAGACATGCACTGACACCAAGTCACAAAGACATACACTGATACCCAGTAACAGAGACACACACTTACACCAAGTAACAAAGACATTCACTGACACCCAGTAACATCGACATACACTGACACCCAGTAACACAGACACACACTGACACCAAGTAACAAAGACACAGACTTACACCAAGTAACACAGACATACACTGACACCAAGTAACAAAGACATACACTGATACAAGGGAACACAGACACACACTTACACCAAGTAACACAGTCACACACTTACACCAAGTAACAAAGACATGCACTTGCACCAAGTAACACAGACATACACTGACACCAAATAACAAAGACATACAGTTACACCAAAGAACAAAGACACACACTTACACCAAGTAACAAAGACAGACACTGATACCCAGTAACACAGACACACACTTACACCAAGTAACAAAGACATACACTGACACCCAGTAACACAAACAAACACACACTGACACCCAGGAACACAGAGAAACACTAATAAACAGTAACACAGACATACACTGACACCAAGTAACACAGATACACACTGACACACAGTAACAAAGACATACACTGACACCAAGTCACAAAGCCAAGCACTGACACCAAGTAACAAAGACATACAATTACACCAAGTAACAAAGACACACACTTACACCAAGTAACAAAGACAGACACTGATACCCGGCAACACAGACACACACTTACACCAAGGAACACAGTCACACACTTACACCAAGTAACAAAGACATACACTTACACCAAGTAACACAGACATGCACTGACACCAAGTAACAAAGACATACACTTACACCAAGTAACACAGACATGCACTGACACCAAGTAACAAAGACATACAATTACACGAAGTAACAAAGACACACACGTACACCAAGTAACAAAGACATACACTGACACCCAGTAACACAAACAAACGCACACTGACACACAGTAACACAGAGAAACACTAATAAAAAGTAACAAAGTCATACCCTGACACCAATTAACACAGTCACACACTGACACCAAGTAACAAAGACATACACTGACACCAAGTAACACAGTCATACACTGACACCAAGTAACAAAGACATACACTGATTCCCCGTAACACAGACACACAAGTACACCAAGTAACACAGACACACTCTTACACCAAGTAACAAAGACATACACTTACACCAAGTAACACTGACATCCACTGACACCAAGTAACAAAGACATACAATTACACCAAGTAACAAAGACACACACTTACACCAAGTAACTCAGATAACACTGACACAAAGTAACAAAGACATGCACTGACACACAGTAACACAGACACACACGGACACCAAGTAACAAAGACACACACTTACACCAAGTAACACAGACATACACTGACACCCAGTAACACAGACACACACTTACAACAAGTAACACAGACATACACTGACACCAAGTAACAAAGACGTACACTGATACCCAGGAACACAGACACACACTTACACCAAGTAACACAGTCACACACTTACACCAATTAACAAAGACATACACTTACACCAGGTAACACAGACATACACTGACACCAAGTAACAAAGACATACAATTACACCAAGTGACAAAGACAAACACTTACACCAAGTAACAAAGACAGACACTGATACCCAGTAACACAGACACACACTTACACCAAGTAACAAAGACATACACTGACACCCAGTAACACAAACAAACACACATTGACACCCAGTAACACAGAGAAACACTAATAAACAGTAACACAGACATGTACTGACACCAAGTAACACAGACGCACACTGACACCCAGTAACAAAGACATACACTGACACCAGGTCACAAAGTCATACACTGATACCAAGTCACAAAGACATACACTGATACCCAGTAACACAGACACACACTGACACAAAGTAACAAAGACATACACTGACACCAAGTCACTAAGACACACACTGACACCCAGTAACAAAGACATACACTGACACCCAGTAACACAGACACACACTTACACTAAGTAACAAAGACATACACTGATACCAAGTCACAAAGACATACACTGATACCCAGTAACACAGACACACACTGACACAAAGTAACAAAGACATACACTTACACCAAGTAACACAGACATGCACTGACACCAGGTCACAAAGTCATACACTGATACCAAGTCACAAAGACATACACTGATACCCAGTAACACAGACACACACTGACACAAAGTAACAAAGACATACACTGACACCAAGTCACAAAGACACACACTGACACCCAGTAACAAAGACATACACTGACACCAAGTCACAAAGACATACACTGACACCAAGTCACAAAGACACACACTGACACCCAGTAACAAAGGCATACACTGACACCAAGTCACAAAGACATACACTGATACCCAGTAACAAAGACAGACACTGATACCCAGTAACACAGACGCACACTTACACCAAGTAACAAAGACATAGACTTACACCAAATAACACAGACATACACTTACACCAAGTATTTTGACATACACTTACACCAAGTAACAAAGACATACACTGACACCCAGTAACAAAGACATTCACTGACAACAAGTCACAAACACATACACTGACACCAAGTAACAAAGACATACACTTACACCAAGTAAGAAAGACATACACTGACACCCAGGAACACAGACACACACTGACACCAAGTAACAAAGACACACAATTACACCAAGTAACACAGACATACACTGACACGAAGTAACAAAGACAGACTATTACACCAAGTAATAAATACATACACCTTTCTTTCTTTTGGGCCTCCTTATCTCGAGAGACAATGGATACGCGCCTGGAGGAGGTCAGTGGTTTGTGAAGCAGCGCCTGGAGAGGCTATAAATGCCAATTCTGGAGTGACAGGCTCTTCCACAGGTGCTGCAGAGAAATTTGTTTGTTGGGGCTGTTGCACAGTTGGCTCTCCCCTTGCGCCTCTGTCTTTTTTCCTGCCAACTACTAAGTCTCTTCGACTCGCCACAATTTAGCCCTGTCTTTATGGCTGCCCGCCAGCTCTGGCGAATGCTGGCAACTGACTCCCAGGACTTGTGATCAATGTCACACGATTTCATGTCTCGTTTGCAGACGTCTTTATAACGGAGACATGGACGGCCGGTGGGTCTGATACCAGTGGCGAGCTCGCTGTACAATGTGTCTTTGGGGATCCTGCCATCTTCCATGCGGCTCACATGGCCAAGCCATCTCAAGCGCCGCTGACTCAGTAGTGTGTATAAGCTGGGGGTGTTGGCCGCTTCAAGGACTTCTGTGTTGGAGATATAGTCCTGCCACCTGATGCCAAGTATTCTCCGAAGGCAGCGAAGATGGAATGAATTGAGACGTCGCTCTTGGCTGGCATACGTTGTCCAGGCCTCACTGCCGTAGAGCAAGGTACTGAGGACACAGGCCTGATACACTCGGACTTTTGTGTTCCGTGTCAGTGCGCCATTTTCCCACACTCTCTTGGCCAGTCTGGACATAGCAGCGGAAGCCTTACCCATGCGCTTGTTGATTTCTGCATCTAGAGACAGGTTACTGGTGATAGTTGAGCCTAGGTAGGTGAACTCTTGAACCACTTCCAGAGCGTGATCGCCAATATTGATGGATGGAGCATTTCTGACATCCTACCCCATGATGTTCTTTTTTTTGAGGCTGATGGTTAGGCCAAATTCATTGCAGGCAGACGCAAACCTGTCGATGAGACTCTGCAGGCATTCTTCAGTGTGAGATGTTAAAGCAGCATCGTCAGCAAAGAGGAGTTCTCTGATGAGGACTTTCCGTACTTTGGACTTCGCTCTTAGACGGGCAAGGTTGAACAACCTTCCCCCTGATCTTGTGTGGAGGAAAATTCCTTCTTCAGAGGATTTGAACGCATGTGAAAGCAGCAGGGAGAAGAAAATCCCAAAAAGTGTGGGTGCGAGAACACAGCCCTGTTTCACACCACTCAGGATCGGAAAGGGCTCTGATGAGGAGCCACCATGTTGAAGTGTGCCTCTCATATTGTCATGGAATGAGGTGATGATACTTAGTAGCTTTGGTGGACATCCGATCTTTTCTAGTAGTCTGAAGAGACCACGTCTGCTGACGAGGTCAAAGGCTTTGGTGACATCAATGAAAGCAATGTCGAGGGGCATCTGTTGTTCACGGCATTTCTCCTGTATCTGACGAAGGGAGAACAACATGTCAATAGTCGATCTCTCTGCACGAAAGCCACACTGTGCCTCAGGGTAGACGCGCTCGGCCAGCTTCTGGAGCCTGTTCAGAGCGACTCGAGCAAAGACTTTCCCCACTATGCTGAACAGGGAGATTCCACGGTAGTTGTTGCAGTCACCGCGGTCACCTTTGTTTTTATAGAGGGTGATGATGTTGGCATCGCGCATGTCCTGGGGTACTGCTCCCTCGTCGCAGCACAGGCATAGCAGTTCATGTAGTGCTGAGAGTATAGCAGGCTTGGCACTCTTGATTATTTCAGGGGTAATGCTGTCCTTCCCAGGGGCTTTTCCGCTGGCTAGGGAATCAATGGCATCACTGACTTCCAATTTGGTTGGCTGTATGTCCAGCTCATCCATGACTGGTAGAGGCTGGGCTGCATTGAGGGCAGTCTCAGTGACAGCATTCTCCCTGGAGTACAGCAAGTATTTTGACATACACTGACACCAAGTAACAAAGACATACACTTACACCAAGTAACAAAGACATACACTGACACAAAGTCACAAAGACACACACTGACACCCAGTAACACAGACACACACTTACACCAAGTAACAAAGACATACACTGACACCAAGTCACAAAGACACACACTGACAACCAGTAACAAAGACATACACTGACACCGAGTCACAAAGACATACACTGATACCCAGTAACAAAGACATACACTGATACCCAGTAACACAGACACACACTTACACCAGGTAACAAACAAATCCACTGACAACAAGTCACTAACACATACACTGGCACCAAGTAACAAAGACATACACTTGCACCAAGTAACAAAGACATACACTTACACCAAGTAACAAAGACATACACTGATACCCAGTAACACAGACACACACTTACACCAAGTAACAAAGACATACACTGATACCCAGTAACAAAGACATACACTGACACCCATTAACACAGAAACACACGGACACCAAGTAACAAAGACACACACTTACACCAAGTAACACAGACACACACTGAAACCCAGTAACACAGACACACACGGACACCAAGTAACAAAGACACACACTTACACCAAGTAACACAGACACACACTGACACCCAGTAACACAAACAAACACACTGACACCCAGTAACACAGACACACACTGACACCAAGTAACAAAGACATACACTGACATCAAGTATCACAGACACACACTGGGCGGCACAGTGGCGCAGTGGTTCGCACTGCAGCCTCACAGCTCCATGGACCCGGTTTCGATTCTGGGTACTGCCTGTGCGGAGTTTGCAAGTTCTCCCTGTGTCTGCGTGGGTTTTCTCCGGGTGCTCCGGTTTCCTCCCACATGCCAAAGACTTGCAGGTTGGTAGGTTAATTGGCCATTATAAATTGCCCCTAGTATAGGTGGGTGGCAGGGAAATATATAGGGACCGGTGGGGATGTTATTGGAATATGGGATTCGTGTAGGATTTGGATAAATGGTTGGTTAATGGTCGGCACAGACTCGGTGGTCCTAAGGGCCTGTTTCAGTGCTGTATCTCTAAACTAAACTAAATACTGACACCTAGTGTCACATACACACACTGACCCCCAGTAACAAAGACATACACTTACACCAAGTAACAAAGACACATACTTACACCAAGTAACACAGACATACACTGACACCAAGTAACAAAGACATACACTTACACCAAGTAACAAAGACACATATTTACACCAAGTAACACAGACATACACTGACACCAAGTAACAAAGACATACACTTACACCAAGTAACAAAGACAGACAATTACAGCAAGTAACAAAGACATACACTTACACCAAGTATTTTGTCATACAATGACACCAAGTCACAAACACATACACTGACACCAAGTAACAAAGACATACACTGACACCCAGTAACAAAGAAATCCACTGACAACAAGTCACTAACACATACACTGGCACCAAGTAACAAAGACATACACTTGCACCAAGTGACAAAGACATACACTGACACCCAGGAACACAGACACACATTGACACAAAGTAACAAAGACACACACTTACACCAAGTAACAAAGACATACACTTACACCAAGTATTTTGACACACACTTACACCAAGTCACAAAGACACACACTGACACCCAGTAACACAGACACACACTGACACCCAGTAAAAAAGACATACACTGACACCAAGTCACAAAGACATACACTGATACCAAGTCACAAAGACATACACTCATACCCAGTAACAAAGACATACACTGATACCCAGTAACACAGACACACACTTACACCAAGTAACAAAGACATACACTGACACCAAGTCACAAAGACATACACTCATACCCAGTAACAAAGACATACACTGATACCCAGTAACACAGACACACACTGATACCCAGTAACACAGACACACACTTACACCAAGTAACAAAGACATACACTGACACCAAGTCACAAAGACACAAACTGACACCAAGTAACAAGGACATACACTGACAACCAGTAACAAAGACATCCACTGACAACAAGTCACAAACACATACACTTACACCAAGTAACAAAGACAAACACTTACACCAAGTAACAAAGACATACACTGACACCCAGGAACAAAGACATCCACTGACAACAAGTCACAAACAAATACACTGACACCCAGTAACAAAGAAATCCACTGACAACAAGTCACGAACACAAACTAAATACTGACACCTAGTGTCACATACACACACTGACCCCCAGTAACAAAGACATACACTTACACCAAGTAACAAAGACATACACTGACCCCCAGTAACAAAGACATACACTGACACCAAGTAACAAAGGCAGACAATTACACCAAGTCACAAACACATACACTGACACCAAGTAACAAAGATAGACACTGACACCAAGTAACAAAGACATACACTGACAGCCAGTAACAAAGAAATCCACTGACAACAAGTCACTAACACATACACTGGCACCAAGAAACAAAGACATACACTTGCACCAAGTAACAAAGACATACACTGACACCCAGGAACATTGACACAAAGTAACAAAGACACACACTTACACCAAGTAACAAAGACATACACTGACACCAAGTATTTTGGCACACACTTACACCAAGTAACAAAGACATACACTGACACCAAGTCACAAAGACACCCACTGACACCCAGTAACACAGACACACACTGACACCAAGTAACACAGACACACACTGACACCCAGTAAAAAAGACATACACTGACACCAAGTCACAAAGACATACACTGATACCAAGTCACAAAGACATTCACTGACACCCAGTAACGCAGACACACACTTACACCAAGTAACAAAGACATACACTGACACCAAGTCACAAAGACATACACTCATACCCAGTAACAAAGATATACACTGACACCCAGTAACAAAGAAATCCACTGACAACAAGTCACTAACACATACACTTACACCAAGTAACAAAGACACACACTTACACCACGTAACTCAGATATACACTGACACCAAGTAACAAAGACATGCACTGACACCCAGTAAAACAGACACACACGGACACCAAGTAACAAAGACACACACTTACACCAAGTAACACAGACATACACTGACACCAAGTAACAAAGACATACACTGATACCCAGGAACACAGACACACACTTACACCAAGTAACACAGTCACACACTTACACCAAGTAACAAAGACACACACTGACACCAAGTAACAAAGACATACATTTACACGAAGTAACAAAGACACACACTTACACCAAGTAACAAAGACAGACAATGATACCCAGTAACACAGACACACACTTACACCAAGTAACAAAGACATACACTGACACCCAGTAACACAAACAAACACACTTTGACACCCAGTAACACAGAGAAACACTAATAAACAGTAACACAGACATATACTGACACCAAGTAACACAGACGCACACTGACACCCAGTAACAAAGACATGCACTGACACCAAGTCACAAAGACTCCCACTGACACCCAGTAACACAGACACACACTGACACCAAGTAACACAGACACACACTGACACCCAGTAAAAAAGACATACACTGACACCAAGTCACAAAGACATACACTGATACCAAGTCACAAAGACATTCACTGATACCCAGTAACGCAGACACACACTTGCACCAAGTAACAAAGACATACACTGACACCAAGTCACAAAGACATACACTCATACCCAGTAACAAAGATATACACTGACACCCAGTAACAAAGAAATCCACTGACAACAAGTCACTAACACATACACTTAGACCAAGTAACAAAGACACACACTTACACCAAGTAACTCAGATATACACTGACACCAAGTAACAAAGACATGCACTGACACCCAGTAAAACAGACACACACGGACACCAAGTAACAAAGACACACACTTACACCAGGTAACACAGACATACACTGACACCAAGTAACAAAGACATACACTGATACCCAGGAACACAGACACACACTTACACCAAGTAACACAGTCACATACTTACACCAAGTAACAAAGACACACACTTACACCAAGTAACGAAGACACACACTGACACCAAGTAACAAAGACATACATTTACACGAAGTAACAAAGACACACACTTACACCAAGTAACTAACACAGACACTGATACCCAGTAACACAGACACACACTTACACCAAGTAACAAAGACATACACTGACACCCAGTAACACAAACAAACACACATTGACACCCAGTAACACAGAGAAACGCTAATAAACAGTAACACAGACATATACTGACACCAAGTAACACAGACGCACACTGACACCCAGTAACAAAGACATGCACTGACACCAGGTCACAAAGTCATACACTGATACCAAGTCACAAAGACATACACTGATACCCAGTAACACAGACACACACTGACACCCAGTAACAAAGACATGCACTGACACCAGGTCACAAAGTCATACACTGATACCAAGTCACAAAGACATACACTGATACCCAGTAACACAGACACACACTGACACCCAGTAACAAAGACATACACTGACACCCAGTAACACAGACACACACTTACACCAAGTAACAAAGACATACACTGACACCAAGTCACAAAGACAGACACTGACACCAATTAACAAAGACATACATTTACACGAAGTAACAAAGACACACACTTACACCAAGTAACAAAGACAGACACTGATACCCAGTAACACAGACACACACTTACACCAAGTAACAAAGACATACACTGACACCCAGTAACACAAACAAACACACATTTACACCCAGTAACACAGAGAAACACTAATAAACAGTAACACAGACATATACTGACACCAAGTAACACAGACGCACACTGACACCCAGTAACAAAGACATACATTTACACGAAGTAACAAAGACACACACTTACACCAAGTAACTAACACAGACACTGATACCCAGTAACACAGACACACACTTACACCAAGTAACAAAGACATACACTGACACCCAGTAACACAAACAAACACACATTGACACCCAGTAACACAGAGAAACGCTAATAAACAGTAACACAGACATATACTGACACCAAGTAACACAGACGCACACTGACACCCAGTAACAAAGACATGCACTGACACCAGGTCACAAAGTCATACACTGATACCAAGTCACAAAGACATACACTGATACCCAGTAACACAGACACACACTGACACCCAGTAACAAAGACATGCACTGACACCAGGTCACAAAGTCATACACTGATACCAAGTCACAAAGACATACACTGATACCCAGTAACACAGACACACACTGACACCCAGTAACAAAGACATACACTGACACCCAGTAACACAGACACACACTTACACCAAGTAACAAAGACATACACTGACACCAAGTCACAAAGACACACACTGACACCAAGTAACAAAGACATACATTTACACGAAGTAACAAAGACACACACTTACACCAAGTAACAAAGACAGACACTGATACCCAGTAACACAGACACACACTTACACCAAGTAACAAAGACATACACTGACACCCAGTAACACAAACAAACACACATTGACACCCAGTAACACAGAGAAACACTAATAAACAGTAACACAGACATATACTGACACCAAGTAACACAGACGCACACTGACACCCAGTAACAAAGAAATGCACTGACACCAGGTCACAAAGTCATACACTGATACCAAGTCACAAAGACATACACTGACACCAAGTCACAAAGACACACACTGACACCCAGTAACAAAGACATCCACTGACACCCAGTAACACAGACACACACTTACACCAAGTAACAAAGACATACACTGACACCAAGTCACAAAGACACACACTGACACCCAGTAACAAAGACATACACTGACACCCAGTAACAAAGACATACACTGACACCAAGTCACAAAGACAGACACTGATACCCAGTAACAAAGACATTCACTGATACCCAGTAACGCAGACACACACTTACACCAAGTAACAAAGACATACACTGACACCAAGTCACAAAGACATACACTCATACCCAGTAACAAAGACATACACTGACACCCAGTAACAAAGAAATCCACTGACAACAAGTCACTAACACATACACTTACACCAAGTAACAAAGACACACACTTACACCAAGTAACTCAGATATACACTCACACCAAGTAACAAAGACATGCACTGACACCCAGTAAAACAGACACACACGGACACCAAGTAACAAAGACACACACTTACACCAAGTAACACAGACATACACTGACACCAAGCAACAAAGACATACACTGATACCCAGGAACACAGACACACACTTACACCAAGTAACACAGTCACACACTTACACCAAGTAACAAAGACACACACTTACACCAAGTAACAAAGACACACACTGACACCAAGTAACAAAGACATACATTTACACGAAGTAACAAAGACACACACTTACACCAAGTAACAAAGACAGACACTGATACCCAGTAACACAGACACACACTTACACCAAGTAACAAAGACATACACTGACACCCAGTAACACAAACAAACACACATTGACACCCAATAACACAGAGAAACACTAATAAACAGTAACACAGACATATACTGACACCAGGTAACACAGACGCACACTGACAACCAGTAACAAAGACATGCACTGACACCAGGTCACAAAGTCATACACTGATACCAAGTCACAAAGACATACACTGATACCCAGTAACACAGACACACACTGACACAAAGTAACAAAGACATACACTGACACCAAGTCACAAAGACACACACTGACACCCAGTAACAGAGACATTCACTGACACCCAGTAACACAGACACACACTTACACCAAGTAACAAAGACATACACTGACACCAAGTCACAAAGACACACACTGACACCCAGTAACAAAGACATACACTGACACCCAGTAACAAAGACATACACTGACACCAAGTCACAAAGACATACACTGATACCCAGTAACAAAGACATACACTGATACCCAGTAACACAGACGCACACTTCCACCAAGTAACAAAGACATACACTGACAACAAGACACAAACACATACACTGACACGAAGTAACAAAGACAGACTATTACACCAAGTAATAAATACATTCACCTACACCAAGTATTTTGACATACACTGACACCAAGTAACAAAGACATACACTGATACCCATTAACACAGACACACACTTACACCAAGTAACAAAGACATACACTGACACCAAGTCACAAAGACACACACTGACACCCAGTAACAAAGACATACACTGACACCAAGTAACAAAGACATACACCGATACCCAGTAACACAGACACACTCTTGCACCAAGTAACAAAGACATACACTGACACCAAGTCACAAAGACATACTCTCATACCCAGTAACAAAGACATACACTGATACCCAGTAACACAGACACAAACTGACACCAAGTAACAAAGACATAAACTGATACCCAGTAACACAGACGCACACTTACACCAAGTAACAAAGACATACACTTACACCAGGTAACGCAGACATTCACTTACACCAAGTATTTTGACATACACTTACACCAAGTAACAAAGACATACACTGACACCCAGTAACAAAGACATTCACTGACAACAAGTCACAAACACATGCACTGACACGAAGTAACAAAGACAGACTATTACACCAAGTAATAAATACATACACCTACACCAAGTATTTTGACATACACTGACACCAAGTAACAAAGACATACACTGATACCCAGTAACACAGACACACACTTACACCAAGTAACAAAGACATACACTGACACCCAGTAACACAAACAAACACACATTGACACCCAGTAACACAGAGAAACACTAATAAACAGTAACAAAGACACATACTTACACCAAGTAACACAGACATACACTGACACCAAGTAACAAAGACATACACTTACACCAAGTAACAAAGACAGACAATTACACCAAGTAACAAACACATACACTGACACCCAGGAACAAAGACACACATTGACACAAAGTAACAAAGACACACACTTACACCAAGTAACAAAGACATACACTTACACCAAGTATTTTGACACACACTTACACCAAGTAACAAAGACATACACTGACACCCAGTAACACAGACACACACTGACACCAAGTAACACAGACACACACTGACACCCAGTAAAAAAGACATACACTGACACAAAGTAACAAAGACATACACTGACACCAAGTCACAAAGACACACACTGACAACCAGTAACAAAGACATACTCTGACACCGAGTCACAAAGACATACACTGATACCCAGTAACAAAGACAGACACTGATACCCAGTAACACAGACGCACACTTACACCAAGTAACAAAGACATACACTGACAACAAGTCACAAACACATACACTGACACGAAGTAACAAAGACAGACTATTACACCAAGTAATAAATACATTCACCTACACCAAGTATTTTGACATACACGAACACCAAGTAACAAAGACATACACTGATACCCATTAACACAGACACACAATTACACCAAGTAACGAAGACATACACTGACACCAAGTCACAAAGACACACACTGACACCCAGTAACAAAGACATATACTGACACCAAGTAACAAAGACATACACTGATACCCAGTAACACAGACACACACTTGCACCAAGTAACAAAGACATACACTGACACCAAGTCACAAAGACATACTCTCATACCCAGTAACAAAGACATACACTGATACCCAGTAACACAGACACAAACTGACACCAAGTAACAAAGACATACACTGATACCCAGTAACACAGACGCACACTTACACCAAGTAACAAAGACATACACTTACACCAGGTAACGCAGACATTCACTTACACCAAGTATTTTGACATACACTTACACCAAGTAACAAAGACATACACTGACACCCAGTAACAAAGACATTCACTGACAACAAGTCACAAACACATGCACTGACACGAAGTAACAAAGACAGACTATTACAACAAGTAATAAATACATACACCTACACCAAGTATTTTGACATACACTGATTCCAAGTAACAAAGACATACACTGATACCCAGTAACACAGACACACACTTACACCAAGTAACAAAGACATACACTGACACCAAGTCACAAAGACACACACTGACACCCAGTAACAAAGACATACACTGACACCAAGTAACAAAGACATACACTGATACCCAGTAACACAGACACACACTTGCACCAAGTCACAAAGACATACACTGACACCAAGTCACAAAGACATACTCTCATACCCAGTAACAAAGACATACACTGATACCCAGTAACACAGACACACACTTACACCAAGTAACAAAGACATACACTGATACCCAGTAACACAGACGCACACTTACACCAAGTAACAAAGACATACACTTACACCAGGTAACGCAGACATTCACTTACACCAAGTATTTTGACATACACTTACACCAAGTGACAAAGACATACACTGACACCCAGTAACAAAGACATTCACTGACAACAAGTCACAAACACATGCACTGACACGAAGTAACAAAGACAGACTATTACACCAAGTAATAAATACATACACCTACACCAAGTATTTTGACATACACTGACACCAAGTAACAAAGACATACACTGATACCCAGTAACACAGACACACACTTACACCAAGTAACAAAGACATACACTGACACCAAGTCACAAAGACACACACTGACAACCAGTAACAAAGACATACTCTGACACCGAGTCACAAAGACATACACTGATACCCAGTAACAAAGACAGACACTGATACCCAGTAACACAGACACACACTTGCACCAAGTAACAAAGACATACACTGACACCAAGTCACAAAGACATACTCTCATACCCAGTAACAAAGACATACACTGATACCCAGTAACACAGACACAAACTGACACCAAGTAACAAAGACATACACTGATACCCAGTAACACAGACGCACACTTACACCAAGTAAGAAAGACATTCACTTACACCAGGTAACGCAGACATTCACTTACACCAAGTATTTTGACATACACTTACACCAAGTAACAAAGACATAGACTTACACCAAGTAACACAGACATACTCTGACAACAAGTCACAAACACATACACTGACACGTAGTAACAAAGACAGACTATTACACCAAGTAATAAATACATACACCTACACCAAGTATTTTGACATACACTGATTCCAAGTAACAAAGACATACACTGATACCCAGTAACACAGACACACAGTTACACCAAGTAACAAAGACATACACTGACTCCAAGTCACAAAGACACACACTGACAACCAGTAACAAAGACATACTCTGACACCGAGTCACAAAGACATACACTGATACCCAGTAACAAAGACATACACTGATACCCAGTAACACAGACACACACTGACACCAAGTAACAAAGACATACACTGACACACAGTAACAAAGACATACACTGACACCCAGTAACACAGACACACACGGACACCAAGTAACAGAGACACACACTTACACCAAGTAACACAGACACACACTGACACCCAGTAACACAAACAAACACACTGACACCCAGTAACACAGACACACACATTGACACCCAGTAACAAAAACATACACTGACATCAAGTAACACAGACACACACTGGGCGGCACTGTGGCGCAGTAATTAGCACTGCAGCCTCACAGCTCCAGGGACCCGGGTTCGATTCTGGGTACTGCCTGTGCGGAGTTTGCAAGTTCTCCCTGCGTTTGCATGGGGATCCTCCGGGTCCTCCGGTTTCCTCCCACATGCCAAAGACTTGCAGGTTGGTAGGTTAATTGGCCATTATAAATTGCCCCTAGTATAGGTAGGTGGTAGGGAAATATATAGGGACCGGTGGGGATGTTATTGGAATATGGGATTCGTGTAGGATTAGTATAAATGGTTGGTTAATGGTCGGCACAGACTCGGTGGTCCGAAGGGCCTGTTTAAGTGCTGTATCTCTGAACTAAAGTAAATACTGACACCTAGTGTCACATACACACACTGACCCCCAGTAACAAAGACATACACTTACAACAAGTAACAAAGACACATACTTACACCAAGTAACACAGACATACACTGACACCAAGTAACAAAGACATACACTTACACCAAGTAACAAAGACAGACAATTACACCAAGTAACAAACACATACACTGACACCCAGGAACAAAGACACACATTGACACAAAGTAACAAAGACACACACTTACACCAAGTAACAAAGACATACACTTACACCAAGTATTTTGACACACACTTACACCAAGTAACAAAGACATACACTGACACCCAGTAACACAGACACACACTGACACCAAGTAACACAGACACACACTGACACCCAGTAAAAAAGACATACACTGACACAAAGTAACAAAGACATACACTGACACCAAGTCACAAAGCCACACACTGACACCCAGTAACAAAGACATACACTGACACCCAGTAACACAGACACACACTTACAACAAGTAACACAGACACACACTTACAACAAGTAACAAAGACACACACTTACACCAAGTAACAAAGACATACACTGACACCAAGTCACAAAGACATACACTGACACCAAGTAACAAAGACACACACTGACACCCAGTAACAAAGACATACACTGACACCAAGTCACAAAGACATACACTGATACCCAGTAACAAAGACAGACACTGATACCCAGTAACACAGACGCACACTTACACCCAGTAACACAGACATACACTGACACCAAGTAACAAAGACATACACTTACACCAAGTAACAAAGACATAGACTTACACCAAGTAACACAGACATACACTGACAACAAGTCACAAACGCATACACTGACACGAAGTAACAAAGACAGACTATTACACCAAGTAATAAATACATTCACCTGCACCAAGTATTTTGACATACACTGACACCAAGTAACAAAGACATACACTGATACCCAGTAACACAGACACACACTTACACCAAGTAACAAAGACATACACTGACACCAAGTCACAAAGACACACACTGACACCCAGTAACAAAGACATACACTGACACCAAGTAACAAAGACATGCACGTACACCAAGTAACAAAGACATACACTGACACCAAGTCACAAAGACACACACTGACAACCAGTAACAAAGACATACACTGACACCGAGTCACAAAGACATACACTGACACCAAGTAACAAAGACATACACTGATACCCAGTAACACAGACACACACTTACACCAAGTAACAAAGACATACACTGACACCAAGTCACAAAGACACACACTGACAACCAGTAACAAAGACATACTCTGACACCGAGTCACAAAGACATACACTGATACCCAGTAACAAAGACATACACTGATACCCAGTAACACAGACACACACTGACACCAAGTAACAAAGACATACACTGACACACAGTAACAAAGACATACACTGACACCCAGTAACACAGACACACACGGACACCAAGTAACAAAGACACACACTTACACCAAGTAACACAGACACACACTGATACCCAGTAACACAGACACACACTGACACCAAGTAACAAAGACATACACTGACACACAGTAACAAAGACACACACTGACACCCAGTAACACAGACACACACGGACACCAAGTAACAGAGACACACACTTACACCAAGTAACACAGACACACACTGACACCCAGTAACACAAACAAACACACTGACACCCAGTAACACAGACACACACATTGACACCCAGTAACAAAAACATACACTGACACCCAGTAACACAGACACACACTGACACCAAGTAACACAGACACACACTGACACCCAGTAAAAAAGACATACACTGACACAAAGTAACAAAGACATACACTGACACCAAGTCACAAAGACACACACTGACACCCAGTAACAAAGACATACACTGACACCCAGTAACACAGACACACACTGACACCAAGTAACACAGACACACACTTACAACAAGTAACACAGACACACACTTACAACAAGTAACAAAGACACACACTTACACCAAGTAACAAAGACATACACTGACACCAAGTCACAAAGACATACACTGACACCAAGTAACAAAGACACACACTGACACCCAGTAACAAAGACATACACTGACACCAAGTCACAAAGACATACACTGATACCCAGTAACAAAGACAGACACTGATACCCAGTAACACAGACGCACACTTACACCCAGTAACACAGACATACACTGACACCAAGTAACAAAGACATACACTTACACCAAGTAACAAAGACATAGACTTACACCAAGTAACACAGACATACACTGACAACAAGTCACAAACGCATACACTGACACGAAGTAACAAAGACAGACTATTACACCAAGTAATAAATATATTCACCTGCACCAAGTATTTTGACATACACTGACACCAAGTAACAAAGACATACACTGATACCCAGTAACACAGACACACACTTACACCAAGTAACAAAGACATACACTGACACCAAGTCACAAAGACACACACTGACACCCAGTAACAAAGACATACACTGACACCAAGTAACAAAGACATACACGTACACCAAGTAACAAAGACATACACTGACACCAAGTCACAAAGACACACACTGACAACCAGTAACAAAGACATACACTGACACCGAGTCACAAAGACATACACTGACACCAAGTAACAAAGACATACACTGATACCCAGTAACACAGACACACACTTACACCAAGTAACAAAGACATACACTGACACCAAGTCACAAAGACACACACTGACAACCAGTAACAAAGACATACTCTGACACCGAGTCACAAAGACATACACTGATACCCAGTAACAAAGACATACACTGATACCCAGTAACACAGACACACACTGACACCAAGTAACAAAGACATACACTGACACACAGTAACAAAAACATACACTGACACCCAGTAACACAGACACACACGGACACCAAGTAACAAAGACACACACTTACACCAAGTAACACAGACACACACTGACACCCAGTAACACAAACAAACACACTGACACCCAGTAACACAGACACACACTGGGCGGCACTGTGGCGCAGCGGTTAGCACTGCAGCCTCACAGCTCCAGGGACCCGGGTTCGATTCTGGGTACTGCCTGTGCGGAGTTTGCAAGTTCTCCCTGCGTTTGCATGGGTTTCCTCCGGGTCCTCCGGTTTCCTCCCACATGCCAAAGACTTGCAGGTTGGTAGGTTAATTGGCCATTATAAATTGCCCCTAGTATAGGTAGGTGGTAGGGAAATATATAGGGACCGGTGGGGATGTTATTGGAATATGGGATTCGTGTAGGATTAGTATAAATGGTTGGTTAATGGTCGGCAAAAACTCGGTGGTCCGAAGGGCCTGTTTCAGTGCTGTATCTCGAAACTAAACTAAATACTGACACCTAGTGTCACATACACACACTGACCCCCAGTAACAAAGACATACACTTACACCAAGTAACAAAGACACATACTTACACCAAGTAACACAGACATACACTGACACCAAGTAACAAAGACATACACTTACACCAAGTAACAAAGACAGACAATTACACCAACTAACAAAGATATATACTTACACCAAGTATTTTGACATACACTTGCACCAAGTAACAAAGACATACACTGACACCCAGGAACACAGACACACATTGACACAAAGTAACAAAGACACACACTTACACCAAGTAACAAAGACATACACTTACACCAAGTATTTTGACACACACTTACACCAAGTAACAAAGACATACACTGACACCCAGTAACACAGACACACACTGACACCAAGTAACACAGACACACACTGACACCCAGTACAAAAGACATACACTGACACAAAGTAACAAAGACATACACTGACACCAAGTCACAAAGACACACACTGACACCCAGTAACAAATACATACACTGACACCCAGTAACACAGACACACACTTACAACAAGTAACACAGACACACACTTACACCAAGTAACAAAGACATACACTGACACCAAGTCACAAAGACATACACTGACACCAAGTAACAAAGACACACACTGACACCCAGTAACAAAGACATACACTGACACCAAGTCACAAAGACATACACTGATACCCAGTAACACAGACGCACACTTACACCCAGTAACACAGACATACACTGACACCAAGTAACAAAGACATACACTTACACCAAGTAACAAAGACATAGACTTACACCAAGTAACACAGACATACACTGACAACAAGTCACAAACGCATACACTGACACGAAGTAACAAAGACAGACTATTACACAACGTAATAAATACATTCACCTGCACCAAGTATTTTGACATACACTGACACCAAGTACAAAGACATACACTGATACCCAGTAACACAGACACACACTTACACCAAGTAACAAAGACATACACTGACACCAAGTCACAAAGACACACACTGACACCCAGTAACAAAGACATACACTGACACCAAGTAACAAAGACATACACGTACACCAAGTAACAAAGACATACACTGACACCAAGTCACAAAGACACACACTGACAACCAGTAACAAAGACATACACTGACACCGAGTCACAAAGACATACACTGACACCAAGTAACAAAGACATACACTGACACCCAGTAACACAAACAAACACACTGATACCCAGTAACGCAGACACACACTTACACCAAGTAACAAAGACATACACTGACACCAAGTCACAAAGGCATACACCCATACCCAGTAACAAAGACATACACTGATACCCAGTAACACAGACACACACTGATACCCAGTAACACAGACACACACTTACACCAAGTAACAAAGACATACACTGACACCAAGTCACAAAGTCACAAACTGACACCAAGTAACAAAGACATACACTGACGCCCAGTAACAAAGACATCCACTGACAACAAGTAACAAAAACATACAATGATACCCAGTAACACAGACGCACACTTACACCAAGTAACAAAGACATACACTTACACCAGGTAACGCAGACATTCAGTTACACCAAGTATTTTGACATACACTTACACCAAGTAACAATGACATACACTGACACCCAGTAACAAAGACATTCACTGACACCCAGTAACACAGACACACACGGACACCAAGTAACAAAGACAAGCACTGACACAAAGTAACAAAGAAACACACACTGACACCCAGTCACACAAACAAACACACTGACACCCAGTAACACAGACACACACTGACACCAAGTAACAAAGACATACACTGACATCAAGTAACACAGACACACACTTACACCAAGTAACAAAGACATACACTGACATCCAGTAACAAAGACATACACTGACAAGGAGTCACAAAGACATACACTGATACCCAGTAACAAAGACATACACTGATACCCAGTAACACAGAAACAAACTTACACCAAGTAACAAAGACATACACTGACACCAAGTCACAAAGACACAAACTGACACCAAGTAACAAAGACATACACTGACACCCAGTAACAAAGACATCCACTGACAACAAGTCACAAACACATACACTGACACCAAGTAACAAAAACATACACTGACACCAAGTAACAAAGATATACACTGATACCCAGTAACAAGACGCACACTTACACCAAGTAACAAAGACATACACTTACACCAGGTAACGCAGACATTCACTTACACCAAGTATTTTGACATACACTTACACCAAGTAACAAAGACATACACTGACAACCAGTAACAAAGACATTCACTGACAACAAGTCACAAACACATACACTGACACGAAGTAACAAAGACAGACTATTACACCAAGTAATAAATACATACACCTACACCAAGTATTTTGACATACACTGACACCAAGTAACAAAGACATACACTGATACCCAGTAACACAGACACACACTTACACCAAGTAACAAAGACATACACTGACACCAAGTCACAAAGACACACACTGACAACCAGTAACAAAGACATACACTGACACCGAGTCACAAAGACATACACTGATACCCAGTAACAAAGACATACACTGATACCCAGTAACACAGACACACACTGACACCAAGTAACAAAGACATACACTGACACCCAGTAACAAAGACATACACTGACACCCAGTAGCACAGACACACACGGACACCAAGTAACAAAGACACACACTTACACCAAGTAACACAGACACACACTGACACCCAGTAACAAAGACATACACTTACACCAAGTATTTTGACATACACTTGCAACAAGTAACAAAGACATACACTGATACCCAGTAACACAGACACACAATTAGACCAAGTAACAAAGACATACACTGACCCCAAGTCACAAACACATACACTGACACCAAGTATCAAAGACATACGCTGACACCAAGGAACAAAGACATACACTGACACCCAGTAACAAAGAAATCCACTGACAACAAGTCACTAACAAATACACTTGCACCAAGTAACAAAGACACACACTTACACCAAGTAACACAGACATACACTGACACCAAGTAACAAAGACATACAGTGACACCAAGTAACAAAGACATACACTGATACCCAGGAACACAGACACACACTTACACCAAGTAACACAGTCACACACTTACACCAAGTAACAAAGACACACACTTACACCAAGTAATAAAGACACACACTGACACCAAGTAACAAAGACATACAATTACACCAAGTAACAAAGACACACACTTACACCAAGTAACAAAGACAGACACTGATACCCAGTAACACAGACACACACTTACACCAAGTAACAAAGACATACACTGACACCCAGTAACACAAACAAACACACATTGACACCCAGTAACACAGAGAAACACTAATAAACAGTAACACAGACATATAATGACACCAAGTAACACAGACGCACACTGACACCAGGTAACAAAGACATGCACTGACACCAGGTCACAAAGTCATACACTGATACCAAGTCACAAAGACATACACTGATACCCAGTAACACAGACACACACTGACACAAAGTAACAAAGACATACACTGACACCAAGTCACAAAGACACACACTGACACCCAGTAACAAAGACATACACTGACACCCAGTAACACAGACACACACTTACACCAAGTAACAAAGACATACACTGACACCAAGTCACAAAGACATACACTGACACCCAGTAACAAAGACATACACTGACACCAAGTCACAAAGACATACACTGATACCCAGTAACAAAGACAGACACTGATACCCAGTAACACAGACGCACACTTACACCAAGTAACAAAGACATAGACTTACACCAAGTAACACAGACATACACTGACAACAAGTCACAAACACATACACTGACACGAAGTAACAAAGACAGACTATTACACCAAGTAATAAATACATTCACCTACACCAAGTTTTTTGACATACACTGACACCAAGTAACAAAGACATACACTGATACCCAGTCACACAGACACACACTTACACCAAGTAACAAAGACATACAATTACACCAAGTAACAAAGACACACACTTACACCAAGTAACAAAGACAGACACAGATACCCAGTAACACAGACACACACTTACACCAAGTAACAAAGACATACACTGACACCCAGTAACACAAACAAACACACATTGACACCCAGTAACACAGAGAAACACTAATAAACAGTAACACAGACATATAGTGACACCAAGTAACACAGACGCACACTGACACCCAGTAACAAAGACATGCACTGACACCAGGTCACAAAGTCATACACTGATACCAAGTCACAAAGACATACACTGATACCCAGTAACACAGACACACACTGACACAAAGTAACAAAGACATACACTGACACCAAGTCACAAAGACACACACTGACACCCAGTAACAAAGACATACACAGACACCCAGTAACACAGACATACACTTACACCAAGTAACGAAGACATACACTGACACCAAGTCACAAAGGCACACACTGACACCCAGTAACAAAGACATACAATGACACCAAGTCACAAAGACATACACTGATACCCAGTAACAAAGACAGACACTGATACCCAGTAACACAGACGCACACTTACACCAAGTCACAAAGACATACACTGACACCCAGTAACAAAGACATACACTGACACCAAGTCACAAAGACATACACTGATACCCAGTAACAAAGAGAGACACTGATAGCCAGAAACACAGACGCACACTTACACCAAGTAACAAAGACATAGACTTACACCAAGTAACACAGACATACACTGACAACAAGTCACAAACACATACACTGACAAGAAGTAACAAAGACAGACTATTACACCAAGTAATAAATACATTCACCTACACCAAGTATTTTGACATACACTGACACAAAGTAACAAAGACATACACTGACACCAAGTCACAAAGACACACACTGATACCCAGTCACACAGAAACACACCGACACCAAGTAACAAAGACATACACTGACACCAAGTCACAAAGACACACACTGACACCCAGTAACAAAGACATACACTGACACCAAGTAACAAAGACATACACTGATACCCAGTAACACAGACACACACTTACACCAAGTAACAAAGACATACACTGACACCAAGTCACAACGACACACATTGACAACCAGTAACAAAGACATACACTGACACCGAGTCACAAAGACATACACTGATACCCAGTAACAAAGACATACACTGATACCCAGTAACACAGACACACACTTACACCAAGTAACAAAGACATACACTGACACCAAGTCACAAAGACACAAACTGACACCAAGTAACAAAGACATACACTGACACCCAGTAACAAAGACATCCACTGACAACAAGTCACAAACACATACACTGACACCAAGTAACAAAGACATACACTGACACCAATTAACAAAGACATACCCTGATACCCAGTAACACCGACGCACACTTAAACCAAGTAACAAAGACATACACTTACACCAGGTAACGCAGACATTCACTTACACCAAGTATTTTGACATACACTTACACCAAGTAACAAAGACATACACTGACACCCAGTAACAAAGACATTCACTGACACCCAGTAACACAGACACACACGGACACCAAGTAACAAAGACACACACTGACACCAAGTAACACAGACACACACTGACACCCAGTAACACAAACAAACACACTGACACCCAGTAACACAGACACACACTGACACCAAGTAACAAAGACATACACTGACATCAAGTCACAAAGACATACACTCATACCCAGTCACAAAGACATACACTGATACCCAGTAACACAGACACACACCGACACAAAGTAACAAAGACATACACTGACACCAAGTCACAAAGACACACACTGACACCCAGTAACAAAGACATACACTGACACCCAGTAACACAGACACACACTTACACCAAGTAACAAAGACACACACTTACACCAAGTAACAAAGACATACACTGACACCAAGTAACACAGACACACACTGACACCCAGTAACACAAACAAACACACTGACACCCAGTAACACAGACACACACTGACACCAAGTAACGAAGACATACACTGACATCAAGTAGCACAGACACACTCTGGGTGGCACATTGGCACAGTGGTTAGCAGCCTCACAGCTCCAGGGACCAGGGCTCGATTCTGGGTACTGCCTTTGCGGAGTTTGCAAGTTCTCCCTGTCTCTGCGTGAGTTTTCTCCGGGTGCTCCGGTTTCCTCCCACATGCCAAAGACTTGCAGGTTGGTAGGTTAATTGGCCATTATAAATTGCCGCTAGTATAGGTAGGTGGTAGGGAAATATATAGGGACCGGTGGGGATGTTATTGGAATATGGGATTCGTGCAGGATTAGTATAAATGGTTGGTTAATGGTCGGCACAGACTCGGTGGTCCGAAGGGCCTGTTTCAGTGCTGTATCTCGAAACTAAACTAAATACTGACACCTAGTGTCACATACACACACTGACCCCCAGTAACAAAGAAATCCACTGACAACAAGTCACTAACAAATACACTTGCACCAAGTAACAAAGACACACACTTACACCAAGTAACACAGACATACACTGACACCAAGTAACAAAGACATACAGTGACACCAAGTAACAAAGACATACACTGATACCCAGGAACACAGACACACACTTACACCAAGTAACACAGTCACACACTTACACCAAGTAACAAAGACACACACTTACACCAAGTAATAAAGACACACACTGACACCAAGTAACAAAGACATACAATTACACCAAGTAACAAAGACACACACTTACACCAAGTAACAAAGACAGACACTGATACCCAGTAACACAGACACACACTTACACCAAGTAACAAAGACATACACTGACACCCAGTAACACAAACAAACACACATTGACACCCAGTAACACAGAGAAACACTAATAAACAGTAACACAGACATATAATGACACCAAGTAACACAGACGCACACTGACACCAGGTAACAAAGACATGCACTGACACCAGGTCACAAAGTCATACACTGATACCAAGTCACAAAGACATACACTGATACCCAGTAACACAGACACACACTGACACAAAGTAACAAAGACATACACTGACACCAAGTCACAAAGACACACACTGACACCCAGTAACAAAGACATACACTGACACCCAGTAACACAGACACACACTTACACCAAGTAACAAAGACATACACTGACACCAAGTCACAAAGACATACACTGACACCCAGTAACAAAGACATACACTGACACCAAGTCACAAAGACATACACTGATACCCAGTAACAAAGACAGACACTGATACCCAGTAACACAGACGCACACTTACACCAAGTAACAGAGACATAGACTTACACCAAGTAACACAGACATACACTGACAACAAGTCACAAACACATACACTGACACGAAGTAACAAAGACAGACTATTACACCAAGTAATAAATACATTCACCTACACCAAGTTTTTTGACATACACTGACACCAAGTAACAAAGACATACACTGATACCCAGTCACACAGACACACACTTACACCAAGTAACAAAGACATACAATTACACCAAGTAACAAAGACACACACTTACACCAAGTAACAAAGACAGACACAGATACCCAGTAACACAGACACACACTTACACCAAGTAACAAAGACATACACTGACACCCAGTAACACAAACAAACACACATTGACACCCAGTAACACAGAGAAACACTAATAAACAGTAACACAGACATATAGTGACACCAAGTAACACAGACGCACACTGACACCCAGTAACAAAGACATGCACTGACACCAGGTCACAAAGTCATACACTGATACCAAGTCACAAAGACATACACTGATACCCAGTAACACAGACACACACTGACACAAAGTAACAAAGACATACACTGACACCAAGTCACAAAGACACACACTGACACCCAGTAACAAAGACATACACAGACACCCAGTAACACAGACATACACTTACACCAAGTAACGAAGACATACACTGACACCAAGTCACAAAGGCACACACTGACACCCAGTAACAAAGACATACAATGACACCAAGTCACAAAGACATACACTGATACCCAGTAACAAAGACAGACACTGATACCCAGTAACACAGACGCACACTTACACCAAGTCACAAAGACATACACTGACACCCAGTAACAAAGACATACACTGACACCAAGTCACAAAGACATACACTGATACCCAGTAACAAAGAGAGACACTGATAGCCAGAAACACAGACGCACACTTACACCAAGTAACAAAGACATAGACTTACACCAAGTAACACAGACATACACTGACAACAAGTCACAAACACATACACTGACAAGAAGTAACAAAGACAGACTATTACACCAAGTAATAAATACATTCACCTACACCAAGTATTTTGACATACACTGACACAAAGTAACAAAGACATACACTGACACCAAGTCACAAAGACACACACTGATACCCAGTCACACAGAAACACACCGACACCAAGTAACAAAGACATACACTGACACCAAGTCACAAAGACACACACTGACACCCAGTAACAAAGACATACACTGACACCAAGTAACAAAGACATACACTGATACCCAGTAACACAGACACACACTTACACCAAGTAACAAAGACATACACTGACACCAAGTCACAACGACACACATTGACAACCAGTAACAAAGACATACACTGACACCGAGTCACAAAGACATACACTGATACCCAGTAACAAAGACATACACTGATACCCAGTAACACAGACACACACTTACACCAAGTAACAAAGACATACACTGACACCAAGTCACAAAGACACAAACTGACACCAAGTAACAAAGACATACACTGACACCCAGTAACAAAGACATCCACTGACAACAAGTCACAAACACATACACTGACACCAAGTAACAAAGACATACACTGACACCAATTAACAAAGACATACCCTGATACCCAGTAACACCGACGCACACTTAAACCAAGTAACAAAGACATACACTTACACCAGGTAACGCAGACATTCACTTACACCAAGTATTTTGACATACACTTACACCAAGTAACAAAGACATACACTGACACCCAGTAACAAAGACATTCACTGACACCCAGTAACACAGACACACACGGACACCAAGTAACAAAGACACACACTGACACCAAGTAACACAGACACACACTGACACCCAGTAACACAAACAAACACACTGACACCCAGTAACACAGACACACACTGACACCAAGTAACAAAGACATACACTGACATCAAGTCACAAAGACATACACTCATACCCAGTCACAAAGACATACACTGATACCCAGTAACACAGACACACACCGACACAAAGTAACAAAGACATACACTGACACCAAGTCACAAAGACACACACTGACACCCAGTAACAAAGACATACACTGACACCCAGTAACACAGACACACACTTACACCAAGTAACAAAGACACACACTTACACCAAGTAACAAAGACATACACTGACACCAAGTAACACAGACACACACTGACACCCAGTAACACAAACAAACACACTGACACCCAGTAACACAGACACACACTGACACCAAGTAACGAAGACATACACTGACATCAAGTAGCACAGACACACTCTGGGTGGCACATTGGCACAGTGGTTAGCAGCCTCACAGCTCCAGGGACCAGGGCTCGATTCTGGGTACTGCCTTTGCGGAGTTTGCAAGTTCTCCCTGTCTCTGCGTGAGTTTTCTCCGGGTGCTCCGGTTTCCTCCCACATGCCAAAGACTTGCAGGTTGGTAGGTTAATTGGCCATTATAAATTGCCGCTAGTATAGGTAGGTGGTAGGGAAATATATAGGGTACGGTGGGGATGTTATTGGAATATGGGATTCGTGCAGGATTAGTATAAATGGTTGGTTAATGGTCGGCACAGACTCGGTGGTCCGAAGGGCCTGTTTCAGTGCTGTATCTCGAAACTAAACTAAATACTGACACCTAGTGTCACATACACACACTGACCCCCAGTAACAAAGACATACACTTACACCAAGTAACAAAGACACATACTTACACCAAGTAACACAGACATACACTGACACCAAGTAACAAAGACATACACTTACACCAAGTAACAAAGACAGACAATTACACCAACTAACAAAGATATACACTTACACCAAGTATTTTGACATACACTTGCACCAAGTAACAAAGACATACACTGACACCCAGGAACACAGACACACATTGACAGAAAGTAACAAAGACACACACTTACACCAAGTAACAAAGACATACACTTACACCAAGTATTTTGACACACACTTACACCAAGTAACAAAGACATACACTGACACCCAGTAACACAGACACACACTGACACCAAGTAACACAGACACACACTGACACCAAGTCACAAAGACATACACTGATACCAAGTCACAAAGACATACACTGATACCCAGTAACACAGACGCACACTTACACCAGGTAACGCAGACATTCACTTACACCAAGTATTTTGACATACACTTACACCAAGTAACAAAGACATACACTGATACCCAGTAACACAGACACACACTTACACCAAGTAACAAAGACATACACTGACACCAAGTCACAAAGACATACTCTCATACCCAGTAACAAAGACATACACTGATACCCAGTAACACAGACACACACTTACACAATGTAACAAAGACATACACTGACACCAAGTCACAAAGACACAAACTGACACCAAGTAACAAAGACATACACTGACACCCAGTAACAAAGACATCCACTGACAACAAGTCACAAACACATACACTGACACCAAGTAACAAAGACATACACTGACACCAAGTAACAAAGACATACACCGATACCCAGTAACACAGACGCACACTTACACCAGGCAACGCAGACATTCACTTACACCAAGTATTTTGGCATACACTTACACCAAGTAACAAAGACTTACACTGACACCCAGTAGCAAAGACATACACTGACACCAAGTCACAAAGACATACACTGACACCAAGTAACAAAGACATACACTTACACAAAGTAACAAAGACATACACTGATACCCAGTAACACAGACACACACTGATACCCAGTAACACAGACACACACTTACACCAAGTAACAAAGACATGCACATACACCAAGTCACAAAGACACACACTGACACCCAGTAACAAAGACATATACTGACACCCAGTAACACAGATACACACTTACACCAAGTAACAAAGACATACACTGACACCAAGTCACAAAGACACACACTGACACCCAGGAACAAAGACATACACTGATACCAAGTCACAAAGACATACACTGACACCAAGTCACAAAGACACACACTGACACCCAGTAACAAAGACATACACTGACACCAAGTCACAAAGACATACACTGATACCCAGTAACAAAGACAGACACTGATACCCAGTAACACAGACGCACACTTACACCAAGTAACAAAGACATAGACTTACACCAAGTAAAACAGACATACACTTACACCAAGTATTTTGACATACACTTACACCAAGTAACAAAGACATACACTGACACCCAGTAACAAAGACATTCACTGACAACAAGACACAAACTGATACACTGACACCAAGTAACAAAGACAAAAACTTACACCAAGTAACAAAGACATACACTGACACCCAGGAACACAGACACACACTGACACCAAGTAACAAAGACACACACTTACACCAAGTAACACAGACATACACTGACACGAAGTAACAAAGACAGACTATTACACCAAGTAATAAATACATACACTTACACCAAGTATTTTGACATACACTTGCAAAAAGTAACAAAGACATACACTGACAACCAGTAACTAAGACATACAATGACACCAAGTAACAAAGAAACCGACTGACAACAAGCCACTAACACATACACTGGCACCAAGTAACAAAGACATACACTTGAACCAAGTAACAAAGACATACACTGACACTCAGGAACACAGACACACATTGACACAAAGTAACAAAGACACACACTTACACCAAGTAACAAAGACATACACTTACACCAAGTATTTTGACACACACTTACACCAAGTAACAAAGACATACACTGACACCAAGTCACAAAGACACAAACTGACACCAAGTAACAAGGACATACACTGACACCCAGTAACAAAGACATCCACAGACAGCAAGTCACAAACACATACACTGACACCAAGTAACAAAGACATACACTGACACCCAGTAACAAAGACATCCACAGACAACAAGTCACAAACACATACACTTGCACCAAGTAACAAGGACATACACTGACACCAAGTCACAAAGACACAAACTGACACCAAGTAACAAGGACATACACTGACACCCAGTAACAAAGACATCCACTGACAACAAGTCACAAACACATAAACTGACACCAAGTAACAAAGACAAACACTTACACCAAGTAACAAAGACATACACTGACACCCAGTAACAAAGACATCCACTGACAACAAGTCACAAAGACATACACTGACACCAAGTAACAAAAACATACACTGACACCAAGTAACAAAGACATACACTGACACCCAGTATCAAAGAAATCCACTGACAACAAGTCACTAACACATACACTGGCACCAAGTAACAGAGACATACACTGACACCCAGGAACACAGACACACATTGACACAAAGTAACAAAGACACACACTTACACCAAGTAACAAAGACATACACTTACACCAAGTGTTTTGACACACACTTACACCAACTAACAAAGACATACACTGACACCAAGTCACAAAGACACACACTGACACCCAGTAACACAGACACACACTGACACCAAGTAACACAGACACACACTGACACCCAGTAAAAAAGACATACACTAACACCAAGTCACAAAGACATACACTGATACCAAGTCACAAAGACATACACTGATACCCAGTAACACAGACACACACTTACACCAAGTAACAAAGACATACACTGAAACCAAGTCACAAAGACATACACTCATACCCAGTAACAAAGACATACACTGATACCAAGTAACACAGACACACACTTACACCAAGTAACAAAGACATACACTGACACCAAGTCACAAAGACATACACTCATACCCAGTAACAAAGACATACACTGATACCCAGTAACACAGACACACACTGATACCCAGTAACACAGACACACACTTACACCAAGTAACAAAGACATACACTGACACCAAGTCACAAAGACACAAACTGACACCAAGTAACAAGGACATACACTGACACCCATTAACAAAGACATCCACTGACAACAAGTCACAAACACATACACTGACACCAAGTAACAAAGACATACACTGACACCAAGTAACAAAGACATACACTGATACCCAGTAACACAGACGCACACTTACACCAAGTAACAAAGACAAACACTTACACCAAGTAACAAAGACATACACTGACACCCAGTAACAAAGTCATCCACTGACAACAAGTCACAAACACATACACTGACACCAAGTAACAAAGACATACACTGACACCAAGTAACAAAGACATACACTGATACCCAGTAACACAGACGCACACTTACACCAAGTAACAAAGACATACACTTACACCAGGTCACGCAGACATTCACTTACACCAAGTATTTTGACATACACTTACAAAAAGTAACAAAGACATCCACTGACAACAAGTCACAAACACATACACTGACACCAAGTAACAAAGACATACACTGACACCAAGTAACAAAGACATACACTGACACCCAGTATCAAAGAAATCCACTGACAACAAGTCACTAACACATACACTGGCACCAAGTAACAAAGACATACACTGACACCCAGGAACACAGACACACATTGACACAAAGTAACAAAGACACACACTTACACCAAGTAACAAAGACATACACTTACACCAAGTGTTTTGACACACACTTACACCAACTAACAAAGACATACACTGACACCAAGTCACAAAGACACACACTGACACCCAGTAACACAGACACACACTGACACCAAGTAACACAGACACACACTGACACCCAGTAAAAAAGACAAACACTAACACCAAGTCACAAAGACATACACTGATACCAATTCTCAAAGACATACACTGATACCCAGTAACACAGACACACACTTACACCAAGAAACAAAGACATACACTGACACCAAGTCACAAAGACATACACTCATACCCAGTAACAAAGACATACACTGATACCCAGTAACACAGACACACACTTACACCAAGTAACAAAGACATACACTGACACCAAGTCACAAAGACATACACTGATACCCAGTAACAAAGACAGACACTGATACCCAGTAACACAGACGCACACTTACACCAAGTAACAAAGACATAGACTTACACCAAGTAACACAGACATACACTGACAACAAGTCACAAACACATACACTGACACGAAGTAACAAAGACAGACTATTACACCAAGTAATAAATACATTCACCTACACCAAGTATTTTGACATACACTGACACCTAGTAACAAAGACATACACTGATACCCAGTCACACAGACACACACTTACTCCAAGTAACAAAGACATACACTGACACCAAGTCACAAAGACACAAACTGACACCAAGTAACAAGGACATACACTGACACCCATTAACAAAGACATCCACTGACAACAAGTCACAAACACATACACTGACACCAAGTAACAAAGACATACACTGACACCAAGTAACAAAGACATACACTGATACCCAGTAACACAGACGCACACTTACACCAAGTAACAAAGACAAACACTTACACCAAGTAACAAAGACATACACTGACACCCAGTAACAAAGTCATCCACTGACAACAAGTCACAAACACATACACTGACACCAAGTAACAAAGACATACACTGACACCAAGTAACAAAGACATACACTGATACCCAGTAACACAGACGCACACTTACACCAAGTAACAAAGACATACACTTACACCAGGTCACGCAGACATTCACTTACACCAAGTATTTTGACATACACTTACAAAAAGTAACAAAGACATCCACTGACAACAAGTCACAAACACATACACTGACACCAAGTAACAAAGACATACACTGACACCAAGTAACAAAGACATACACTGACACCCAGTATCAAAGAAATCCACTGACAACAAGTCACTAACACATACACTGGCACCAAGTAACAAAGACATACACTGACACCCAGGAACACAGACACACATTGACACAAAGTAACAAAGACACACACTTACACCAAGTAACAAAGACATACACTTACACCAAGTGTTTTGACACACACTTACACCAACTAACAAAGACATACACTGACACCAAGTCACAAAGACACACACTGACACCCAGTAACACAGACACACACTGACACCAAGTAACACAGACACACACTGACACCCAGTAAAAAAGACATACACTAACACCAAGTCACAAAGACATACACTGATACCAATTCACAAAGACATACACTGATACCCAGTAACACAGACACACACTTACACCAAGAAACTAAGACATACACTGACACCAAGTCACAAAGACATACACTCATACCCAGTAACAAAGACATACACTGATACCCAGTAACACAGACACACACTTACACCAAGTAACAAAGACATACACTGACACCAAGTCACAAAGACATACACTGATACCTAGTAACAAAGACAGACACTGATACCCAGTAACACAGACGCACACTTACACCAAGTAACAAAGACATAGACTTACACCAAGTAACACAGACATACACTGACAACAAGTCACAAACACATACACTGACACGAAGTAACAAAGACAGACTATTACACCAAGTAATAAATACATTCACCTACACCAAGTATTTTGACATACACTGACACCTAGTAACAAAGACATACACTGATACCCAGTCACACAGACACACACTTACTCCAAGTAACAAAGACATACAATTACACCAAGTAACAAAGACACACACTTACACCAAGTAACGAAGACAGACACTGATACCCAGTAACACAGACACACACTTACACCAAGTAACAAAGACATACACTGACACCCAGTAACACAAACAAACACACATTGACACCCAGTAACACAGAGAAACACTAATAAACAGTAACACAGACATATACTGACACCAAGTAACACAGACGCACACTGACACCCAGTAACAAAGACATGCACTGACACCAGGTCACAAAGTCATACACTGATACCAAGTCACAAAGACATACACTGATACCCAGTAACACAGACACACACTGACACAAAGTAACAAAGACATACACTGACACCAAGTCACAAAGACACACACTGACACCCAGTAACAAAGACATACACTGACACCCAGTAACACAGACATACACTTACACCAAGTAACGAAGACATACACTGACACCAAGTCACAAAGGCACACACTGACACCCAGTAACAAAGACATACACTGACACCAAGTCACAAAGACATACACTGATACCCAGTAACAAAGATAGACACTGATACCTAGCAACACAGACGCACACTTACACCAAATCACAAAGACATACACTGACACCCAGTAACAAAGACATACACTGACACCAAGTCACAAAGACATACACTGATACCCAGTAACAAAGACAGACACTGATAGCCAGTAACACAGACGCACACTTACACCAAGTAACAAAGACATAGACTTACACCAAGTAACACATACATACACTGACAACAAGTCACAAACACAAACACTGACAAGAAGTAACAAAGACAGACTATTACACCAAGTAATAAATACATTCACCTACACCCAGTATTTTGACATAAACTGACACAAATTAACAAAGACATCCACTGACAACAAGTTACAAACACATACACTGACACCAAGTAACAAAGACATACACTGACACCAAGTAACAAAGACATACACTGACACCCAGTATCAAAGAAATCCACTGACAACAAGTCACTAACACATACACTGGCACCAAGTAACAAAGACATACACTGACACCCAGGAACACAGATACACATTGACACAAAGTAACAAAGACACACACTTACACCAAGTAACAAAGACATACACTTACACCAAGTGTTTTGACACACACTTACACCAACTAACAAAGACATACACTGACACCAAGTCACAAAGACACACACTGACACCCAGTAACACAGACACACACTGACACCAAGTAACACAGACACACACTGACACCCAGTAAAAAAGACATACACTAACACCAAGTCACAAAGACATACACTGATACCAAGTCACAAAGACATACACTGATACCCAGTAACACAGACACACACTTACACCAAGTAACAAAGACATACACTGACACCAAGTCACAAAGACATACACTCATACCCAGTAACAAAGACATACACTGATACCCAGTAACACAGACACACACTTACACCAAGTAACAAAGACATACACTGACAGCAAGTCACAAAGACATACACTCATACCCAGTAACAAAGACATACACTGATACCCAGTAACACAGACACACGCTGATACCCAGTAACACAGACACACACTTACACCAAGTAACAAAGACATACACTGACACCAAGTCACAAAGACACAAACAGACACCAAGTAATAAGGACATACACTGACACCCATTAACAAAGACATCCACTGACAACAAGTCACAAACACATACACTGACACCAAGTAACAAAGACAAACACTTACACCAAGTAACAAAGACATACACTGACACCCAGTAACAAAGACATCCACTGACAACAAGTCACAAACACATACACTGACACCAAGTAACAAAGACATACAGTGACACCAAGTAACAAAGACATACACTGATACCCAGTAACACAGACGCACACTTACACCAAGTAACAAAGACATACACTTACACCAGGTCACGCAGACATTCACTTACACCAAGTATTTTGGCATGCACTTACACCAATTAACAAAGACTTACACTGACACCCAGTAGCAAAGACATACACTGACACCAAGTCACAAAGACATACACTGACACCAAGTAACAAAGACATACACTTACACAAAGTAACAAAGACATACACTGATACCCAGTAACACAGACACACACTGATACCCAGTAACACAGACACACACTTACACCAAGTAACAAAGACATGCACTGACACCAAGTCACAAAGACACACACTGACACCCAGTAACAAAGACATATACTGACACCCAGTAACACAGACACACACTTACACCAAGTAACAAAGACATACACTGACACCAAGTCACAAAGACACACACTGACACCCAGGAACAAAGACATACACTGACACCAAGTCACAAAGACATACACTGACACCAAGTCACAAAGACACACACTGACACCCAGTAACAAAGACATACACTGACACCAAGTCACAAAGACATACACTCATACCCAGTAACAAAGACAGACACTGATACCCAGTAACACAGACGCACACTTACACCAAGTAACAAAGACATAGACTTACACCAAGTAAAACAGACATACACTTACACCAAGTATTTTGACATACACTTACACCAAGTAACAAAGACATACACTAACACCCAGTAACAAAGACATTCACTGACAACAAGACACAAACTGATACACTGACACCAAGTAACAAAGACATACACTTACACCAAGTAACAAAGACATACACTGACACCCAGGAACACAGACACACACTGACACCAAGTAACAAAGACACACACTTACACCAAGTAACACAGACATACACTGACACGAAGTAACAAAGACAGACTATTACACCAAGTAATAAATACATACACTTACACCAAGTATTTTGACATACACTTGCAACAAGTAACAAAGACATACACTGACAACCAGTAACTAAGACATACAATGACACCAAGTAACAAAGAAACCGACTGACAACAAGCCACTAACACATACACTGGCACCAAGTAACAAAGACATACACTTGAACCAAGTAACAAAGACATACACTGACACTCAGGAACACAGACACACATTGACACAAAGTAACAAAGACACACACTTACACCAAGTAACAAAGACATGCACTTACACCAAGTATTTTGAACATACACTGACACCCAGTAACAAAGACATCCACAGACAGCAAGTCACAAACACATACACTGACACCAAGTAACAAAGACATACACTGACACCCAGTAACAAAGACATCCACAGACAACAAGTCACAAACACATACACTTGCACCAAGTAACAAGGACATACACTGACACCAAGTCACAAAGACACAAACTGACACCAAGTAACAAGGACATACACTGACACCCAGTAACAAAGACATCCACTGACAACAAGTCACAAACACATACACTGACACCAAGTAACAAAGACAAACACTTACACCAAGTAACAAAGACATACACTGACACCCAGTAACAAAGACATCCACTGAAAACAAGTCACAAAGACATACACTGACACCAAGTAACAAAGACATACACTGACACCAAGTAACAAAGACATACACTGACACCCAGTATCAAAGAAATCCACTGACAACAAGTCACTAACACATACACTGGCACCAAGTGTTTTGACACACACTTACACCAACTAACAAAGACATACACTGACACCAAGTCACAAAGACACACACTGACACCCAGTAACACAGACACACATTGACACCAAGTAACACAGACACACACTGACACCCAGTAAAAAAGACATACACTAACACCAAGTCACAAAGACATACACTGATACCAAGTCACAAAGACATACACTGATACCCAGTAACACAGACACACACTTACACCAAATAACAAAGACATACACTGAAACCAAGTCACAAAGACATACACTCATACCCAGTAACAAAGACATACACTGATACCAAGTAACACAGACACACACTTACACCAAGTAACAAAGACATACACTGACACCAAGTCACAAAGACATACACTCATACCCAGTAACAAAGACATACACTGATACCCAGTAACACAGACACACACTGATACCCATTAACACAGACACACACTTACACCAAGTAACAAAGACATACACTGACATCAAGTCACAAAGACACAAACTGACACCAAGTAACAAGGACATACACTGACACCCATTAACAAAGACATCCACTGACAACAAGTCACAAACACATACACTGACACCAAGTAACAAAGACAAACACTTACACCAAGTAACAAAGACATACACTGACACCCAGTAACAAAGACATCCACTGACAACAAGTCACAAACACATACACTGACTCCAAGTAACAAAGACATACACTTACACCTGGTCACGCAGACATTCACTTACACCAAGTATTTTGACATACACTTACAAAAAGTAACAAAGACATCCACTGACAACAAGTCACAAACACATACACTGACACCAAGTAACAAAGACATACACTGACACCAAGTAACAAAGACATACACTGACACCCAGTATCAAAGAAATCCACTGACAACAAGTCACTAACACATACACTGGCACCAAGTAACAAAGACATACACTGACACCCAGGAACACAGACACACATTGACACAAAGTAACAAAGACACACACTTACACCAAGTAACAAAGACATACACATACACCAAGTGTTTTGACACACACTTACACCAACTAACAAAGACATACACTGACACCAAGTCACAAAGACACACACTGACACCCAGTAACACAGACACACACTGACACCAAGTAACACAGACACACACTGACACCCAGTAAAAAAGACATACACTAACACCAAGTCACAAAGACATACACTGATACCAAGTCACAAAGACATACACTGATACCCAGTAACACAGACACACACTTACACCAAGTAACAAAGACATACACTGACACCAAGTCACAAAGACATACACTCATACCCAGTAACAAAGACATACACTGACACCCAGTAACACAGACACACACTTACACCAAGTAACAAAGACATACACTGACACCAAGTCACAAAGACATACACTGATACCCAGTAACAAAGACAGACACTGATACCCAGTAACACAGACGCACACTTACACCAAGTAACAAAGACATAGACTTACACCAAGTAACACAGACATACACTGACAACAAGTCACAAACACATACACTGACACGAAGTAACAAAGACAGACTATTACACCAAGTAATAAATACATTCACCTACACCAAGTATTTTGACATACACTGACACCTAGTAACAAAGACATACACTGATACCCAGTCACACAGACACACACTTACTCCAAGTAACAAAGACATACAATTACACCAAGTAACAAAGACACACACTTACACCAAGTAACAAAGACAGACACTGATACCCAGTAACATAGACACACACTTACACCAAGTAACAAAGACATACACTGACACCCAGTAACACAAACAAACACACATTGACACCCAGTAACACAGAGAAACACTAATAAACAGTAACACAGACATATACTGACACCAAGTAACACAGACGCACACTGACACCCAGTAACAAAGACATGCACTGACACCAGGTCACAAAGTCATACACTGATACCAAGTCACAAAGACATACACTGATACCCAGTAACACAGACACACACTGACACAAAGTAACAAAGACATACACTGACACCAAGTCACAAAGACACACACTGACACCCAGTAACAAAGACATACACTGACACCCAGTAACACAGACATACACTTACACCAAGTAACGAAGACATACACTGACACCAAGTCACAAAGGCACACACTGACACCCAGTAAGAAAGACATACACTGACACCAAGTCACAAAGACATACACTGATACCCAGTAACAAAGACAGACACTGATACCCAGTAACACAGACGCACACTTACACCACATCACAAAGACATACACTGACACCCAGTAACAAAGACATACACTGACACCAAGTCACAAAGACATACACTGATACCCAGTAACAAAGACAGACACTGATAGCCAGTAACACAGACACACACTGACACAAAGTAACAAAGACATACACTGACACCAAGTCACAAAGACACACACTGACACCCAGTAACAAAGACATACACTGACACCCAGTAACACAGACATACACTTACACCAAGTAACGAAGACATACACTGACACCAAGTCACAAAGGCACACACTGACACCCAGTAAGAAAGACATACACTGACACCAAGTCACAAAGACATACACTGATACCCAGTAACAAAGACAGACACTGATACCCAGTAACACAGACGCACACTTACACCACATCACAAAGACATACACTGACACCCAGTAACAAAGACATACACTGACACCAAGTCACAAAGACATACACTGATACCCAGTAACAAAGACAGACACTGATAGCCAGTAACACAGACGCACACTTACACCAAGTAACAAAGACATAGACTTACACCAAGTAACACAGACATACACTGACAACAAGTCAAAAACACAAACACTGACAAGAAGTAACAAAGACAGACTATTACACCAAGTAATAAATACATTCACCTACACCCAGTATTTTGACATACACTGACACAAAGTAACAAAGACATCCACTGACAACAAGTCACAAACACATACACTGACACCAAGTAACAAAGACATACACTGACACCAAGTAACAAAGACATACACTGACACCCAGTATCAAAGAAATCCACTGACAACAAGTCACTAACACATACACTGGCACCAAGTAACAAAGACATACACTGACACCCAGGAACACAGACACACATTGACACAAAGTAACAAAGACACACACTTACACCAAGTAACAAAGACATACACTTACACCAAGTGTTTTGACACACACTTACACCAACTAACAAAGACATACACTGACACCAAGTCACAAAGACACACACTGACACCCAGTAACACAGACACACACTGACACCAAGTAACACAGACGCACACTGACACCCAGTAAAAAAGACATACACTAACACCAAGTCACAAAGACATACACTGATACCAAGTCACAAAGACATACACTGATACCCAGTAACACAGACACACACTTACACCAAGTAACAAAGACATACACTGACACCAAGTCACAAAGACATACACTCATACCCAGTAACAAAGACATACACTGATACCCAGTAACACAGACACACACTTACACCAAGTAACAAAGACATACACTGACACCAAGTCACAAATACATACACTCATACCCAGTAACAAAGACATACACTGATACCCAGTAACACAGACACACACTGATACCCAGTAACACAGACACACACTTACACCAAGTAACAAAGACATACACTGACACCAAGTCACAAAGACACAAACTGACACCAAGTAATAAGGACATACACTGACACCCATTAACAAAGACATCCACTGACAACAAGTCACAAACACATACACTGACACCAAGTAACAAAGACAAACACTTACACCAAGTAACAAAGACATACACTGACACCCAGGAACAAAGACATCCACTGACAACAAGTCACAAACACATACACTGACACCAAGTAACAAAGACATACAGTGACACCAAGTAACAAAGACATACACTGATACCCAGTAACACAGACGCACACTTACACCAAGTAACAAAGACATACACTTACACCAGGTCACGCAGACATTCACTTACACCAAGTATTTTGACATACACTTACACCAAGTAACAAAGACTTACACTGACACCCAGTAACAAAGACATACACTGACACCAAGTCACAAAGACATACACTGACACCAAGTAACAAAGACATACACTTACACAAAGTAACAAAGACACACACTTACACCGAGTAACACAGACACACTCTGACACCAAGTAACAAAGACATACACTGATACCCAGTAACTCAGGCACACACTTACACCAAGTAACAGTGACATACACTGACACCAAGTCACAAAGACATACACTCATACCCAGTAACAAAGACATACACTGATACCCAGCAACACAGACACACACTGATACCCAGTAACACAGACATACACTTACACCAAGTTACAAAGTCATAGACTTACACCAAGTAACACAGACATACACTGACACCAAGTCACAAAGACATACACTGACACCCAGTAACAAAGACATGCACTGACACCCAGTAACAAAGACATACACTGACACCAAGTCACAAAGACATACACTGATACCCAGTAACAAAGACAGACACTGATACCCAGTAACACAGACGCACACTTACACCAAGTAACAAAGACATAGACTTACACCAAGTAACACAGACATACACTGACAACAAGTCACAAACACATACACTGACACGAAGTAACAAAGACAGACTATTACACCAAGTAATAAATACATTCACCTACACCAAGTATTTTGACATACACTGACACCAAGTAACAAAGACATACACTGATACCCAGTCACACAGACACACACTTACTCCAAGTAACAAAGACATACAATTACACCAAGTAACAAAGACACACACTTACACCAAGTAACAAAGACAGACACTGATACCCAGTAACACAGACACACACTTACACCAAGTAACAAAGACATACACTGACACCCAGTAACACAAACAAACACACATTGACACCCAGTAACACAGAGAAACACTAATAAACAGTAACACAGACATATACTGACACCAAGTAACACAGACGCACACTGACACCCAGTAACAAAGACATGCACTGACACCAGGTCACAAAGTCATACACTGATACCAAGTCACAAAGACATACACTGATACCCAGTAACACAGACACACACTGACACAAAGTAACAAAGACATACACTGACACCAAGTCACAAAGACACACACTGACACCCAGTAACAAAGACATACACTGACACCCAGTAACGCAGACATACACTTACACCAAGTAACGAAGACATACACTGACACCAAGTCACAAAGGCACACACTGACATCCAGTAACAAAGACATACACTGACACCAAGTCACAAAGACATACACTGATACCCAGTAACAAAGACAGACACTGATACCCATTAACACAGACGCACACTTACACCAAGTCACAAAGACATACACTGACACCCAGTAACAAAGACATACACTGACACCAAGTCACAAAGACATACACTGATACCCAGTAACAAAGACAGACACTGATAGCCAGTAACACAGACGCACACATACACCAAGTAACAAAGACATAGACTTACACCAAGTAACACAGACATACACTGACAACAAGTCACAAACACAAACACTGACAAGAAGTAACAAAGACAGACTATTACACCAAGTAATAAATACATTCACCTACACCAAGTATTTTGACATACACTGACACAAAGTAACAAAGACATACACTGATACCCAGTCACAAAGACACACACCGACACCAAGTAACAAAGACATACACTGACACCAAGTCACAAAGACACACACTGACACCCAGTAACAAAGACATACACTGACACCAAGTAACAAAGACATACACTGATACCCAGTAACACAGACACACACTTACACCAAGTAACAAAGACATACACTGACACCCAGTAACAAAGACATCCACTGACAACAAGTCACAAACACATACACTGACACCAAGTAACAAAGACATACACTGACACCAAGTAACAAAGACATACACTGACACCCAGTATCAAAGAAATCCACTTTCAACAAGTCACTAACACATACACTGGCACCAAGTAACAAAGACATACACTGACACCCAGGAACACAGACACACATTGACACAAAGTAACAAAGACACACACTTACACCAAGTAACAAAGACATACACTTACACCAAGTGTTTTGACACACACTTACACCAACTAACAAAGACATACACTGACACCAAGTCACAAAGACACACACTGACACCCAGTAACACAGACACACACTGACACCAAGTAACACAGACACACACTGACACCCAGTAAAAAAGACATACACTAACACCAAGTCACAAAGACATACACTGATACCAAGTCACAAAGACATGCACTGATTCCCAGTAACACAGACACACACTTACACCAAGTAACAAAGACATACACTGACACCAAGTCACAAAGACATACACTCATACCCAGTAACAAAGACATACACTGATACCCAGTAACACAGACACACACTTACACCAAGTAACAAAGACATACACTGACACCAAGTCACAAAGACATACACTCATACCCAGTAACAAAGACATACACTGATACCCAGTAACACAGACACACACTGATACCCAGTAACACAGACACACACTTACACCAAGTCACAAAGACATACACTCATACCCAGTAACAAAGACATACACTGATACCCAGTAACACAGACACACACTTACACCAAGTAACAAAGACATACACTGACACCAAGTCACAAAGACACAAACTGACACCAAGTAACAAGGACATACACTGACACCCATTAACAAAGACATCCACTGACAACAAGTCACAAACACATACACTGACACCAAGTAACAAAGACAAACACTTACACCAAGTAACAAAGACATACACTGACACCCAGTAACAAAGACATCCACTGACAACAAGTCACAAACACATACACTGACACCAAGTAACAAAGACATACACTGACACCAAGTAACAAAGACATACACTGATACCCAGTAACACAGACGCACACTTACACCAAGTAACAAAGACATACACTTACACCAGGTCACGCAGACATTCACTTACACCAAGTATTTTGACATACACTTACACCAAGTAACAAAGACTTACACTGACACCCAGTAACAAAGACATACACTGACACCAAGTCACAAAGACATACACTGACACCAAGTAACAAAGACATACACTTACACAAAGTAACAAAGACACACACTTACACCGAGTAACACAGAAATACACTGACACCAAGTAACAAAGACATACACTGATACCCAGTAACACAGGCACACACTTACACCAAGTAACAGTGACATACACTGACACCAAGTCACAAAGACATACACTCATACCCAGTAACAAAGACATACACTGATACCCAGTAACACAGACACACACTGATACCCAGTAACACAGACATACACTTACTCCAAGTTACAAAGACATACACTTACACAAAGTAACAAAGACATACACTTACACCAAGTAACACAGACACACACTGACACCAAGTAACAAATACATACACTGACTCCCAGTAACAAAGACATACACTGACACCCAGTAACACAGACACACATCGACACCAAGTAACAAAGACACACACTTACACCAAGTAACACAGACATGCACTGACACCAAGTAACAAAGACATACACTTACACCAAGTAACAAAGACATACACTGACACCAAGTAACATAGACAGACAATTACACCAAGTAACAAAGACATACACCTACACCAAGTATTTTGACAGACACTGACAACAAGTAACAAAGACATACACTGATACCCAGTAACACATACACACACTTACACCAAGTAACAAAGACATACACTGACACCAAGTCACAAAGAGACAAACTGACACCAAGTAACAAGGACATACACTGACACCCAGTAACAAATAAATCCACTGACAACAAGTCACAAACACATACACTGACACCAAGTAACAAAGACAAACACTTACACCAAGTAACAAAGACATACACTGACACCCAGTAACACATACGCACACTTACAGCAAGTAACAAAGACATACACTTACACCAGGTAACGCAGACATTCACTTACACCAAGTATTTTGACATACACTTACACCAAGTAACAAAGACATACACTGACATCCAGTAACAAAGACAGACACTGACACCAAGTCACAAAGACATACACTGACACCAAGTAACAAAGACATACACTAACACAAAGTAACAAAGACACACACTTACACCCAGCAACACAGACACACACTTACACCAAATAACACAGACATACACTGACACCAAGTAACAAAGACATACACTGATACCCAGTAACACAGGCACACAATGACAACAAGTCACAAACACATACACTGACACCAAGTAACAAAGACATACACTGACACCCAGTATCAAAGAAATCCACTGACAACAAGTCACTAACACATACACTGGCACCAAGTAACAAAGACATCCACTGACACCCAGGAACACAGACACACATTGACACAAAGTAACAAAGACACACACTGACACCAAGTAACAAAGACATACACTTACACCAAGTATTTTGACACACACTTAAACCAAGTAACAAAGACATACACTGACACCAAGTCTCAAAGACACACACTGACACCCAGTAACACAGACACACACTGACACCAAGTAACACAGACACACACTGACACCCAGTAAAAAAGACATACACTGACACCAAGTCACAAAGACATACACTGATACCAAGTCACAAAGACATACACTGATACCCAGTAACACTGACACACACTTACACCAAGTAACAAAGACATACACTGACACCAAGTCACAAAGACATACACTCATACCCAGTAACAAAGACATACACTGATACCCAGTAACACAGACACACACTGATACCCAGTAACACAGACACACACTTACACCAAGTAACAAAGACATACACTGACACCAAGTCACAAAGACACAAACTGACACCAAGTAACAAGGACATACACTGACACCCATTAACAAAGACATCCACTGACAACAAGTCACACACACATACACTGACACCAAGTAACAAAGACAAACACTTACACCAAGTAACAAAGACATACACTGACACCCAGTAACAAAGACATCCACTTTCAACAAGTCACAAACACATACACTGACACCAAGTAACAAAGACATACACTGACACCAAGTAACAAAGACATACACTGATACCCAGTAACACAGACGTACACTTACACCAAGTAACAAAGACATACACTTACACCAGGTAACGCAGACATTCACTTACACCAAGTATTTTGACATACACTTACACCAAGTAACAAAGACTTACACTGACACCCAGTAACAAAGACATACACTGACACCAAGTCACAAAGACATACACTGACACCAAGTAACAAAGACATACTCTTACACAAAGTAACAAAGACACACACTTACACCGAGTAACACAGACATACACTGACACCAAGTAACAAAGACATACACTGATACCCAGTAACACAGGCACACACTTACACCAAGTAACAGTGACATACACTGACACCAAGTCACAAAGACATACACTCATACCCAGTAACAAAGACATACACTGATACCCAGTAACACAGACACACACTGATACCCAGTAACACAGACATACACTTACACCAAGTTACAAAGACATACACTTACACAAAGTAACAAAGACATACACTTACACCAAGTAACACAGACACACACTGACACCAAGTACCAAATACATACACTGACTCCCAATAACAAAGACATACACTGACACCCAGTAACACAGACACACACCGACACCAAGTAACAAAGACACACACTTACACCAAGTAACACAGACATGCACTGACACCAAGTAACAAAGACATACACTTAGACCAAGTAACAAAGACATACACTTACACCAAGTTACAAAGACACACACTTACACCAAGTAACACAGACAGACACTGACACCAAGTAACATAGACAGACAATTACACCAAGTAACAAAGACATACACCTACACCAAGTATTTTGACATACACTGACAACAAGTAACAAAGACATACACTGATACCCAGTAACACATACACACACTTACACCAAGTAACAAAGACATACACTGACACCAAGTCACAAAGAGTCAAACTGACACCAAGTGACAAGGACATACACTGACACCCAATAACAAAGAAATCCGCTGACAACAAGTCACAAACACATACACTGACACCAAGTAACAAAGACAAACACTTACACCAAGTAACAAAGACATACACTGACACCCAGTAACAAAGACATCCACTGACAACAAGTCACAAACACATACACTGACACCAAGTAACAAAGACATACACTGACACCAAGTAACAAAGACATACACTGATACCCAGTAACACAGACGCACACTTACACCAAGTAACAAAGACATACACTTACACCAGGTAACGCAGACATTCACTTACACCAAGTATTTTGACATCCACTTACACCAAGTAACAAAGACATACACTGACACCCAGTAACAAAGACAGACACTGACACCAAGTCACAAAGACATACACTGACACCAAGTAACAAAGACAAACACTAACACAAAGTAACAAAGACACACACTTACACCGAGTAACACAGACACACACTGACACCCAGCAACACAGACACACACTTACACCAAATAACACAGACATACACTGACACCAAGTAACACAGGCACACACTTACACCAAGTAACAGTGACATACACTGACACAAAGTAACAAAGACATACACTTACACCAAGTAACAAAGCCATACACTTACACCAAGTAACACAGACACACACTGACACCAAGTAACAAATACATACACTGACTCCCAGTAACAAAGACATACACTGACACCCAGTAACACAGACACACACCGACACCAAGTAACAAAGACACACACTTACACCAAGTAACACAGACATGCACTTACACCAAGTAACAAAGACATACACTTACACCAAGTAACAAAGACATACACTTACACCAAGTTACAAAGACACACACTTACACCAAGTAACAAAGACATACACTGACACCCAGTAACAAAGAAATCCACTGACAACAAGCCACTAACACATACACTGGCACCAAGTAACAAAGACATACACTGACACCCAGTATCAAAGAAATCCACTGACAACAAGTCACTAACGCATACACTGGCACCAAGTAACAAAGACATACACTGACACCCAGGAACACAGACACACATTGACACAAAGTAACAAAGACACACACTTACACCAAGTAACAAAGACATACACTTACACCAAGTATTTTGACACACACTTACACCAAGTAACAAAGACATACACTGACACCAAGTCACAAAGACACACACTGACACCCAGTAACACAGACACACACTGACACCAAGTAACACAGACACACACTGACACCCAGTAAAAAAGACATACACTGACACCAAGTCACAAAGACATACACTGATACCAAGTCACAAAGACATACACTGATACCCAGTAACAAAGACAGACACTGATACCCAGTAACACAGACGCACACTTACACCAAGTAACAAAGACATAGACTTACACCAAGTAACACAGACATACACTGACAACAAGTCACAAACACATACACTGACACGAAGTAACAAAGACAGATTATTACACCAAGAAATAAATACATTCACCTACACCAAGTATTTTGACATACACTGACACCAAGTAACAAAGACATACACTGATACCCAGTCACACAGACACACACTTACACCAAGTAACAAAGACATACAATTACACCAAGTAACAAAGACACACACTTCCACCAAGTAACAAAGACAGACACTGATACCCAGTAACACAGACACACACTTACACCAAGTAACAAAGACATACACTGACACCCAGTAACACAAACAAACACACATTGACACCCAGTAACACAGAGAAACACTAATAAACAGTAACACAGACATATACTGACACCAAGTAACACAGACGCACACTGACACCCAGTAACAAAGACATGCACTGACACCAGGTCACAAAGTCATACACTGATACCAAGTCACAAAGACATACACTGATACCCAGTAACACAGACACACACTGACACAAAGTAACAAAGACATAAACTGACACCAAGTCACAAAGACACACACTGACACCCAGTAACAAAGACATACACTGACACCCAGTAACACAGACATACACTTACACCACGTAACGAAGACATACACTGACACCAAGTCACAAAGACACACACTGACACCCAGTAACAAAGACATACACTGACACCCAGTAACAAAGACATACACTGACACCAAGTCACAAAGACATACACTGATACCCAGTAACAAAGACAGACACTGATACCCAGTAACACAGACGCACACTTACACCAAGTAACAAAGACATAGACTGACACCAAGTAACACAGACAAACACTGACAACAATTCACAAACACATACACTGACACGAAGTAACAAAGACAGACTATTACACCAAGTAATAAATACATTCACCTACACCAAGTATTTTGACATACACTGACACAAAGTAACAAAGACATACACTGATACCCAGTCACACAGACACACACTTACACCAAGTAACAAAGACGTACACTGACACCAAGTCACAAAGACACACACTGACACCCAGTAACAAAGACATACACTGACACCAAGTAACAAAGACATACACTGATACCCAGTAACACAGACGCACACTTACACCAAGTAACAAAGACATACATTGACACCAAGTCACAAAGACACACATTGACAACCAGTAACAAAGACATACACTGACACCGAGTCACAAAGACATACACTGATACCCAGTAACAAAGACATACACTGATCCCCAGTAACAAAGACATACACTGATACCCAGTAACACCGACGCACACTTACACCAAGTAACAAAGACATACACATACACCAGGTAACGCAGACATTCACTTACACCAAGTATTTTGACATACACTTCCACCAAGTAACAAAGACATACACTGACACCCAGTAACAAAGACATTCACTGACACCCAGTAACACAGACACACACGGACACCAAGTAACAAAGACACACACTGACACCAAGTACACAGACACACACTGACACCCAGTAACACAAACAAACACACTGGCACCCAGTAACACAGACATACACTGACATCAAGTCACAAAGACATACACTCATACCCAGTCACAAAGACATACACTGATACCCAGTAACACAGACACACACTGACACAAAGTAACAAAGACATACACTGACACCAAGTCACAAAGACACACACTGACACCCAGTAACAAAGACATACACTGACACCCAGTAACACAGACACACACTTACACCAAGTAACAAAGACACACACTTACACCAAGTAACAAAGACATACACTGACACCAAGTAACACAGACACACACTGACACCCAGTAACAAAGACATTCACTGACATCAAGTAGCACAGACACACTTTGTGTGGCTCATTGTCACAGTGGTTAGCAGCCTCACAGCTCCAGGGACCAGGGCACGATTCTGGGTACTGCCTTTGCGGAGTTTGCAAGTTCTCCCTGTCTCTGCGTGAGTTTTCTCCGGGTGCTCCGGTTTCCTCCCACATGCCAAAGACTTGCAGGTTGGTAGGTTAATTGGCCATTATAAATTGCCGCTAGTATAGGTAGGTGGCAGGGAAATATATAGGGACCGGTGGGGATGTTATTGGAATATGTGATTCGTGCAGGATTAGTATAAATGGTTGGTTAATGGTCGGCACAGACTCGGAGGTCCGAAGGGCCTGTTTCAGTGCTGTATCTCGAAACTAAACTAAATACTGACACCTAGTGTCACATACACACACTGACCCCCAGTAACAAAGACATACACTTACACCAAGTAACAAAGACACATACTTACACCAAGTAACACAGACATACACTGACACCAAGTAGCAAAGACATACACTTACACCAAGTAAAAAAGACAGACAATTACACCAACTAACAAAGATATACACTTACACCAAGTATTTTGACATACACTTGCACCAAGTAACAAAGACATACACTGACACCCAGGAACACAGACACACATTGACACAAAGTAACAAAGACACACACTTACACCAAGTAACAAAGACATACACTGACACCAAGTCACAAAGACACACACTGACACCAAGTCAAAAAGACATACACTGATACCCAGTAACACAGACACACACTTACACCATGTAACACAGACATACACTGACACCCAGTAACACAGACACACACTTACCCCAAGTAACAAAGACATACTCTGACACCCAGCAACAAAGACATACACTGACACCCAGTAACAGAGACAAACACGGACACCAAGTAACAAAGACACAGACTTACACCAAGTAACAGACACACACTGACACCCAGTAACACAGACACACACTTACACCAAGTAACAAAGACATATACTGACACCCAGTAACAAAGACATGCACTGACACCCAGTAACACAGACACACAAGGACACCAAGTAACAAAGACATACTCTTACACAAAGTAACAAAGACACACACTTACACCGAGTAACGCAGACATACACTGACACCAAGTAACAAAGACATACACTGATACCCAGTAACACAGGCACACACTTACACCAAGTAACAGTGACATACACTGACACCAAGTCACAAAGACATACACTCATACCCAGTAACAAAGACATACACTGATACCCAGTAACACAGACACACACTGATACCCAGTAACACAGACATACACTTACACCAAGTTACAAAGACATACACTTACACAAAGTAACAAAGACATACACTTACACCAAGTAACACAGACACACACTGACACCAAGTACCAAATACATACACTGACTCCCAATAACAAAGACATACACTGACACCCAGTAACACAGACACACACCGACACCAAGTAACAAAGACACACACTTACACCAAGTAACACAGACATGCACTGACACCAAGTAACAAAGACATACACTTACACCAAGTAACAAAGACATACACTTACACCAAGTTACAAAGACACACACTTACACCAAGTAACACAGACAGACACTGACACCAAGTAACATAGACAGACAATTACACCAAGTAACAAAGACATACACCTACACCAAGTATTTTGACATACACTGACAACAAGTAACAAAGACATACACTGATACCCAGTAACACATACACACACTTACACCAAGTAACAAAGACATACACTGACACCAAGTCACAAAGAGTCAAACTGACACCAAGTGACAAGGACATACACTGACACCCAATAACAAAGAAATCCACTGACAACAAGTCACAAACACATACACTGACACCAAGTAACAAAGACAAACACTTACACCAAGTAACAAAGACATACACTGACACCCAGTAACAAAGACATCCACTGACAACAAGTCACAAACACATAAACTGACACCAAGTAACAAAGACATACACTGACACCAAGTAACAAAGACATACACTGATACCCAGTAACACAGACGCACACTTACACCAAGTAACAAAGACATACACTTACACCAGGTAACGCAGACATTCACTTACACCAAGTATTTTGACATACACTTACACCAAGTAACAAAGACATACACTGACACCCAGTAACAAAGACAGACACTGACACCAAGTCACAAAGACATACACTGACACCAAGTAACAAAGACAAACACTAACACAAAGTAACAAAGACACACACTTACACCGAGTAACACAGACACACACTGACACCCAGCAACACAGACACACACTTACACCAAATAACACAGACATACACTGACACCAAGTAACAAAGACATACACTGATACCCAGTAACACAGGCACACACTTACACCAAGTAACAGTGACATACACTGACACAAAGTAACAAAGACATACACTTACACCAAGTAACAAAGACATACACTTACACCAAGTAACACAGACACACACTGACACCAAGTAACAAATACATACACTGACTCCCAGTAACAAAGACATACACTGACACCCAGTAACACAGACACACACCGACACCAAGTAACAAAGACGCACACTTACACCAAGTAACACAGACATGCACTGACACCAAGTAACAAAGACATACACTTACACCAAGTAACAAAGACATACACTTACACCAAGTTACAAAGACACACACTTACACCAAGTAACAAAGACATACACTGACACCCAGTAACAAAGAAATCCACTGACAACAAGCCACTAACACATACACTGGCACCAAGTAACAAAGACATACACTGACACCCAGTATCAAAGAAATCCACTGACAACAAGTCACTAACGCATACACTGGCACCAAGTAACAAAGACATACACTGACACCCAGGAACACAGACACACATTGACACAAAGTAACAAAGACACACACTTACACCAAGTAACAAAGACATACACTTACACCAAGTATTTTGACACACACTTACACCAAGTAACAAAGACATACACTGACACCAAGTCACAAAGACACACACTGACACCCAGTAACACAGACACACATTGACACCAAGTAACACAGACACACACTGACACCCAGTAAAAAAGACATACACTGACACCAAGTCACAAAGACATACACTGATACCAAGTCACAAAGACATACACTGATACCCAGTAACACAGACACACACTTACACCAAGTAACAAAGACATACACTGACACCAAGTCACAAAGACATACACTCATACCCAGTAACAAAGACATACACTGATACCCAGTAACACAGACACACACTGATACCCAGTAACACAGACACACACTTACACCAAGTAACAAAGACATACACTGACACCAAGTCACAAAGACACACACTGACACCCAGTAACAAAGACATACACTGACACCCAGTAACACAGACACACACTTACACCAAGTAACAAAGACATACACTGACACCAAGTAACAAAGACATACACTGACACCCAGTAACAAAGACATACACTGACACCCAGTAACAAAGGCATACACTGACACCAAGTCACAAAGACATACACTGATACCCAGTAACAAAGACAGACACTGATACCCAGTAACACAGACGCACACTTACACCAAGTAACAAAGACATAGACTTACACCAAGTAACACAGACATACACTGACAACAAGTCACAAACACATACACTGACACGAAGTAACAAAGACAGATTATTACACCAAGTAATAAATACATTCACCTACACCAAGTATTTTGACATACACTGACACCAAGTAACAAAGACATACACTGATACCCAGTCACACAGACACACACTTACACCAAGTAACAAAGACATACAATTACACCAAGTAACAAAGACACACACTTCCACCAAGTAACAAAGACAGACAATGATACCCAGTAACACAGACACACACTTACACCAAGTAACAAAGACATACACTGACACCCAGTAACACAAACAAACACACATTGACACCCAGTAACACAGAGAAACACTAATAAACAGTAACACAGACATATACTGACACCAAGTAACACAGACGCACACTGACACCCAGTAACAAAGACATGCACTGACACCAGGTCACAAAGTCATACACTGATACCAAGTCACAAAGACATACACTGATACCCAGTAACACAGACACACACTGACACAAAGTAACAAAGACATACACTGACACCAAGTCACAAAGACACACACTGACACCCAGTAACAAAGACATACACTGACACCCAGTAACACAGACATACACTTACACCACGTAACGAAGACATACACTGACACCAAGTCACAAAGACACACACTGACACCCAGTAACAAAGACATACACTGACACCCAGTAACAAAGACATACACTGACACCAAGTCACAAAGACATACACTGATACCCAGTAACAAAGACAGACACTGATACCCAGTAACACAGACGCACACTTACACCAAGTAACAAAGACATAGACTTACATCAAGTAACACAGACAAACACTGACAACAATTCACAAACACATACACTGACACGAAGTAACAAAGACAGACTATTACACCAAGTAATAAATACATTCACCTACACCAAGTATTTTGACATACACTGACACAAAGTAACAAAGACATACACTGATACCCAGTCACACAGACACACACTTACACCAAGTAACAAAGACGTACACTGACACCAAGTCACAAAGACACACACTGACACCCAGTAACAAAGACAGACACTGACACCAAGTAACAAAGACATACACTGATACCCAGTAACACAGACGCACACTTACACCAAGTAACAAAGACATACATTGACACCAAGTCACAAAGACACACATTGACAACCAGTAACAAAGACATACACTGACACCGAGTCACAAAGACATACACTGATACCCAGTAACAAAGACATACACTGATCCCCAGTAACAAAGACATACACTGATACCCAGTAACACCGACGCACACTTACACCAAGTAACAAAGACATACACATACACCAGGTAACGCAGACATTCACTTACACCAAGTATTTTGACATACACTTACACCAAGTAACAAAGACATACACTGACACCCAGTAACAAAGACATTCACTGACACCCAGTAACACAGACACACACGGACACCAAGTAACAAAGACACACACTGACACCAAGTACACAGACACACACTGACACCCAGTAACACAAACAAACACACTGACACCCAGTAACACAGACATACACTGACATCAAGTCACAAAGACATACACTCATACCCAGTCACAAAGACATACACTGATACCCAGTAACACAGACACACACTGACACAAAGTAACAAAGACATACACTGACACCAAGTCACAAAGACACACACTGACACCCAGTAACAAAGACATACACTGACACCCAGTAACACAGACACACACTTACACCAAGTAACAAAGACACACACTTACACCAAGTAACAAAGACATACACTGACACCAAGTAACACAGACACACACTGACACCCAGTAACAAAGACATTCACTGACATCAAGTAGCACAGACACACACTGGGTGGCTCATTGGCACAGTGGTTAGCAGCCTCACAGCTCCAGGGACCAGGGCACGATTCTGGGTACTGCCTTTGCGGAGTTTGCAAGTTCTCCCTGTCTCTGCGTGAGTTTTCTCCGGGTGCTCCGGTTTCCTCCCACATGCCAAAGACTTGCAGGTTGGTAGGTTAATTGGCCATTATAAATTGCCGCTAGTATAGGTAGTTGGCAGGGAAATATATAGGGACCGGTGGGGATGTTATTGGAATATGGGATTCGTGCAGGATTAGTATAAATGGTTGGTTAATGGTCGGCACAGACTCGGAGGTCCGAAGGGCCTGTTTCAGTGCTGTATCTCGAAACTAAACTAAATACTGACACCTAGTGTCACATACACACACTGACCCCCAGTAACAAAGACATACACTTACACCAAGTAACAAAGACACATACTTACACCAAGTAACACAGACATACACTGACACCAAGTAGCAAAGACATACACTTACACCAAGTAACAAAGACAGACAATTACACCAACTAACAAAGATATACACTTACACCAAGTATTTTGACATACACTTGCACCAAGTAACAAAGACATACACTGACACCCAGGAACACAGACACACATTGACACAAAGTAACAAAGACACACACTTGCACCAAGTAACAAAGACATAAACTTACACCAATTATTTTGACACACACTTACACCAAGTAACAAAGACATACACTGACACCCAGTAACACAGACACACACTGACACAAAGTAACACAGACACACACTGACACCAAGTCACAAAGACATACACTGATACCAAGTCACAAAGACATACACTGATACCCAGTAACACAGACGCACACTTACACCAGGTAACGCAGACATTCACTTACACCAATTATTTTGACATACACTTACACCAAGTAACAAAGACATACACTGATACCCAGTAACACAGACTCACACTTACACCAAGTAACAAAGACATACACTGACACCAAGTCACAAAGACATACTCTCATACCCAGGAACAAAGACATACACTGATACCCAGTAACACAGACACACACTTACACCAAGTAACAAAGATATACACTGACACCAAGTCACAAAGACACAAACTGACACCAAGTAACAAAGACATACACTGACACCCAGTAACAAAGACATCCACTGACAACAAGTCACAAACACATACACTGACACCAAGTAACAAAGACATACACTGACACCAAGTAACAAAGACATACACTGATACCCAGTAACACAGACGCACACTTACACCAAGTAACAAAGACATACACTGACACCAAGTCACAAAGACACACACTGACACCCAGGAACAAAGACATACACTGACACCAAGTCACAAAGACATACACTGACACCAAGTAACAAAGACATACACTGACACAAAGTAACAAAGACATACACTGACACCCAGTAACAAAGAAATCCACTGACAACAAGTCACTAACACATACACTGGCACCAAGTAACAAAGACATACACTGACACCCAGGAACACAGACACACATTGACACAAAGTAACAAAGACACACACTTACACCAAGTAACAAAGACATACACTTACACCAAGTATTTTGACACACACTTACACCAAGTAACAAAGACATACAGTGACACCAAGTCACAAAGACACACACTGACACCCAGTAACACAGACACACACTGACACCAAGTAACACAGACACACACTGACACCCAGTAAAAAAGACATACACTGACACCAAGTCACAAAGACATACACTGATACCAAGTCACAAAGACATACACTGATTCCCAGTAACACAGACACACACTTACACCAAGTAACAAAGACATACACTGACACAAAGTCACAAAGACATACACTCATACCCAGTAACAAAGACATACACTGATACCCAGTAACACAGACACACATTTACGCCAAGTAACAAAGACGTACACTGACACCAAGTCACAAAGACATACACTCATACCCAGTAACAAAGACATACACTGATACCCAGTAACACAGACACACACTGACACCAAGTACACAGACACACACTGACACCCAGTAACACAAACAAACACACTGACACCCAGTAACACAGACATACACTGACATCAAGTCACAAAGACATACACTCATACCCAGTCACAAAGACATACACTGATACCCAGTAACACAGACACACACTGACACAAAGTAACAAAGACATACACTGACACCAAGTCACAAAGTCACACACTGACACCCAGTAACAAAGACATACACTGACACCCAGTAACACAGACACACACTTACACCAAGTAACAAAGACACACACTTACACCAAGTAACAAAGACATACACTGACACCAAGTAACACAGACACACACTGACACCCAGTAACACAGACACACACTTACACCAAATAACACAGACATACACTTACACCAGGTAACGCAGACATTCACTTACACCAAGTATTTTGACATACACTTACACCAAGTAACAAAGACTTACACTGACACCCAGTAACAAAGACATACACTGACACCAAGTAACAAAGACATACACTTACACAAAGTAACAAAGACACACACTTACACCGAGTAACACAGACATACAGTGACACCAAGTAACAAAGACATACACTGATACCCAGTAACACAGGCACACACTTACACCAAGTAACAGTGACATACACTGACACCAAGTCACAAAGACATACACTCATACCCAGTAACAAAGACATACACTGATACCCAGTAACACAGACACACACTGATACCCAGTAACACAGAAATACACTTACACCAAGTTACAAAGACATTCACTTACACAAAGTAACAAAGACATACACTTACTCCAGGTAACGCAGACATTCACTTACACCAAGTATTTTGACATACACTTACACCAAGTAACAAAGACATACACTGACACCATGTCACAAAGACAGACACTGACACCATGTCACAAAGACATACACTGACACCAAGTAACAAAGACATACACTAACACAAAGTAACAAAGACACACACTGACACCGAGTAACACAGACACACACTGACACCCAGCAACACAGACACACACTTACACCAAATAACACAGACATACACTGACACCAAGTAACAAAGACATACACTGATACCCAGTAACACAGGCACACACTTACACAAAGTAACAGTGACATACACTGACACAAAGTAACAAAGACATACACTTACATCAAGTAACAAAGACATACACTTACACCAAGTAACGCAGACACACACTGACACCAAGTAACAAATACATACACTGACTCCCAGTAACAAAGACATACACTGACACCCAGTAACACAGACACACACCGACACCAAGTAACAAAGACACACAATTACACCAAGTAACACAGACATGCACTGACACCAAGTAAAAAAGACATACACTTACACCAAGTAACAAAGACATACACTTACACCAGGTTACAAAGACACACACTTACACCAAGTAACAAAGACATACACTGACACCCAGTAACAAAGAAATCCACTGACAACAAGCCACTAACACAAACACTGGCATCAAGTAACAAAGACATACACTGACACCCAGTATCAAAGAAATCCACTGACAACAAGTCACTAACGCATACACTGGCACCAAGTAACAAAGACATACACTGACACCCAGGAACACAGACACACATTGACACAAAGTAACAAAGACACACACTTACACCAAGTAACAAAGACATACACTTACACCAAGTATTTTGACACACACTTACACCAAGTAACAAAGACATACACTGACACCAAGTCACAAAGACACACACTGACACCCAGTAACACAGACACACACTGACACCAAGTAACACAGACACACACTGACACCCAGTAAAAAAGACATACACTGACACCAAGTCACAAAGACATACACTGATACCAAGTCACAAAGACATACACTGATACCCAGTAACACAGACACACACTGATACCCAGTAACACAGACACACACTTACACCAAGTAACAAAGACATACACTGACACCAAGTCACAAAGACACAAACTGACACCAAGTAACAAGGACATACACTGACACCCATTAACAAAGACATCCACTGACAACAAGTCACAAACACATACACTGACACCAAGTAACAAAGACAAACACTTACACCAAGTAACAAAGACATACACTGACACCCAGTAACAAAGACATCCACTGACAACAAGTCACAAACACATACACAGACACCAAGTAACAAAGACATACACTGACACCAAGTAACAAAGACATACACTGATACCCAGTAACACAGACGCACACTTACACCAAGTAACAAAGACATACACTTTCACCAGGTAACGCAGACATTCACTTACACCAAGTATTTTGACATACACTTACACCAAGTAACAAAGACTTACACTGACACCCAGTAACAAAGACAAACACTGACACCAAGTCACAAAGACATACACTGACACCAAGTAACAAAGACATACACTTACACAAAGTAACAAAGACACACACTTACACCGAGTAACACAGACACACACTGACACCCAGCAACACAGACACACACTTACACCAAATAACACAGACATACACTGACACCAAGTAACAAAGACATACACTGATACCCAGTAACACAGGCACACACTTACACCAAGTAACAGTGACATACACTGACACCAAGTCACAAAGACATACACTCATACCCAGTAACAAAGACATACACTGATACCCAGTAACACAGACACACACTGATACCCAGTAACACAGACACACACTGATCCCTAGTAACACAGACAAACACTTACACCAAGTTACAAAGACATACACTTACACCAAGTAACAAAGACTTACACTGACACCCAGTAACAAAGACAAACACTGACACCAAGTCACAAAGACATACACTGACACCAAGTAACAAAGACATACACTTACACAAAGTAACAAAGACACACACTTACACCGAGTAACACAGACACACACTGACACCCAGCAACACAGACACACACTTACACCAAATAACAGAGACATACACTGACACCCAGTAACAAAGACATCCACTGACAACAAGTCACAAACACATACACTGACACCAAGTAACAAAGACATACACTGACACCAAGTAACAAAGACATACACTGATACCCAGTAACACAGACGCACACTTACACCAAGTAACAAAGACATACACTTACACCAGGTAACGCAGACATTCACTTACACCAAGTATTTTGACATACACTTACACCAAGTAACAAAGACATACACTGACACCCAGTAACAAAGACAGACACTGACACCAAGTCACAAAGACATACACTGACACCAAGTAACAAAGACATACACTAACACAAAGTAACAAAGACACACACTTACACCGAGTAACACAGACTCACACTGACAGCCAGCAACACAGACACACACTTACACCAAATAACACAGACATACACTGACACCAAGTAACAAAGACATACACTGATACCCAGTAACACAGGCACACACTTACACCAAGTAACAGTGACATACACTGACACCAAGTCACAAAGACATACACTCATACCCAGTAACAAAGACATACACTGATACCCAGTAACACAGACACACACTGATACCCAGTAACACAGACACACACTGATCCCCAGTAACACAGACAAACACTTACACCAAGTTACAAAGACATACACTTACACAAAGTATCAAAGACATACACTTACACCAAGTAACACAGACACACACTGACACCAAGTAACAAATACATACACTGACTCCCAGTAACAAAGACATACACTGACACCCAGTAACACAGACACACACCGACACCAAGTAACAAAGACACACACTTACACCAAGTAACACAGACATGCACTGACGCCAAGTAACAAAGACATACACTTACACCAAGTAACAAAGACATACACTGACACCAAGTTACAAAGACACACACTGACACCAAGTAACAAAGACATACACTGACACCCAGTAACAAAGAAATCCACTGACAACAAGCCACTAACACATACACTGGCACCAAGTAACAAAGACATACACTTGCACCAAGTAACAAAGACATACACTGACACCCGGGAACACAGACACACATTGACACAAAGTAACAAAGACACACACTTACACCAAGTAACAAAGACATACACTTACACCAAGTATTTTGACACACACTTACACCAAGTAACAAAGACATACACTGACACCAAGTCACAAAGACACAAACTGACACCCAGTAACAAAGACAAACACTTACACCAAGTAACAAAGACATACACTGACACCCAGTAACAAAGACATCCACAGACAACAAGTCACAAACACATACACTGACACCAAGTAACAAAGACATCCACTGACACCCAGTAACAAAGACATCCACAGACAACAAGTCACAAACACATACACTTACACCAAGTAACAAAGACATACACTGACACCAAGTCACAAAGACACAAACTGACACCAAGTAACAAGGACATACACTGACACCCAGTAACAAAGACATCCACTGACAACAAGCCACAAACACATACACTGACACCAAGTAACAAAGACAAACACTTACACCAAGTAACAAAGACATACACTGACACCCAGTAACAAAGACATCCACTGACAACAAGTCACAAACACATACACTGACACCAAGTAACAAAGACATACACTGACATCAAGTAACAAAGACATACACTGACACCCAGTATCAAAGAAATCCACTGACAACAAGTCACGAACACATACACTGGCACCAAGTAACAAAGACATACACTGACACCCAGGAACACAGACACACATTGACACAAAGTAACAAAGACACACACTTACACCAAGTCACAAAGACATACACTTACACCAAGTATTTTGACACACACTTACACCAAGTAACAAAGACATACACTGACACCAAGTCACAAAGACACACACTGACACCCAGTAACACAGACACACACTGACACCAAGTAACACAGACATACACTGAAACCCAGTAAAAAAGACATACACTGACACCAAGTCACAAAGACATACACTGATACCAAGTCACAAAGACATGCACTGATACCCAGTAACACAGACACACACTTACACCAAGTAACAAAGACATACACTGACACCAAGTCACAAAGACATACACTCATACCCAGTAACAAAGACATACACTGATACCCAGTAACACAGACACACACTGATACCCAGTAACACAGACACACACTGACACCCAGTAAAAAAGACATACATATGACACCAAGTAACAAAGACATACACTGATACCAAGTCACAAAGACATACACTGATACCCAGTAACACAGACACACACTTACACCAAGTAACAAAGACATACCCTGACACCAAGTCACAAAGACAAACACTCATACCCTGTAACAAAGACATACACTGATACCCAGTAACACAGACACACACTGATACCCAGTAACACAGACACACACTTACACCAAGTAACAAAGACATACACAGACAACAAGTCACAAACACATACACTTACACCAAGTAACAAAGACATACACTGACACCAAGTCACAAACAGACAAACTGACACCAAGTAACAAAGACATACACTGACACCCAGTATCAAAGAAATCCACTGACAACAAGTCACTAACACATACACTGGCACCAAGTAACAAAGACATACACTGACACCCAGGAACACAGACACACATTGACACAAAGTAACAAAGACACACACTTACACCAAGTAACAAAGACATACACTTACACCAAGTATTTTGACACACACTTACACCAAGCAACAAAGACATACACTGACACCAAGTCACAAAGACATACACTGATACCCAGTAACACAGACACACACTTACACCAAGTAACAAAGACATACAATGACACCAAGTCACAAAGACATACACTCATACCCTGTTACAAAGACATACACTGATAACCAGTCACACAGACACACACTGATACCCAGTAACACAGACACACACTTACACCAAGTAACAAAGACATACACTGACACCAAGTCACAAAGACACACACTGACACCCAGTAACAAAGACATACACTGACACCCAGTAACACAGACACACACTTACACCAAGTAACAAAGACAGACAATTACACCAAGTAACAAAGACATACACTTACACCAAGTATTTTGACGTACACTTGCAACAAGTAACAAAGACAGACACTGACAACCAGTAACTAAGACATACAATGACACCAATTAACAAAGAAATCCACTTACAACAAGCCACTAACACATACACTGGCAACAAGTAACAAAGACATACACTTGCACCAAGTAACAAATACATACACTGACACTCAGGAACACAGACACACATTGACACAAAGTAACAAAGACACACACTTACACCAAGTAACAAAGACATACACTTACACCAAGTATTTTGACACACATTTGCACCAAGTAACAAAGACATACACTGACACCAAGTCACAAAGACACAAACTGACACCAAGTAACAAGGACATACACTGACACCCAGTAACAAAGACAAACACTTACACCAAGTAACAAAGACATACACTGACACCCAGTAACAAAGACATCCACAGACAACAAGTCACAAACACATACACTGACACCAAGTAACAAAGACATACACTGACACCCAGTAACAAAGACATCCACAGACAACAAGTCACAAACACATACACTTACACCAAGTAACAAAGACATACACTGACACCAAGTCACAAAGACACAAACTGACACCAAGTAACAAGGACATAAACTGACACCCAGTAACAAAGACATCCACTGACAACAAGTCACAAACACATACACTGACACCAAGTAACAAAGACAAACACTTACACCAAGTAACAAAGACATACACTGACACCCAGTAACAAAGACATCCACTGACAACAAGTCACAAACACATACACTGACACCAAGTAACAAAGACATACACTGACACCAAGTAACAAAGACATACACTGACACCCAGTATCAAAGAAATCCACTGACAACAAGTCACTAACACATACACTGGCACCAAGTAACAAAGACATACACTGACACCCAGGAACACAGACACACATTGACACAAAGTAACAAAGACACACACTTACACCAAGTAACAAAGACATACACTTACACCAAGTATTTTGACACACACTTACACCAAGTAACAAAGACATACATTGACACCAAGTCACAAAGACACACACTGACACCCAGTAACACAGACACACACTGACACCAAGTAACACAGACACACACTGACACCCTGTAAAAAAGACATACACTGACACCAAGTCACAAAGACATACACTGACAACAAGTCACAAAGACATACACTCATACCCAGTAACAAAGACATACACTGATCCCCAGTAACACAGACACACACTGATACCCAGTAACACAGACATACACTTAAACCAAGTTACAAAGACATACACTTACACAAAGTAACAAAGACATACACTTACACCAAGTAACACAGACACACACTGACACCAAGTAACAAATACATACACTGACTCCCAGTAACAAAGACATACACTGACACCCAGTAACACAGACACACACCGACACCAAGTAACAAAGACACACACTTACACCAAGTAACACAGACATGCACTGACACCAAGTAACAAAGACATACACTTACACCAAGTAACAAAGACATACACTTACACCAAGTTACAAAGAGACACACTTACACCAAGTAACACAGACATACACTGACACAAAGTAACATAGACAGACAATTGCACCAAGTAACAAAGACATACACCTACACCAAGTATTTTGACATACACTGACAACATGTAACAAAGACATACACTGATACCCAGTAACACATACACACACTTACACCAAGTAACAAAGACGTACACTGACACCAAGTCACAAAGAGACAAACTGACACCAAGTAACAAGGACATACACTGACACCCAGTAACAAAGAAATCCACTGACAACAAGTCACAAACACATACACTGACACCAAGTAACAAAGACAAACACTTACACCAAGTAACAAAGACACACACTGACACCCAGTAACAAAGACATCCACTGACAACAAGTCACAAACACATACACTGACACCAAGTAACAAAGACATACACTGACACCAAGTAACAAAGACATACACTGATACCCAGTAACACAGACGCACACTTACACCAAGTAACAAAGACACACACTTACACCAGGTAACGCAGACATTCACATACACCAAGTATTTTGACATACACTTACACCAAGTAACAAAGACATACACTGACACCCAGTAACAAAGACAGACACTGACACCAAGTCACAAAGACATACACTGACACCAAGTAACAAAGACATACACTAACACAAAGTAACAAAGACACACACTTACACCGAGTAACACAGACACACACTGACACCCAGCAACACAGACACACACTTACACCCAATAACACAGACATACACTGACACCAAGTAACAAAGACATACACTGATACCCAGTAACACAGGCACACACTTACACCAAGTAACAGTGACATACACTGACACCAAGTAACAAAGACATACACTTACACCAAGTAACAAAGACATACACTTACACCAAGTAACACAGACACACACTGACACCAAGTAACAAATACATACACTGACTCCCAGTAACAAAGACATACACTGACACCCAGTAACACAGACACACACCGACACCAAGTAACAAAGACACACACTTACACCAAGTAACACAGACATGCACTGACACCAAGTAACAAAGACATACACTTACACCAAGTAACAAAGACATACACTTACACCAAGTTACAAAGACACACACTTACACCAAGTAACAAAGACATACACTGACACCCAGTAACAAAGAAATCCACTGACAACAAGCCACTAACACATACACTGGCACCAAGTAACAAAGACATAGACTGACACCCAGTATCAAAGAAATCCACTGACAACAAGTCACTAACGCATACACTGGCACCAAGTAACAAAGACATACACTGACACCCAGGAACACAGACACACATTGACACAAATTAACAAAGACACACACTTACACCAAGTAACAAAGACATACACTTACACCAAGTATTTTGACACACACTTACACCAAGTAACAAAGACATACACTGACACCAAGTCACAAAGACACACACTGACACCCAGTAACACAGACACACACTGACACCAAGTAACACAGACACACACTGACACCCAGTAAAAAAGACATACACTGACACCAAGTCACAAAGACATACACTGATACCAAGTCACAAAGACATACACTGATACCCAGTAACACAGACACACACTTACACCAAGTAACAAAGACATACACTGACACCAAGTCACAAAGACATACACTCATACCCAGTAACAAAGACATACACTGATACCCAGTAACACAGACACACACTGATACCCAGTAATACAGACACACACTTACACCAAGTAACAAAGACATACACTGACACCAAGTCACAAAGACACAAACTGACACCAAGTAACAAGGACATACACTGACACCCATTAACAAAGACATCCACTGACAACAAGTCACAAACACATACACTGACACCAAGTAACAAAGACAAACACTTACACCAAGTAACAGAGACATACACTGACACCCTGTAACAAAGACATCCACTGACAACAAGTCACAAACACATACACTGACACCAAGTAACAAAGACATACACTGACACCAAGTAACAAAGACATACACTGATACCCAGTAACACAGACGCACACTTACACCAAGTAACAAAGACATACACTTACACCAGGTAACGCAGACATTCACTTCCACCAAGTATTTTGACATACACTTACACCAAGTAACAAAGACTTACACTGACACCCAGTAAAAAAGACATACACTGACACCAAGTCACAAAGACATACACTGACACCAAGTAACAAAGACATACACTTACACAAAGTAACAAAGACACACACTTACACCGAGTAACACAGACACACACTGACACCCAGCAACACAGACACACACTTACACCAAATAACATAGACATACACTGACACCAAGTAACAAAGACATACACTGATACCCAGTAACACAGGCACACAATTACACCAAGTAACAGTGACATACACTGACACCAAGTCACAAAGACATACACTCATACCCAGTAACAAAGACATACACTGATACCCAGTAACACAGACACACACTGATACCCAGTAACACAGACATACACTTACACCAAGTTCCAAAGACATACACTTACACAAAGTAACAAAGACATACACTTACACCAAGTAACACAGACACACACTGACACCAAGTAACAAATACATACACTGACTCCCATTAACAAAGACATACACTGACACCCAGTAACACAGACACACACCGACACCAAGTAACAAAGACACACACTTACACCAAGTAACACAGACATGCACTGACACCAAGTAACAAAGACATACACTTACACCAAGTAACAAAGACATACACTTACACCAAGTTACAAAGACACACACTTACACCAAGTAACACAGACATACACTGACACCAAGTAACATAGACAGACAATTACACCAAGTAACAAAGACATACACCTACACCAAGTATTTTGACATACACTGACAACAAGTAACAAAGACATACACTGATACCCAGTAACACATACACACACTTACACCAAGTAACAAAGACGTACACTGACACCAAGTCACAAAGAGACAAACTGACACCAAGTAACAAGGACATACACTGACACCCAGTAACAAAGAAATCCACTGACAACAAGTCACAAACACATACACTGACACCAAGTAACAAAGACAAACACTTACACCAAGTAACAAAGACATACACTGACACCCAGTAACAAAGACATCCACTGACAACAAGTCACAAACACATACACTGACACCAAGTAACAAAGACATACACTGACACCAAGTAACAAAGACATACACTGATACCCAGTAACACAGACGCACACTTACACCAAGTAACAAAGACACACACTTACACCAGGTAACGCAGACATTCACTTACACCAAGTATTTTGACATACACTTACACCAAGTAACAAAGACATACACTGACACCCAGTAACAAAGACAGACACTGACACCAAGTCACAAAGACATACACTGACACCAAGTAACAAAGACATACACTAACACAAAGTAACAAAGACACACACTTACACCGAGTAACACAGACACACACTGACACCCAGCAACACAGACACACACTTACACCAAATAACACAGACATACACTGACACCAAGTAACAAAGACATACACTGATACCCAGTAACACAGGCACACACTTACACCAAGTAACAGTGACATACACTGACACCAAGTAACAAAGACATACACTTACACCAAGTAACAAAGACATACACTTACACCAAGTAACACAGACACACACTGACACCAAGTAACAAATACATACACTGACTCCCAGTAACAAAGACATACACTGACACCCAGTAACACAGACACACACCGACACCAAGTAACAAAGACACACACTTACACCAAGTAACACAGACATGCACTGACACCAAGTAACAAAGACATACACTTACACCAAGTAACAAAGACATACACTTACACCAAGTTACAAAGACACACACTTACACCAAGTAACAAAGACATACACTGACACCCAGTAACAAAGAAATCCACTGACAACAAGCCACTAACACATACACTGGCACCAAGTAACAAAGACATACAGTGACACCCAGTATCAAAGAAATCCATTGACAACAAGTCACTAACGCATACACTGGCACCAAGTAACAAAGACATACACTGACACCAAGGAACACAGACACACATTGAAACAAAGTAACAAAGACACACACTTACACCAAGTAACAAAGACATACACTTACACCAAGTATTTTGACACACACTTACACCAAGTAACAAAGACATACACTGACACCAAGTCACAAAGACACACACTGACACCCAGTAACACAGACACACACTGACACCAAGTAACACAGACACACACTGACACCCAGTAAAAAAGACATACACTGACACCAAGTCACAAAGACATACACTGATACCAAGTCACAAAGACATACACTGATACCCAGTAACACAGACACACACTTACACCAAGTAACAAAGACATACACTGACACCAAGTCACAAAGACATACACTCATACCCAGGAACAAAGACATACACTGATACCCAGTAACACAGACACACACTGATACACAGTAACACAGACACACACTTACACCAAGTAACAAAGACATACACTGACACCAAGTCACAAAGACACAAACTGACACCAAGTAACAAGGACATACACTGACACCCATTAACAAAGACATCCACTGACAACAAGTCACAAACACATACACTGACACCAAGTAACAAAGACAAACACTTACACCAAGTAACAAAGACATACACTGACACCCAGTAACAAAGACATCCACTGACAACAAGTCACAAACACATACACTGACACCAAGTAACAAAGACATACACTGACACCAAGTAACAAAGACATACACTGATACCCAGTAACACAGACGCACACTTACACCAAGTAACAAAGACATACACTTACACCAGGTAACGCAGACATTCACTTACACCAAGTATTTTGACATACACTTACACCAAGTAACAAAGACTTACACTGACACCCAGTAAAAAAGACATACACTGACACCAAGTCACAAAGACATACACTGACACCAAGTAACAAAGACATACACTTACACAAAGTAACAAAGACACACACTTACACCGAGTAACACAGACACACACTGACACCCAGCAACACAGACACACACTTACACCAAATAACATAGACATACACTGACACCAAGTAACAAAGACATACACTGATACCCAGTAACACAGGCACACAATTACACCAAGTAACAGTGACATACACTGACACCAAGTCACAAAGACATACATTCATACCCAGTAACAAAAACATACACTGATACCCAGTAACACAGACACACACTGATACCCAGTTACACAGACACACACTGATACCCAGTAACACAGACAAACACTTACACCAAGTTACAAAGACATACACTTACACCAATTAACAAAGACATACACTTACACCAAGTAACACAGACACACAATGACACCAAGTAACAAATACATACACTGACTCCCAGTAACAAAGACATACACTGACACCCAGTAACACAGACACACACCGACACCAAGTAACAAAGACACACACTTACACCAAGTAACACAGACATGCACTGACACCAAGTAACAAAGACACAAACAGACACCAAGTAACAAATACATACACTGACTCCCAGTAACAAAGACATACACTGACACCCAGTAACACAGACACACATTGACACAAAGTAACAAAGACACACACTTACACCAAGTAACAAAGACATACACTTACACCAAGTATTTTGACACACACTTACACCAAGTAACAAAGACATACACTGACACCATGTCACAAAGACACACACTGACACCCAGTAACACAGACACACACTGACACCAAGTAACACAGACACACACTGACACCCAGTAAAAAAGACATACACTGACACCAAGTCACAAAGACATACACTGATACCAAGTCACAAAGACATACACTGATACCCAGTAACACAGACACACACTTACACCAAGTAACAAAGACATACACTGACACCAAGTCACAAAGACATACACTCATACCCAGTAACAAAGACATACACTGATGCCCAGTAACACAGACACACACTGATACCCAGTAACACAGACACACACTTACACCAAGTAACAAAGACATACACTGACACCAAGTCACAAAGACACAAACTGACACCAAGTAACAAGGACATACACTGACACCCAGTATCAAAGAAATCCACTGACAACAAGTCACTAACGCATACACTGGCACCAAGTAACAAAGACATACACTGACACCCAGGAACACAGACACACATTGACACAAAGTAACAAAGACACACACTTACACCAAGTAACAAAGACATACACTTACACCAAGTATTTTGACACACACTTACACCAAGTAACAAAGACATACACTGACACCAAGTCACAAAGACACACACTGACACCCAGTAACACAGACACACACTGACACCAAGTCACAAAGACATACACTGATACCCAGTAACACAGACGCACACTTACACCAAGTAACAAAGACATACACTTACACCAGGTAACGCAGACATTCACTTACACCAAGTATTTTGACATACACTTACACCAAGTAACAAAGACTTACACTGACACCCAGTAAAAAAGACATACACTGACACCAAGTCACAAAGACATACACTGACACCAAGTAACAAAGACATACACTTACACAAAGTAACAAAGACACACACTTACACCGAGTAACACAGACACACACTGACACCCAGCAACACAGACACACACTTACACCAAATAACATAGACATACACTGACACCAAGTAACAAAGACATACACTGATACCCAGTAACACAGGCACACAATTACACCAAGTAACAGTGACATACACTGACACCAAGTCACAAATACATACACTCATACCCAGTAACAAAGACATACACTGATACCCAGTAACACAGACACACACTGATACCCAGTAACACAGACACACACTGATACCCAGTAACACAGACAAACACTTACACCAAGTTACAAAGACATACACTTACACCAAGTAACAAAGACATACACTTACACCAAGTAACACAGACACACACTTACACCAAGTAACACAGACATGCACTGACACCAAGTAACAAAGACACACACTGACACCAAGTAACAAATACATACACTGACTCCCAGTAACAAAGACATACACTGACACCCAGTAACACAGACACACACCGACACCAAGTAACAAAGACACACACTTACACCAAGTAACACAGACATGCACTGACACCAAGTAACAAAGACACACACTGACACCAAGTAACAAATACATACACTGACTCCCAGTAACAAAGACACACACTGACTCCAAGTAAAAAAGACATACACTGACACCAAGTCACAAAGACATACACTGATACCAAGTCACAAAGACATACACTGATACCCAGTAACACAGATACACACTTACACCAAGTAACAAAGACATACACTGACACCAAGTCACAAAGACATACACTCATACCCAGTAACAAAGACATACACTGATACCCAGTAACACAGACACACACTGATACCCAGTAACACAGACACACACTTACACCAAGTAACAAAGACATACACTGACACCAAGTCACAAAGACACAAACTGACACCAAGTAACAAGGACATACACTGACACCCATTAACAAAGACATCCACTGACAACAAGTCACAAACACATACACCGACACCAAGTAACAAAGACAAACACTTACACCAAGTAACAAAGACATACACTGACACCCAGTAACAAAGACATACACTGACACCCAGTAACAAAGACATCCAATGACAACAAGTCACAAACACATACACTGACACCAAGTAACAAAGACATACACTGACACCAAGTAACAAAGACATACACTGATACCCAGTAACACAGACGCACACTTACACCAAGTAACAAAGACATACACTTACACCAGGTAACGCAGACATTCACTTACACCAAGTATTTTGACATACACTGACACCCAGTAACAAAGACATACACTGACACCCAGTAACAAAGACATCCAATGACAACAAGTCACAAACACATTCACTGACACCAAGTAACGAAGACATACACTGACACCAAGTAACAAAGACATACACTGACACCCAGTAACAAAGACATCCAATGACAACAAGTCACAAACACATACACTGACACCAAGTAACAAAGACATACACTGTCACCAAGTAACAAAGACATACACTGATACCCAGTAACACAGACGCACACTTACACCAAGTAACAAAGACATACACTTACACCAGGTAACGCAGACATTCACTTACACCAAGTATTTTGACATACACTTACACCAAGTAACAAAGACTTACACTGACACCCAGTAACAAAGACATACACTGACACCAGGTCACAAAGACATACACTGACACCAAGTAACAAAGACATACACTTACACAAAGTAACAAAGACACACACTTACTCCGAGTAACACAGACACACACTGACACCCAGCAACACAGACACACACTTACACCAAATAACATAGACATACACTGACACCAAGTAACAAAGACATACACTGATACCCAGTAACACAGGCACACACTTACACCAAGTAACAGTGACATACACTGACACCAAGTCACAAAGACATACACTCATACCCAGTAACAAAGACATACACTGATACCCAGTAACACAGACACACACTGATACCCAGTAACACAGACAAACACTTACACCAAGTTACAAAGACATACACTTACACCAAGTAACAAAGACATACACTTACACCAAGTAACACAGACACACACTGACACCAAGTAACAAATACATACACTGACTTCCAGTAACAAAGACATACACTGACACCCAGTAACACAGACACACACCGACATCAAGTAACAAAGACACACACTTACACCAAGTAACACAGACATGCACTGACACCAAGTAACAAAGACACACACTGACACCAAGTAACAAATACATACACTGACTCCCAGTAACAAAGACATACACTGACACCCAGTAACACAGACACACATTGACACAAAGTAACAAAGACACACACTTACACCAAGTAACAAAGACATACACTTACACCAAGTATTTTGACACACACTTACACCAAGTAACATAGACATACACTGACACCAAGTCACAAAGACACACACTGACACCAAGTAACACAGACACACACTGACACCCAGTAAAAAAGACATACACTGACACCAAGTCACAAAGACATACACTGATACCAAGTCACAAAGACATACACTGATACCCAATAACACAGACACACACTTACACCAAGTAACAAAGACATACACTGACACCAAGTCACAAAGACATACACTCATACCCAGTAACAAAGACATACACTGATACCCAGTAACACAGACACACACTGATACCCAGTAACACAGGCACACACTTACACCCAATAACACAGACATACACTGACACCAAGTAACAAAGACATACACTGATACCCAGTAACACAGGCACACACTTACACCAAGTAACAGTGACATACACTGACACCAAGTAACAAAGACATACACTTACACCAAGTAACAAAGACATACACTTACACCAAGTAACACAGACACACACTGACACCAAGTAACAAATACATACACTGACTCCCAGTAACAAAGACATACACTGACACCCAGCAACACAGACACACACCGACACCAAGTAACAAAGACACACACTTACACCAAGTAACACAGACATGCACTGACACCAAGTAACAAAGACATACACTTACACCAAGTAACAAAGACATACACTTACACCAAGTTACAAAGACACACACTTACACCAAGTAACAAAGACATACACTGACACCCAGTAACAAAGAAATCCACTGACAACAAGTCACTAACGCATACACTGGCACCAAGTAACAAAGACATACACTGACACCCAGGAACACAGACACACATTGACACAAAGTAACAAAGACACACACTTACACCAAGTAACAAAGACATACACTTACACCAAGTATTTTGACACACACTTACACCAAGTAACAAAGACATACACTGACACCAAGTCACAAAGACACACACTGACACCCAGTAACACAGACACACACTGACACCAAGTAACACAGACACACACTGACACCCAGTAAAAAAGACATACACTGACACCAAGTCACAAAGACATACACTGATACCAAGTCACAAAGACATACACTGATACCCAGTAACACAGACACACACTTACACCAAGTCACAAAGACATACACTGACACCAAGTCACAAAGACATACACTCATACCCAGTAACAAAGACATACACTGATACCCAGTAACACAGACACACACTGATACCCAGTAACACAGACACACACTTACACCAAGTAACAAAGACATACACTTACACCAAGTTACAAAGACACACACTTACACCAAGTAACACAGACATACACTGACACCAAGTAACATAGACAGACAATTACACCAAGTAACAAAGACATACACCTACACCAAGTATTTTGACATACACTTACAACAAGTAACAAAGACATACACTGATACCCAGTAACACATACACACACTTACAGCAAGTAACAAAGACATACACTGACACCAAGTCACAAAGAGACAAACTGACACCAAGTAACAAGGACATACACTGACACCCAGTAACAAAGAAATCCACTGACAACAATTCACAAACACATACACTGACACCAAGTAACACAGACATACACTGACACCAAGTAACAAAGACATACACTGATACCCAGTAACACAGACGCACACTTACACCAATTAACAAAGACATACACTTACACCAGGTAACGCAGACATTCACTTACACCAAGTATTTTGACATACACTTACTCCAAGTAACAAAGACATACACTGACACCCAGTAACAAAGACAGACACTGACACCAAGTCACAAAGACCTACACTGACAGCAAGTAACAAAGACATACACTAACACAAAGTAACAAAGACACACACTTACACCGAGTAACACAGACACACACTGACACCCAGCAACACAGACACACACTTACACGAAATAACACAGACATACACTGACTCCCAGTAACAAAGACATACACTGACACCCAGTAACACAGACACACACCGACACCAAGTAACAAAGACACACACTTTACCAAGTAACACAGACATGCACTGACACCAAGTAACAAAGACATACACTTACACCAAGTAACAAAGACATACACTTACACCAAGTTACAAAGACACACACTTACACCAAGTAACACAGACATACACTGACACCAAGTAACATAGACAGACAATTACACCAAGTAACAAAGACATACACCTACACCAAGTATTTTGACATACACTGACAACAAGTAACAAAGACATACACTGATACCCAGTAACACATACACACACTTACACCAAGTAACAAAGACGTACACTGACACCAAGTCACAAAGAGACAAACTGACACCAAGTAACAAGGACATACACTGACACCCAGTAACAAAGAAATCCACTGACAACAAGTCACAAACACATACACTGACACCAAGTAACAAAGACAAACACTTACACCAAGTAACAAAGACATACACTGACACCCAGTAACAAAGACATCCACTGACAACAAGTCACAAACACATACACTGACACCAAGTAACAAAGACATACACTGACACCAAGTAACAAAGACATACACTGATACCCAGTAACACAGACGCACACTTACACCAAGTAACAAAGACACACACTTACACCAGGTAACGCAGACATTCACTTACACCAAGTATTTTGACATACACTTACACCAAGTAACAAAGACATACACTGACACCCAGTAACAAAGACAGACACTGACACCAAGTCACAAAGACATACACTGACACCCAGTAACACAGACACACACTGACACCAAGTAACACAGACACACACTGACACCCAGTAAAAAAGACATACACTGACACCAAGTCACAAAGACATACACTGACACCCAGTAACAAAGACAGACACTGACACCAAGTCACAAAGACATACACTGACACCAAGTAACAAAGACATACACTAACACAAAGTAACAAAGACACACACTTACACCGAGTAACACAGACACACACTGACACCCAGCAACACAGACACACACTTACACCAAATAACACAGACATACACTGACACCAAGTAACAAAGACATACACTGATACCCAGTAACACAGGCACACACTTACACCAAGTAACGGTGACATACACTTACACCAAGTAACAAAGACATACACTTACACCAAGTAACAAAGACATACACTTACACCAAGTAACACAGACACACACTGACACCAAGTAACAAATACATACACTGACTCCCAGTAACAAAGACATACACTGACACCCAGTAACACAGACACACACCGACACCAAGTAACAAAGACACACACTTAGACCAAGTAACACAGACATGCACTGACACCAAGTAACAAAGACATACACTTACACCAAGTAACAAAGACATACACTTACACCAAGTTACAAAGACACACACTTACACCAAGTAACAAAGACATACACTGACACCCAGTAACAAAGAAATCCACTGACAACAAGCCACTAACACATACACTGGCACCAAGTAACAAAGACATACACTGACACCCAGTATCAAAGAAATCCACTGACAACAAGTCACTAACGCATACACTGGCACCAAGTAACAAAGACATACACTGACACCCAGGAACACAGACACACATTGACACAAAGTAACAAAGACACACACTTACACCAAGTAACAAAGACATACACTTACACCAAGTATTTTGACACACACTTACACCAAGTAACAAAGACATACACTGACACCAAGTCACAAAGACACACACTGACACCCAGTAACACAGACACACACTGACACCAAGTAACACAGACACACACTGACACCCAGTAAAAAAGACATACACTGACACCAAGTCACAAAGACATACACTGATACCAAGTCACAAAGACATACACTGATACCCAGTAACACAGACACACACTTACACCAAGTAACAAAGACATACACTGACACCAAGTCACAAAGACATACACTCATACCCAGTAACAAAGACATACACTGATACCCAGTAACACAGACACACACTGATACCCAGTAACACAGACACACACTTACACCAAGTAACAAAGACATACACTGACACCAAGTCACAAAGACACAAACTGACACCAAGTAACAAGGACATACACTGACACCCATTAACAAAGACATCCACTGACAACAAGTCACAAACACATACACTGACACCAAGTAACAAAGACAAACACTTACACCAAGTATCAAAGACATACACTGACACCCAGTAACAAAGACATCCACTGACAACAAGTCACAAACACATACACTGACACCAAGTAACAAAGACATACACTGACACCAAGTAACAAAGACATACACTGATACCCAGTAACACAGACGCACACTTACACCAAGTAACAAAGACATACACTTACACCAGGTAACGCAGACATTCACTTACACCAAGTATTTTGACATACACTTACACCAAGTAACAAAGACTTACACTGACACCCAGTAAAAAAGACATACACTGACACCAAGTCACAAAGACATACACTGACACCAAGTAACAAAGACATACACTTACACAAAGTAACAAAGACACACACTTACACCGAGTAACACAGACACACACTGACACCCAGCAACACAGACACACACTTACACCAAATAACATAGACATACACTGACACCAAGTAACAAAGACATACACTGATACCCAGTAACACAGGCACACAATTACACCAAGTAACAGTGACATACACTGACACCAAGTCACAAAGACATACATTCATACCCAGTAACAAAGACATACACTGATACCCAGTAACACAGACACAAACTGATACCCAGTAACACAGACACACACTGATACCCAGTAACACAGACAAACACTTACACCAAGTTACAAAGACATACACTTACACCAAGTAACAAAGACATACATTTACACCAAGTAACACAGACACACACTGACACCAAGTAACAAATACATACACTGACTCCCAGTAACAAAGACATACACTGACACCCAGTAACACAGACACACACCGACACCAAGTAACAAAGACACACACTTACACCAAGTAACACAGACATGCACTGACACCAAGTAACAAAGACACACACTGACACCAAGTAACAAATACATACACTGACTCCCAGTAACAAAGACATACACTGACACCCAGTAACACAGACACACATTGACACAAAGTAACAAAGACACACACTTACACCAAGTAACAAAGACATACACTTACACCAAGTTTTTTGACACACACTTACACCAAGTAACAAAGACATACACTGACACCAAGTCACAAAGACACACACTGACACCCAGTAACACAGACACACACTGACACCAAGTAACACAGACACACACTGACACCCAGTAAAAAAGACATACACTGACAACAAGTCACAAAGACAACACTGATACCAAGTCACAAAGACATACACTGATACCCAGTAACACAGACACACACTTACACCAAGTAACAAAGACATACACTGACACCAAGTCACAAAGACATACACTCATACCCAGTAACAAAGACATACACTGATACCCAGTAACACAGACACACACTGATACCCAGTAACACAGACACACACTTACACCAAGTAACAAAGACATACACTGACACCAAGTCACAAAGACACAAACTGACACCAAGTAACAAGGACATACACTGACACCCAGTATCAAAGAAATCCACTGACAACAAGTCACTAACGCATACACTGGCACCAAGTAACAAAGACATACACTGACACCCAGGAACACAGACACACATTGACACAAAGTAACAAAGACACACACTTACACCAAGTAACAAAGACATACACTTACACCAAGTATTTTGACACACACTTACACCAAGTAACAAAGACATACACTGACACCAAGTCACAAAGACACACACTGACACCCAGTAACACAGACACACACTGACACCAAGTAACACAGACACACACTGACACCCAGTAAAAAAGACATACACTGACACCAAGTATTTTGACGCACACTTACACCAAGTCACAAAGACATACACTGACACCAAGTCACAAAGACATACACTGATACCCAGTAACACAGACACACACTTACACCAAGTAACAAAGACATACACTGACACCAAGTCACAAAGACATACACTCATACCCAGTAACAAAGACATACACTGATACCCAGTAACACAGACACACACTGATACCCAGTAACACAGACACACACTTACACCAAGTAACAAAGACATACAATGACACCAAGTCACAAAGACACAAACTGACACCAAGTAACAAGGACATACACTGACACCCATTAACAAAGACATCCACTGACAACAAGTAACAAACAGATACACTGACACCAAGATACAAAGACAAACACTTACACCAAGTAACAAAGACATACACTGACACCCAGTAACAAAGACATCCACTGACAACAAGTCACAAACACATACACTGACACCAAGTAACAAAGACATACACTGACACCAAGTAACAAAGACATACACTGATACCCAGTAACAAAGACGCACACTTACACCAAGTAACAAAGACATACACTTACACCAGGTAACGCAGACATTCACTTACACCAAGTATTTTGACATACACTTACACCAAGTAACAAAGACTTACACTGACACCCATTAAAAAAGACATACACTGACACCAAGTCACAAAGACATACACTGACACCAAGTAACAAAGACATACACTTACACAAAGTAACAAAGACACACACTTACACCGAGTAACACAGACACACACTGACACCCAGCAACACAGACACACACTTACACCAAATAACATAGACATACACTGACACCAAGTAACAAAGACATACACTGATACCCAGTAACACAGGCACACAATTACACCAAGTAACAGTGACATACACTGACACCAAGTCACAAAGACATACATTCATACCCAGTAACAAAGACATACACTGATACCCAGTAACACAGACACAAACTGATACCCAGTAACACAGACACACACTGATACCCAGTAACACAGACAAACACTTACACCAAGTTACAAAGACATACACTTACACCAAGTAACAAAGACATACATTTACACCAAGTAACACAGACACACACTGACACCAAGTAACAAATACATACACTGACTCCCAGTAACAAAGACATACACTGACACCCAGTAACACAGACACACACCGACACCAAGTAACAAAGACACACACTTACACCAAGTAACACAGACATGCACTGACACCAAGTAACAAAGACACACACTGACACCAAGTAACAAATACATACACTGACTCCCAGTAACAAAGACATACACTGACACCCAGTAACACAGACACACATTGACACAAAGTAACAAAGACACACACTTACACCAAGTAACAAAGACATACACTTACACCAAGTATTTTGACACACACTTACACCAAGTAACAAAGACATACACTGACACCAAGTCACAAAGACACACACTGACACCCAGTAACACAGACACACACTGACACCAAGTAACACAGACACACACTGACACCCAGTAAAAAAGACATACACTGACAACAAGTCACAAAGACATACACTGATACCAAGTCACAAAGACATACACTGATACCCAGTAACACAGACACACACTTACACCAAGTAACAAAGACATACACTGACACCAAGTCACAAAGACATACACTCATACCCAGTAACAAAGACATACACTGATACCCAGTAACACAGACACACACTGATACCCAGTAACACAGACACACACTTACACCAAGTAACAAAGACATACACTGACACCAAGTCACAAAGACACAAACTGACACCAAGTAACAAGGACATACACTGACACCCAGTATCAAAGAAATCCACTGACAACAAGTCACTAACGCATACACTGGCACCAAGTAACAAAGACATACACTGACACCCAGGAACACAGACACACATTGACACAAAGTAACAAAGACACACACTTACACCAAGTAACAAAGACATACACTTACACCAAGTATTTTGACACACACTTACACCAAGTAACAAAGACATACACTGACACCAAGTCACAAAGACACACACTGACACCCAGTAACACAGACACACACTGACACCAAGTAACACAGACACACACTGACACCCAGTAAAAAAGACATACACTGACACCAAGTATTTTGACGCACACTTACACCAAGTCACAAAGACATACACTGACACCAAGTCACAAAGACATACACTGATACCCAGTAACACAGACACACACTTACACCAAGTAACAAAGACATACACTGACACCAAGTCACAAAGACATACACTCATACCCAGTAACAAAGACATACACTGATACCCAGTAACACAGACACACACTGATACCCAGTAACACAGACACACACTTACACCAAGTAACAAAGACATACAATGACACCAAGTCACAAAGACACAAACTGACACCAAGTAACAAGGACATACACTGACACCCATTAACAAAGACATCCACTGACAACAAGTAACAAACAGATACACTGACACCAAGATACAAAGACAAACACTTACACCAAGTAACAAAGACATACACTGACACCCAGTAACAAAGACATCCACTGACAACAAGTCACAAACACATACACTGACACCAAGTAACAAAGACATACACTGACACCAAGTAACAAAGACATACACTGATACCCAGTAACACAGACGCACACTTACACCAAGTAACAAAGACATACACTTACACCAGGTAACGCAGACATTCACTTACACCAAGTATTTTGACATACACTTACACCAAGTAACAAAGACTTACACTGACACCCATTAAAAAAGACATACACTGACACCAAGTCACAAAGACATACACTGACACCAAGTAACAAAGACATACACTTACACAAAGTAACAAAGACACACACTTACACCGAGTAACACAGACACACACTGACACCCAGCAACACAGACACACACTTACACCAAATAACATAGACATACACTGACACCAAGAAACAAAGACATACACTGATACCCAGTAACACAGGCACACAATTACACCAAGTAACAGTGACATACACTGACACCAAGTCACAAAGACATACACTCATACCCAGTAACAAAGGCATACACTGATACCCAGTAACACAGACACACACTGATACCCAGTAACACAGACACACACTGATACCCAGTAACACAGGCAAACACTTACACCAAGTTACAAAGACATACACTTACACCAAGTAACAAAGACATACACTTACACCAAGTAACACAGACACACACTGACACCAAGTAACAAATACATTCACTGACTCCCAGTAACAAAGACATACACTGACACCCAGTAACACAGACACACACCGACACCAAGTAACAAAGACACACACTTACACCAAGTAACACAGACATGCACTGACACCAAGTAACAAAGACACACACTGACACCAAGTAACAAATACATACACTGACTCCCAGTAACAAAGACATACACTGACACCCAGTAACACAGACACACATTGACACAAAGTAACAAAGACACACACTTACACCAAGTAACAAAGACATACACTTACACCAAGTATTTTGACACACACTTACACCAAGTAACAAAGACATACACTGACACCAAGTCACAAAGACACACACTGACACCCAGTAACACAGACACACACTGACACCAAGTAACACAGACACACACTGACACCCAGTAAAAAAGACATACACTGACAACAAGTCACAAAGACATACACTGATACCAAGTCACAAAGACATACACTGTTACCCAGTAACACAGACACACACTTGCACCAAGTAACAAAGACATACACTGACACCAAGTCACAAAGACATACACTCATACCCAGTAACAAAGACATACACTGATACCCAGTAACACAGACACACACTGATACCCAGTAACACAGACACACACTTACACCAAGTAACAAAGACATACACTGACACCAAGTCACAAAGACACAAACTGACACCAAGTAACAAGGACATACACTGACACCCATTAACAAAGACATCCACTGACAACAAGTCACAAACACATACACCGACACCAAGTAACAAAGACAAACACTTACACCAAGTAACAAAGACATGCACTGACACCCAGTAACAAAGACATCCACTGACAACAAGTCACAAACACATACACTGACACCAAGTAACAAAGACATACACTGACACCAAGTAACAAAGACATGCACTGATACCCAGTAACACAGACGCACACTTACACCAAGTAACAAAGACATACACTTACACCAGGTAACGCAGACATTCACTTACACCAAGTATTTTGACATACACTTACACCAAGTAACAAAGACTTACACTGAAACCCAGTAACAAAGACATACACTGACACCAAGTCACAAAGACATACACTGACACCAAGTAACAAAGACATACACTTACACAAAGTAACAAAGACACACACTTACACCGAGTAACACAGACACACACTGACACCCAGCAACACAGACACACACTTACACCAAATAACATAGACATACACTGACACCAAGTAACAAAGACATACACTGATACCCTGTAACACAGGCACACACTTACACCAAGTAACAGTGACATACACTGACACCAAGTCACAAAGACATACACTCATACCCAGTATCAAAGACATACACTGATACCCAGTAACACAGACACACACTGATACCCAGTAACACAGACACACACTGATACCCAGTAACACAGACAAACACTTACACCAAGTTACAAAGACATACACTTACACCAAGTAACAAAGACATACACTTACACCAAGTAACACAGACACACACTGACACCAAGTAACAAATACATACACTGACTCCCAGTAACAAAGACATACACTGACACCCAGTAACACAGACACACACCGACACCAAGTAACAAAGACACACACTTACACCAAGTAACACAGACATGCACTGACACCAAGTAACAAAGACACACACTGACACCAAGTAACAAATACATACACTGACTCCCAGTAACAAAGACATACACTGACACCCAGTAACACAGACACACATTGACACAAAGTAACAAAGACACACACTTACACCAAGTAACAAAGACATATACTTACACCAAGTATTTGGACACACACTTACACCAAGTAACAAAGACATACACTGACACCAAGTCACAAAGACACACACTGACACCCAGTAACACAGACACACACTGACACCAAGTAACACAGACACACACTGACACCCAGTAAAAAAGACATACACTGACACCAAGTCACAAAGACATACACTGATACCAAGTCACAAAGACATACACTGATACCCAGTAACACAGACACACACTTACACCAAGTAACAAAGACATACACTGACACCAAGTCACAAAGACATACACTCATACCCAGTAACAAAGACATACACTGATACCCAGTAACACAGACACACACTGATACCCAGTAACACAGACACACACTTACACCAAGTAACAAAGACATACACTGACACCAAGTCACAAAGACACAAACTGACACCAAGTAACAAGGACATACACTGACACCCATTAACAAAGACATCCACTGACAACAAGTCACAAACACATACACTGACACCATGTAACAAGGACACACACTTACACCGAGTAACACAGACACACACTGACACCCAGCAACACAGACACACACTTACACCAAATAACATAGACATACACTGACACCAAGTAACAAAGACATACACTGATACCCAGTAACACCGGCACACACTTACACCAAGTAACAGTGACATACACTGACACCAAGTCACAAAGACATACACCCATACCCAGTAACAAAGACATACACTGATACCCAGTAACACAGACACACACTGATACCCAGTAACACAGACAAACACTTACACCAAGTTACAAAGACATACACTTACACCAAGTAACAAAGACATACACTTACACCAAGTAACACAGACACACACTGACACCAAGTAACAAATACATACACTGACTCCCAGTAACAAAGACATACACTGACACCCCGTAACACAGACACACACTTACACCAAGTAACACAGACATACACTGACACCAAGTAACATAGACAGACAATTACACCAAGTAACAAAGACATACACCTACACCAAGTATTTTGACATACACTTACAACAAGTAACAAAGACATACACTGATACCCAGTAACACATACACACACTTACAGCAAGTAACAAAGACATACACTGACACCAAGTCGCAAAGAGACAAACTGACACCAAGTAACAAGGACATACACTGACACCCAGTAACAAAGAAATCCACTGACAACAAGTCACAAACACATACACTGACACCAAGTAACACAGACATACACTGACACCAAGTAACAAAGACATACACTGATACCCAGTAACACAGACGCACACTTACACCAATTAACAAAGACATACACTTACACCAGGTAACGCAGACATTCACTTACACCAAGTATTTTGACATACACTTACACCAAGTAACAAAGACATACACTGACACCCAGTAACAAAGACAGACACTGACACCAAGTCACAAAGACCTACACTGACAGCAAGTAACAAAGACATAAACTAACACAAAGTAACAAAGACACACACTTACACCGAGTAACACAGACACACACTGACACCCAGCAACACAGACACACACTTACACGAAATAACACAGACATACACTGACTCCCAGTAACAAAGACATACACTGACACCCTGTAACACAGACACACACCGACACCAAGTAACAAAGACACACACTTACACCAAGTAACACAGACATGCACTGACACCAAGTAACAAAGACATACACTTACACCAAGTAATAAAGACATACACTTACACCAAGTTACAAAGACACACAGTTACACCAAGTAACAAAGACATACACTGACACCCAGTAACAAAGAAATCCACTGACAACAAGTCACTAACTCATACACTGGCACCAAATAACAAGGACATACACTTGCACCAAGTAACAAAGACATACACTGACACCCAGGAACACAGACACACATTGACACAAAGTAACAAAGACACACACTTACACCAAGTAACAAAGACATACACTTACACCAAGTATTTTGACACACACTTACACCAAGTAACAAAGACATACACTGACACCAAGTCACAAAGACACACACTGACACCAAGTAACACAGACACACACTGACACCAAGTAACACAGACACACACTGAAACCCAGTAAAAAAGACATACATATGACACCAAGTCACAAAGACATACACTGATACCAAGTCACAAAGACATACACTGATACCCAGTAACACAGACACACACTTACACCAAGTAACAAAGACATACACTGACACCAAGTCACAAAGACATACACTCATACCCTGTAACAAAGACATACACTGATACCCAGTAACACAGACACACACTGATACCCAGTAACACAGACACACACTTACACCAAGTAACAAAGACATACACTGACAGCAAGTCACAAAGACACAAACTGACACCAAGTAAAAAGGACATACACTGACACCCAGTAACAAAGTCATCCACTGACAACAAGTCACAAACACATACACTGACACCATGTAACAAGGACAAACACTTACACCAAGTAACAATGACATGCACTGACACCCAGTAACAAAGACATCCACTGACAACAAGTCACAAACACATACACTGACACCAAGTAACAAAGACATACACTGACACCAAGTAACAAAGACATACACTGATACCCAGTAACACAGACGCACACTTACACCAAGTAACAAAGACATACACTTACACCAGGTAACGCAGTCATTCACTTACACCAAGTATTTTGACATACACTTACACCAAGTAACAAAGACATACACTGACACCCAGTAACAAAGACATACACTGACACCAAGTCACAAAGACATACACTGACACCAAGTAACAAAGACATACTCTTACACAAAGTAACAAAGACACACACTTACACCGAGTAACACAGACACACACTGACACCCAGCAACACAGACACACACTTACACCAAATAACACAGACATACACTGACACCAAGTAACAAATACATACACTGATACCCAGTAACACAGGCACACACTTACACCAAGTAACAGTGACATACACTGACACCAAGTAACAAAGACATACGCTTACACAAAGTAACAAAGACATACACTTACACCAAGTAACACAGACACACACTGACACCAAGTAACAAATACATACACTGACTCCCAGTAACAAAGACATACACTGACACCCAGTAACACAGACACACACCGACACCAAGTAACAAAGACACACAATTACACCAAGTAACACAGACATGCACTGACACCAAGTAACAAAGACATATACTTACACCAAGTAACAAAGACATCCACTTACACCAAGTTACAAAGACACACACTTACACCAGGTAACACAGACATACACTGACACCAAGTAACATAGACAGACAATTACACCAAGTAACAAAGACATACACCTACACCAAGTATTTTGACATACACTGACTTACACCAAGTAACAAAGTCATACACTGACACCAAGTAACAAAGACATACACTGATACCCAGTAACACAGACACACACTGACACCAAGTAACAAAGACATACACTGATACCAAGTCACAAAGACACACACTGACAACCAGAAACAAAGACATACACTGACACCAAGTGACAAAGACATACACTGATACCAAGTCACAAAGACATACACTGATACCCAGTAACACAGACACACACTGACACCAAGTAACAAAGACATACACAGACACCAAGTAACAAAGACACACACTTACACCAAGTAACACAGACACACACTGACACTCAGTAACACAGACACACACTTACACCAAGTAACACAGACATGCACTGACACCAAGTAACAAAGACATGCACTGATACCCAGTAGCACAGGCACACAATGGGGGGGCACATTGGCGCAGTGGTTAGCACCGCAGCCTCACAGCTCCAGGGAACCTGGTTCGATTCTGGGTACTGCCTGTGCGGAGTTTGCAAGTTCTCCCTGTGTCTGCGTGGGTTTCCTCCGGGTGCTCCGGTTTCCTGCCACATGCCAAAGACTTGCAGGCTGGTAGGTTAATTGGCCATTATAAATTGCCCCTCGCATAGGTAGGTGGCAGGGAAATATATAGGGACCGGTATGGATGTTATTGGAATATAGGATTCGAGTAGCATTAGTATAAGTGGGTGGTTGATGGTCGGCGCAGACTCGGTGGGCCGAAGGGCCTTTTTCAGTGCTGTATCTGTAAACTAAACTAAATACTGACACCTAGTGTCACAGACACTCACTGACACCCAGTAACACAGACACACACTTACACCAAGTAACAAAGACGTACACTGAAACCCAGTAACAATGACATACACTGACAGCAAGTAACAAAGACATACACTGATACCCAGTAACACAGACACACACTTACACCAAGTAACAAAGTCATACACTGACACCAAGTCACAAAGACACACACTGACGCCCAGTAACAAAGACATACACTGACGCCATGTCACAAAGACATACACTGATACCCAGTAACACAGACACACACTGACACCAAGTAACAAAGACATACACCGACACCAAGTAACAAAGATATACACTTACACCAAGTAACACAGACATACACTGTCAGCAAGTAACAAAGACATACACTGATACCCAGTAACACAGAAACACACTTACACCAAGTAACACAGACATACACTGACACCAAGTCACAAAGACACACACTGACACCCAGTAACAAAGACACACACTGACGCCAAGTCACAAAGACATGCACTGATACCCAGTAACACAGACACACACTTACACCAATTAACAAAGACGTACACTGAAACCCAGTAACAAGGACATACACTGACACCCAGTAACACAGACACACACGGATACCAAGTAACAAAGACACACACTTACACCAAGTAACACAGACACACACTGACACCCAGTAACACAGACATACACTGACACCAAGTAACAAAGACAGACAATTACACCAAGTAATAAAGACTTACTCCAAGTATTTTGACATACACTGACACCAAGTAACAAAGACATACACCTATACCAAGTATTTTGACATACACTGACACCAAGTAACAAAGACATACACTGATACCCAGTAACACAGACACACACTGAAACCAAGTAACAAAGACATACACTGACACCAAGTCACAAAGACACACACTGACACCCAGTAACAAAGACATACATTGACACCAAGTCACAAAGACATACACTGATACCCAGTAACAAAGACATGCACTGATACCCAGTAACACAGACACAAACATACACCAAGTAACAAAGACAGACACTGATACCCAGTAACACAGACACACACTTACACCAAGTAACAAAGACATACTCTGACACCCAGTAACAAAGACATGCACTGACACCCAGTAACACAGACATACACTGACACCAAGTAACAAAGACATGCACTGATACCCAGTAACACAGACACAAACATACACCAAGTAACAAAGACAGACACTGATACCCAGTAACACAGACACACACTTACACCAAGTAACAAAGACATACTCTGACACCCAGTAACAAAGACATGCACTGACACCCAGTAACACAGACACACTTGGACACCAAGTAACAAAGACACACACTTATGCCAAGTAACACAGACACACACTGACACCCAGTAACTCAAACAAACACTCTGACACCAAGTAACACAGACCTACACTGACACCAACTAACAAAGACACACACTGATACTCAGTAACACAGGCACTCACTGGTGGGGTGGGGGGGGGGGGGGCACATTGGCACAGTGGTTAGCACTGCAGCCTCACAGCTCCAGGGACCCGATTTCGATTCTGGGTACTGCCTGTGCGGAGTTTGCAATTTCTCCCTGTGTCTGCGTGGGTTTCCTCCGGGTGCTCCGGTTTCCTCCCACATGCCAAAGACTTGGAGGTTGTTAGGTTAATTGGCCATTATAAATTGCCCCTAGTATAGGTAGGTGGTCGGGAAATATATAGGGACAGGTGGAAATGTGATAGGAATACGGGATTAGTGTAGGGTTAGAATAAATGTGTGGTTGATGGTCGGCACAGACTCTGTGTGCCGAAGGGCCTGTTTCAGTGCTGTATCTCGAAACTAAACTAAATACTGACACCTCGTGTCACTGACACCCAGTAACACAAACAAACACACACTGACTCCCAGTCACACAGAGAAACATTGATACACTGACACCAAGTAACACAGATACACACTGACACCCAGTAACAAAGACATACACTGACCCCCAGTAACACAGACATGCACTGCTACCCAGTAACACAGACACACACTTACACCTAGTAACAAAGACACACACTGACACCAAGTAACAAAGGCATACACTTACACCAAGTAACAAAAACATACACTGATGCCCAGTAACAAAGACACACACTTACACCAAGTAACAAAGACAGACACTTATGCCCAGTAACACAGACACACACTTAAACCAAGTAACAAAGTCATACACTGACACCAAGTAACAAAGACATACACTGACACCAAGTAACACAGACATACACTGACACCAAGTAACAAAGACCGAAACTTACACCAAGTAACAAAGACACACACTGACAAACAATCACACAATGACACCCAGTATCACAGAGAACCACTGATATACAGTAACAAAGACATACACTGACATCAAGTAACACAGACATACACTGACACCAAGTCACAAAGACATACACTGATACCAAGTCACAAAGACATACACTGATACACAGTAACAAAGACGCACACTGACACCAAGTAACAAAGGCATACGCTTACACCAAGTAACAAAGACACACACTTACACCAAGTAACACAGACATACACTGACACCAAGTAACAAAGACAGACAATTACACCAAGTATTTTGACACACACTGACACCAAGTAACAAAGACATACACTGATACCCAGTAACACAGACACACACTCACACCAAGTAACAAAGTCATACACTGATACCCAGTAACACAAACAAACACACTGACACCATGTAACACAGACATACACTGACACCAAGTAACAAAGACATACACTGAAACCCAGTAACACAGGCACACACTGTGGGCGGGGGGGGGGGGGCACATTGGCGCATGGTTAGCACCGCAGCCTCACAGCTCTAGGGACCCGGGTTCGATTCTGGGTGCTGCCTGTGCGGAGTTTGCAAGTTCACCCTGTGTCTGCATGGGTTTCCTCCGTGTGCTCCGGATTCCTCCCACATGCCAAAGACTTTCAGGTTGATAGGTTAATTGGCCATCATAAATTTCCCCTAGTATAGGTAGGTGGTAGGGAAATATATAGGGACAGGTGGGGATGTGATAGGAATACGGGGTTAGTGCAGGAATAGTATAAATGGGTGGTTGATTGTCGGCACAGACTCGGTGGGCCGAAGGGCCTGTTTAAGTGCTGTATCTCTAAACTAAACTAAATATTGACACCTAGTGTCACAGACACACACTGACACCCAGTAACACAAACAAACACACACTGACAGCCAGTAAAAAAGAGAACCACTGATACACAGTAACTAAGACATACACTGACACCAAGTAACACAGACACACACTGACTCCCTGTAACAAAGACATACACTGACACTAAATCACAAAGACATACACTGATACCAAGTAACAAAGACATACACTGATACCCAGTAACACAGACACACACTGACACCAAGTAACAAAGGCATACGCTTACAACAAGTAACAAAGACACACACTTACAACAAGTGACACAGACAGACACTGACATCAAGTAACAAAGACAGACAATTACACCAAGTAACAAAGACATACACTTGCACCAAGTATTTTGACATACACTGATACCCAGTAACACAGGCACACACTGACACCAAGTAACAAGACATACACTGACACCAAGTCACAAAGACACACACTGACACCCAGTAACAAAGACATACACTGACACCAAGTCACAAAGACATACAATGATACCCAGTAACACAGACACACACTTACACCAAGTAACACAGACATACACTGACACCAAGTAACAAAGACATGCACTGATACCCAGTAACACAGACACACACTTACACCAAGTAACAAAGACAGACACTGATACCCAGTAACACAGACACACATTTACACCAAGTAATTTTGACATACACTGACAACAAGTAACAAAGACATACACTGATACCCAGTAACACAGACACACACTGACACCAAGTTACAAAGACATACACTGACACCAAGTCACAAAGACACACACTGACACCCAGTAACAAAGACATACACTGACACCAAGTCACAAAGACACACAGTGACACCAAGTAAAAAAGACATACACTGACACCAAGTCACAAAGACACACACTGACATCCAGTAACAAAGACATACACTGACACCAAGTAACAAAGACATACACAGATACCCAGTAACACAGACACACACTTACACCAAGTAACAAAGACACACACTGACACCCAGTTACAAAGACATACACTGACACCCAGTAACACAAACACACACTGACACCAAGTAACAAAGACATGCACTGACACCCAGTAACACAGACACACACTGGGCGGCACAGTGGCACAGTGGTTAGCAACGAATAGGTAGATGGTAGGGAAATATACAGGGACAGGTGGGGATGTGATAGGGTAGCAGGATTAGTAAAATTAGGTGGTTGATGGTCGGCACAGACTCGGTGGGCCGAACGGCCTGTTTAAGTGCTTTATCTCTAAACTAAACTAAATACTGACACCCAGTAACACAAACAAACACACACTGACACCCAGTAACACAGAGAATCACTGGTACACAGTAACAAAGACACACACGGACACCAAGTAACTAAAGACACACACTTACACGAACAGACACACACTGACACCAAGTCACAAAGACATACACTGACAGGCACACACTGACACCAAGTAACGAAGACACACACTGACACCAAGTAACAAAGACATACTCTGACAGACACACACGGCCACCAAGTAACTAAAGACACACACTTACACCAAGTAACACAAACAGACACACACTGACACCAAGTAACAAAGACATACACTGACAGACACACACTGACCCCCAGTAACACAGACACACACTTACACCAAGTAACAAAGAAGTACACTGAAACCCAGTAACAATGACATACACTGACAGCAAGTAACAAAGACATACACTGTACCCAGTAACACAGACACACACTTACACCAAGTAACAAAGTCATACACTGACACCAAGTCACAAAGACACACACTGACGCCCAGTAACAAAGACATACACTGACGCCATGTCACAAAGACATACACTGATACCCAGTAACACAGACACACACTGACACCAAGTAACAAAGACATACACCGACACCAAGTAACAAAGATATACACTTACACCAAGTAACACAGACATACACTGACAGCAAGTAACAAAGACATACACTGATACCCAGTAACACAGAAACACACTTACACCAAGTAACACAGACATACACTGACACCAAGTCACAAAGACACACACTGACACCCAGTAACAAAGACACACACTGACGCCAAGTCACAAAGACATGCACTGATACCCAGTAACACAGACACACACTTACACCAATTAACAAAGACGTACACTGAAACCCAGTAACAAGGACATACACTGACACCCAGTAACACAGACACACACGGATACCAAGTAACAAAGACACACACTTACACCAAGTAACACAGACACACACTGACACCCAGTAACACAGACATACACTGACACCAAGTAACAAAGACAGACAATTACACCAAGTAATAAAGACTTACTCCAAGTATTTTGACATACACTGACACCAAGTAACAAAGACATACACCTATACCAAGTATTTTGACATACACTGACACCAAGTAACAAAGACATACACTGATACCCAGTAACACAGACACACACTGAAACCAAGTAACAAAGACATACACTGACACCAAGTCACAAAGACACACACTGACACCCAGTAACAAAGACATACATTGACACCAAGTCACAAAGACATACACTGATACCCAGTAACACAGACACACACTGACACCAAGTAACACAGACATACACTGACACCAAGTAACAAAGACATGCACTGATACCCAGTAACACAGACACAAACATACACCAAGTAACAAAGACAGACACTGATACCCAGTAACACAGACACACACTTACACCAAGTAACAAAGACATACTCTGACACCCAGTAATAAAGACATGCACTGACACCCAGTAACACAGACACACATGGACACCAAGTAACAAAGTCACACACTTACACCAAGTAACACAGACACACACTGACACCCAGTAACACAAACAAACACATTGACACCCAGTAACACAGACACACACTGACACCAAGTAGTAAAGACATGCACTGACACCCAGTAACAAAGACATACACTGACACCAAGTCACAAAGACATACACTGATACCAAGTCACAAAGACATACACTGACACCCAGTAACACAGACACACACGGACACCAAGTAACAAAGTCACACACTTACACCAAGTAACACAGACACACACTGACACCCAGTAACACAAACAAACACACTGACACCCAGTAACACAGACACACACTGACACCAAGTAACACAGACACACACTGACACCCAGTAACAAAGACATACACTGATACCCAGTAACACAGACACACACTTACACCAAGTAACAAAGACATACACTTACACCAAGTATTTTGACATACACTGACACCAAGTCACAAAGACATACACTGATACCCAGTAACACAGCCATACACTGATACCAAGTCACAAAGACACACACTGACACCAAGTAACAAAGACACACACTGTCACCCAGTAACAAAGGCATACACTGACACCAAACCACAAAGACATACACTTACACCAATTAACAAAGGCATACACTGACACCAAGTCACAAAGACATACACTGATACCCAGTAACACAGACACACACTGACACCCAGTAACAAAGACATGCACTGATACCCAGTAACACAGACACACACTTACACCAAGTAACAAAGACAGACACTGATACCCAGTAACACAGACAGACACTTACACCAAGTAACAAATTCACACACTTACACCAAGTAACACAGACACACACTGACACCCAGTAACACAAACAAACACACTGACACCCAGTAACAAAGACATACACTGACACCCAGTAACACAGACACACACGGACACCAAGTAACAAAGTCACACACTTACACCAAGTAACACAGACACACACTGACACCCAGTAACACAAACAAACACACTGACACCGAGTAACAAAGACATACACTGACACCCAGTAACACAGACACACACAGACACCAAGTAACAAAGTCACACACTTACACCAAGTAACACAGACACACACTGACACCCAGTAACACAAACAAACACATTGACACCCAGTAACACAGACACACACTGACACCAAGTAGTAAAGACATGCATTGACACCCAGTAACAAAGACATACACTGACACCAAGTCACAAAGACATACACTGATACCAAGTCACAAAGACATACACTGACACCCAGTAACACAGACACACACGGACACCAAGTAACAAAGTCACACACTTACACCAAGTGACACAGACACACACTGACACCCAGTAACAAAGACATACACTGATACCCAGTAACACAGACACACACTTACACCAAGTAACAAAGACATACACTTGCACCAAGTATTTTGACATACACTGACACCAAGTCACAAAGACATACACTGATACCCAGTAACACAGCCATACACTGATACCAAGTCACAAAGACATACACTGATACCCAGTAACACAGACACACACGGACACCAAGTAACAAAGTCACACACTTACACCAAGTAACACAGACACACACTGACACCAAGTAACACAAACAAACACACTGACACCCAGTAACACAGACACACACTGACACCAAGTAACACAGACACACACTGACACCCAGTAACAAAGACATACACTGATACCCAGTAACACAGACACACACTTACACCAAGTAACAAAGACATACACTTACACCAAGTATTTTGACATACACTGACACCAAGTCACAAAGACATACACTGATACCCAGTAACACAGCCATACACTGATACCAAGTCACAAAGACATACACTGATACCCAGTAACATAGACACACACTGACACCCAGTAACAAAGACATACACTGACACCAAGTAACAAAGACATACGCTTACACCAAGTAACAAAGACAGACAATTACACCAAGTAACAAAGACATACACTTACACCAAGTATTTCGACATACACTGACACCAAGTAACAAAGACATGTACTGATACCCAGTAACACAGACACACACTTGCACCAAGTAACAAAGACAGACACTGATACCCAGTAACACAGACACACACTTACACCAAGTAACAAATTCACACACTTACACCAAGTAACACAGACACACACTGACACCCAGTAACACAAACAAACACACTGACACCCACTAACAAAGACATACACTGACACCCAGTAACACAGACACACACGGACACCAAGTAACAAAATCACACACTTACACCAAGTAACACAGACACACACTGACACCCAGTAACACAAACAAACACACTGACACCGAGTAACAAAGACATACACTGACACCCAGTAACACAGACACACACGGACACCAAGTAACAAAGTCACACACTTACACCAAGTAACACAGACACACACTGACACCCAGTAACACAAACAAACACATTGACACCCAGTAACACAGACACACACTGACACCAAGTAGTAAAGACATGCACTGACACCCAGTAACAAAGACATACACTGACACCAAGTCACAAAGACATACACTGATACCAAGTCACAAAGACATACACTGACACCCAGTAACACAGACACACACGGACACCAAGTAACAAAGTCACACACTTGCACCAAGTAACACAGACACACACTGACACCCAGTAACACAAACAAACACACTGACACCCAGTAACACAGACACACACTGATACCAAGTAACACAGACACACACTGACACCCAGTAACAAAGACATACACTGATACCCAGTAACACAGACACACACTTACACCAATTAACAAAGACATACACTTACACCAAGTATTTTGACATACACTGACACCAAGTCACAAAGACATACACTGATACCCAGTAACACAGCCATACACTGATACCAAGTCACAAAGACACACACTGACACCAAGTAACAAAGACACACACTGTCACCCAGTAACAAAGGCATACACTGACACCAAACCACAAAGACATACACTTACACCAATTAACAAAGGCATACACTGACACCAAGTCACAAAGACATACACTGATACCCAGTAACACAGACACACACTGACACCCAGTAACAAAGACATGCACTGATACCCAGTAACACAGACACACACTTACACCAAGTAACAAATTCACACACTTACACCAAGTAACACAGACACTCACTGACACCCAGTAACACAAACAAACACACTGACACCCAGTAACAAAGACATACACTGACACCCAGTAACACAAACAAACACACTGACACCGAGTAACAAAGACATACACAGACACCCAGTAACACAGACACACACGGACACCAAGTAACAAAGTCACACACTTACACCAAGTAACACAGACACACACTGAAACCCAGTAACACAAACAAACACATTGACACCCACTAACACAGACACACACTGACACCAAGTAGTAAAGACATGCACTGACACCCAGTAACAAAGACATACACTGACACCAAGTCACAAAGACATACACTGATACCAAGTCACAAAGACATACACTGACACCCAGTAACACAGACACACACGGACACCAAGTAACAAAGTCACACGCTTACACCAAGTAACACAGACACACACTGACACCCAGTAACACAAACAAACACACTGACACCCAGTAACACAGACACACACTGACACCAAGTAACACAGACACACACTGACACCCAGTAACAAAGACATACACTGATACCCAGTAACACAGACACACACTTACACCAAGTAACAAAGACATACACTTACACCAAGTATTTTGACATACACTGACACCAAGTCACAAAGACATACACTGATACCCAGTAACACAGCCATACACTGATACCAAGTCACAAAGACATACACTGATACCCAGTAACATAGACACACACTGACACCCAGTAACAAAGACATACACTGACACCAAGTAACAAAGACATACGCTTACACCAAGTAACAAAGACAGACAATTACACCAAGTAACAAAGACATACACTTACACCAAGTATTTTGACATACACTGACACCAAGTAACAAAGACACACACTTACAACCAGTAACACAAACAAACACACTGACACCGAGTGACGCAGACATACACTGACACCAAGTAACAAAGACATACACTGACACTAAGTAACACAGACACACACTTACACCAAGTAACACAAATACACACTAACACAAAGTAACAAAGACACACACTGACACCAAGTCACAAAGACACACACTGTCACCCAGTAACAAAGGCATACACTGACACCAAATCACAAAGACATACACTTACACCAAGTAACAAAGTCATGCACTGACACCCAGTAACAAAGACATAAACTGACACCCAGTAACAAAGACACACACGGACACCAAGTAACAAAGACACACACTTACACCAAGTAACACAGACACACACTGACACCCAGTAACACAAACAAACACACTGACACCCAGTAACAAAGACACACACTTTTACCAAGTAACAAAGACATACACTGACACCAAGTAACAAAGACATACACTGACTCCAAGTAACAAAGACATACACTGACACCCAGTAACACACACTGATACACAGTAACAAAGACATACACTGACACCCAGGAACACAGACACACACGGACACCAAGTAACAAAGTCACACACTTACACCAAGTAACACAGACACACACTGACACTCAGTAACACAAACAAACACACTGACACCCAGTAACACAGACACACACTGACACCAAGTAACACAGACACACACTGACACCCAGTAACAAAGACATACACTTACACCAAGTATTTTGACATACACTGACACCAAGTCACAAAGACATACACTGATACCCAGTAACACAGCCATACACTGATACCAAGTCACAAAGACATACACTGATACCCAGTAACACAGACACACACTGAAACCCAGTAACAAAGACATACACTGACACCAAGTAACAAAGACATACGCTTGCACCAAGTAACAAAGACAAACACTTACACCAAGGAACACAGACATACACCGAAACCAAGTAACAAAGACATAGACTGACACCAAGTAACAAAGACAGACACTGACACCCAGTAACAAAGACATGCACTGACACCCAGTAACACAGACACACATGGACACCAAGTAACAAAGACACACACTTACACCAAGTAACACAGACACACACTGACACCCAGTAACACAAACAAACACTCTGAAACCAAGTAACACTGACCTACACTGACACCAAGTAACAAAGACATACACTGATACCCAGTAACACAGACACAAACTGACACCAAGTAACAAAGACACACACTTACACCAAGTAACACAGACACACACTGACAGCCAGTAACACAAACAAACACTCTGACACCAAGGAACACAGACACACACTGACAGCAAGTAGCAAAGACAATCACTGACACCCGGTAACAAAGACATACACTGACACCAAGTCACAACGACATACACTGATACCAAGTCACAAAGACATACACTGACACCCAGTAACACAGACACACACGGACACCAAGTAACAAAGTCACACACTTACACCAAGTAACACAGACACACACTGACACCAAGTAACACAAACAAACACACTGACACCCAGTAACACAGACACACACTGACACCAAGTAACACAGACACACACTGACACCCAGTAACAAAGACATACACTGATACCCAGTAACACAGACACACACTTACACCAAGTAACAAAGACATACACTTACACCAAGTATTTTGACATACACTGTCACCAAGTCACAAAGACATACACTGATACCCAGTAACACAGCCATACACTGATACCAAGTCACAAAGACATACACTGATACCCAGTAACATAGACACACACTGACACCCAGTAACAAAGACATACACTGACACCAAGTAACAAAGACATACGCTTACACCAAGTAACAAAGACAGACAATTACACCAAGTAACAAAGACATACACTTACACCAAGTATTTTGACATACACTGACACCAAGTAACAAAGACATGCACTGATACCCAGTAACAAAGACATACACTGACACTAAGTAACACAGACACACACTTACACCAAGTAACACAAACACACACTAACACAAAGTAACAAAGACACACACTGACACCAAGTCACAAAGACACACACTGTCACCCAGTAACAAAGGCATACACTGACACCAAATCACAAAGACATACACTTACACCAAGTAACAAAGACATGCACTGACACCCAGTAACAAAGACATAAACTGACACCCAGTAACAAAGACACACACGGACACCAAGTAACAAAGACACACACTTACACCAAGTAACACAGACACACACTGACACCCAGTAACACAAACAAACACACGGACACCCAGTAACAAAGACACACACTTATACCAAGTAACAAAGACATACACTGACACCAAGTAACAAAGACATACACTGACTCCAAGTAACAAAGACATACACTGACACCCAGTAACACACACTGATACACAGTAACAAAGACATACACTGACACCCAGGAACACAGACACACACGGACACCAAGTAACAAAGTCACACACTTACACCAAGTAACACAGACACACACTGAGACTCAGTAACACAAACAAACACACTGACACCCAGTAACACAGACACACACTGACACCAAGTAACACAGACACACACTGACACCCAGTAACAAAGAAATACAATTACACCAAGTATTTTGACATACACTGACACCAAGTCACAAAGACATACACTGATACCCAGTAACACAGCCATACACTGATACCAAGTCACAAAGACATACACTGATACCCAGTAACACAGACACACACTGAAACCCAGTAACAAAGACATACACTGACACCAAGTAACAAAGACATACGCTTGCACCAAGTAACAAAGACACACACTTACACCAAGGAACACAGACATACACTGAAACCAAGTAACAAAGACATACACTGACACCAAGTAACAAAGACAGACACTGACACCCAGCAACAAAGACATGCACTGACACCCAGTAACACAGACACACATGGACACCAAGTAACAAAGACACACACTTACACCAAGTAACACAGACACACACTGACACCCAGTAACACAAACAAACACTCTGAAACCAAGTAACACTGACCTACACTGACACCAAGTAACAAAGACATACACTTATACCCAGTAACACAGACACAAACTGACACCAAGTAACAAAGACACACACTTACACCAAGTAACACAGACACACACTGACACCCAGTAACACAAACAAACACTCTGACACCAAGGAACACAGACACACACTGACACCAAGTAGCAAAGACATGCACTGACACCCGGTAACAAAGACATACACTGACACCAAGTCACAACGACATACACTGATATCAAGTCACAAAGACATACACTGACACCCAGTAACACAGACACACACGGACACCAAGTAACAAAGTCACACACTTACACCAAGTAACACAGACACACACTGACACCAAGTAACACAAACAAACACACTGACACCCAGTAACACAGACACACACTGACACCAAGTAACACAGACACACACTGACACCCAGTAACAAAGACATACACTGATACCCAGTAACACAGACACACACTTACACCAAGTAACAAAGACATACACTTACACCAAGTATTTTGACATACACTGTCACCAAGTCACAAAGACATACACTGATACCCAGTAACACAGCCATACACTGATACCAAGTCACAAAGACATACACTGATACCCAGTAACATAGACACACACTGACACCCAGTAACAAAGACATACACTGACACCAAGTAACAAAGACATACGCTTACACCAAGTAACAAAGACAGACAATTACACCAAGTAACAAAGACATACACTTACACCAAGTATTTTGACATACACTGACACCAAGTAACAAAGACATGCACTGATACCCAGTAACAAAGACATACACTGACACTAAGTAACACAGACACACACTTACACCAAGTAACACAAACACACACTAACACAAAGTAACAAAGACACACACTGACACCAAGTCACAAAGACACACACTGTCACCCAGTAACAAAGGCATACACTGACACCAAATCACAAAGACATACACTTACACCAAGTAACAAAGACATGCACTGACACCCAGTAACAAAGACATAAACTGACACCCAGTAACAAAGACACACACGGACACCAAGTAACAAAGACACACACTTACACCAAGTAACACAGACACACACTGACACCCAGTAACACAAACAAACACACTGACACCCAGTAACAAAGACACACACTTATACCAAGTAACAAAGACATACACTGACACCAAGTAACAAAGACATACACTGACTCCAAGTAACAAAGACATACACTGACACCCAGTAACACACACTGATACACAGTAACAAAGACATACACTGACACCCAGGAACACAGACACACACGGACACCAAGTAACAAAGTCACACACTTACACCAAGTAACACAGACACACACTGAGACTCAGTAACACAAACAAACACACTGACACCCAGTAACACAGACACACACTGACACCAAGTAACACAGACACACACTGACACCCAGTAACAAAGAAATACAATTACACCAAGTATTTTGACATACACTGACACCAAGTCACAAAGACATACACTGATACCCAGTAACACAGCCATACACTGATACCAAGTCACAAAGACATACACTGATACCCAGTAACACAGACACACACTGAAACCCAGTAACAAAGACATACACTGACACCAAGTAACAAAGACATACGCTTGCACCAAGTAACAAAGACACACACTTACACCAAGGAACACAGACATACACTGAAACCAAGTAACAAAGACATACACTGACACCAAGTAACAAAGACAGACACTGACACCCAGCAACAAAGACATGCACTGACACCCAGTAACACAGACACACATGGACACCAAGTAACAAAGACACACACTTACACCAAGTAACACAGACACACACTGACACCCAGTAACACAAACAAACACTCTGAAACCAAGTAACACTGACCTACACTGACACCAAGTAACAAAGACATACACTGATACCCAGTAACACAGACACAAACTGACACCAAGTAACAAAGACACACACTTACACCAAGTAACACAGACACACACTGACACCCAGTAACACAAACAAACACTCTGACACCAAGGAACACAGACACACACTGACACCAAGTAGCAAAGACATGCACTGACACCCGGTAACAAAGACATACACTGACACCAAGTCACAACGACATACACTGATATCAAGTCACAAAGACATACACTGACACCCAGTAACACAGACACACACGGACACCAAGTAACAAAGTCACACACTTACACCAAGTAACACAGACACACACTGACACCAAGTAACACAAACAAACACACTGACACCCAGTAACACAGACACACACTGACACCAAGTAACACAGACACACACTGACACCCAGTAACAAAGACATACACTGATACCCAGTAACACAGACACACACTTACACCAAGTAACAAAGACATACACTTACACCAAGAATTTTGACATACACTGACACCAAGTCACAAAGACATACACTGATACCCAGTAACACAGCCATACACTGATACCAAGTCACAAAGACATACACTGATACCCAGTAACATAGACACACACTGACACCCAGTAACAAAGACATACACTGACACCCAGTAACAAAGACATACGCTTACACCAAGTAACAAAGACAGACAATTACACCAAGTAACAAAGACATACACTTACACCAAGTATTTTGACATACACTGACACCAAGTAACAAAGACATGCACTGATAGCCAGTAACACAGACACACACTTACACCAAGTAACAAAGACAGACACTGATACCCAGTAACACAGACACACACTTACACCAAGTAACAAATTCACACTCTTACACCAAGTAACACAGACACACACTGACACCCAGTAACACAAACAAACACACTGACACCCAGTAACAAAGACATACACTGACACCAAGTAACACAGACACACACGGACACCAAGTAACAAAGTCACACACTTACACCAAGTAACACAGACACACACTGACACCCAGTAACACAAACAAACACACTGACACCGAGTAACAAAGACATACACTGACACCCAGTAATACAGACACACACGGACACCAAGTAACAAAGTCACACACTTACACCAAGTAACACAGACACACACTGACACCCAGTAACACAAACAAACACATTGACACCCAGTAACACAGACACACTCTGACACCAAGTAGTAAAGACATGCACTGACACCCAGTAACAAAGACATACACTGACACCAAGTCACAAAGACATACACTGATACCAAGTCACAAAGACATACACTGACACCCAGTAACACAGACACACACGGACACCAAGTAACAAAGTCACACACTTACACCAAGTAACACAGACACACACTGACACCCAGTAACACAAACAAACACACTGACACCCAGTAACACAGACACACACTGACACCAAGTAACACAGACACACACTGACACCCAGTAACAAAGACATACACTGATACCCAGTAACACAGACACACACTTACACCAAGTAACAAAGACATACACTTACACCAAGTATTTTGACATACACTGACACCAAGTCACAAAGACATACACTGATACCCAGTAACACAGCCATACACTGATACCAAGTCACAAAGACACACACTGACACCAAGTAACAAAGACACACACTGTCACCCAGTAACAAAGGCATACACTGACACCAAAACACAAAGACGTACACTTACACCAATTAACAAAGGCATACACTGACACCAAGTCACAAAGACATACATTGATACCCAGTAACACAGACACACACTGTCACCCAGTAACAAAGACATGCACTGATACCCAGTAACACAGACACACACTTACACCAAGTAACAAAGACAGACACTGATACCCAGTAACACAGACACACACTTACACCAAGTAACAAATTCACACACTTACACCAAGTAACACAGACACACACTGACACCCAGTAACACAAACAAACACACTGACACCCAGTAACAAAGACATACACTGACACCCAGTAACACAGACACACACGGACACCAAGTAACAAAGTCACACACTTACACCAAGTAACACAGACACACACTGACACCCAGTAACACAAACAAACACATTGACACCCAGTAACACAGACACACACTGACACCAAGTAGCAAAGACATGCACTGACACCCAGTAACAAAGACTTACTCTGACACCAAGTCACAAAGACATACACTGATACCAAGTCACAAAGACATACACTGACACCCAGTAACACAGACACACACGGACACCAAGTAACAAAGTCACACACTTACACCAAGTAACACAGACACACACTGACACCCAGTAACACAAACAAACACACTGACACCCAGTAACACAGACAAACACTGACACCAAGTAACACAGACACACACTGACACCCAGTAACAAAGACATACACTGATACCCAGTAACACAGACACACACTTACACCAAGTAACAAAGACATACACTTACACCAAGTATTTTGACATACACTGACACCGAGTCACAAAGACATACACTGATACCCAGTAACACAGCCATACACTGATACCAAGTCACAAAGACATACACTGATGCCCAGTAACATAGACACACACTGACACCCAGTAACAAAGACGTACACTGACACCAAGTAACAAAGACATACGCTTACACCAAGTAACAAAGACAGACAATTACACCAAGTAACAAAGACATACACTTACACCAAGTATTTTGACATACACTGACACCAAGTAACAAAGACATGCACTGATACCCAGTAACACAGACACACACTTACACCAAGTAACAAAGACAGACACTGATACCCAGTAACACAGACACACACTTACACCAAGTAACAAATTCACACACTTACACCAAGTAACACAGACACACACTGACACCCAGTAACACAAACAAACACACTGACACCCAGTAACAAAGACATACACTGGGCGGCACAGTGGCGCAGTGGTTGGCACAGCAGCCTCACAGCTCCAGGGACTCGGGTTCGATTCTGGGTACTGCCTGTGCGGAGTTTGCAAGTTCTCCCTGTGTCTGCGTGGGTTTCCTCCGGGTGCTCCGGTTTCCTCCCACATGCCAAAGACTTGCAGTTTGGTATGTTAATTGGCCATTATTAATTGCCCCTAGTATAGGTAGTTGGTAGGGAAATGTATAGGGACCGGTGGGGATGAGATTGGAATCCGGGATTAGTGTAGGAATTGTATAAATAGGTTGTTGATGGTCGGCACAGACTCGGTGGCCCGAAGGGCCAGTTTAAGTGCTGTATCTCTAAACTAAATTAAATACTGACACCCAGTAACACAAACAAACACACACTGACACCCAGTAACACAGAGAAACACTGATGCACAGTAACAAAGACATACACTGAAACCAAGTCACAAGGACAGACACTGATACCAAGTCACAAAGACATACACTGATACCCAGGAACGCAGACACACACTGACACCAAGTAACACAGACACACACTTACACCAAGTAACAAAGACATACACTGACACCAAGTCACAAGGACATACACTGATACCAAGTCACAAAGACATACACTGATACCCAGGAACACAGACACACACTTACACCAAGTAACAAAGACATACACTGACACCCAGTAACACAAACAAACACATTGACACCCAGTAACACAGACACACACTTACACCAAGTAACACAGACACACACTGACACCCAGTAACACAAACAAACACATTGACACCCAGTAACACAGACACACACTGACACCAAGTAACAAAGACATGCACTGACACCCAGTAACAAAGACATAGACTGACACCAAGTCACAAAGACATACACTGATACCCAGGAACACAGACACACACTGACACCAAGTAACAAAGACATACAATTGCACCAAGTATTTTGACATGCACTGACACCAAGTAACAAAGACATACACTGATACCCACGAACACAGACACACACGGACACCAAGTAACAAAGTCACACACTTACACCGAGTAACACAAACACACACTGACACCCAGTAACACAAACAAACACACTGACACCAAGTGACGCAGACATACACTGACACCAAGTAACAAAGACATACACTGACATCAAGTAACACAGACACACACTTACACCAAGTAACACAAACACAAACATATACCACGTAACAAAGACATACACTTACACCAAGTAACAAAGACAGACACTTACACCAAGTAACACAGACATACACTGACAACAAGTAACAAAGAAAGACAATTACACAAAGTAACAAAGACATACACTGACACCAAGTCACAAAGACACACACTGACACCCAGTAACAAAGACATACACTGACACCAAGTAACAAAGACATACACTGACACTCAGTAACACAGGCGCACACTTACACAAAGTAACAAAGACATACACTGACACCAAGACACAAAGACACACACTGACACCCAGTAACAAAGACATACACTGACACCAAGTAACAAAGACATACACTGATACCCACGAACACAGACACACACGGACACCAAGTAACAAAGTCACACACTTACACCGAGTAACACAAACACACACTGACACCCAGTAACACAAACAAACACACTTACACCAAGTAACAAAGACATACACTTACACGAAGTAACAAAGACAGACAATTACACCAAGTAACAAAGACATACACTTGCACCAAGTATTTTGACATACACTGACACCAAGTACAAAGACATGCACTGATACCCAGTAACACAGACACACACTTACACCAAGTAACAAAGACATACACTGACACCAAGTCACAAAGACACACACTTACACCCAGTAACACAGACATACACTGACACCAAGTAACAATGACATACACTGACACCAAGTCACAAAGACACCCACTGACACGCAGTAACAAAGACATACACTGACACCAAGTCACAAAGACATACACTGACACCCAGTAACACAGACACACACTTACACCAAGTAACAAAGTCATACACTGACACCAAGTCATAAGACATAGAGTGATACCCAGTAACGCAGACACTCACTGGGTGTGGGGGGTGGGGGGGGGGTCACATTGGCGCAGTGGTTAGCACCGCAGCCTCACAGCTCCAGGGACCCGGGTTCGATTCTGGGTACTGCCTGTGCGGAGTTTGCAAGTTCTCCCTGTGTCTGCGTGGGTTTCCTCCGGGTGCTCCGGCTTCCTCCCACATGCCAAAGACTTTCAGGATGATAGGTTAATTGGCCATCATAAATTGCCCCTAGTATAGGTAGGTGGTAGGGAATTATATCGGGACAGGTGGGGATGTGATAGGAATACGGGTTTAGTGTAGGATTCGTATAAATGGTTGGTTGATGGTCGGCACAGACCCGGTGGGCCGAAGGGCCTGTTAAAGTGCTGTATCTCAAAACTAAACTAAATACTGACACCTAGTGTCACAGATACACACTGACACCCAGTAACACAAACAAACACACACTGACACCCAGTAACACAGAGAAACACTGATAAACAGTGACAAAGAAATACACTGACACCAAGTAACAAAGACACACACTGACACCCAGTAACAAAGACAGACACTGACACCAAGTCACAAAGACATACACTTACACGAAGTAACAAAGACAGACAATTACACCAAGTAACAAAGACATACACTTGCACCAAGTATTTTGACATACACTGACACCAAGTAACAAAGACATGCACTGATACCCAGTAACACAGACACACACTTACACCAAGTAACAAAGACAGACACTGACACCAAGTCACAAAGACATACACTTACACGAAGTAACAAAGACATACACTGATACCCAGTACCACAGACACACACTGACACCAAGTAACAAAGACATACACTGATACCCAGTAACACAGACACACACTTACACCAAGTAAAAAAGACACACCCTTACACCAAGTAACAAGGACATACACTTACACCAAGTAACAAAGACATACACTGACACCAAGTAACAAAGACATACACTGATACCCAGTAACACAGACACACACTTACACCAAGTAACAAAGACATACACTGATGCCCAGTAACACAGTCACACACTCACACCAAGTAACAAAGACATACACTGATACCAAGTGACACAGACACACACTTACACCAAGTAACACAAACACTCACTTACACCAAGTAACAAAGACATACACTGACACCAAGTAACAAAGACATACAATTACACCAAGTCACAAAGACACACACTTACACCAAGTAACACAGACATACACTGACACCAGGTAACAAAGACATACACTGTCACCCAGTAACACAGACACAATCTTACACCAAGTAACAAAGACATACACTGATACCAAGTAACACAGACACACACTTACACCAAGTAACACAGACACACACGTACAACAAGTAACAAAGACACACACTGACACCAAGTAACAAAGACATACACTTACACCAAGTAACACAGACATACACTGACACCAAGTAACAAAGACATACAATTACACCAAGTAACAAAGCTGCACACTTATACCAAGTAACACAGACATACACTGTCACCATGTAGCAAAGACATGCACTGATACCCAGTAACACAGACACACACTTACACCAAGTAACAAAGATATACACTGATACCCAGTAACAAAGACATACACTTACACCAAGTAACAAAGACATACACTGACACCAAGAAACAAAGACATACACTGACACCAAGTCACAAAGACAGACACTGACACCCAGTAACAAAGACACACACGGACACCAAGTAACAAAGTCACACACTTACACCAAGTAACACAGACACACACTGACACCCAGTCACAAAGACATACACTGACACCCAGTAACACAGACACACACTTACACCAAGTAACAAAGACATACACTTACACCAAGTCACAAAGACATACACTGACACCCAGTAACACAGACACACACGGACACCAAGTAACAAAGTCACACACTTACACCAAGTAACACAGACACACACTGACACCCAGTAACAAAGACATACACTGATACCCAGTAACACAGACACACACTTACACCAAGTAACAAAGACATACACTTACACCAAGTATTTTGACATACACTGACACCAAGTCACAAAGACATACACTGATACCCAGTAACACAGCCATACACTGATACCAAGTCACAAAGACATACACTGATACCCAGTAACATAGACACGCACTGACACCCAGTAACAAAGACATACACTGACAACAAGTAACAAAGACATACGCTTAAACCAAGTAACAAAGACAGACAATTACACCAAGTAACAAAGACATACACTTACACCAAGTATTTTGACATACACTGACACCAAGTAACAAAGACATGCACTGAAACCCAGTAACACAGACACACACATACACCAAGTAACAAAGACAGACACTGACACCAAGTCATAAGACATAGACTGATACCCAGTAACGCAGACACTCACTGGGTGTGGGGGGTTGGGGGGGGGCACATTGGCGCAGTGGTTAGCACCGCAGCCTCACAGCTCCAGGGACCCGGGTTCGATTCTGGGTATTGCCTGTGCGGAGTTTGCAAGTTCTCCCTGTGTCTGCGTGGGTTTCCTCCGGCTGCTCCGGCTTCCTCCCACATGCCAAAGACTTGCAGGATGATAGGTGAATTGGCCATCATAAATTGCCCCTAGTATAGGTAGGTGGTAGGGAAATATATCGGGACAGGTGGGGATGTGATAGGAATACGGGTTTAGTGTAGGATTCGTATAAATGGTTGGTTGATGGTCGGCACAGACCCGGTGGGCCGAAGGGCCTGTTAAAGTGCTGTATCTCGAAACTAAACTAAATACTGACACCTAGTGTCACAGATACACACTGACACCCAGTAACACAAACAAACACACACTGACACCCAGTAACACAGAGAAACACTGATAAACAGTGACAAAGAAATACACTGACACCAAGTAACAAAGACACACACTGACACCCAGTAACAAAGACAGACACTGACACCAAGTCACAAAGACATACACTTACACGAAGTAACAAAGACAGACAATTACACCAAGTAACAAAGACATACACTTGCACCAAGTATTTTGACATACACTGACACCAAGTAACAAAGACATGCACTGATACCCAGTATCACAGACACACACTTACACCAAGTAACAAAGACATGCACTGACACCAAGTCACAAAGACACACACTTACACCCAGTAACAAAGACATACACTGACACCAAGTCACAAAGACATACACTGACACCAAGTCACAAAGACACACACTGACACCCAGTAACAAAGACATACACTGACACCAAGTCACAAAGACATACACTGACACCCAGTAACACAGACACACACTTACACCAAGTAACAAAGACATACACTGACACCAAGTCATAAGACATAGACTGATACCCAGTAACGCAGACACTCACTGGGTGTGGGGGGTGGTGGGGGGGCACATTGGCGCAGTGGTTAGCACCGCAGCCTCACAGCTCCAGGGACCCGGGTTCGATTCTGGGTACTGCCTGTGCGGAGTGTGCAAGTTCTCCCTGTGTCTGCGTGGGTTTCCTCCGGGTGCTCCGGCTTCCTCCCACATGCCAAAGACTTGCAGGATGATAGGTTAATTGGCCATCATAAATTGCCCCTAGTATAGGTAGGTGGCAGGGAAATATATAGGGACAGGTGGGGATGTGATAGGAATACGGGTTTAGTGTAGGATTCGTATAAATTGTTGGTTGATGGTCGGCACAGACCCGGTGGGCCGAAGGGCCTGTTAAAGTGCTGTATCTCAAAACTAAACTAAATACTGACACCTAGTGTCACAGATACACACTGACACCCAGTAACACAAACAAACACACACTGACACCCATTAACACAGAGAAACACTGATAAACAGTGACAAAGAAATACACTGACACCAAGTAACAAAGACACACACTGACACCCAGTAACAAAGACAGACACTGACACCAAGTCACAAAGACATACACTTACACCAAGTAACAAAGACAGACAATTACACCAAGTAACAAAGACATACACTTGCACCAAGTATTTTGACATACACTGACACCAAGTAACAAAGACATGCACTGATACCCAGGAACACAGACACACACTTACACCAAGTAACAAAGACAGACACTGACACCAAGTCACAAAGACATACACTTACACGAAGTAACAAAGACATACACTGATACCCAGTACCACAGACACACACTGACACCAATAACAAAGACATACACTGATACCCAGTAACACAGACACACACTTACACCAAGTAAAAAAGACACACCCTTACACCAAGTAACAAAGACATACACTTACACCAAGTAACAAAGACATACACTGACACCAAGTAACAAAGACATACACTGATACCCAGTAACACAGACACACACTTACACCAAGTAACAAAGAAATACACTGATGCCCAGTAACACAGTCACACACTCACACCAAGTAACAAAGACATACACTGATACCAAGTGACACAGACACATACTTACACCAAGTAACACAAACACTCACTTACACCAAGTAACAAAGATATACACTGACACCAAGTAACAAAGACATACAATTACACCAAGTCACAAAGACACACACTTGCACCAAGTAACACAGACATACACTGACACCAAGTAACAAAGACATACACTGTCACCCAGTAACACAGACACAAACTTACACCAAGTAACAAAGACATACACTGATACCAAGTAACACAGACACACACTTACACCAAGTAACACAGACACACACGTACAACAAGTAACAAAGACACACACTGACACCAAGTAACAAAGACAGACACTTACACCAAGTAACACAGACATACACTGACACCAAGTAACAAAGACATACAATTACACCAAGTAACAAAGCTGCACACTTATACCAAGTAACACAGACATACGCTGTCACCATGTAGCAAAGACATGCACTGATACCCAGTAACACAGACACACACTTACACCAAGTAACAAAGATATACACTGATACGCAGTAACACAGACATACACTTACATCAAGTAACAAAGACATACACTGACACCAAGAAACAAAGACATACACTGACACCAAGTCACAAAGACAGACACTGACACCCAGTAACAAAGACACACACGGACACCAAGTAACAAAGTCACACACTTACAGCAAGTAACACAGACACACACTGACACCCAGTAACAAAGACATACACTGACACCCAGTAACACAGACACACACTTACACCAAGTAACAAAGACATACACTTACACCAAGTCACAAAGACATACACTGACACCCAGTAACACAGACACACACGGACACCAAGTAACAAAGTCACACACTTACAGCAAGTAACACAGACACACACTGACACCCAGTAACAAAGACATACACTGATACCCAGTAACACAGACACACACTTACACCAAGTAACAAAGACATACACTTACACCAAGTATTTTGACATACACTGACACCAAGTCACAAAGACATACACTGATACCCAGTAACACAGCCATACACTGATACCAAGTCACAAAGACATAAACTGATACCCAGTAACATAGACACACACTGACACCCAGTAACAAAGACATACACTGACACCAAGTAACAAAGACAGACAATTACACCAAGTAACAAAGACATACACTTACACCAAGTATTTTGACATACACTGACACCAAGTAACAAAGACAGACACTGATACCCAGTAACACAGACACACACTTACACCAAGTAACACATTCACACACTTACACCAAGTAACACAGACACACACTGACACCCAGTAACACAAACAAACACACTGACACCCAGTAACAAAGACATACACTGACACCCAGTAACACAGACACACACGGACACCAAGTAACAAAGTCACACACTTACACCAAGTAACACAGACACACACTGACACCCAGTAACACAAACAAACACACTGGCACCCAGTAACACAGACACACACTGGACGGCACAGTGGCGCAGTGGTTAGCACTGCAGCCTCGCAGCTCCAGGGACCCGGGTTCGATTCTGGGTACTGCCTGTGCGGAGTTTGCAAGTTCTCCCTGTGTCTGCGTTGGTTTCCTCCGGTTGCTCCGGTTTCCTCCCACATGCCAAAGACTTGCAGTTTGGTAGGTTAATTGGCCATTATAAATTGCCCCTAGTATAGGTAGTTGGTAGGGAAATGTATAGGGACCGGTGGGGATGAGATTGGAATCCGGGATTAGTGTAGGAATTGTCTAAATAGGTTGTTGATGGTCGGCACAGACTCGGTGGCCCGAAGGGCCAGTTTAAGTGCTGTATCTCTAAACTAAACTAAATACTGACACCTCGTGTCACTGACACCCAGTAACACAAACAAACACACACTGACACCCAGTAACACAGAGAAACACTGATACACAGTAACAAAGGCATACACTGAAACCAAGTCACAAGGACATTCACTGATACCAAGTCACAAAGACATACACTGTTAACCAGGAACACTTACACCAAGTAACAAAGACATACACTGACACCAAGTCACAAGGACATACACTGATACCAAGTCACAAAGACATACACTGATACCAAGTCACACAGACACACACTGACACCAAGTAACACAGACATACAATTACACCAAGTAACAAAGACATACACTGACACCAAGTAACAAAGACATACACTGATACCCAGTAACACAGACACACACTTACACCAAGTAACAAAGACATACACTGATGCCCAGTAACACAGTCACACACTCACACCAAGTAACAAAGACATACACTGATACCAAGTGACACAGACACACACTTACACCAAGTAACACAAACACTCACTTACACCAAGTAACAAAGACATACACTGACACCAATTAACAAAGACATACAATTACACCAAGTCACAAAGACACACACTTACACCAAGTAACACAGACATACACTGACACCAGGTAACAAAGACATACACTGTCACCCAGTAACACAGACACAATCTTACACCAAGTACCAAAGACATACACTGATACCAAGTAACACAGACACACACTTACACCAAGTAACACAGACACACACGTACAACAAGTAACAAAGACACACACTGACACCAAGTAACAAAGACATACACTTACACCAAGTAACACAGACATACACTGACACCAAGTAACAAAGACATACAATTACACCAAGTAACAAAGCTGCACACTTATACCAAGTAACACAGACATACACTGTCACCATGTAGCAAAGACATGCACTGATACCCAGTAACACAGACACACACTTACACCAAGTAACAAAGATATACACTGATACCCAGTAACACAGACATACACTTACACCAAGTAACAAAGACATACACTGACACCAAGAAACAAAGACATACACTGACACCAAGTCACAAAGACAGACACTGACACCCAGTAACAAAGACACACACGGACACCAAGTAACAAAGTCACACACTTACAGCAAGTAACACAGACACACACTGACACCCAGTAACAAAGACATACACTGACACCCAGTAACACAGACACACACTTACACCAAGTAACAAAGACATACACTTACACCAAGTCACAAAGACATACACTGACACCCAGTAACACAGACACACACGGACACCAAGTAACAAAGTCACACACTTACACCAAGAAACACAGACACACACTGACACCCAGTAACAAAGACATACACTGATACCCAGTAACACAGCCACACACTTACACCAAGTAACAAAGACATACACTTACACCAAGTATTTTGACATACACTGACACCAAGTCACAAAGACATACACTGATACCCAGTAACACAGCCATACACTGATACCAAGTCACAAAGACATACACTGATACCCAGTAACATAGACACACACTGACACCCAGTAACAAAGACATACACTGACACCAAGTAACAAAGACATACGCTTAAACCAAGTAACAAAGACAGACAATTACACCAAGTAACAAAGACATACACTTACACCAAGTATTTTGACATACACTGACACCAAGTAACAAAGACATGCACTGAAACCCAGTAACACAGACACACAGTTGCACCAAGTAACAAAGACAGACACTGACACCAAGTCATAAGACATAGACTGATACCCAGTAACGCAGACACTCACTGGGTGTTGGGGGTTGGGAGGGGGGGGGGGCACATTGGCGCAGTGGTTAGCACCGCAGCCTCACAGCTCCAGGGACCCGGGTTCGATTCTGGGTATTGCCTGTTCGGAGTTTGCAAGTTCTCCCTGTGTCTGCGTGGGTTTCCTCCGGCTGCTCCGGCTTCCTCCCACATGCCAAAGACTTGCAGGATGAAAGGTGAATTGGCCATCATAAATTGCCCCTAGTATAGGTAGGTGGTAGGGAAATATATCGGGACAGGTGGGGATGTGATAGGAATACGGGTTTAGTGTAGGATTCGTATAAATGGTTGGTTGATGGTCGGCACAGACCCGGTGGGCCGAAGGGCCTGTTAAAGTGCTGTATCTCAAAACTAAACTAAATACTGACACCTAGTGTCACAGATACACACTGACACCCAGTAACACAAAAAAACACACACTGACACCCAGTAACACAGAGAAACACTGATAAACAGTGACAAAGAAATACACTGACACCAAGTAACAAAGACACACACTGACACCCAGTAACAAAGACAGACACTGACACCAAGTCACAAAGACATACACTTACACGAAGTAACAAAGACAGACAATTACACCAAGTAACAAAGACATACACTTGCACCAAGTATTTTGACATACACTGACACCAAGTAACAAAGACATGCACTGATACCCAGTAACACAGACACACACTTACACCAAGTAACAAAGACAGACACTGACACCAAGTCACAAAGACATACACTTACACGAAGTAACAAAGACATACACTGATACCCAGTACCACAGACACACACTGACACCAATAACAAAGACATACACTGATACCAGTAACACAGACACACACTTACACCAAGTAAAAAAGACACACCCTTACACCAAGTAACAAAGACATACACTTACACCAAGTAACAAAGACATACACTGACACCAAGTAACAAAGACATACACTGATACCCAGTAACACAGACACACACTTACACCAAGTAACAAAGACATACACTGATGCCCAGTAACACAGTCACACACTCACACCAAGTAACACAAACACTCACTTACACCAAGTAACAAAGACATACACTGACACCAAGTAACAAAGACATACAATTACACCAAGTCACAAAAACACACACTTGCACCAAGTAACACAGACATACACTGACACCAAGTAACAAAGACATACACTGTCACCCAGTAACACAGACACAAACTTACACCAAGTAACAAAGACATACACTGATACCAAGTAACACAGACACACACTTACACCAAGTAACACAGACACACACGTACAACAAGTAACAAAGACACACACTGACACCAAGTAACAAAGACATACACTTACACCAAGTAACACAGACATACACTGACACCAAGTAACAAAGACATACAATTACACCAAGTAACAAAGCTGCACACTTATACCAAGTAACACAGACATACGCTGTCACCATGTAGCAAAGACATGCACTGATACCCAGTAACACAGACACACACTTACACCAAGTAACAAAGATATACACTGATACCCAGTAACACAGACATACACTTACACCAAGTAACAAAGACATACACTGACACCAAGAAACAAAGACATACACTGACACCAAGTCACAAAGACAGACACTGACACCCAGTAACAAAGACACACACGGACACCAAGTAACAAAGTCACACACTTACAGCAAGTAACACAGACACACACTGACACCCAGTAACAAAGACATACACTGACACCCAGTAACACAGACACACACTTACACCAAGTAACAAAGACATACACTTACACCAAGTCACAAAGACATACACTGACACCCAGTAACACAGACACACACGGACACCAAGTAACAAAGTCACACACTTACACCAAGTAACACAGACACACACTGACACCCAGTAACAAAGACATACACTGATACCCAGTAACACAGACACACACTTACACCAAGTAACAAAGACATACACTTACACCAAGTATTTTGACATACACTGACACCAAGTCACAAAGACATACACTGATACCCAGTAACACAGCCATACACTGATACCAAGTCACAAAGACATACACTGATACCCAGTAACATAGACACACACTGACACCCAGTAACAAAGACATACACTGACACCAAGTAACAAAGACATACGCTTACACCAAGTAACAAAGACAGACAATTACACCAAGTAACAAAGACATACACTTACACCAAGTATTTTGACATACACTGACACCAAGTAACAAAGACAGACACTGATACCCAATAACACAGACACACACTTACACCAAGTAACAAATTCACACACTTACACCAAGTAACACAGACACACACTGACACCCAGTAACACAAACAAACACACTGACACCCAGTAACAAAGACATACACTGACACCCAGTAACACAGACACACACGGACACCAAGTAACAAAGTCACACACTTACACCAAGTAACACAGACACACACTGACACCCAGTAACACAAACAAACACACTGGCACCCAGTAACACAGACACACACTGGACGGCACAGTGGCACAGTGGTTAGCACTGCAGCCTCACAGCTCCAGGGACCCGGGTTCGATTCTGGGTACTGCCTGTGCGGAGTTTGCAAGTTCTCCCTGTGTCTGCGTGGGTTTCCTCCGGTTGCTCCGGTTTCCTCCCACATGCCAAAGACTTGCAGTTTGGTAGGTTAATTGGCCATTATAAATTGCCCCTAGTATAGGTAGTTGGTAGGGAAATGTATAGGGACCGGTGGGGATGAGATTGGAATCCGGGATTAGTGTAGGAATTGTCTAAATAGGTTGTTGATGGTCGGCACAGACTCGGTGGCCCGAAGGGCCAGTTTAAGTGCTGTATCTCTAAACGAAACTAAATACTGACACCTAGTGTCACAGACACACACTGACACCCAGTAACACAAACAAACACACACTGACACCCAGTAACACAGAGAAACACTGATACACAGTAACAAAGGCATACACTGAAACCAAGTCACAAGGACATACACTGATACCAAGTCACAAAGACATACACTGTTAACCAGGAACACTTACACCAAGTAACAAAGATATACACTGACACCAGGTCACAAGGACATACACTGATACCAAGTCACGAAGACATACACTGATACCAAGTCACACAGACACACACTGACACCCAGTAACAAAGACATACACTGACACCCAATAACACAGACACACACGGACACCAAGTAACAAAGTCACACACTGACACCCAGTAACACAGAGAAACACTGATACACAGTAACAAAGACATACACTGAAACCAAGTCACAAGGACATACACTGATGCCAAGTCACAAAGACATACACTGATACCCAGGAACACAGAAACACAAAGACACCAAGTAACAAAGACATACACTGACACCAAGTCACAAGGACATACACTGATACCAAGTCACAAAGTCACACACTTACACCAAGTAACACAGACACACACTGACACCCAGTAACAAAGACATACACTGATACCCAGTAACACAGACACACACTGACACCAAGTAACAAAGACATGCACTGACACCCAGTAACAAAGACATACACTGACAGCAAGTCACAAAGACATACACTGACACCCAGTAACAAAGACATACACTGATACCCAGTAACACAGACACACACTTACACCAAGTTACAAAGACATACACTTACACCAAGTATTTTGACATACACTGACACCAAGTCACAAAGACATACACTGATACCAAGTCACAAAGACATACACTGATACCCAGTAACATAGACACACACTGACACCCAGTAACAAAGACATACACTAACACCAAGTAACAAAGACATACGCTTACACCAAGTAACAAAGACAGACAATTACACCAAGTAACAAAGACATACACTTACACCAAGTATTTTGACATACACTGACACCAAGTAACAAAGACATGCACTGATACCCAGTAACACAGACACACACTTACACCAAGTAACAAATTCACACACTTACACCAAGTAACAAAGACACACACTGACACCCAGTAACACAAACAAACACACTGACACCCAGTAACAAAGACATACACTGACACCCAGTAACACAGACACACACGGACACCCAGTAACAAAGTCACACACTTACACCAAGTAACACAGACACACACTGACACCCAGTAACACAAACAAACACATTGACACCCAGTAACACAGACACACACTGACACCAAGTAGCAAAGACATGCACTGACACCAAGTCACAAAGACATACACTGATACCAAGTCACAAAGACATACACTGACACCCAGTAACACAGACACACACGGACACCAAGTAACAAAGTCACACACTTACACCAAGTAACACAGACACACACTGACACCCAGTAACACAAACAAACACACTGACACCCAGTAACACAGACACACACTGACACCAAGTAACACAGACACACACTGACACCCAGTAACAAAGACATACACTGATACACAGTAACACAGACACACACGTACACCAAGTAACAAAGACATACACTTACACCAAGTATTTTGACATACACTGACACCAAGTCACAAAGACATACACTGATACCCAGTAACACAGCCATACACTGATACCAAGTCACAAAGACATACACTGATACCCAGTAACACAGACACACACTTACACCAAGTAACAAAGACATACACTTACACCAAGTCACAAAGACATACACTGATACCCAGTACCACAGACACACACGGACACCAATAAAAAAGACATACACTGATACCCAGTAACACAGACACACACTTACACCAAGTAAAAAAGACACACCCTTACACCAAGTAACAAAGACATACACTTACACCAAGTAACAAAGACATACACTGACACCAAGTAACAAAGACATACACTGATACCCAGTAACACAGACACACACTTACACCAAGTAACAAAGACATACACTGATGCCCAGTAACACAGTCACACACTCACACCAAGTAACAAAGACATACACTGATACCAAGTGACACAGACACACACTTACACCAAGTAACACAAACACTCACTTACACCAAGTAACAAATACATACACTGACACCAAGTAACAAAGACATACAATTACACCAAGTCACAAAGACACACACTTGCACCAAGTAACACAGACATACACTGACACCAAGTAACAAAGACATACACTGTCACCCAGTAACACAGACACAAACTTACACCAAGTAACAAAGACATACACTGATACCAAGTAACACAGACACACACTTACACCAAGTAACACAGACACACACGTACAACAAGTAACAAAGACACACACTGACACCAAGTAACAAAGACATACACTTACACCAAGTAACACAGACATACACTGACACCAAGTAACAAAGACATACAATTACACCAAGTAACAAAGCTGCACACTTATACCAAGTAACACAGACATACGCTGTCACCATGTAGCAAAGACATGCACTGATACCCAGTAACAAGGACACACACTTACACCAAGTAACAAAGATATACACTGATACCCAGTAACACAGACATACACTTACATCAAGTAACAAAGACATACACTGACACCAAGAAACAAAGACATACACTGACACCAAGTCACAAAGACAGACACTGACACCCAGTAACAAAGACACACACGGACACCAAGTAACAAAGTCACACACTTACAGCAAGTAACACAGACACACACTGACACCCAGTAACAAAGACATACACTGACACCCAGTAACACAGACACACACTTACACCAAGTAACAAAGACATACACGTACACCAAGTCACAAAGACATACACTGACACCCAGTAACACAGACACACACGGACACCAAGTAACAAAGTCACACACTTACACCAAGTAACACAGACACACACTGACACCCAGTAACAAAGACATACACTGATACCCAGTAACACAGACACACACTTACACCAAGTAACAAAGACATACACTTACACCAAGTATTTTGACATACACTGACACCAAGTCACAAAGACATACACTGATACCCAGTAACACAGCCATACACTGATACCAAGTCACAAAGACATACACTGATACCCAGTAACATAGACACACACTGACACCCAGTAACAAAGACATACACTGACACCAAGTAACAAAGACATACGCTTACACCAAGTAACAAAGACAGACAATTACACCAAGTAACAAAGACATACACTTACACCAAGTATTTTGACATACACTGACACCAAGTAACAAAGACAGACACTGATACCCAGTAACACAGACACACACTTACACCAAGTAACAAATTCACACACTTACACCAAGTAACACAGACACACACTGACACCCAGTAACACAACCAAACACACTGACACCCAGTAACAAAGACATACACTGACACCCAGTAACACAGACACACACGGACACCAAGTAACAAAGTCACACACTTACACCAAGTAACACAGACACACACTGACACCCAGTAACACAAACAAACACACTGGCACCCAGTAACACAGACACACACTGGACGGCACAGTGGTGCAGTGGTTAGCACTGCAGCCTCACAGCTCCAGGGACCCGGGTTCGATTCTGGGTACTGCCTGTGCGGAGTTTGCAAGTTCTCCCTGTGTCTGCGTGGGTTTCCTCCGGTTGCTCCGGTTTCCTCCCACATGCCAAAGACTTGCAGTTTGGTAGGTTAATTGGCCATTATAAATTGCCCCTAGTATAGGTAGTTGGTAGGGAAATGTATAGGGACCGGTGGGGATGAGACTGGAATCCGGGATTAGTGTAGGAATTGTCTAAATAGGTTGTTGATGGTCGGCACAGACTCGGTGGCCCGAAGGGCCAGTTTAAGTGCTGTATCTCTAAACGAAACTAAATACTGACACCTAGTGTCACAGACACACACTGACACCCAGTAACACAAACAAACACACACTGACACCCAGTAACACAGAGAAACACTGATACACAGTAACAAAGGCATACACTGTAACAAAGGCATACACTGAAACCAAGTCACAAGGACATACACTGATACCAAGTCACAAAGACATACACTGTTAACCAGGAACACTTACACCAAGTAACAAAGATATACACTAACACCAAGTCACAAGGACATACACTGATACCAAGTCACGAAGACATACACTGATACCAAGTCACACAGACACACACTGACACCCAGTAACAAAGACATACACTGACACCCAATAACACGGACACCAAGTAACAAAGTCACACACTGACACCCAGTAACACAGAGAAACACTGATACACAGTAACAAAGACATACACTGAAACCAAGTCACAAGGACATACACTGATGCCAAGTCACAAAGACATACACTGATACCCAGGAACACAGAAACACACTTACACCAAGTAACAAAGACATACACTGACACCAAGTCACAAGGACATACACTGATACCAAGTCACAAAGTCACACACTTACACCAAGTAACACAGACACACACTGACACCCAGTAACAAAGACATACACTGATACCCAGTAACACTGACACCAAGTAACAAAGACATGCAATGACACCCAGTAACAAAGACATACACTGACAGCAAGTCACAAAGACATACACTGACACCCAGTAACAAAGACATACACTGATACCCAGTAACACAGACACACACTTACACCAAGTTACAAAGACATACACTTACACCAAGTATTTTGACATACACTGACACCAAGTCACAAAGACATACACTGATACCAAGTCACAAAGACATACACTGATACCCAGTAACATAGACACACACTGACACCCAGTAACAAAGACATACACTAACACCAAGTAACAAAGACATACGCTTACACCAAGTAACAAAGACAGACAATTACACCAAGTAACAAAGACATACACTTACACCAAGTATTTTGACATACACTGACACCAAGTAACAAAGACATGCACTGATACCCAGTAACACAGACACACACTTACACCAAGTAACAAAGTCACACACTTACACCAAGTAACACAGACACACACTGACACCCAGTAACACAAACAAACACACTGACACCCAGTAACAAAGACATACACTGACACCCAGTAACACAGACACACACGGACACCCAGTAACAAAGTCACACACTTACACCAAGTAACACAGAAACACACTGACACCCAGTAACACAAACAAACACATTGACACCCAGTAACACAGACACACACTGACACCAAGTAGCAAAGACATGCACTGACACCAAGTCACAAAGACATACACTGATACCAAGTCACAAAGACATACACTGACACCCAGTAACACAGACACACACGGACACCAAGTAACAAAGTCACACACTTACACCAAGTAACACAGACACACACTGACACCCAGTAACACAAACAAACACACTGACACCCAGTAACACAGACACACACTGACACCAAGTAACACAGACACACACTGACACCCAGTAACAAAGACATACACTGATACCCAGTAACACAGACACACACTTACACCAAGTAACAAAGACATACACTTACACCAAGTATTTTGACATACACTGACACCAAGTCACAAAGACATACACTGATACCCAGTAACACAGCCATACACTGATACCAAGTCACAAAGACATACACTGATACCCAGTAACACAGACACACACTTACACCAAGTAACAAAGACATACACTTACACCAAGTCACAAAGACATACACTGACACCCAGTAACACAGACACACACGGACACCAAGTAACAAAGTCACACACTTACACCAAGTAACACAGACACACACTGACACCCAGTAACAAAGACATACACTGATACCCAGTAACACAGACACACACTTACACCAAGTAACAAAGACATACACTTACACCAAGTATTTTGACATACACTGACACCAAGTCACAAAGACATACACTGATACCCAGTAACACAGCCATACACTGATACCAAGTCACAAAGACATACACTGATACCCAGTAACATAGACACACACTGACACCCAGTAACAAAGACATACACTGACACCAAGTAACAAAGACATACGCTTAAACCAAGTAACAAAGACAGACAATTACACCAAGTAACAAAGACATACACTTACACCAATTATTTTGACATACACTGACACCAAGTAACAAAGACATGCACTGAAACCCAGTAACACAGACACACAGTTGCACCAAGTAACAAAGACAGACACTGACACCAAGTCATAAGACATAGACTGATACCCAGTAACGCAGACACTCACTGGGTGTTGGGGGTTGGGGGGGGGGCACATTGGCGCAGTGGTTAGCACCGCAGCCTCACAGCTCCAGGGACCCGGGTTCGATTCTGGGTATTGCCTGTGCGGAGTTTGCAAGTTCTCCCTGTGTCTGCGTGGGTTTCCTCCGGCTGCTCCGGCTTCCTCCCACATGCCAAAGACTTGCAGGATGAAAGGTGAATTGGCCATCATAAATTGCCCCTAGTATAGGTAGGTGGTAGGGAAATATATCGGGACAGGTGGGGATGTGATAGGAATACGGGTTTAGTGTAGGATTCGTATAAATGGTTGGTTGATGGTCGGCACAGACCCGGTGGGCCGAAGGGCCTGTTAAAGTGCTGTATCTCAAAACTAAACTAAATACTGACACCTAGTGTCACAGATACACACTGACACCCAGTAACACAAACAAACACACACTGACACCCAGTAACACAGAGAAACACTGATAAACAGTGACAAAGAAATACACTGACACCAAGTAACAAAGACACACACTGACACCCAGTAACAAAGACAGACACTGACACCAAGTCACAAAGACATACACTTACACGAAGTAACAAAGACAGACAATTACACCAAGTAACAAAGACATACACTTGCACCAAGTATTTTGACATACACTGACACCAAGTAACAAAGACATGCACTGATACCCAGTAACACAGACACACACTTACACCAAGTAACAAAGACATGCACTGACACCAAGTCACAAAGACACACACTTACACCCAGTAACAAAGACATACACTGACACCAAGTCACAAAGACATACACTGACACCAAGTCACAAAGACACACACTGACACCCAGTAACAAAGACATACACTGACACCAAGTCACAAAGACATACACTGACACCCAGTAACACAGACACACACTTACACCAAGTAACAAAGACATACACTGATACCAAGTCATAAGACATAGACTGATACCCAGTAACGCAGACACTCACTGGGTGTGGGGGGTGGGGGGGGGGGGGCACATTGGCGCAGTGGTTAGCACCGCAGCCTCACAGCTCCAGGGACCCGGGTTCGATTCTGGGTACTGCCTGTGCGGAGTTTGCAAGTTCTCCCTGTGTCTGCGTGGGTTTCCTCCGGGTGCTCCGGCTTCCTCCCACATGCCAAAGACTTGCAGGATGATAGGTTAATTGGCCATCATAAATTGCCCCTAGTATAGGTAGGTGGCAGGGAAATATATAGGGACAGGTGGGGATGTGATAGGAATACGGGTTTAGTGTAGGATTCGTATAAATGGTTGGTTGATGGTCGGCACAGACCCGGTGGGCCGAAGGGCCTGTTAAAGTGCTGGATCTCAAAACTAAACTAAATACTGACACCTAGTGTCACAGATACACACTGACACCCAGTAACACAAACAAACACACACTGACACCCAGTAACACAGAGAAACACTGATAAACAGTGACAAAGAAATACACTGACACCAAGTAACAAAGACACACACGGACACCCAGTAACAAAGACAGACACTGACACCAAGTCACAAAGACATACACTTACACCAAGTAACAAAGACAGACAATTACACCAAGTAACAAAGACATACACTTGCACCAAGTATTTTGACATACACTGACACCAAGTAACAAAGACATGCACTGATACCCAGTAACACAGACACACACTTACACCAAGTAACAAAGACAGACACTGACACCAAGTCACAAAGACTAACAATTACACGAAGTAACAAAGACATACACTGATACCCAGTACCACAGACACACACTGACACCAATAACAAAGACATACACTGATACCCAGTAACACAGACACACACTTACACCAAGTAAAAAAGACACACCCTTACACCAAGTAACAAAGACATACACTTACACCAAGTAACAAAGACATACACTGACACCAAGTAACAAAGACATACACTGATACCCAGTAACACAGACACACACTTACACCAAGTAACAAAGACATACACTGATGCCCAGTAACACAGTCACACACTCACACCAAGTAACAAAGACATACACTGATACCAAGTGACACAGACACACACTTACACCAAGTAACACAAACACTCACTTACACCAAGTAACAAAGACATACACTGACACCAAGTAACAAAGACATACAATTACACCAAGTCACAAAGACACACACTTGCACCAAGTAACACAGACATACACTGACACCAAGTAACAAAGACATACACTGTCGCCCAGTAACACAGACACAAACTTACAACAAGTAACAAAGACATACACTGATACCAAGTAACACAGACACACACTTACACCAAGTAACACAGACACACACGTACAACAAGTAACAAAGACACACACTGACACCAAGTAACAAAGACATACACTTACACCAAGTAACACAGACATACACTGACACCAAGTAACAAAGACATACAATTACACCAAGTAACAAAGCTGCACACTTATACCAAGTAACACAGACATACGCTGTCACCATGTAGCAAAGACATGCACTGATACCCAGTAACACAGACACACACTTACACCAAGTAACAAAGATATACACTGATACCCAGTAACACAGACATACACTTACACCAAGTAACAAAGACATACACTGACACCAAGAAACAAAGACATACACTGACACCAAGTCACAAAGACAGACACTGACACCCAGTAACAAAGACACACACGGACACCAAGTAACAAAGACATACACTGACACCCAGTAACACAGACACACACTTACACCAAGTAACAAAGACATACACTTACACCAAGTCACAAAGACATACACTGACACCCAGTAACACAGACACACACGGACACCAAGTAACAAAGTCACACACTTACACCAAGTAACACAGACACACACTGACACCCAGTAACAAAGACATACACTGATACCCAGTAACACAGACACACACTTACACCAAGTAACAAAGACATACACTTACACCAAGTATTTTGACATACACTGACACCAAGTCACAAAGACATACACTGATACCCAGTAACACAGCCATACACTGATACCAAGTCACAAAGACATACACTGATACCCAGTAACATAGACACACACTGACACCCAGTAACAAAGACATACACTGACACCAAGTAACAAAGACATACGCTTACACCAAGTAACAAAGACAGACAATTACACCAAGTAACAAAGACATACACTTACACCAAGTATTTTGACATACACTGACACCAAGTAACAAAGACAGACACTGATACCCAGTAACACAGACACACACTTACACCAAGTAACAAATTCACACACTTACACCAAGTAACACAGACACACACTGACACCCAGTAACACAAACAAACACACTGACACCCAGTAACAAAGACATACACTGACACCCAGTAACACAGACATACACGGACACCAAGTAACAAAGTCACACACTTACACCAAGTAACACAGACACACACTGACACCCAGTAACACAAACAAACACACTGGCACCCAGTAACACAGACACACACTGGACGGCACAGTGGCGCAGTGGTTAGCACTGCAGCCTCACAGCTCCAGGGACCCGGGTTCGATTCTGGGTACTGCCTGTGCGGAGTTTGCAAGTTCTCCCTGTGTCTGCGTGGGTTTCCTCCGGTTGCTCCGGTTTCCTCCCACATGCCAAAGACTTGCAGTTTGGTAGGTTAATTGGCCATTATAAATTGCCCCTAGTATAGGTAGTTGGTAGGGAAATGTATAGGGACCGGTGGGGATGAGATTGGAATCCGGGATTAGTGTAGGAATTGTCTAAATAGGTTGTTGATGGTCGGCACAGACTCGGTGGCCCGAAGGGCCAGTTTAAGTGCTGTATCTCTAAACGAAACTAAATACTGACACCTAGTGTCACAGACACACACTGACACCCAGTAACACAAACAAACACACACTGACACCCAGTAACACAGAGAAACACTGATACACAGTAACAAAGGCATACACTGAAACCAAGTCACAAGGACATACACTGATACCAAGTCACAAAGACATACACTGTTAACCAGGAACACTTACACCAAGTAACAAAGACATACACTGACACCAAGTCACAAGGACATACACTGATACCAAGTCACGAAGACATACACTGATACCAAGTCACACAGACACACACTGACACCCAGTAACAAAGAAATACACTGACACCCAATAACACAGACACACACGGACACCAAGTAACAAAGTCACACACTGGCACCCAGTAACACAGAGAAACACTGATACACAGTAACAAAGACATACACTGAAACCAAGTCACAAGGACATACACTGATGCCAAGTCACAAAGACATACACTGATACCCAGGAACACAGAAACACACTTACACCAAGTAACAAAGACTTACACTGACACCAAGTCACAAGGACATACACTGATACCAAGTCACAAAGTCACACACTTACACCAAGTAACACAGACACACACTGACACCCAGTAACAAAGACATACACTGATACCCAGTAACACAGACACACACTGACACCAAGTAACAAAGACATGCACTGACACCCAGTAACAAAGACATACACTGACAGCAAGTCACAAAGACATACACTGACACCCAGTAACAAAGACATACACTGATACCCAGTAACACAGACACACACTTACACCAAGTTACAAAGACATACACTTACACCAAGTATTTTGACATACACTGACACCAAGTCACAAAGACATACACTGATACCAAGTCACAAAGACATACACTGATACCCAGTAACATAGACACACACTGACACCCAGTAACAAAGACATACACTAACACCAAGTAACAAAGACATACGCTTACACCAAGTAACAAAGACAGACAATTACACCAAGTAACAAAGACATACACTTACACCAAGTATTTTGACATACACTGACACCAAGTAACAAAGACATGCACTGATACCCAGTAACACAGACACACACTTAAACCAAGTAACAAAGTCACACACTTACACCAAGTAACACAGACACACACTGACACCCAGTAACACAAACAAACACACTGACACCCAGTAACAAAGACATACACTGACACCCAGTAACACAGACACACACGGACACCCAGTAACAAAGTCACACACTTACACCAAGTAACACAGACACACACTGACACCCAGTAACACAAACAAACACATTGACACCCAGTAACACAGACACACACTGACACCAAGTAGCAAAGACATGCACTGACACCAAGTCACAAAGACATACACTGATACCAAGTCACAAAGACATACACTGACACCCAGTAACACAGACACACACGGACACCAAGTAACAAAGTCACACACTTACACCAAGTAACACAGACACACACTGACACCCAGTAACACAAACAAACACACTGACACCCAGTAACACAGACACACACTGACACCAAGTAACACAGACACACACTGACACCCAGTAACAAAGACATCCACTGATACCCAGTAACACAGACACACACTTACACCAAGTAACAAAGACATACACTTACACCAAGTATTTTGACATACACTGACACCAAGTCACAAAGACATACACTGATACCCAGTAACACAGCCATACACTGATACCAAGTCACAAAGACATACACTGATACCCAGTAACACAGACACACACTTACACCAAGTAACAAAGTCACACACTTACACCAAGTAACACAGACACACACTGACACCCAGTAACACAAACAAACACACTGACACCCAGTAACAAAGACATACACTGACACCCGGTAACACAGACACACACGGACACCCAGTAACAAAGTCACACACTTACACCAAGTAACACAGACACACACTGACACCCAGTAACACAAACAAACGCATTGACACCCAGTAACACAGACACACACTGACACCAAGTAGCAAAGACATACACTTACACCATGTAACAAAGACACACACTTACAGCAAGTAACAAAGGCACACACTTACACCAAGTAACAAAGACACACACTGATACCCAGTAACACAGAAACACACTTAAACCAAGTAACAAAGACATACACTGACACCAAGTAACAAAGACATACACTTACACCAAGTAACACAGAGATACACTGACACCAAGTAACAAAGACAGACAATTACACCAAGTAACAAAGACACACACTTACACCAAGTAACAAAGACATACACTTACACCAAGTAACACAGACATACACTGACACCAAGTAACAAAGACATACAATTACACCAAGTAACAAAGCTGCACACTTATACCAAGTAACACAGACATACGCTGTCACCATGTAGCAAAGACATGCACTGATACCCAGTAACACAGACACACACTTACACCAAGTAACAAAGATATACACTGATACCCAGTAACACAGACATACACTTACACCAAGTAACAAAGACATACACTGACACCAAGAAACAAAGACATACACTGACACCAAGTCACAAAGACAGACACTGACACCCAGTAACAAAGACACACACGGACACCAAGTAACAAAGACATACACTGACACCCAGTAACACAGACACACACTTACACCAAGTAACAAAGACATACACTTACACCAAGTCACAAAGACATACACTGACACCCAGTAACACAGACACACACGGACACCAAGTAACAAAGTCACACACTTACACCAAGTAACACAGACACACACTGACACCCAGTAACAAAGACATACACTGATACCCAGTAACACAGATACACACGTACACCAAGTAACAAAGACATACACTTACACCAAGTATTTTGACATACACTGACACCAAGTCACAAAGACATACACTGATACCCAGTAACACAGCCATACACTGATACCAAGTCACAAAGACATACACTGATACCCAGTAACATAGACACACACTGACACCCAGTAACAAAGACATACACTGACACCAAGTAACAAAGACATACGCTTACACCAAGTAACAAAGACAGACAATTACACCAAGTAACAAAGACATACACTTACACCAAGTATTTTGACATACACTGACACCAAGTAACAAAGACAGACACTGATACCCAGTAACACAGACACACACTTACACCAAGTAACAAATTCACACACTTACACCAAGTAACACAGACACACACTGACACCCAGTAACACAAACAAACACACTGACACCCAGTAACAAAGACATACACTGACACCCAGTAACACAGACACACACGGACACCAAGTAACAAAGTCACACACTTACACCAAGTAACACAGACACACACTGACACCCAGTAACACAAACAAACACACTGGCACCCAGTAACACAGACACACACTGGACGGCACAGTGGCGCAGTGGTTAGCACTGCAGCCTCACAGCTCCAGGGACCCGGGTTCGATTCTGGGTACTGCCTGTGCGGAGTTTGCAAGTTCTCCCTGTGTCTGCGTGGGTTTCCTCCGGTTGCTCCGGTTTCCTCCCACATGCCAAAGACTTGCAGTTTGGTAGGTTAATTGGCCATTATAAATTGCCCCTAGTATAGGTAGTTGGTAGGGAAATGTATAGGGACCGGTGGGGATGAGATTGGAATCCGGGATTAGTGTAGGAATTGTCTAAATAGGTTGTTGATGGTCGGCACAGACTCGGTGGCCCGAAGGGCCAGTTTAAGTGCTGTATCTCTAAACGAAACTAAATACTGACACCTAGTGTCACAGACACACACTGACACCCAGTAACACAAACAAACACACACTGACACCCAGTAACACAGAGAAACACTGATACACAGTAACAAAGGCATACACTGAAACCAAGTCACAAGGACATACACTGATACCAAGTCACAAAGACATACACTGTTAACCAGGAACACTTACACCAAGTAACAAAGACATACACTGACACCAAGTCACAAGGACATACACTGATACCAAGTCACGAAGACATACACTGATACCAAGTCACACAGACACACACTGACACCCAGTAACAAAGAAATACACTGACACCCAATAACACAGACACACACGGACACCAAGTAACAAAGTCACACACTGGCACCCAGTAACACAGAGAAACACTGATACACAGTAACAAAGACATACACTGAAACCAAGTCACAAGGACATACACTGATGCCAAGTCACAAAGACATACACTGATACCCAGGAACACAGAAACACACTTACACCAAGTAACAAAGACTTACACTGACACCAAGTCACAAGGACATACACTGATACCAAGTCACAAAGTCACACACTTACACCAAGTAACACAGACACACACTGACACCCAGTAACAAAGACATACACTGATACCCAGTAACACAGACACACACTGACACCAAGTAACAAAGACATGCACTGACACCCAGTAACAAAGACATACACTGACAGCAAGTCACAAAGACATACACTGACACCCAGTAACAAAGACATACACTGATACCCAGTAACACAGACACACACTTACACCAAGTTACAAAGACATACACTTACACCAAGTATTTTGACATACACTGACACCAAGTCACAAAGACATACACTGATACCAAGTCACAAAGACATACACTGATACCCAGTAACATAGACACACACTGACACCCAGTAACAAAGACATACACTAACACCAAGTAACAAAGACATACGCTTACACCAAGTAACAAAGACAGACAATTACACCAAGTAACAAAGACATACACTTACACCAAGTATTTTGACATACACTGACACCAAGTAACAAAGACATGCACTGATACCCAGTAACACAGACACACACTTACACCAAGTAACAAAGTCACACACTTACACCAAGTAACACAGACACACACTGACACCCAGTAACACAAACAAACACACTGACACCCAGTAACAAAGACATACACTGACACCCAGTAACACAGACACACACGGACACCCAGTAACAAAGTCACACACTTACACCAAGTAACACAGACACACACTGACACCCAGTAACACAAACAAACACATTGACACCCAGTAACACAGACACACACTGACACCAAGTAGCAAAGACATGCACTGACACCAAGTCACAAAGACATACACTGATAGCAAGTCACAAAGACATACACTGACACCCAGTAACACAGACACACACGGACACCAAGTAACAAAGTCACACACTTACACCAAGTAACACAGACACACACTGACACCCAGTAACACAAACAAACACACTGACACCCAGTAACACAGACACACACTGACACCAAGTAACACAGACACACACTGACACCCAGTAACAAAGACATCCACTGATACCCAGTAACACAGACACACACTTACACCAAGTAACAAAGACATACACTTACACCAAGTATTTTGACATACACTGACACCAAGTCACAAAGACATACACTGATACCCAGTAACACAGCCATACACTGATACCAAGTCACAAAGACATACACTGATACCCAGTAACACAGACACACACTTACACCAAGTAACAAAGTCACACACTTACACCAAGTAACACAGACACACACTGACACCCAGTAACACAAACAAACACACTGACACCCAGTAACAAAGACATACACTGACACCCGGTAACACAGACACACACGGACACCCAGTAACAAAGTCACACACTTACACCAAGTAACACAGACACACACTGACACCCAGTAACACAAACAAACGCATTGACACCCAGTAACACAGACACACACTGACACCAAGTAGCAAAGACATACACTTACACCATGTAACAAAGACACACACTTACAGCAAGTAACAAAGGCACACACTTACACCAAGTAACAAAGACACACACTGATACCCAGTAACACAGAAACACACTTAAACCAAGTAACAAAGACATACACTGACACCAAGTAACAAAGACATACACTTACACCAAGTAACACAGAGATACACTGACACCAAGTAACAAAGACAGACAATTACACCAAGTAACAAAGACACACACTTACACCAAGTATTTTGACATACACTGACACCAAGTAACAAAGACATACACTGATACCCAGTAACACAGACACACACTTGCACCAAGTAACAAAGACACACACTTACACCAAGTAACACAGACACACACTGACACCCAGTAACACAAACACACACAGACACCAAGTAACAAAGACATACACTGACACCAAGTAACAAAGACATACACTTACACAAAGTAACACAGACACACACTGAGACCCAGTAACACAGACATACACAGACATGCAAGTAACAAAGACAGACAATTACACCAAGTAACAAAGACATACACTTACACCAAGTATTTTGACATACCCTGACACCAAGTAACAAAGACATCCACTGATACCCAGTAACACAGACACACAAAGACACCAAGTAACAAAGACATACACTGACACCAAGTCACAAAGACACACACTGACACCCAGTAACAAAGACATACACTGACACCAAGTCTCAAAGACATGCACTGATACCCAGTAACACAGACACACACTTGCACCAAGTAACAAAGACAGACACTGATACCCAGTAACACAGACACACACTTACACCAAGTAACAAAGACGGACACTGACACCAAGTAACAAAGACACACATTTACACCAAGTAACACAGACACACACTGACACCCAGTAACACAGACATACACTGACACCAAGTAACAAAGACAGACAATTACACCAAGTAACAAAGACATACACTTACACCAAGTATTTTGATATACACTGACACCAAGTAACAGAGACATACACTGATACCCAGTAACACAGACTCACACTGACACCAAGTAACAAAGACATACACTGATACCATTTCACAGAGACACACACTGACACCCAGTAACAAAGACATACACTGACACCAAGTCACAAATACATACACTGATACCCAGTAACACAGACACACACTTACACCAAGTAACACAGACATACACTGACACCAAGTAACAAAGACATGCACTGATACCCAGTAACACAGACACAAACTTACACCAAGTAACAAAGACAGACACTGATACCCAGGAACACAGACACACACTGACACCCAGTAACACAAACAAACACACTGACACCCAGTAACAAAGACATACACTGACACCCAGTAACACAGACACACACGGACACCCAGTAACAAAGTCACACACTTACACCAAGTAACACAGACACACACTGACACCCAGTAACACAAACAAACGCATTGACACCCAGTAACACAGACACACACTGACACCAAGTAGCAAAGACATACACTTACACCATGTAACAAAGACACACACTTACAGCAAGTAACAAAGACACACACTTACACCAAGTAACAAAGACACACACTGATACCCAGTAACACAGAAACACACTTAAACCAAGTAACAAAGACATACACTGACACCAAGTAACAAAGACATACACTTACACCAAGTAACACAGAGATACACTGACACCAAGTAACAAAGACAGACAATTACACCAAGTAACAAAGACACACACTTACACCAAGTATTTTGACATACACTGACACCAAGTAACAAAGACATACACTGATACCCAGTAACACAGACACACACTTGCACCAAGTAACAAAGACACACACTTACACCAAGTAACACAGACACACTGACACCCAGTAACACAAACACACACAGACACCAAGTAACAAAGACATACACTGACACCAAGTAACAAAGACATACACTTACACAAAGTAACACAGACACACACTGACACCCAGTAACACAGACATACACAGACATGCAAGTAACAAAGACAGACAATTACACCAAGTAACAAAGACATACACTTACACCAAGTATTTTGACATACCCTGACACCAAGTAACAAAGACATCCACTGATACCCAGTAACACAGACACACAAAGACACCAAGTAACAAAGACATACACTGACACCAAGTCACAAAGACACACACTGACACCCAGTAACAAAGACATACACTGACACCAACTCTCAAAGACATGCACTGATACCCAGAAACACAGACACACACTTGCACCAAGTAACAAAGACAGACACTGATACCCAGTAACACAGACACACACTTACACCAAGTAACAAAGACGGACACTGACACCAAGTAACAAAGACACACATTTACACCAAGTAACACAGACACACACTGACACCCAGTAACACAGACATACACTGACACCAAGTAACAAAGACAGACAATTACACCAAGTAACAAAGACATACACTTACACCAAGTATTTTGATATACACTGACACCAAGTAACAGAGACATACACTGATACCCAGTAACACAGACTCACACTGACACCAAGTAACAAAGACATACACTGATACCATTTCACAGAGACACACACTGACACCCAGTAACAAAGACATACACTGACACCAAGTCACAAATACATACACTGATACCCAGTAACACAGACACACACTTACACCAAGTAACACAGACATACACTGACACCAAGTAACAAAGACATGCACTGATACCCAGTAACACAGACACAAACTTACACCAAGTAACAAAGACAGACACTGATACCCAGGAACACAGACACACACTTACACCAAGTAACAAAGTCAGTCACTGACACCCAGTAACAAACTCATGCACTGATACCCAGGAACACAGACACACACTTACACCAAGTAACAAAGTCAGACACTGACACCCAGTAACAAAGACATACACTGATACCCAGTAACACAGGAACACACTGGGGGCGGCGGGGGGCACATTGGCACAGTGGTTTGCACCGCAGCCTCACAGCTCCAGGGACCCGGGTTCGATTCAGGGTACTGCCTGTGCGGAGTTTGCTTGTTCTCCCTGTGTCTTCGTGGGTTTCCTCCGGGTGCTCCGGTTTCCTCCCACATGCCAAAGACTTGCAGGTTGTTATGTTAATTGGCCATTATAAATTGCCCCTAGTATAGGTAGGTGGTAGGGAAATATATAGGGACAGGTGGAGATGTGATAGGAATACGGGATTAGTGTAGGGTTAGAATAAATGGGTGGTTGATGGTCGGCACAGACTCGGTGGGCCGAAGGGCCTGTTTAAGTGTGTATGTCTAAACTAAACTAAATACTGACACCCAGTAACACAAACAAACACACACTGACACCCAGTAACACAGAGAAACACTGGTACACAGTAACAAAGACATACACAGACACCAAGTAACTAAAGACACACACTTACACCAAGTAACACAAACAGACACACACTGACACCAAGTAACGAAGACATACACTTACACCAAGTAACAAAGACACACGCTGACACCAACTAACAAAGACATACACTTACACCAAGTAACAAAGACATACACTGACACCCAGTAACACAGACACACACGGACACCAAGTAACAAAGACACACACTTACACCAAGTAACACAGACACACACTTACACCAAGTAACAAAGACATACACTGACACCAAGTTACAAGGACAGACAATTACACCAAGTAACAAAGACATACACTTCCACCAATTGTTTTGACATACACTGACACAAAGTAACAAAGACATACACTGACACCCAGTAACAAAGACATACACTGACACCAAATCACAAAGACATACACTTACACCAAGTAACAAAGACATACACTGACACCCAGTCACAAAGACACACACTTACACCAAGTAACGCAGACACACACTTACACCCAGTAACACAAGCAAACACACTGACACCCAGTAACAAAGACACACACTTACTCCAAGTAACAAAGACATACACTGACACCCAGGAACAAAGACATACACTGACACCAAGTAACAAAGACATACACTGACACCCAGTAACACACACTGATACACAGTAACAAAGACATACACTGACACCCTCAAAAACAGACACACACGGACACCAAGTAACAATGTCACACACTTACACCAAGTAACACAGACACACACTGACACCCAGTAACACCAACAAACACACTGTCACCGAGTGACGCAGACATACACTGACACCAAGTAACACAGACACACACTTACACCAAGTAACACAAACACACACTTATACCAAGTAACAAAGACATACGCTGACACCAAGTAACAAAGACACACACTTACACCAAGTAACACAGACATAGACTGACACCAAGTGACAAAGACATACACTTACACCAAGCAACACAGAGATACACTTACACCAAGTAACAAAGACATACACTTACACCAAGTATTTTGACATACACTGACACCAAGTAACAAAGAGACACACTTACACCAAGTAACACAGACACACACTGACACCCAGTAACACAAACAAACACACTGACACCGAGTGACGCAGACATACACTGACACCAAGTAACAAAGACACACACTTACACCAAGTAACACAGACATAGACTGACACCAACTGACAAAGACATACACTTACCCCAAGTAACAAAGACATACGCTGACACCAAGTAACAAAGACAGACAATTACACCAAGTAACAAAGACATACACTGACACCAAGTAGCAAAGAAACACACTTACACCAAGTAACAAAGTCACCCACTTGCACCAAGTAACACAGAGATACACTGACACCAAGTAACAAGGACAGACAATTACACCAAGTAACAAAGACATACACTTACACCAAGTATTTTGACATCCACTGACACCAAGTCACAAAGACATACACTGATACCCAGTAACACAGACACACAATGACACCCAGTAACAAAGACATACACTGACACCAAGTAACAAAGACATACACTTACACCAAGTATTTTGACATACACTGACACCAAGTAACAAAGACATACACTGATACCCAGTAACACAGACACACACTAACACAAAGTAACAAAGACACACACTGACACCAAGTCACAAAGACACACACTGTCACCCAGTAACAAAGGCATACACTGACACCAAATCACAAAGACACACACTTACACCAAGTAACAAAGACATACACTGACACCCAGTAACAAAGACATACACTGACACCCAGTAACACAGACACACACGGACACCAAGTAACAAGGACACACACTGACACCCAGTAACACAAACAAACACACTGACACCCAGTAACGCAGACACACACTGACACCAAGTAACGAAGACATGTTCTGACACCCAGTAACATGGACCCACACTGGGCGGCACAGTGGCGCAGTGGTTAGCACTGCAGCCTCACAGCTCCAGGGACCCGGGTTCGATTCTGGGTACTGCCTGTGCGGAGTTTGCAAGTTCTCCCTGTGTCTGCGTGGGTGTCCTCCGGGTGCTCCGGTTTCCTCCCACATGCCAAAGACTTGCAGTTTGGTAGGTTAATTGGCCATCATAAATTGCCCCTAGTATAGGTAATTGGTTGGGAAATATATAGGGACCGGTGGGGATGAGATTGGAATCCGGGATTAGTGTAGGATTAGTATAAATGGTTTGTTGATGGTCGGCACAGACTCGGTGGCCCGAAGGGCCTGTTGAAGTGCTGAATCTCTAAACTAAACTAAACACTGACACCTAGTGTCACAGACACACACTGAAACCCAGTTACACAAACAAACACAAACTGACACCCAGTAACACAGAGAAATACTGATACAGAGTAACAAAGACATACACTGACACCAAGTGACAATGACACACAGTAACAAAGACATACACTGACACCAAGTCACAAAGACATACACTGATACCAAGTCACAAAGACATACACTGACACCAAGTAACAAAGACAGACAATGATTCCCAGTAACACAGACACACACTTACACCAAGTAACAAAGACATACACTGACACCCAGTAACAAAGACAGACAATGATTCCCAGTAACACAGACACACACTGACACCCAGTAACACAAACAAACACACTGACACCCAGTAACACAGACACACACTGACACCAAGTAACACAGACACACACTGACACCCAGTAACAAAGACATACACTGATACCAAGTAACACAGACACACACTTACACCAAGTAACAAAGACATACACTTACACCAAGTATTTTGACATACACTGACACCAAGTCACAAAGACATACACTGATACCCAGTAACACAGCCATACACTGATACCAAGTCACAAAGACATACACTGATACCCAGTAACATAGACACACACTGACACCCAGTAACAAAGACATACACTGACACCAAGTAACAAAGACATACGCTTACACCAAGTAACAAAGACAGACAATAACACCAAGTAACAAAGACATACACTTACACCAAGTATTTTGACAAACACTGACACCAAGTAACAAAGACATGCACTGATACCCAGTAACACAGACACACACTTACACCAAGTAACAAAGACAGACACTGATACCCAGTAACACAGACACACACTTACACCAAGTAACAAAGTCACACACGTACACCAAGTAACACAGACACACACTGACACCCAGTAACACAAACAAACACACTGACACCCAGTAACAAAGACATACACTGACACAGAGTAACAAAGACATAAACTGACACCAAGTCACAAAGACATACACTGATACCAAGTCACAAAGACATACACTGACACCCAGTAACACAGACACACACGGACACCAAGTAATAAAGTCGCACACGTACACCAAGTAACAAAGACACACACTGTCACCCAGTAACAAAGGCATACACTGACACCAAAGCACAAAGACATACACTTACACCAATTAACAAAGGCATACACTGACACCAAGTCACAAAGACATACACTGATACCCAGTAACACAGACACACACTGACACCCAGTAACAAAGACATACACTGACACCAAGTAACAAAGACATACACTTACACCAAGTATTTTGACATACACTGACACCAAGTAACAAAGACATACACTGATACCCAGTAACACAGACACACACTAACACAAAGTAACAAAGACACACACTGACACCAAGTCACAAAGACACACACTGTCACCCAGTAACAAAGGCATACACTGACACCAAATCACAAAGACACACACTTACACCAAGTAACAAAGACATACACTGACACCCAGTAACAAAGACATACACTGACACCCAGTAACACAGACACACACGGACACCAAGTAACAAAGACACACACTGACACCCAGTAACACAAACAAACACACTGACACCCAGTAACGCAGACACACACTGACACCAAGTAACGAAGACATGTTCTGACACCCAGTAACATGGACCCACACTGGGCGGCACAGTGGCGCAGTGGTTAGCACTGCAGCCTCACAGCTCCAGGGACCCGGGTTCGATTCTGGGTACTGCCTGTGCGGAGTTTGCAAGTTCTCCCTGTGTCTGCGTGGGTGTCCTCCGGGTGCTCCGGTTTCCTCCCACATGCCAAAGACTTGCAGTTTGGTAGGTTAATTGGCCATCATAAATTGCCCCTAGTATAGGTAATTGGTTGGGAAATATATAGGGACCGGTGGGGATGAGATTGGAATCCGGGATTAGTGTAGGATTAGTATAAATGGTTTGTTGATGGTCGGCACAGACTCGGTGGCCCGAAGGGCCTGTTGAAGTGCTGAATCACTAAACTAAACTAAACACTGACACCTAGTGTCACAGACACACACTGAAACCCAGTTACACAAACAAACACACACTGACACCCAGTAACACAGAGAAATACTGATACAGAGTAACAAAGACATACACTGACACCAAGTGACAATGACACACAGTAACAAAGACATACACTGACACCAAGTCACAAAGACATACACTGATACCAAGTCACAAAGACATACACTGACACCAAGTAACAAAGACAGACAATGATTCCCAGTAACACAGACACACACTTACACCAAGTAACAAAGACATACACTGACACCCAGTAACAAAGACATACACTGACACCCAGTAACAAAGACAGACAATGATTCCCAGTAACACAGACACACACTGACACCCAGTAACACAAACAAACACACTGACACCCAGTAACACAGACACACACTGACACCAAGTAACACAGACACACACTGACACCCAGTAACAAAGACATACACTGATTCCAAGTAACACAGACACACACTTACACCAAGTAACAAAGACATACACTTACACCAAGTATTTTGACATACTCTGACACCAAGTCACAAAGACATACACTGATACCCAGTAACACAGCCATACACTGATAACAAGTCACAAAGACACACACTGACACCCAGTAACAAAGACATACACTGACACCAAGTAACAAAGACATACGCTTACACCAAGTAACAAAGACAGACAATTACACCAAGTAACAAAGACATACACTTACACCAAGTATTTTGACAAACACTGACACCAAGTAACAAAGACATGCACTGATACCCAGTAACACAGACACAAACTTACACCAAGTAACAAAGACAGACACTGATACCCAGTAACACAGACACACACTTACACCAAGTAACAAAGTCACACACGTACACCAAGTAACACAGACACACACTGACACCCAGTAACACAAACAAACACACTGACACCCAGTAACAAAGACATACACTGACACCCAGTAACACAGACACACACGGACACCATGTAACAAAGTCACACACGTACATCAAGTAACACAGACACACACTGACACCCAGTAACACAAACGAACACATTGACACCCAGGAACACAGCCACACGCTGACACCAAGTAACAAAGACATGCACTGACACCCAGTAACAAAGACATAAACTGACACCAAGTCACAAAGACATACACTGATACCAAGTCACAAAGACATACACTGACACCCAGTAACACAGACACACACGGACACCAAGTAATAAAGTCACACACGTACACCAAGTAACACAGACACACACTGACACCCAGTAACACAAACAAACACACTGACACCCAGTAACACAGACACACACTGACACCAAGTAACACAGACACACACTGACACCCAGTAACAAAGACATACACTGATACCCAGTAACACAGACACACACTTACACCAAGTAACAAAGACATGCACTTGCACCAAGTATTTTGACATACACTGACACCATGTCACAAAGACATACACTGATACCCAGTAACACAGCCATACACTGATACCAAGTCACAAAGACATACACTGATACCCAGTAACATAGACACACACTGACACCCAGTAACAAAGACATACACTGACACCAAGTAACAATGACATACGCTTACACCAAGTAACAAAGACAGACAATTACACCAAGTAACAAAGACATACACTTACACTAAGTATTTTGACATACACTGACACCAAGTAACAAAGACATGCACTGATAACCAGTAACACAGACACACTCTTACACCAAGTAACAAAGACAGACACTGATACCCAGTCACACAGACACACACTTACACCAAGTAACAAAGTCACACACTTACACCAAGTAACACAGACACACACTGACACCCAGTAACACAAACAAACACACTGACACCCAGTAACACAGACACACACTGACACCAAGTAACACAGACACACACTGACACCCAGTAACAAAGACATACACTGATACCAAGTAACACAGACACACACTTACACCAAGTAACAAAGACATACACTTACACCAAGTATTTTGACATACACTGATACCAAGTCACAAAGACATACACTGATACCCAGTAACACAGCCATGCACTGATACCAAGTCACAAAGACATACACTGATACCCAGTAACATAGACACACACTGACACCCAGTAACAAAGACATACACTGACACCAAGTAACAAAGACATACGCTTACACCAAGTAACAAAGACAGACAATTACTCCAAGTAACAAAGACATACACTTACACCAAGTATTTTGACATACACTGACACCAAGTAACAAAGACATGCACTGATACCAAGTAACACAGACACACACTTACACCAAGTAACAAAGACAGACACTGATACCCAGTAACACAGACACACACTTACACCAAGTAACAAGGTCACACACTTACACCAAGTAACACAGACACACACTGACACCCAGTAACACAAACAAACACACTGACACCCAGTAACAAAGACATACATTGACAACCAGTAACACAGACACACACGGACACCAAGTAACAAAGTCACACACGTACACCAAGTAACACAGACACACACTGACACCCAGTAACAAAGACATAAACTGACACCAAGTCACAAAGACATACACTGATACCAAGTCACAAAGACATACACTGACACCCAGTAACACAGACACACACGGACACCAAGTAACAAAGTCACACACTTACACCAAGTAACACAGACACACACTGACACCCAGTAACACAAACAAACACACTGACACCCAGTAACACAGACACACACTGACACCAAGTAACACAGACACACACTGACACCCAGTAACAAAGACATACACTGATACCCAGTAACACAGACACACACTTACACCAAGTAACAAAGACATACACTTACACCAAGTATTTTGACATACACTGACACCAAGTCACAAAGACATACACTGATACCCAGTAACACAGCCATACACTGATACCAAGTCACAAAGACATACACTGATACCCAGTAACATAGACACACACTGACACCCAGTAACAAAGACATACACTGACACCAAGTAACAAAGACATACGCTTACACCAAGTAACAAAGACATACACTTACACCAAGTATTTTGACATACACTGACACCAAGTAACAAAGACATGCACTGATACCCAGTAACACAGACACACACTTACACCAAGTAACAAAGTCACACACTTACACCAAGTAACACAGACACACACTGACACCCAGTAACACAAACAAACACACTGACACCCAGTAACAAAGACATACACTGACACCCAGTGACACAGACACACACGGACACCAAGTAACAAAGTCACACACTTACACCAAGTAACACAGACACACACTGACACCCAGTAACACAAACAAACACACTGACACCCAGTAACACAGACACACACTGAGACCAAGTAACAAAGACATGCACTGACACCCAGTAACACGGACACTCACTGGGCGGCACAGTGGCGCAGTGGTTAGCACCGCAGCCTCACAGCTCCAGGGACCCGGGTTTGATTCTGGGTACTGCCTGTGCGGAGTTTGCAAGTTCTCCCTGTGTCTGCGTGGATTTCCTCCGGGTGCTCCGGTTTCCTCCCACATGCCAAAGACTTGCAGGTTGATCGTTTAATTGGCCATTATAAATTGCCCCCAGTAAGGTAGTTGGTAGGGAAATGTATAGGGACCGGTGGGGATGAGATTGGAATCCGGTATTAGTGTAGGATATGTATAAATGGGTTGTTGATGGTCGGCACAGACTCGGTGGCCCGAAGGGCCAGTTTAAGTGCTGTATCTCTAAACTAAACTAAATACTGACACCCAGTAACACAGAGAAACACTGATACACAGTAACAAAGACATACACTGAAACCAAGTCACAAGGACATACACTGATACCAAGTACAAAGACATACACTGATACCCAGGAACACAGACACACACTTACACCAAGTAACAAAGACATACACTGACACCAAGTCACAAGGACATACACTGATACCAAGTCACAAAGTCACACACTTACACCAAGTAACACAGACACACACTGACACCCAGTAACACAAACAAACACATTGACACCCAGTAACACAGACACACACTGACACCAAGTAACAAAGACATGCACTGACACCCAGTAACAAAGACATACACTGATACCAAGTCACAAAGACATACACTGATACCCAGTAACACAGACATACACTGACACCCAGTAACACAGACACACACTGACACCAAGTAACACAGACACACGCTGACACCCAGTAACAAAGACATACACTGATACCCAGTAACACAGACACACATTTACACCAAGTAACAAAGACATACACTTACACCAAGTATTTTGACATACACTGACACCAAGTCACAAAGACATACACTGATACCAAGACACAAAGACATACACTGATACCCAGTAACATAGACACACACTGACACCCAGTAACAAAGACATACACTAACACCAAGTAACAAAGACATACGCTTACACCAAGTAACAAAGACAGACAATTACACCAAGTAACAAAGACATACACTTACACCAAGTATTTTGACATACACTGACACCAAGTAACAAAGACATGCACTGATACCCAGTAACACAGACACACACTTACACCAAGTAACAAAGACAGACACTGATACCCAGTAACACAGACACACACTTACACCAAGTAAAAAAGTCACACACTTACACCAAGTAACACAGACACACACTGACACCCAGTAACACAAACAAACACACTGACACCCAGTAACAAAGACATACACAGACACCCAGTAACACAGACACACACGGACACCAAGTAACAAAGTCACACACTTACACCAAGTAACACAGACACACACTGACACCCAGTAACACAAACAAACACATTGACACACAGTAACACAGACACACACTGACACCAAGTAGCAAAGACATGCACTGACACCCAGTAACAAAGACATACACTGACACCACGTCACAAAGACACACTCTTACACCAAGTAACAAAGACAGACACTGATACCCAGTCACACAGACACACACTTACACCAAGTGACAAAGTCACAATCTTACACCAATTAACACAGACACACACTGACACCCAGTAACACAAACAAACACACTGACGCCCAGTAACACAGTCACACACTTACACCAAGTAACACAGACACACACTGACACCCAGTAACACAAACAAACACACTGACACCCAGTAACAAAGACATACACTGACACCCAGTGACACAGACACACACGGACACCAAGTAACAAAGTCACACACTTACACCAAGTAACACAGACACACACTGACACCCAGTAACACAAACAAACACACTGACACCCAGTAACACAGACACACACTGACACCAAGTAACAAAGACATGCACTGACACCCAGTAACACGGACACTCACTGGGCGGCACAGTGGCGCAGTGGTTAGCACCGCAGCCTCACAGCTCCAGGGACCCGGGTTCGATTCTGGGTACTGCCTGTGCGGAGTTTGCAAGTTCTCCCTGTGTCTGCGTGGATTTCCTCCGGGTGCTCCGGTTTCCTCCCACATGCCAAAGACTTGCAGGTTGATCGTTTAATTGGCCATTATAAATTGCCCCTAGTAAGGTAGTTGGAAGGGAAATGTATAGGGACCGGTGGGGATGAGATTGGAATCCGGTATTAGTGTAGGATTTGTATAAATGGGTTGTTGATGGTCGGCACAGACTCGGTGGCCCGAAGGGCCAGTTTAAGTGCTGTATCTCTAAACTAAACTAAATACTGACACCCAGTAACACAGAGAAACACTGATACACAGTAACAAAGACATACACTGAAACCAAGTCACAAGGACATACACTGATACCAAGTACAACGACATACACTGATACCCAGGAACACAGACACACACTTACACCAAGTAACAAAGACATACACTGACACCAAGTCACAAGGACATACACTGATACCAAGTCACAAAGTCACACACTTACACCAAGTAACACAGACAAACACATTGACACCCAGTAACACAGACACACACTGACACCAAGTAACAAAGACATGCACTGACACCCGGTAACAAAGACATACACTGATACCAAGTCACAAAGACATGCACTGATACCCAGTAACACAGACACACACTTACACCAAGTAACAAAGACAGACACTGATACCCAGTAACACAGACACACACTTACACCAAGTAAAAAAGTCACACACTTACACCAAGTAACACAGACACACACTGACACCCAGTAACACAAACAAACACACTGACACCCAGTAACAAAGACATACACAGATACCCAGTAACACAGACACACACGGACACCAAGTAACAAAGTCACACACTTACACCAAGTAACACAGACACACACTGACACCCAGTAACACAAACAAACACATTGACACCCAGTAACACAGACACACACTGACACCAAGTAGCAAAGACATGCACTGACACCCAGTAACAAAGACATACACTGACATCACGTCACAAAGACACACTCTTACACCAAGTAACAAAGACAGACACTGATACCCAGTCACACAGACACACACTTACACCAAGTGACAAAGTCACAATCTTATACCAATTAACACAGACACACACTGACACCCAGTAACACAAACAAACACACTGACACCCAGTAACACAGACACACACTGACACCAAGTAACACAGACACACACTGACACCCAGTAACAAAGACATACACTGATACCAAGTAACACAGACACACACTTACACCAAGTAACAAAGACATACACTTACACCAAGTATTTTGACATACACTGATACCAAGTCACAAAGACATACACTGATACCCAGTAACACAGCCATACACTGATACCAAGTCACAAAGACATACACTGATACCCAGTAACATAGACACACACTGACACCCAGTAACAAAGACATACACTGACACCAAGTAACAAAGACATACGCTTACACCAAGTAACAAAGACAGACAATTACACCAAGTAACAAAGACATACACTTACACCAAGTATTTTGACATACACTGACACCAAGTAACAAAGACATGCACTGATACCCAGTAACACAGACAGACACTTACACCAAGTAACAAAGACAGACACTGATACCCAGTAACACAGAAACACACTTACACCAAGTAACAAAGTCACACACGTACACCAAGTAACACAGACACACACTGACACCCAGTAACACAAACAAACACACTGACACCCAGTAACAAAGACATACATTGACAACCAGTAACACAGACACACACGGACACCAAGTAACAAAGTCAAACACGTACACCAAGTAACACAGACACACACTGACACCCAGTAACACAAACAAACACATTGACACCCAGGAACACAGACACACGCTGACACCAAGTTACAAAGACATGCACTGACACCCAGTAACAAAGACATAAACTGACACCAAGTCACAAAGACATACACTGATACCAAGTCACAAAGACATACACTGACACCCAGTAACACAGACACACACGGACACCAAGTAACAAAGTCACACACTTACACCAAGTAACACAGACACACACTGACACCCAGTAACACAAACAAACACACTGACACCCAGTAACACAGACACACACTGACACCAAGTAACACAGACACACACTGACACCCAGTAACAAAGACATACACTGATACCCAGTAACACAGACACACACTTACACCAAGTAACAAAGACATACACTTACACCAAGTCTTTTGACATACACTGACACCAAGTCACAAAGACATGCACTGATACCCAGTAACACAGCCATACACTGATACCAAGTCACAAAGACATACACTGATACCCAGTAACATAGACACACACTGACACCCAGTAACAAAGACATACACTGACACCAAGTAACAAAGACATACGCTTACACCAAGTAACAAAGACAGACAATTACACCAAGTAACAAAGACATACACTTACACCAAGTATTTTGACATACACTGACACCAAGTAACAAAGACATGCACTGATACCCAGTAACACAGACACACACTTACACCCAGTAACAAAGTCACACACTTACACCAAGTAACACAGACACACACTGACACCCAGTAACACAAACAAACACACTGACACCCAGTAACAAAGACATACACTGACACCCAGTGACACAGACACACACGGACACCAAGTAACAAAGTCACACACTTACACCAAGTAACACAGACACACACTGACACCCAGTAACACAAACAAACACACTGACACCCAGTAACACAGACACACACTGACACCAAGTAACAAAGACATGCACTGACACCCAGTAACACGGACACTCACTGGGCGGCACAGTGGCGCAGTGGTTAGCACTGCAGCCTCACAGCTCCAGGGACCCGGGTTCGATTCTGGGTACTGCCTGTGCGGAGTTTGCAAGTTCTCCCTGTGTCTGCGTGGATTTCCTCCGGGTGCTCCGGTTTCCTCCCACATGCCAAAGACTTGCAGGTTGATCGGTTAATTGGCCATTATAAATTGCCCCTAGTAAGGTAGTTGGTAGGGAAATGTATAGGGACCGGTGGGGATGAGATTGGAATCCGGTATTAGTGTAGGATTTGTATAAATGGGTTGTTGATGGACGGCACAGACTCGGTGGCCCGAAGGGCCAGATTAAGTGCTGTATCTCTAAACTAAACTAAATACTGACACCCAGTAACACAGAGAAACACTGATACACAGTAACAAAGACATACACTGAAACCAAGTCACAAGGACATACACTGATACCCAGGAACACAGACACACACTTACACCAAGTAACAAAGACATACACTGACACCAAGTCACAAGGACATACACTGATACCAAGTCACAAATTCACACACTTACACCAAGTAACACAGACACACACTGACACCCAGTAACACAAACAAACACATTGACACCCAGTAACACAGACACACACTGACACCAAGTAACAAAGACATGCACTGACACCCAGTAACAAAGACATACACTGATACCAAGTCACAAAGACATACACTGATACCCAGTAACTCAGACTTACACTGACACCCAGTAACACAGACACACACTGACACCAAGTAACACAGACACACGCTGACACCCAGTAACAAAGACATACACTGATACCCAGTAACACAGACACACACTTACACCAAGTAACAAAGACATACACTTACACCAAGTATTTTGACATACACTGACACCAAGTCACAAAGACATACACTGATACCAAGACACAAAGACATACACTGATACGCAGTAACATAGGCACACACTGACACCCAGTAACAAAGACATACACTAACACCAAGTAACAAAGACATACGCTTACACCAAGTAACAAAGACAGACAATTACACCAAGTAACAAAGACATACACTTACACCAAGTATTTTGACATACACTGACAACAAGTAACAAAGACATACACTGATACCCAGGAACACAGACACACACTTACACCAAGTAACAAAGACATACACTGACACCAAGTCACAAGGACATACACTGATACCAAGTCACAAATTCACACACTTACACCAAGTAACACAGACACACACTGACACCCAGTAACACAAACAAACACATTGACACCCAGTAACACAGACACACACTGACACCAAGTAACAAAGACATGCACTGACACCCAGTAACAAAGACATACACTGATACCAAGTCACAAAGACATACACTGATACCCAGTAACTCAGACTTACACTGACACCCAGTAACACAGACACACACTGACACCAAGTAACACAGACACACGCTGACACCCAGTAACAAAGACATACACTGATACCCAGTAACACAGACACACACTTACACCAAGTAACAAAGACATACACTTACACCAAGTATTTTGACATACACTGACACCAAGTCACAAAGACATACACTGATACCAAGACACAAAGACATACACTGATACGCAGTAACATAGGCACACACTGACACCCAGTAACAAAGACATACACTAACACCAAGTAACAAAGACATACGCTTACACCAAGTAACAAAGACAGACAATTACACCAAGTAACAAAGACATACACTTACACCAAGTATTTTGACATACACTGACAACAAGTAACAAAGACATGCACTGATACCCAGTAACACAGACACACACTTACACCAAGTAACAAAGACAGACACTGATACCCAGTAACACAGACACACACTTACACCAAGTAACACAGACACACACTGACACCCAGTAACACAAACAAACACACTGACACCCAGTAACAAAGACATACACTGACACCCAGTAACACAGACACACACGGACACCAAGTAACAAAGTCACACACTTACACCAAGTAACACAGACACACACTGACACCCAGTAACACAAACAAACACATTGACACCCAGTAACACAGACACACACTGACACCAAGTAGCAAAGACATGCACTGACACCCAGTAACAAAGACATACACTGACACCACGTCACAAAGACATACACTGATACCAAGTCACAAAGACACACACTGACACCCAGTAACACAGACACACACGGACACCTAGTAACAAAGTCACACACTTACACCAAGTAACACAGGCACACACTGACACCCAGTAACACAAACAAACACACTGACACCCAGTAACACAGACACACACTGACACCAAGTAACACAGACGCACACTGACACCCAGTAACAAAGACATACACTGATACCCAGTAATACAGACACAGACTTACACCAAGTAACAAAGACATACACTTACACCAAGTATTTTGACATACACTGACACCAAGTCACAAAGACATACACTGATACCCAGTAACTCAGCCATACACTGATACCAAGTCACAAAGACAATACTGATACCCAGTAACATAGACACACACTGACACCCAGTAACAAAGACATACACTGACACCAAGTAACAAAGACATAGGCTTACACCAAGTAACAAAGACAGACAATTACACCAAGTAACAAAGACATACACTTACGCCAAGTATTTTGACATACACTGACACCAAGTAACAAAGACATGCACTGATACCCAGTAACACAGACACACACTTACACCAAGTAACAAAGACAGACACTGATACCCAGTAACACAGACACACACTTACACCAAGTAACAAATTCACAAACTTACACCAAGTAACACAGACACACACTGACACCCAGTAACACAAACAAACACACTGACACCCAGTAACAAAGACATACACTGACACCCAGTAACACAGACACACACGGACACCAAGTAACAAAGTCACACACTTACACCAAGTAACACAGACACACACTGACACCCAGTAACACAAACAAACACACTGACACCCAGTAACAAAGACATACACTGACAACCAGTAACACAGACACACACGGACACCAAGTAACAAAGTCACACACTTACACCAAGTAACACAGACACACACTGACACCCAGTAACACAAACAAACACATTGACACCCAGTAACACAGACACACACTGACACCAAGTAGCAAAGACATGCACTGACACCCAGTAACAAAGATTTACACTGATACCCAGTAACACAGACACACACTTACACCAAGTAACAAAGACTTACACTGACACCAAGTCAGAAAGACATACACTGATACCAAGTCACAAAGACATACACTGACACCCAGTAACACAGACACACACGGTCACCAAGTAACAAAGTCATACACTTACACCAAGTAACACAGACACACACTGACACCCAGTAACACAAACAAACACACTGACACCCAGTAACACAGACACACACTGACACCAAGTAACACAGACACACACTGACACCCAGTAACAAAGACATACACTGATACCCAGGAACACAGACACACACTTACACCAAGTAACAAAGACATACACTTACACCAAGTATTTTGACATACACTGACACCAAGTCACAAAGACATGCACTGATACCCAGTAACACAGACACACACTTAAACCAAGTAACACAGACACACACTTACACCAAGTAACAAAGACATACACTGACACCAAGTCACAAGGACATACACTGATACCAAGTCACAAAGACATACACTGATACCCAGGAACACAGACACACACTGACACCAAGTAACACAGACACACACTTACACCAAGTAACAAAGACATACACTGACACCAAGTCACAAGGACATACACTGATACCAAGTCACAAAGACATACACTGATACCCAGGAACACAGACACACCCTGACACCAAGTAACACAGACACACACTTACACCAAGTAACAAAGACATACACTGACACCCAGTAACAAAGACATACACTGACACCCAGTAACAAAGTCACACACTTACACCAAGTAACACAGACACACACTGACACCCAGTAACACAAACAAACACATTGACACCCAGTAACACAGACACACACTGACACCAAGTAACAAAGACATGCACTGACACCCAGTAACAAAGACATACACTGATACCCAGTAACACAGACACACACTTACACCAAGTAACAAAGACATACACTTACACCAAGTATTTTGACATGCACTGACACCAAGTAACAAAGACATGCACTGATACCCAGTAACACAGACACACACTTACACCAAGTAACAAAGACATGCACTGACACCCAGTAACACAGACACACACGGACACCAAGTAACAAAGTCACACACTTACACCAAGTAACACAGACACACACTGACACCCAGTAACACAAACAAACACACTGACACCCAGTAACACAGACACACACTGGGCGGCACAGTGGCGCAGTGGTTAGCACCGCAGCCTCACAGCTCCAGGGACCCGGGTTCGATTCTGGGTACTGCCTGTGCGGAGTTTGCAAGTTCTCCCTTTGTCTGCGTGGGTTTCCTCCGGGTGCTCCGGTTTCCTCCCACATGCCAAAGACTTGCAGTTTGGTAGGTTAATTGGCCATTATAAATTGCCCCTAGTATAGGTAGTTGGTAGGGAAATGTATAGAGACCGGTGGGGATGAGATTGGAATCCGGGATTAGTGTAGGAATTGTATAAATGGGTTGTTGATGGTCGGCACAGACTCGGTGGCCCGAAGGGCCAGTTTAAATGCTGTATCTCTAAACTAAACTAAATACTGACACCCAGTAACACAAACAAACACACACTGACACCCAGTAACACAGAGAAACACTGATACACAGTAACAAAGACATACACTGATACCAAGTCACAAAGACATACACTGATACCCAGGAACAAAGTCACACACTTACACCAAGTAACACAGACACACACTGACACCCAGTAACACAAACAAACACATTGACACCCAGTAACACAGACACACACTGACACCAAGTAGCAAAGACATGCACTGACACCCAGTAACAAAGACATACACTGACACCAAGTCACAAAGACATATACTGATACCAAATTACAAAGACATACACTGACACCCAGTAACACAGACACACACTGACACCCAGTAACAAAGGCACACACTTAAACCAAGTAACACAGACACACACTGACACCAAGTAACACAGACACACACTGACACCCAGTAACAAAGACATACACTGATACCCAGTAACACAGACACACACTTACACCAAGTATTTTGACATACACTGATACCAAGTCACAAATACATACACTGATACCCAGTAACATAGACACACACTGACACCCAGTAACAAAGACATACACTGACACCAAGTAACAAAGACATACACTTACACCAAGTAACAAATTCACACACTTACACCAAGTAACACAGACACACACTGACACCCAGTAACACAAACAAACACACTGACACCCAGTAACAAAGACATACACTGATACCCAGTAACACAGACACACACTTACACCAAGTATTTTGACATACACTGATACCAAGTCACAAAGACATACACTGATACCCAGTGACATAGACACACACTGACACCCAGTAACAAAGACATACACTGACACCAAGTAACAAAGACATACGCTTACACCAAGTAACAAAGACAGACAATTACACCAAGTAACACAGACACACACGGACACCAAGTAACAAAGTCACACAATTACACCAAGTAACACAGACACACACTGACACCCAGTAACACAAACAAACACATTGACACCCAGTAACACAGACACACACTGACACCAAGTAGCAAAGACATGCACTGACACCCAGTAACAAAGACATACACTGACACCACGTCACAAAGACATACACTGATACCAAGTCACAAAGACACACACTGACACCAAGTAACACAGACACACACTGACACCCAGTAACACAAACAAACACACTGACACCCAGTAACACAGACACACACTGACACCAAGTAACACAGACACACACTGACACACAGTAACAAAGACATACACTGATACCCAGTAACACAGACACAGACTTACACCAAGTAACAAAGACATACACTTACACCAAGTATTTTGACATACACTGACACCAAGTCACAAAGACATACACTGATACCCAGTAACACAGCCATACACTGATACCAAGTCACAAAGACATACACTGATACCCAGTAACATAGACACACACTGACACCCAGTAACAAAGACATACACTGACACCAAGTAACAAAGACATAGGCTTACACCAAGTAACAAAGACAGACAATTACACCAAGTAACAAAGACATACACTTACGCCAAGTATTTTGACATACACTGACACCAAGTAACAAAGACATGCACTGAATCCCAGTAACACAGACACACACTTACACCAAGTAACAAAGACAGACACTGATACCCAGTAACACAGACACACACTTACACCAAGTAACAAATTCACACACTTACACCAAGTAACACAGACACACACTGACACCCAGTAACACAAACTAACACACTGACACCCAGTAACAAAGACATACACTGACACCCAGTAACACAGACACACACGGACTCCAAGTAACAAAGTCACACACTTACACCAAGTAACACAGACACACACTGACACCCAGTAACACAAACAAACACACTGACACCCAGTAACAAAGACATACACTGACACCCAGTAACACAGACACACACGGACACCAAGTAACAAAGTCACACACTTACACCAAGTAACACAGACACACACTGACACCCAGTAACACAAACAAACACATTGACACCCAGTAACACAGACACACACTGGCACCAAGTAGCAAAGACATGCACTGACACCCAGTAACAAAGATTTACACTGATACCCAGTAACACAGACACACACTTACACCAAGTAACAAAGACTTACACTGACACCAAGTCACAAAGACAGACACTGATACCAAGTCACAAAGACATACACTGACACCCAGTAACACAGACACACACGGTCACCAAGTAACAAAGTCACACACTTACACCAAGTAACACAGACACACACTGACACCCAGTAACACAAACAAACACACTGACACCCAGTAACACAGACACACACTGACACCAAGTAACACAGACACACACTGACACCCAGTAACAAAGACATACACTGATACCCAGGAACACAGACACACACTTACACCAAGTAACAAAGACATACACTTACACCAAGTATTTTGACATACACTGACACCAAGTCACAAAGACATGCACTGATACCCAGTAACACAGACACACACTTAAACCAAGTAACACAGACACACACTTACACCAAGTAACAAAGACATACACTGACACCAAGTCACAAGGACATACACTGATACCAAGTCACAAAGACATACACTGATACCCGGGAACACAGACACACACTGACACCAAGTAACACAGACACACACTTACACCAAGTAACAAAGACATACACTGACACCAAGTCACAAGGACATACACTGATACCAAGTCACAAAGACATACACTGATACCCAGGAACACAGACACACACTGACACCAAGTAACACAGACACACACTGACACCCAGTAACAAAGACATACACTGATACCCAGGAACACAGACACACACTTACACCAAGTAACAAAGACATACACTTACACCAAGTATTTTGACATACACTGACACCAAGTCACAAAGACATGCACTGATACCCAGTAACACAGACACACACTTAAACCAAGTAACACAGACACACACTTACACCAAGTAACAAAGACATACACTGACACCAAGTAACAAGGACATACACTGATACCAAGTCACAAAGACATACACTGATACCCAGGAACACAGACACACACTGACACCAAGTAACACAGACACACACTTACACCAAGTAACAAAGACATACACTGACACCCAGTAACAAAGACATACACTGACACCCAGTAACAAAGTCACACACTTATACCAAGTAACACAGACACACACTGACACCCAGTAACACAAACAAACACATTGACACCCAGTAACACAGACACACACTGACACCAAGTAACAAAGACATGCACTGACACCCAGTAACAAAGACATACACTGATACCCAGTAACACAGACACACACTTACACCAAGTAACAAAGACATACACTTACACCAAGTATTTTGACACACACTGACACCAAGTCACAAAGACATACACTGATACCCAGTAACACAGCCATACACTGATACCAAGTCACAAAGACATACACTGATACCCAGTAACATAGACACACACTGACACCCATTAACAAAGACATACACTGACACCCAGTAACACAGACACACACGGACACCAAGTAACAAAGACATGCACTGACACCCAGTAACACAGACACACACGGACACCAAGTAACAAAGACAGACAATTACACCAAGTAACAAAGACATACACTTACACCAAGTATTTTGACATGCACTGACACCAAGTAACAAAGACATGCACTGATACCCAGTAACACAGACACACACTTACACCAAGTAACAAAGACATGCACTGACACCCAGTAACACAGACACACACGGACACCAAGTAACAAAGTCACACACTTACACCAAGTAACACAGACACACACTGACACCCAGTAACACAAACAAACACACTGACACCCAGTAACAAAGACATACACTGATACCCAGTAACACAGACACACACTTACAACAAGTATTTTGACATACACTGATACCAAGTCACAAAGACATACACTGATACCCAGTGACATAGACACACACTGACACCCAGTAACAAAGACATACACTGACACCAAGTAACAAAGACATACGCTTACACCAAGTAACAAAGACAGACAATTACACCAAGTAACACAGACACACACGGACACCAAGTAACAAAGTCACACAATTACACCAAGTAACACAGACACACACTGACACCCAGTAACACAAACAAACACATTGACACCCAGTAACACAGACACACACTGACACCAAGTAGCAAAGACATGCACTGACACCCAGTAACAAAGACATACACTGACACCACGTCACAAAGACATACACTGATACCAAGTCACAAAGACACACACTGACACCAAGTAACACAGACACACACTGACACCCAGTAACACAAACAAACACACTGACACCCAGTAACAAAGACATACACTGATACCCAGTAACACAGACACACACTTACACCAAGTATTTTGACATACACTGATACCAAGTCACAAAGACATACACTGATACCCAGTGACATAGACACACACTGACACCCAGTAACAAAGACATACACTGACACCAAGTAACAAAGACATACGCTTACACCAAGTAACAAAGACAGACAATTACACCAAGTAACACAGACACACACGGACACCAAGTAACAAAGTCACAAAATTACACCAAGTAACACAGACACACACTGACACCCAGTAACACAAACAAACACATTGACACCCAGTAACACAGACACACACTGACACCAAGTAGCAAAGACATGCACTGACACCCAGTAACAAAGACATACACTGACACCACGTCACAAAGACATACACTGATACCAAGTCACAAAGACACACACTGACACCAAGTAACACAGACACACACTGACACCCAGTAACACAAACAAACACACTGACACCCAGTAACACAGACACACACTGACACCAAGTAACACAGACACACACTGACACACAGTAACAAAGACATACACTGATACCCAGTAACACAGACACAGACTTACACCAAGTAACAAAGACATACACTTACACCAAGTATTTTGACATACACTGACACCAAGTCACAAAGACATACACTGATACCCAGTAACACAGCCATACACTGATACCAAGTCACAAAGACATACACTGATACCCAGTAACATAGACACACACTGACACCCAGTAACAAAGACATACACTGACACCAAGTAACAAAGACATAGGCTTACACCAAGTAACAAAGACAGACAATTACACCAAGTAACAAAGACATACACTTACGCCAAGTATTTTGACATACACTGACACCAAGTAACAAAGACATGCACTGATACCCAGTAACACAGACACACACTTACACCAAGTAACAAAGACAGACACTGATACCCAGTAACACAGACACACACTTACACCAAGTAACAAATTCACACACTTACACCAAGTAACACAGACACACACTGACACCCAGTAACACAAACTAACACACTGACACCCAGTAACAAAGACATACACTGACACCCAGTAACACAGACACACACGGACTCCAAGTAACAAAGTCACACACTTACACCAAGTAACACAGACACACACTGACACCCAGTAACACAAACAAACACACTGACACCCAGTAACAAAGACATACACTGACACCCAGTAACACAGACACACACGGACACCAAGTAACAAAGTCACACACTTACACCAAGTAACACAGACACACACTGACACCCAGTAACACAAACAAACACATTGACACCCAGTAACACAGACACACACTGGCACCAAGTAGCAAAGACATGCACTGACACCCAGTAACAAAGATTTACACTGATACCCAGTAACACAGACACACACTTACACCAAGTAACAAAGACTTACACTGACACCAAGTCACAAAGACATACACTGATACCAAGTCACAAAGACATACACTGACACCCAGTAACACAGACACACACGGTCACCAAGTAACAAAGTCACACACTTACACCAAGTAACACAGACACACACTGACACCCAGTAACACAAACAAACACACTGACACCCAGTAACACAGACACACACTGACACCAAGTAACACAGACACACACTGACACCCAGTAACAAAGACATACACTGATACCCAGGAACACAGACACACACTTACACCAAGTAACAAAGACATACACTTACACCAAGTATTTTGACATACACTGACACCAAGTCACAAAGACATGCACTGATACCCAGTAACACAGACACACACTTAAACCACGTAACACAGACACACACTTACACCAAGTAACAAAGACATACACTGACACCAAGTCACAAGGACATACACTGATACCAAGTCACAAAGACATACACTGATACCCGGGAACACAGACACACACTGACACCAAGTAACACAGACACACACTTACACCAAGTAACAAAGACATACACTGACACCAAGTCACAAGGACATACACTGATACCAAGTCACAAAGACATACACTGATACCCAGGAACACAGACACACACTGACACCAAGTAACACAAACACACACTGACACCCAGTAACAAAGACATACACTGATACCCAGGAACACAGACACACACTTACACCAAGTAACAAAGACATACACTTACACCAAGTATTTTGACATACACTGACACCAAGTCACAAAGACATGCACTGATACCCAGTAACACAGACACACACTTAAACCAAGTAACACAGACACACACTTACACCAAGTAACAAAGACATACACTGACACCAAGTAACAAGGACATACACTGATACCAAGTCACAAAGACATACACTGATACCCAGGAACACAGACACACACTGACACCAAGTAACACAGACACACACTTACACCAAGTAACAAAGACATACACTGACACCCAGTAACAAAGACATACACTGACACCCAGTAACAAAGTCACACACTTATACCAAGTAACACAGACACACACTGACACCCAGTAACACAAACAAACACATTGACACCCAGTAACACAGACACACACTGACACCAAGTAACAAAGACATGCACTGACACCCAGTAACAAAGACATACACTGATACCCAGTAACACAGACACACACTTACACCAAGTAACAAAGACATACACTTACACCAAGTATTTTGACACACACTGACACCAAGTCACAAAGACATACACTGATACCCAGTAACACAGCCATACACTGATACCAAGTCACAAAGACATACACTGATACCCAGTAACATAGACACACACTGACACCCTTTAACAAAGACATACACTGACACCCAGTAACACAGACACACACGGACACCAAGTAACAAAGACATGCACTGACACCCAGTAACACAGACACACACGGACACCAAGTAACAAAGACAGACAATTACACCAAGTAACAAAGACATACACTTACACCAAGTATTTTGACATGCACTGACACCAAGTAACAAAGACATGCACTGATACCCAGTAACACAGACACACACTTACACCAAGTAACAAAGACATGCACTGACACCCAGTAACACAGACACACACGGACACCAAGTAACAAAGTCACACACTTACACCAAGTAACACAGACACACACTGACACCCAGCAACACAAACAAACACACTGACACCCAGTAACACAGACACACACTGGGCGGCACAGTGGCGCAGTGGTTAGCACCGCAGCCTCACAGCTCCAGGGACCCGGGTTCGATTCTGGGTACTGCCTGTGCGGAGTTTGCAAGTTCTCCCTGTGTCTGCGTGGGTTTCCTCCGGGTGCTCCGGTTTCCTCCCATATGCCAAAGACTTGCAGTTTGGTAGGTTAATTGGCCATTATAAATTGCCCCTAGTATAGGTAGTTGGTAGGGAAATGTATAGGGACCGGTGGGGATGAGATTGGAATCCGGGATTAGTGTAGGAATTGTATAAATGGGTTGTTGATGGTCGGCACAGACTCGGTGGCCCGAAGGGCCAGTTTAAGTGCTGTATCTCTAAACTAAACTAAATACTGACACCCAGTAACACAAACAAACACACACTGACACCCAGTAACACAGAGAAACACTGATACACAGTAACAAAGACATACACTGATACCAAGTCACAAAGACATACACTGATACCCAGGAACAAAGTCACACACTTACACCAAGTAACACAGACACACACTGACACCCAGTAACACAAACAAACACATTGACACCCAGTAACACAGACACACACTGACACCAAGTAGCAAAGACATGCACTGACACCCAGTAACACAGACACACACTGACACCCAGTAACAAATTCACACACTTACACCAAGTAACACAGACACACACTGACACCAAGTAACACAGACACACACTGACACCCAGTAACAAAGACATACACTGATACCCAGTAACACAGACACACACTTACACCAAGTATTTTGACATACACTGATACCAAGTCACAAAGACATACACTGATACCCAGTGACATAGACACACACTGACACCCAGTAACAAAGACATACACTGACACCAAGTAACAAAGACATACGCTTACACCAAGTAACAAAGACAGACAATTACACCAAGTAACAAAGACATACACTTACACCAAGTATTTTGACATACACTGACACCAAGTAACAAAGACATGCACTGATACCCAGTAACACTGACACACACTTACACCAAGTAACAAAGACAGACACTGATACCCAGTAACACAGACACACACTTACACCAAGTAACAAATTCACACACTTACACCAAGTAACACAGACACACACTGACACCCAGTAACACAAACAAACACACTGACACCCAGTAACAAAGACATGCACTGACACCCAGTAACACAGACACACACGGACACCAAGTAACAAAGTCACACACTTACACCAAGTAACACAGACACACACTGACACCCAGTAACACAAACAAACACACTGACACCCAGTAACACAGACACACACTGGGCGGCACAGTGGCGCAGTGGTTAGCACCGCAGCCTCACAGCTCCAGGGAACCGGGTTCGATTCTGGGTACTGCCTGTGCGGAGTTTGCAAGTTCTCCCTGTGTCTGCGTCGGTTTCCTCCCACATGCCAAAGACTTGCAGTTTGGTAGGTTAATTGGCCATTATAAATTGCCCCTAGTATAGGTAGTTGGTAGGGAAATGTATAGGGACCGGTGGGGATGAGATTGGAATCCGGGATTAGTGTAGGAATTGTATAAATGGGTTGTTGATGGTCGGCACAGACTCGGTGGCCCGAAGGGCCAGTTTAAGTGCTGTATCTCTAAACTAAACTAAATACGGACACCCAGTAACACAAACAAACACACACTGACACCCAGTAACACAGAGAAACACTGATACACAGTAACAAAGACATACACTGAAACCAAGTCACAAGGACATACACTGATACCAAGTCACAAAGACAGACACTGATACCCAGGAACACTTACACCAAGTAACAAAGACATACACTGACACCAAGTCACAAGGACATACACTGATACCAAGTCACAAAGACATACACTGATACCCAGGAACACAGACACACACTGACACCAAGTAACACAGACACACACTGACACCAAGTAACAAAGACATACACTGACACCCAGTAACACAGACACACACGGACACCAAGTAACAAAGTCACACACTTACACCAAGTAACACAGACACACACTGACACCCAGTAACACAAACAAACACACACTGACACCCAGTAACACAGAGAAACACTGATACACAGTAACAAAGACATACACTGAAACCAAGTCACAAGGACATACACTGATACCCAGTAACACAGACACACACTTACACCAAGTAACACAGAAACACACTGACACCCAGTAACACAAACAAACACACTGACACCCAGTAACAAAGACATACACTAACACCAAGTAACAAAGACATACGCTTACACCAAGTAACAAAGACAGACAATTACACCAAGTAACAAAGACATACACTTACACCAAGTATTTTGACATACACTGACACCAAGTAACAAAGACATGCACTGATACCCAGTAACACAGACACACACTTACACCAAGTAACAAAGACAGACACTGATACCCAGTAACACAGACACATACTTACACCAAGTAACACAGACACACACTGACACCCAGTAACACAAACAAACACACTGACACCCAGTAACAAAGACATACACTGACACCCAGTAACACAGACACACACGGACACCAAGTAACAAAGTCACACACTTACACCAAGTAACACAGACACACACTGACACCCAGTAACACAAACAAACACATTGACACCCAGTAACACAGACACACACTGACACCAAGTAGCAAAGACATGCACTGACACCCAGTAACAAAGACATACACTGACACCACGTCACAAAGACATACACTGATACCAAGTCACAAAGACACACACTGACACCCAGTAACACAGACACACACGGACACCAAGTAACAAAGTCACACACTTACACCAAGTAACACAGACACACACTGACACCCAGTAACACAAACAAACACACTGACACCCAGTAACACAGACACACACTGACACCAAGTAACACAGACACACACTGACACCCAGTAACAAAGACATACACTGATACCCAGTAACACAGACACAGACTTACACCAAGTAACAAAGACATACACTTACACCAAGTATTTTGACATACACTGACACCAAGTCACAAAGACATACACTGATACCCAGTAACACAGCCATACACTGATACCAAGTCACAAAGACATACACTGATACCCAGTAACATAGACACACACTGACACCCAGTAACAAAGACATACACTGACACCAAGTAACAAAGACATACGCTTACACCAAGTAACAAAGACAGACAATTACACCAAGTAACAAAGACATACACTTACGCCAAGTATTTTGACATACACTGACACCAAGTAACAAAGACATGCACTGATACCCAGTAACACAGACACACACTTACACCAAGTAACAAAGACAGACACTGATACCCAGTAACACAGACACACACTTACACCAAGTAACAAATTCACACACTTACACCAAGTAACACAGACACACACTGACACCCAGTAACACAAACAAACACACTGACACCCAGTAACAAAGACATACACTGACACCCAGTAACACAGACACACACGGACACCAAGTAACAAAGTCACACACTTACACCAAGTAACACAGACACACACTGACACCCAGTAACACAAACAAACACACTGACACCCAGTAACAAAGACATACACTGACACCCAGTAACACAGACACACACGGACACCAAGTAACAAAGTCACACACTTACACCAAGTAACACAGACACACACTGACACCCAGTAACACAAACAAACACATTGACACCCAGTAACACAGACACACACTGACAACAAGTAGCAAAGACATGCACTGACACCCAGTAACAAAGATTTACACTGATACCCAATAACACAGACACACACTTACACCAAGTAACAAAGACTTACACTGACACCAAGTCACAAAGACATACACTGATACCAAGTCACAAAGACATACACTGACACCCAGTAACACAGACACACACGGTCACCAAGTAACAAACTCACACACTTACACCAAGTAACACAGACACACACTGACACCCAGTAACACAAACAAACACACTGACACCCAGTAACACAGACACACACTGACACCAAGTAACACAGACACACACTGACACCCAGTAACAAAGACATACACTGATACCCAGTAACACAGACACACACTTACACCAAGTAACAAAGACATACACTTACACCAAGTATTTTGACATACACTGACACCAAGTCACAAAGACATGCACTGATACCCAGTAACACAGACACACACTTACACCAAGTAACACAGACACACACTTACACCAAGTAACAAAGACATACACTGACACCAAGTCACAAGGACATACACTGATACCAAGTCACAAAGACATACACTGATACCCAGGAACACAGACACACACTGACACCAAGTAACACAGACACACACTTACACCAAGTAACAAAGACATACACTGACACCAAGTCACAAGGACATACACTGATACCAAGTCACAAAGACATACACTGATACCCAGGAACACAGACACACCCTGACACCAAGTAACACAGACACACACTTACACCAAGTAACAAAGACATACACTGACACCCAGTAACAAAGACATACACTGACACCCAGTAACAAAGTCACACACTTACACCAAGTAACACAGACACACACTGACACCCAGTAACACAAACAAACACATTGACACCCAGTAACACAGACACACACTGACACCAAGTAACAAAGACATGCACTGACACCCAGTAACAAAGACATACACTGATACCCAGTAACACAGACACACACTTACACCAACTAACAAAGACATACACTAACACCAAGTATTTTGACATACACTGACACCAAGTCACAAAGACATACACTGATACCCAGTAACACAGCCATACACTGATACCAAGTCACAAAGACATACACTGATACCCAGTAACATAGACACACACTGACACCCATTAACAAAGACATACACTGACACCAAGTAACAAAGACATACGCTTACACCAAGTAACAAAGACAGACAATTACACCAAGTAACAAAGACATACACTTACACCAAGTATTTTGACATGCACTGACACCAAGTAACAAAGACATGCACTGATACCCAGTAACACAGACACACACTTACACCAAGTAACAAAGACATGCACTGACACCCAGTAACACAGACACACACGGACACCAAGTAACAAAGTCACACACTTACACCAAGTAACACAGACACACACTGACACCCAGTAACACAAACAAACACATTGACACCCAGTAACACAGACACACACTGACACCAAGTAGCAAAGACATGCACTGACACCCAGTAACAAAGACATACACTGACACCACGTCACAAAGACATACACTGATACCAAGTCACAAAGACACACACTGACACCCAGTAACACAGACACACACGGACACCAAGTAACAAAGTCACACACTTACACCAAGTAACACAGACACACACTGACACCCAGTAACACAAACAAACACACTGACACCCAGTAACACAGACACACACTGACACCAAGTAACACAGACACACACTGACACCCAGTAACAAAGACATACACTGATACCCAGTAACACAGACACAGACTTACACCAAGTAACAAAGACATACACTTACACCAAGTATTTTGACATACACTGACACCAAGTCACAAAGACATACACTGATACCCAGTAACACAGCCATACACTGATACCAAGTCACAAAGACATACACTGATACCCAGTAACATAGACACACACTGACACCCAGTAACAAAGACATACACTGACACCAAGTAACAAAGACATACGCTTACACCAAGTAACAAAGACAGACAATTACACCAAGTAACAAAGACATACACTTACGCCAAGTATTTTGACATACACTGACACCAAGTAACAAAGACATGCACTGATACCCAGTAACACAGACACACACTTACACCAAGTAACAAAGACAGACACTGATACCCAGTAACACAGACACACACTTACACCAAGTAACAAATTCACACACTTACACCAAGTAACACAGACACACACTGACACCCAGTAACACAAACAAACACACTGACACCCAGTAACAAAGACATACACTGACACCCAGTAACACAGACACACACGGACACCAAGTAACAAAGTCACACACTTACACCAAGTAACACAGACACACACTGACACCCAGTAACACAAACAAACACACTGACACCCAGTAACAAAGACATACACTGACACCCAGTAACACAGACACACACGGACACCAAGTAACAAAGTCACACACTTACACCAAGTAACACAGACACACACTGACACCCAGTAACACAAACAAACACATTGACACCCAGTAACACAGACACACACTGACACCAAGTAGCAAAGACATGCACTGACACCCAGTAACAAAGATTTACACTGATACCCAGTAACACAGACACACACTTACACCAAGTAACAAAGACTTACACTGACACCAAGTCACAAAGACATACACTGATACCAAGTCACAAAGACATACACTGACACCCAGTAACACAGACACACACGGTCACCAAGTAACAAAGTCACACACTTACACCAAGTAACACAGACACACACTGACACCCAGTAACACAAACAAACACACTGACACCCAGTAACACAGACACACACTGACACCAAGTAACACAGACACACACTGACACCCAGTAACAAAGACATACACTGATACCCAGTAACACAGACACACACTTACACCAAGTAACAAAGACATACACTTACACCAAGTATTTTGACATACACTGACACCAAGTCACAAAGACATGCACTGATACCCAGTAACACAGACACACACTTACACCAAGTAACACAGACACACACTTACACCAAGTAACAAAGACATACACTGACACCAAGTCACAAGGACATACACTGATACCAAGTCACAAAGACATACACTGATACCCAGGAACACAGACACACACTTACACCAAGTAACAAAGACATACACTGACACCAAGTCACAAAGACATACACTGATACCCAGTAACACAGACATACACTGACACCCAGTAACACAGACACACACTGACACCAAGTAACACAGACACACACTGACACCCAGTAACAAAGACATACACTGATACCCAGTAACACAGACACACACTGACACCCAGTAACACAAACAAACACATTGACACCCAGTAACACAGACACACACTGACACCAAGTAACAAAGACATGCACTGACACCCAGTAACAAAGACATACACTGACACCAAGTCACAAAGACATACACTGATACCCAGTAACACAGACATACACTGACACCCAGTAACACAGACACACACTGACACCAAGTAACACAGACACACACTGACACCCAGTAACAAAGACATACACTGATACCCAGTAACACAGACACACACTGACACCAAGCAACAAAGACATAGACTTACACCAAGTATTTTGACATACACTGACACCAAGTCAAAAAGACATACACTGATACCAAGTCACAAAGACATACACTGATACCCAGTAACATAGACACACACTGACACCCAGTAACAAAGACATACACTGACACCAAGTAACAGAGACATACGCTTACACCAAGTATAAAGACAGACAATTACACCAAGTAACAAAGACATATACTTACACCAATTATTTTGACATACACTGACACCAAGTAACAAAGACATACACTGATACCCAGTAACACAGACACACACTTACACCAAGTAACAAAGACAGACACTGATACCCAGTAACACAGACACACACTTACACCAAGTAACAAAGTCACACACTTACACCAAGTAACACAGACACACACTGACACCCAGTAACACAAACAAACACACTGACACCCAGTAACAAAGACATACACTGACACCCAGTAACACAGACACACAGGGACACCAAGTAACAAAGTCACACACTTACACCAAGTAACACATACACACACAGACACCCAGTAACACAAACAAACACACTGACACCCAGTAACAAAGACATACACTGACACCCAGTAACACAGACACACACGGACACCAAGTAACAAAGTCACACAATTACACCAAGTAACACAGACACACACTGACACCCAGTAACACAAACAAACACATTGACACCCAGTAACACAGACACACACTGACACCAAGTAGCAAAGACATGCACTGACACCCAGTAACAAAGACATACACTGACACCAAGTCACAAAGACATATACTGATACCAAGTCACAAAGACATACACTGACACCCAGTAACACAGACACACACGGACACCAAGTAACAAAGTCACACACTTACACCAAGTAACACAGACACACACTGACACCCAGTAACACAAACAAACACGCTGACACCCAGTAACACAGACACACACTGACACCAAGTAACACAGACACACACTGACACCCAGTAACAAAGACATACACTGATACCCAGTAACACAGACACAGACTTACAGCAAGTAACAAAGACATACACTTACACCAAGTATTTTGACATACACTGACACCAAGTCACAAGGACATACACTGATACCAAGTCACAAAGACATAAACTGATACCCAGGAACACAGACACACCCTGACACCAAGTAACACAGACACACACTTACACCAAGTAACAAAGACATACACTGACACCCAGTAACAAAGACATACACTGACACCCAGTAACAAAGTCACACACTTACACCAAGTAACACAGACACACACTGACACCCAGTAACACAAACAAACACATTGACACCCAGTAACACAGACACACACTGACACCAAGTAACAAAGACATGCACTGACACCCAGTAACAAAGACATACACTGATACCCAGTAACACAGACACACACTTACACCAAGTAACAAAGACATACACTTACACCAAGTATTTTGACATACACTGACACCAAGTCACAAAGACATACACTGATACCCAGTAACACAGCCATACACTGATACCAAGTCACAAAGACATACACTGATACCCAGTAACATAGACACACACTGACACCCATTAACAAAGACATACACTGACACCAAGTAACAAAGACATACGCTTACACCAAGTAACAAAGACAGACAATTACACCAAGTAACAAAGACATACACTTACACCAAGTATTTTGACATGCACTGACACCAAGTAACAAAGACATGCACTGATACCCAGTAACACAGACACACACTTACACCAAGTAACAAAGACATACACTGACACCCAGTAACAAAGACATACACTGAAACCAAGTCACAAGGACATACACTGATACCAAGTCACAAAGACACACACTGACACCAAGTAACACAGACACACACTGACACCAAGTAACAAAGACATACACTGACACCCAGTAACAAAGACATACACTGATACCAAGTCACAAAGACATACACTGATACCCAGTAACACAGACATACACTGACACCCAGTAACACAGAGAAACACTGATACACAGTAACAAAGACATACACTGAAACCAAGTCACAAGGACATACACTGATACCAAGTCACAAAGACATACACTGATACCCAGGAACACAGACACACACTTACACCAAGTAACAAAGACATACACTGACACCAAGTCACAAAGACATACACTGATACCCAGTAACACAGACATACACTGACACCCAGTAACACAGACACACACTGACACCAAGTAACACAGACACACACTGACACCCAGTAACAAAGACATACACTGATACCCAGTAACACAGACACACACTGACACCCAGTAACACAAACAAACACATTGACACCCAGTAACACAGACACACACTGACACCAAGTAACAAAGACATGCACTGACACCCAGTAACAAAGACATACACTGACACCAAGTCACAAAGACATACACTGATACCCAGTAACACAGACATACACTGACACCCAGTAACACAGACACACACTGACACCAAGTAACACAGACACACACTGACACCCAGTAACAAAGACATACACTGATACCCAGTAACACAGACACACACTGACACCAAGTAACAAAGACATACACTTACACCAAGTATTTTGACATACACTGACACCAAGTCAAAAAGACATACACTGATACCAAGTCACAAAGACATACACTGATACCCAGTAACATAGACACACACTGACACCCAGTAACAAAGACATACACTGACACCAAGTAACAGAGACATACGCTTACACCAAGTATAAAGACAGACAATTACACCAAGTAACAAAGACATATACTTACACCAATTATTTTGACATACACTGACACCAAGTAACAAAGACATACACTGATACCCAGTAACACAGACACACACTTACACCAAGTAACAAAGACAGACACTGATACCCAGTAACACAGACACACACTTACACCAAGTAACAAAGTCACACACTTACACCAAGTAACACAGACACACACTGACACCCAGTAACACAAACAAACACACTGACACCCAGTAACAAAGACATACACTGACACCCAGTAACACAGACACACAGGGACACCAAGTAACAAAGTCACACACTTACACCAAGTAACACATACACACACAGACACCCAGTAACACAAACAAACACACTGACACCCAGTAACAAAGACATACACTGACACCCAGTAACACAGACACACACGGACACCAAGTAACAAAGTCACACACTTACACCAAGTAACACAGACACACACTGACACCCAGTAACAAAGACATACGCTTACACCAAGTAACAAAGACAGACAATTACACCAAGTAACAAAGACATACACTTACCCAAGTATTTTGACATACACTGACAACAAGTAACAAAGACATGCACTGATACCCAGTAACACAGACACACACTTACACCAAGTAACAAAGACAGACACTGATACCCAGTAACACAGACACACACTTACACCAAGTAACAAATTCACACACTTACACCAAGTAACACAGACACACACTGACACCCAGTAACACAAACAAACACACTGACAGCCAGTAACACAGACACACACTGGGCGGCACAGTGGCGCAGTGGTTAGCACCGCAGCCTCACAGCTCCAGGGACCCGGGTTCGATTCTGGGTACTGCCTGTGCGGAGTTTGCAAGTTCTCCCTGTGTCTGCGTGGGTTTCCTCCGGGTGCTCCGGTTTCCTCCCACATGCCAAAGACTTGCAGTTTGGTAGGTTAATTGGCAATTATAAATTGCCCCTAGTATAGGTAGTTGGTAGGGAAATGTATAGGGACCGGTGGGGATGAGATTGGAATCCGGGATTAGTGTAGGAATTGTATAAGTGGGTTGTTGATGGTCGGCACAGACTCGGTGGCCCGAAGGGCCAGTTTAAGTGCTGTATCTCTAAACTAAACTAAATACTGACACCCAGTAACACAAACAAACACACACTGACACCCAGTAACACAGAGAAACACTGATACACAGTAACAAAGACATACACTGATACCAAGTCACAAAGACACACACTGACACCAAGTAACACAGACACACACTGACACCAAGTAACAAAGACATACACTGACACCCAGTAACAAAGACATACACTGACACCCAGTAACACAGACACACACGGACACCAAGTAACAAAGTCACACACTTACACCAAGTAACACAGACACACACTGACACCCAGTAACACAAACAAACACACACTGACACCCATTAACACAGAGAAACACTGATACACAGTAACAAAGACATACACTGAAACCAAGTCACAAGGACATACACTGATACCAAGTCACAAAGACATACACTGATACCCAGGAACACAGACATACACTGACACCAAGTCACAAGGACATACACTGATACAAAGTCACACACTTACACAAAGTAACACAGACACACACTGACACCCAGTAACACAAACAAACACATTGACACCCAGTAACACAGACACACACTGACACCAAGTAGCAAAGACATGCACTGACACCCAGTAACAAAGACATACACTGACACCACGTCACAAAGACATACACTGATACCAAGTCACAAAGACACACACTGACACCAAGTAACACAGACACACACTGACACCCAGTAACACAAACAAACACACTGACACCCAGTAACACAGACACACACTGACACCAAGTAACACAGACACACACTGACACCCAGTAACAAAGACATACACTGATACCCAGTAACACAGACACAGACTTACAGCAAGTAACAAAGACATACACTTACACCAAGTATTTTGACATACACTGACACCAAGTCACAAAGACATACACTGATACCAAGTCACAAAGACATACACTGATACCCAGGAACACAGACACACACTTACACCAAGTAACAAAGACATACACTGACACCAAGTCACAAGGACATACACTGATACAAAGTCACACACTTACACAAAGTAACACAGACACACACTGACACCCAGTAACACAAACAAACACATTGACACCCAGTAACACAGACACACACTGACACCAAGTAGCAAAGACATGCACTGACACCCAGTAACAAAGACATACACTGACACCACGTCACAAAGACATACACTGATACCAAGTCACAAAGACACACACTGACACCCAGTAACACAGACACACACGGACACCAAGTAACAAAGTCACACACTTACACCAAGTAACACAGACACACACTGACACCCAGTAACACAAACAAACACACTGACACCCAGTAACACAGACACACACTGACACCAAGTAACACAGACACACACTGACACCCAGTAACAAAGACATACACTGATACCCAGTAACACAGACACACACTTACACCAAGTAACAAAGACATACACTTACACCAAGTATTTTGACATACACTGACACCAAGTCACAAAGACATACACTGATACCCAGTAACACAGCCATACACTGATACCAAGTCACAAAGACATACACTGATACCCAGTAACATAGACACACACTGACACCCAGTAACAAAGACATACACTGACACCAAGTAACAAAGACATACGCTTACACCAAGTAACAAAGACAGACAATTACACCAAGTAACAAAGACATACACTTACGCCAAGTATTTTGACATACACTGACACCAAGTAACAAAGACATGCACTGATACCCAGTAACACAGACACACACTTACACCAAGTAACAAAGACAGACACTGATACCCAGTAACACAGACACACACTTACACCAAGTAACAAATTCACACACTTACACCAAGTAACACAGACACACACTGACACCCAGTAACACAAACAAACACACTGACACCCAGTAACAAAGACATACACTGACACCCAGTAACACAGACACACACTGACACCAAGTAACAAAGTCACACACTGACACCCAGTAACAAAGACATACACTGATACCCAGTAACACAGACACAGACTTACAGCAAGTAACAAAGACATACACTTACACCAAGTATTTTGACATACACTGACACCAAGTCACAAAGACATACACTGATACCCAGTAACACAGCCATACACTGATACCAAGTCACAAAGACATACACTGATACCCAGTAACATAGACACACACTGACACCCAGTAACAAAGACATACACTGACACCAAGTAACAAAGACATACGCTTACACCAAGTAACAAAGACAGACAATTACACCAAGTAACAAAGACATACACTTACGCCAAGTATTTTGACATACACTGACACCAAGTAACAAAGACATGCACTGATACCCAGTAACACAGACACACACTTACACCAAGTAACAAAGACAGACACTGATACCCAGTAACACAGACACACACTTACACCAAGTAACAAATTCACACACTTACACCAAGTAACACAGACACACACTGACACCCAGTAACACAAACAAACACACTGACACCCAGTAACAAAGACATACACTGACACCCAGTAACACAGACACACACGGACACCAAGTAACAAAGTCACACACTTACACCAAGTAACACAGACACACACTGACACCCAGTAACACAAACAAACACACTGACACCCAGTAACAAAGACATACACTGACACCCAGTAACACAGACACACACGGACACCAAGTAACAAAGTCACACACTTACACCAAGTAACACAGACACACACTGACACCCAGTAACACAAACAAACACATTGACACCCAGTAACACAGACACACACTGACACCAAGTAGCAAAGACATGCACTGACACCCAGTAACAAAGATTTACACTGATACCCAGTAACACAGACACACACTTACACCAAGTAACAAAGACTTACACTGACACCAAGTCACAAAGACATACACTGATACCAAGTCACAAAGACATACACTGACACCCAGTAACACAGACACACACGGTCACCAAGTAACAAAGTCACACACTTACACCAAGTAACACAGACACACACTGACACCCAGTAACACAAACAAACACACTGACACCCAGTAACACAGACACACACTGACACCAAGTAACACAGACACACACTGACACCCAGTAACAAAGACATACACTGATACCCAGTAACACAGACACACACTTACACCAAGTAACAAAGACATACACTTACACCAAGTATTTTGACATACACTGACACCAAGTCACAAAGACATGCACTGATACCCAGTAACACAGACACACATTTACACCAAGTAACACAGACACACACTTACACCAAGTAACAAAGACATACACTGACACCAAGTCACAAGGACATACACTGATACCAAGTCACAAAGACATACACTGATACCCAGGAACACAGACACACCCTGACACCAAGTAACACAGACACACACTTACACCAAGTAACAAAGACATACACTGACACCCAGTAACAAAGACATACACTGACACCCAGTAACAAAGTCACACACTTACACCAAGTAACACAGACACACACTGACACCCAGTAACACAAACAAACACATTGACACCCAGTAACACAGACACACACTGACACCAAGTAACAAAGACATGCACTGACACCCAGTAACAAAGACATACACTGATACCCAGTAACACAGACACACACTTACACCAAGTAACAAAGACATACACTTACACCAAGTATTTTGACATACACTGACACCAAGTCACAAAGACATACACTGATACCCAGTAACACAGCCATACACTGATACCAAGTCACAAAGACATACACTGATACCCAGTAACATAGACACACACTGACACCCATTAACAAAGACATACACTGACACCAAGTAACAAAGACATACGCTTACACCAAGTAACAAAGACAGACAATTACACCAAGTAACAAAGACATACACTTACACCAAGTATTTTGACATGCACTGACACCAAGTAACAAAGACATGCACTGATACCCAGTAACACAGACACACACTTACACCAAGTAACAAAGACATGCACTGACACCCAGTAACACAGACACACACGGACACCAAGTAACAAAGTCACACACTTACACCAAGTAACACAGACACACACTGACACCCAGTAACACAAACAAACACACACTGACACCCATTAACACAGAGAAACACTGATACACAGTAACAAAGACATACACTGAAACCAAGTCACAAGGACATACACTGATACCAAGTCACAAAGACATACACTGATACCCAGGAACACAGACACACACTTACACCAAGTAACAAAGACATACACTGACACCAAGTCACAAGGACATACACTGATACAAAGTCACACACTTACACAAAGTAACACAGACACACACTGACACCCAGTAACACAAACAAACACATTGACACCCAGTAACACAGACACACACTGACACCAAGTAGCAAAGACATGCACTGACACCCAGTAACAAAGACATACACTGACACCACGTCACAAAGACATACACTGATACCAAGTCACAAAGACACACACTGACACCAAGTAACACAGACACACACTGACACCCAGTAACACAAACAAACACACTGACACCCAGTAACACAGACACACACTGACACCAAGTAACACAGACACACACTGACACCCAGTAACAAAGACATACACTGATACCCAGTAACACAGACACAGACTTACAGCAAGTAACAAAGACATACACTTACACCAAGTATTTTGACATACACTGACACCAAGTCACAAAGACATACACTGATACCAAGTCACAAAGACATACACTGATACCCAGGAACACAGACACACACTTACACCAAGTAACAAAGACATACACTGACACCAAGTCACAAGGACATACACTGATACAAAGTCACACACTTACACAAAGTAACACAGACACACACTGACACCCAGTAACACAAACAAACACATTGACACCCAGTAACACAGACACACACTGACACCAAGTAGCAAAGACATGCACTGACACCCAGTAACAAAGACATACACTGACACCACGTCACAAAGACATACACTGATACCAAGTCACAAAGACACACACTGACACCCAGTAACACAGACACACACGGACACCAAGTAACAAAGTCACACACTTACACCAAGTAACACAGACACACACTGACACCCAGTAACACAAACAAACACACTGACACCCAGTAACACAGACACACACTGACACCAAGTAACACAGACACACACTGACACCCAGTAACAAAGACATACACTGATACCCAGTAACACAGACACAGACTTACAGCAAGTAACAAAGACATACACTTACACCAAGTATTTTGACATACACTGACACCAAGTCACAAAGACATACACTGATACCCAGTAACACAGCCATACACTGATACCAAGTCACAAAGACATACACTGATACCCAGTAACATAGACACACACTGACACCCAGTAACAAAGACATACACTGACACCAAGTAACAAAGACATACGCTTACGCCAAGTATTTTGACATACACTGACACCAAGTAACAAAGACATGCACTGATCCCCAGTAACACAGACACACACTTACACCAAGTAACAAAGACAGACACTGATACCAAGTAACACAGACACACACTTACACCAAGTAACAAATTCACACACTTACACCAAGTAACACAGACACACACTGACACCCAGTAACACAAACAAACACACTGACACCCAGTAACAAAGACATACACTGACACCCAGTAACACAGACACACACTGACACCAAGTAACAAAGTCACACACTGACACCCAGTAACAAAGACATACACTGATACCCAGTAACACAGACACAGACTTACAGCAAGTAACAAAGACATACACTTACACCAAGTATTTTGACATACACTGACACCAAGTCATAAAGACATACACTGATACCCAGTAACACAGCCATACACTGATACCAAGTCACAAAGACATACACTGATACCCAGTAACATAGACACACACTGACACCCAGTAACAAAGACATACACTGACACCAAGTAACAAAGACATACGCTTACACCAAGTAACAAAGACAGACAATTACACCAAGTAACAAAGACATACACTTACGCCAAGTATTTTGACATACACTGACACCAAGTAACAAAGACATGCACTGATACCCAGTAACACAGACACACACTTACACCAAGTAACAAAGACAGACACTGATACCCAGTAACACAGACACACACTTACACCAAGTAACAAATTCACACACTTACACCAAGTAACACAGACACACACTGAAACCCAGTAACACAAACAAACACACTGACACCCAGTAACAAAGACATACACTGACACCCAGTAACACAGACACACACGGACACCAAGTAACAAAGTCACACACTTACACCAAGTAACACAGACACACACTGACACCCAGTAACACAAACAAACACACTGACACCCAGTAACAAAGACATACACTGACACCCAGTAACACAGACACACACGGACACCAAGTAACAAAGTCACACACTTACACCAAGTAACACAGACACACACTGACACCCAGTAACACAAACAAACACATTGACACCCAGTAACACAGACACACACTGACACCAAGTAGCAAAGACATGCACTGACACCCAGTAACAAAGATTTACACTGATACCCAGTAACACAGACACACACTTACACCAAGTAACAAAGACTTACACTGACACCAAGTCACAAAGACATACACTGATACCAAGTCACAAAGACATACACTGACACCCAGTAACACAGACACACACGGTCACCAAGTAACAAAGTCACACACTTACACCAAGTAACACAGACACACACTGACACCCAGTAACACAAACAAACACACTGACACCCAGTAACACAGACACACACTGACACCAAGTAACACAGACACACACTGACACCCAGTAACAAAGACATACACTGATACCCAGTAACACAGACACACACTTACACCAAGTAACAAAGACATACACTTACACCAAGTATTTTGACATACACTGACACCAAGTCACAAAGACATGCACTGATACCCAGTAACACAGACACACACTTACACCAAGTAACACAGACACACACTTACACCAAGTAACAAAGACATACACTGACACCAAGTCACAAGGACAGACACTGATACCAAGTCACAAAGACATACACTGATACCCAGGAACACAGACACACCCTGACACCAAGTAACACAGACACACTCTTACACCAAGTAACAAAGACATATACTGACACCCAGTAACAAAGACATACACTGACACCCAGTAACAAAGTCACACACTTACACCAAGTAACACAGACACACACTGACACCCAGTAACACAAACAAACACATTGACACCCAGTAACACAGACACACACTGACACCAAGTAACAAAGACATGCACTGACACCCAGTAACAAAGACATACACTGATACCCAGTAACACAGACACACACTTACACCAAGTAACAAAGACATACACTTACACCAATTATTTTGACATACACTGACACCAAGTCACAAAGACATACACTGATACCCAGTAACACAGCCATACACTGATACCAAGTCACAAAGACATACACTGATACCCAGTAACATAGACACACACTGACACCCATTAACAAAGACATACACTGACACCAAGTAACAAAGACATACGCTTACACCAAGTAACAAAGACAGACAATTACACCAAGTAACAAAGACATACACTTACACCAAGTATTTTGACATGCACTGACACCAAGTAACAAAGACATGCACTGATACCCAGTAACACAGACACACACTTACACCAAGTAACAAAGACATGCACTGACACCCAGTAACAAAGACATACACTGAAACCAAGTCACAAGGACATACACTGATACCAAGTCACAAAGACACACACTGACACCAAGTAACACAGACACACACTGACACCAAGTAACAAAGACATACACTGACACCCAGTAACAAAGACATACACTGATACCAAGTCACAAAGACATACACTGATACCCAGTAACACAGACATACACTGACACCCAGTAACACAGAGAAACACTGATACACAGTAACAAAGACATACACTGAAACCAAGTCACAAGGACATACACTGATACCAAGTCACAAAGACATACACTGATACCCAGGAACACAGACACACACTTACACCAAGTAACAAAGACATACACTGACACCAAGTCACAAAGACATACACTGATACCCAGTAACACAGACATACACTGACACCCAGTAACACAGACACACACTGACACCATGTAACACAGACACACACTGACACCCAGTAACAAAGACATACACTGATACCCAGTAACACAGACACACACTGACACCCAGTAACACAAACAAACACATTGACACCCAGTAACACAGACACACACTGACACCAAGTAACAAAGACATGCACTGACACCCAGTAACAAAGACATACACTGACACCAAGTCACAAAGACATACACTGATACCCAGTAACACAGACATACACTGACACCCAGTAACACAGACACACACTGACACCAAGTAACACAGACACACACTGACACCCAGTAACAAAGACATACACTGATACCCAGTAACACAGACACACACTGACACCAAGTAACAAAGACATACACTTACACCAAGTATTTTGACATACACTGACACCAAGTCAAAAAGACATACACTGATACCAAGTCACAAAGACATACACTGATACCCAGTAACATAGACACACACTGACACCCAGTAACAAAGACATACACTGACACCAAGTAACAGAGACATACGCTTACACCAAGTATAAAGACAGACAATTACACCAAGTAACAAAGACATATACTTACACCAATTATTTTGACATACACTGACACCAAGTAACAAAGACATACACTGATACCCAGTAACACAGACACACACTTACACCAAGTAACAAAGACAGACACTGATACCCAGTAACACAGACACACACTTACACCAAGTAACAAAGTCACACACTTACACCAAGTAACACAGACACACACTGACACCCAGTAACACAAACAAACACACTGACACCCAGTAACAAAGACATACACTGACACCCAGTAACACAGACACACAGGGACACCAAGTAACAAAGTCACACACTTACACCAAGTAACACATACACACACAGACACCCAGTAACACAAACAAACACACTGACACCCAGTAACAAAGACATACACTGACACCCAGTAACACAGACACACACGGACACCAAGTAGCAAAGTCACACACTTACACCAAGTAACACAGACACACACTGACACCCAGTAACACAAACAAACACATTGACACCCAGTAACACAGACACACACTGACACCAAGTAGCAAAGACATGCACTGACACCCAGTAACAAAGACATACACTGACACCAAGTCACAAAGACATATACTGATACCAAGTCACAAAGACATACACTGACACCCAGTAACACAGACACACACGGACACCAAGTAACAAAGTCACACACTTACACCAAGTAACACAGACACACACTGACACCCAGTAACACAAACAAACACACTGACACCCAGTAACACAGACACACACTGACACCAAGTAACACAGACACACACTGACACCCAGTAACAAAGACATACACTGATACCCAGTAACACAGACACAGACTTACAGCAAGTAACAAAGACATACACTTACACCAAGTATTTTGACATACACTGACACCAAGTCACAAAGACATACACTGATACCAAGTAACACAGCCATACACTGATACCAAGTCACAAAGACATACACTGATATCCAGTAACATAGACACACACTGACACCCAGTAACAAAGACATACACTGACACCAAGTAACAAAGACATACGCTTACACCAAGTAACAAAGACAGACAATTACACCAAGTAACAAAGACAAACACTTACACAAGTATTTTGACATACACTGACAACAAGTAACAAAGACATGCACTGATACCCAGTAACACAGACACACACTTACACCAAGTAACAAAGACAGACACTGATACCCAGTAACACAGACACACACTTACACCAAGTAACAAATTCACACACTTACACCAAGTAACACAGACACACACTGACACCCAGTAACACAAACAAACACACTGACACCCAGTAACACAGACACACACTGGGCGGCACAGTGGCGCAGTGGTTAGCACCGCAGCCTCACAGCTCCAGGGACCCGGGTTCGATTCTGGGTACTGCCTGTGCGGAGTTTGCAAGTTCTCCCTGTGTCTGCGTGGGTTTCCTCCGGGTGCTCCGGTTTCATCCCACATGCCAAAGACTTGCAGTTTGGTAGGTTAATTGGCCATTATAAATTGCCCCTAGTATAGGTAGTTGGTAGGGAAATGTATAGGGACCGGTGGGGATGGGATTGGAATCCGGGATTAGTGTAGGAATTGTATAAATGGGTTGTTGATGGTCGGCACAGACTCGGTGGCCCGAAGGGCCAGTTTAAGTGCTGTATCTCTAAACTAAACTAAATACTGACACCCAGTAACACAAACAAACACACACTGACACCCAGTAACACAGAGAAACACTGATACACAGTAACAAAGACATACACTGAAACCAAGTCACAAGGACATCCACTGATACCAAGTCACAAAGACATACACTGATACCCAGGAACACTTACACCAAGTAACAAAGACATACACTGACACCAAGTCACAAGGACATACACTGATACCAAGTCACAAAGACTCACACTGACACCAAGTAACACAGACACACACTGACACCAAGTAACAAAGACATACACTGACACCCAGTAACAAAGACATACACTGACACCCAGTAACACAGACACACACGGACACCAAGTAACAAAGTCACACACTTACACCAAGTAACACAGACACACACTGACACCCAGTAACACAAACAAACACACACTGACACCCATTAACACAGAGAAACACTGATACACAGTAACAAAGACATACACTGAAACCAAGTCACAAGGACATACACTGATACCAAGTCACAAAGACATACACTGATACCCAGGAACACAGACACACACTTACACCAAGTAACAAAGACATACACTGACACCAAGTCACAAGGACATACACTGATACAAAGTCACACACTTACACAAAGTAACACAGACACACACTGACACCCAGTAACACAAACAAACACATTGACACCCAGTAACACAGACACACACTGACACCAAGTAACAAAGACATGCACTGACACCAAGTAACAAAGACATACACTGACACCAAGTCACAAAGACATACACTGATACCCAGTAACACAGACATAAACTGACACCCAGTAACACAGACACACACTGACACCAAGTAACACAGACACACACTGACACCCAGTAACAAAGACATACACTGATACCCAGTAACACAGACACACACTTACACCAAGTAACAAAGACATACACTTACACCAAGTATTTTGACATACACTGACACCAAGTCATAAAGACATACACTGATACCAAGTCACAAAGACATACACTGACACCCAGTAACACAAACAAGCACACTGACACCCAGTAACACAGACACACACTGGGCGGCAAAGTGGCGCGTTGGTTAGCACCGCAGCCTCACAGCTCCAGGGACCCGGGTTCGATTCTGGGTACTGCCTGTGCGGAGTTTGCAAGTTCTCCCTGTGTCTGCGTGGGTTTCCTCCGGGTGCTCCGGTTTCCTCCCACATGCCAAAGCCTTGCAGTTTGGTAGGTTAATTGGCCATTATAAATTGCCCCTAGTATAGGTAGTTGGTAGGGAAATGTATAGGGACCGGTGGGGATGAGATTGGAATCCGGGATTAGTGTAGGAATTGTATAAATAGGTTGTTGATGGTCGGCACAGACTCGGTGGCCCGACGGGCCAGTTTAAGTGCTGTATCTCTAAACTAAACTAAATACTGACACCCAGTAACACAAACAAACACACACTGACACCCAGTAACACAGAGAAACACTGATACACAGTAACAAAGACATACACTGAAACCAAGTCACAAGGACATACACTGATACCAAGTAACAAAGACATACACTGACACCAAGTCACAAGGACATACACTGATACCAAGTCACAAAGACACACACTGACACCAAGTAACACTGACACCAAGTAACAAAGACATACACTGACACCCAGTAACACAGACACACACGGACACCAAGTAACAAAGTCACACACTTACACCAAGTAACACAGACACACACTGACACCCAGTAACACAAACAAACACACACTGACACCCAGTAACACAGAGAAACACTGATACACAGTAACAAAGACATACACTGAAACCAAGTCACAAGGACATACACTGATACCAAGTCACAAAGACATACACTGACACCAAGTAACACAGACACACACTGACACCAAGTAACACAGACACACACTGACACTAAGTAACAAAGACATGCACTGACACCCAGTAACAAAGACATACACTGACACCAAGTCACAAAGACATACACTGATACCCAGTAACACAGACATACACTGACACCCAGTAACACAGACACACACTGACACCAAGTAACACAGACACACACTGACACCCAGTAACAAAGACATACACTGATACCCAGTAACACAGACACACACTTACACCAAGTAACAAAGACATACACTTACACCAAGTATTTTGACATACACTGACACCAAGTCAAAAAGACATACACTGATACCAAGTCACAAAGACATACACTGATACCCAGTAACATAGAAACACACTGACACCCAGTAACAAAGACATACACTAACACCAAGTAACAAAGGCATACGCTTACACCAAGTAAAAAAGACAGACAATTACACCAAGTAACAAAGACATACACTTACACCAAGTATTTTGACATACACTGACACCAAGTAACAAAGACATGCACTGATACCCAGTAACACAGACACACATTGACACCCAGTAACACAAACAAACACACTGACACCAAGTAACAAAGTCACACATTTACACCAAGTAACACAGACACACACTGACACCCAGTAACACAAACAAACACACTGACACCCAGTAACAAAGACATACACTGACACCCAGTAACACAGACACACACGGACACCAAGTAACAAAGTCACACACTTACACCAAGTAACACAGACACACACTGACACCCAGTAACACAAACAAACACATTGACACCCAGTAACACAGACACACACTGACACCAAGTAGCAAAGACATGCACTGACACCCAGTAACAAAGACATACACTGACACCAAGTCACAAAGACATATACTGATACCAAGTCACAAAGACATACACTGACACCCAGTAACACAGACACACACGGACACCAAGTAACAAAGTCACACACTTACACCAAGTAACACAGACACACACTGACACCCAGTAACACAAACAAACACACTGACACCCAGTAACACAGACACACACTGACACCAAGTAACACAGACACACACTGACACCCAGTAACAAAGACATACACTGATACCCAGTAACACAGACACACACTTACACCAACTAACAAAGACATACACTGACACCCAGTAACACAGACACACACGGACACCAAGTAACAAAGTCACACACTTACACCAAGTAACACAGACACACACTGACACCCAGTAACACAGACACACACTGACACCAAGTAACAAAGACACACACTGACACCAAGTAACAAAGACATACACTGACACCAAGTCACAAGGACATACACTGATACCAAGTCACAAAGACATACACTGATACCCAGGAACACAGACACACACTGACGCCAAGTAACACAGACACACACTGACACCAAGTAACACAGACACACACTGACACCCAGTAACAAAGACATACACTGATACCCAGTAACACAGACACACACTTACACCAACTAACAAAGACATACACTGACACCCAGTAACACAGACACACACGGACACCAAGTAACAAAGTCACACACTTACACCCAGTAACACAGACACACACTGACACCCAGTAACACAGACACACACTGACACCAAGTAACAAAGACACACACTGACACCAAGTAACAAAGACACACACTTACACCAAGTAACAAAGACATACACTGACACCAAGTCACAAGGACATACACTGATACCAAGTCACAAAGACATACACTGATACCCAGGAACACAGACACACACTGACACCAAGTAACACAGACACACACTGACACCAAGCAACAAAGACATACACTGACACCCAGTAACAAAGACATACACTGACACCCAGTAACACAGACACACACGGACACCAAGTAACAAAGTCACACACTTACACCAAGTAACACAGACACACACTGACACCCAGTAACACAGACACACACTGACACCCAGTAACACAAACAAACACACTGACACCCAGTAACAAAGACATACACTGACACCCAGTAACACAGACACACACGGACACCAAGTAACAAAGTCACACACTTACACCAAGTAAAACAGAAACACACTGACACCCAGTAACACAAACAAACACATTGACACCCAGTAACACAGACACACACTGACACCAAGTAACAAAGACATGCACTGACACCCAGTAACAAAGACATACACTGACACCAAGTCACAAAGACATACACTGATACCCAGTAAGACAGACACACACTGACACCAAGTAACAAAGACACACACTTACACCAAGTAACAAAGACATACACTGACACCAAGTCACAAGGACATACACTGATACCAAGTCACAAAGACATACACTGACACCAAGTCACAAGGACATACACTGATACCAAGTCACAAAGACATACACTGATACCCAGGAACACAGACACACACTGACACCAAGTAACACAGACACACACTGACACCAAGTAACACAGACACACACTGTCACCCAGTAACAAAGACATACACTGATACCCAGTAACACAGACACACACTTACACCAACTAACAAAGACATACACTGACACCCAGTAACACAGACACACACGGACACCAAGTAACAAAGTCACACACTTACACCAAGTAACACAGACACACACTGACACCCAGTAACACAGACACACACTGACACCAAGTAACAAAGACACACACTGACACCAAGTAACAAAGACACACACTTACACCAAGTAACAAAGACATACACTGACACCAAGTCACAAGGACATACACTGATACCAAGTCACAAAGACATACACTGATACCCAGGAACACAGACACACACTGACACCAAGTAACACAGACACACACTGACACCAAGCAACAAAGACATACACTGACACCCAGTAACACAGACACACACTGACACCCAGTAACACAAACAAACACACTGACACCAAGTAACAAAGACATGCACTGACACCCAGTAACAAAGACATACACTGACACCAAGTCACAAAGACATACACTGATACCCAGTAAGACAGACACACACTGACACCAAGTAACAAAGACACACACTTACACCAAGTAACAAAGACATACACTGACACCAAGTCACAAGGACATACACTGATACCAAGTCACAAAGACATACACTGATACCCAGGAACACAGACACACAATGACACCAAGTAACACAGACACACACTGACACCAAGTAACAAAGACATACACTGACACCCAGTAACAAAGACATACACTGACACCGAGTAACACAGACACACACGGACAAAAAGTAACAAAGTCACACACTTACACCAAGTAACACAGACACACACTGACACCCAGTAACACAGACACACACTGACACCAAGTAACAAAGACACACACTGACACCAAGTCACAAAGACACAAACTGACACCCAGTAACACAGAGAAACACTGATACACAGTAACAAAGATATACAATTACACCAAGTAACAAAGCTGCACACTTATACCAAGTAACACAGACACACACTTACACCAAGTAACAAAGACATACACTGACACCAAGGAACAAAGACATACACTGATACCAAGTCACAAAGACATACACTGATACCCAGTAACATAGACACACACTGACAAGAAGTAACAAAGACATGCACTGATACCCAGTAACACAGACACACACTTACACCAAGTAACAAAGACAGACACTGATACCCAGTAACACAGACACACACTTACACCAAGTAACAAATTCACACACTTACACCAAGTAACACAGACACACACTGACACCCAGTAACACAAACAAACACACTGACACCCAGTAACAAAGACATACACTGACACCCAGTAACACAGACACACACGGACACCAAGTAACAAAGTCACACACTTACACCAAGTAACACAGACACACACTGACACCCAGTAACACAAACAAACACATTGACACCCAGTAACACAGACACACACTGACACCAAGTAACAAAGACATGCACTGACACCCAGTAACACAGACACACACTTACACCAAGTAACAAATTCACACACTTAAACCAAGTAACACAGACACACACTGACACCCAGTAACACAAACAAACACACTGACACCCAGTAACAAAGACATACACTGACACCCAGTAACACAGACACACACGGACACCAAGTAACAAAGTCACACACTTACACCAAGTAACACAGACACACACTGACACCCAGTAACACAAACAAACACACTGACACCCAGTAACACAGACACACACTGACACCAAGTAACACAGACACACACTGACACCCAGTAACAAAGACATACACTGATACCCAGTAACACAGACACACACTTACACCAACTAACAAAGACATACACTTACACCAAGTATTTTGACATACACTGACACCAAGTCACAAAGACATACACTGATACCCAGTAACACAGCCATACACTGATACCAAGTCACAAAGACATACACTGATATCCAGTAACATAGACACACACTGACACCCAGTAACAAAGACATACACTGACACCAATTAACAAAGACATACGCTTACACCAAGTAACAAAGACAGACAATTACACCAAGTAACAAAGACATACACTTACACCAAGAATTTTGACATACACTGACACCAAGTAACAAAGACATGCACTGATACCCAGTAACACAGACAAACACTTACACCAAGTAACAAAGACAGACACTGATACCCAGTAACACAGACACACACTTACACCAAGTAACAAATTCACACACTTACACCAAGTAACACAGACACACACTGACACCCAGTAACACAAACAAACACACTGACACCCAGTAACAAAGACATGCACTGACACCCAGTAACACAGACAGACACACACGGACACCAAGTAACAAAGTCACACACTTACACCAAGTTACACAAACACACACTGACACCCAGTAACACAGACACACACTGACACCCAGTAACACAAACAAACACACTGACACCCAGTAACAAAGACATACACTGACACTCAGTAACACAGACACACACGGACACCAAGTAACAAAGTCACACACTTACACCAAGTAACACAGACACACACTGACACCCAGTAACACAAACAAACACATTGACACCCAGTAACACAGACACACACTGACACCAAGTAACAAAGACATGCACTGACACCCAGTAACAAAGACATACACTGACACCAAGTCACAAAGACATACACTGATACCCAGTAACACAGACACACACTGACACCAAGTAACAAAGACACACACTTACACCAAGTAACAAAGACATACACTGACACCAAGTCACAAGGACATACACTGATACCAAGTCACAAAGACATACACTGATACCCAGGAACACAGACACACACTGACACCAAGTAACACAGACACACACTGACACAAAGTAACAAAGACATACACTGACACCCAGTAACAAAGACATACACTGACACCCAGTAACACAGACACACACTGACACCAAGTAACACAGACACACACTGACACCCAGTAACAAAGACATACACTGATACCCAGTAACACAGACACACACTTACACCAACTAACAAAAACATACACTGACACCCAGTAACACAGACACACACGGACACCAATTAACAAAGTCACACACTTACACCAAGTAACACAGACACACACTGACACCCAGTAACACAGACACACACTGACACCAAGTAACAAAGACACACACTGACACCAAGTAACAAAGACACACACTTACACCAAGTAACAAAGACATACACTGACACCAAGTCACAAGGACATACACTGATACCAAGTCACAAAGACATACACTGATACCCAGGAACACAGACACACACTGACACCAAGTAACACAGACACACACTGACACCAAGTAACAAAGACATACACTGACACCCAGTAACAAAGACATACACTGACACCCAGTAACACAGACACACACGGACACCAAGTAACAAAGTCACACACTTACACCAAGTAACACAGACACACACTGACTCCCAGTAACACAAACAAACACATTGACACCCAGTAACACAGACACACACTGACACCAAGTAACAAAGACATGCACTGACACCCAGTAACAAAGACATACACTGACACCAAGTCACAAAGACATACACTGATACCCAGTAACACAGACACACACTGACACCAAGTAACAAAGACACACACTTACACCAAGTAACAAAGACATACACTGACACCAAGTCACAAGGACATACACTGATACCAAGTCACAAAGACATACACTGATACCCATGAACACAGACACACACGGACACCAAGTAACAAAGTCACACACTTACACCAAGTAACACAGACACACACTGACACCCAGTAACACAGACACACACTGACACCAAGTAACAAAGACACACACTGACACCAAGTAACAAAGACATACACTGACACCAAGTCACAAAGACACAATCTGACACCCAGTAACACAGAGAAACACTGATACACAGTAACAAAGATACACAATTACACCAAGTAACAAAGCTGCACACTTATACCAAGTAACACAGACACACACTTACACCAAGTAACAAAGATATACACTGATACCCAGTAACACAGACATACACTTACACCAAGTAACAAAGACATACACTGACACCAAGGAACAAAGACATACACTGATACCAAGTCACAAAGACATACACTGATACCCAGTAACATAGACACACACTGACACCCAGTAACAAAGACATACACTGACACCAAGTAACAAAGACATACGCTTACACCAAGTAACAAAGACAGACAATTACACCAAGTAACAAAGACATACACTTACACCAAGTATTTTGACATACACTGACACCAAGTAACAAAGACATGCACTGATACCCAGTAACACAAACAAACACACTGACACCCAGTAACAAAGACATACACTGACACCCAGTAACACAGACACACACGGACACCAAGTAACAAAGTCACACACTTACACCAAGTAACACAGACACACACTGACACCCAGTAACACAAACAAACACATTGACACCCAGTAACACAGACACACACTGACACCAAGTAACAAAGACATGCACTGACACCCAGTAACACAGACACACACTTACACCAAGTAACAAATTCACACACTTAAACCAAGTAACACAGACACACACTGACACCCAGTAACACAAACAAACACACTGACACCCAGTAACAAAGACATACACTGACACCCAGTAACACAGACACACACGGACACCAAGTAACAAAGTCACACACTTCCACCAAGTAACACAGACACACACTGACACCCAGTAACACAAACAAACACACTGACACCCAGTAACACAGACACACACTGACACCAAGTAACACAGACACACACTGACACCCAGTAACAAAGACATACACTGATACCCAGTAACACAGACACACACTTACACCAACTAACAAAGACATACACTTACACCAAGTATTTTGACATACACTGACACCAAGTCACAAAGACATACACTGATACCCAGTAACACAGCCATACACTGATACCAAGTCACAAAGACATACACTGATATCCAGTAACATAGACACACACTGACACCCAGTAACAAAGACATACACTGACACCAAGTAACAAAGACATACGCTTACACCAAGTAACAAAGACAGACAATTACACCAAGTAACAAAGACATACACTTACACCAAGAATTTTCACATACACTGACACCAAGTAACAAAGACATGCACTGATACCCAGTAACACAGACACACACTTACACCAAGTAACAAAGACAGACACTGATACCCAGTAACACAGACACACACTTACACCAAGTAACAAATTCACACACGTACACCAAGTAACACAGACACACACTGACACCCAGTAACACAAACAAACACACTGACACCCAGTAACAAAGACATGCACTGACACCCAGTAACACAGACAGACACACACGGACACCAAGTAACAAAGTCACACACTTACACCAAGTTACACAAACACACACTGACACCCAGTAACACAGACACACACTGACACCCAGTAACACAAACAAACACACTGACACCCAGTAACAAAGACATACACTGACACCCAGTAACACAGACACACACGGACACCAAGTAACAAAGTCACACACTTACACCAAGTAACACAGACACACACTGACACCCAGTAACACAAACAAACACATTGACACCCAGTAACACAGACACACACTGACACCAAGTAACAAAGACATGCACTGACACCCAGTAACAAAGACATACACTGACACCAAGTCACAAAGACATACACTGATACCCAGTAACACAGACACACACTGACACCAAGTAACAAAGACACACACTTACACCAAGTAACAAAGACATACACTGACACCAAGTCACAAGGACATACACTGATACCAAGTCACAAAGACATACACTGATACCCAGGAACACAGACACACACTGACACCAAGTAACACAGACACACACTGACACAAAGTAACAAAGACATACACTGACACCCAGTAACAAAGACATACACTGACACCCAGTAACACAGACACACACTGACACCAAGTAACACAGACACACACTGACACCCAGTAACAAAGACATACACTGATACCCAGTAACACAGACACACACTTACACCAACTAACAAAAACATACACTGACACCCAGTAACACAGACACACACGGACACCAATTAACAAAGTCACACACTTACACCAAGTAACACAGACACACACTGACACCCAGTAACACAGACACACACTGACACCAAGTAACAAAGACACACACTGACACCAAGTAACAAAGACACACACTTACACCAAGTAACAAAGACATACACTGACACCAAGTCACAAGGACATACACTGATACCAAGTCACAAAGACATACACTGATACCCAGGAACACAGACACACACTGACACCAAGTAACACAGACACACACTGACACCAAGTAACAAAGACATACACTGACACCCAGTAACAAAGACATACACTGACACCCAGTAACACAGACACACACGGACACCAAGTAACAAAGTCACACACTTACACCAAGTAACACAGACACACACTGACACCCAGTAACACAAACAAACACATTGACACCCAGTAACACAGACACACACTGACACCAAGTAACAAAGACATGCACTGACACCCAGTAACAAAGACATACACTGACACCAAGTCACAAAGACATACACTGATACCCAGTAACACAGACACACACTGACACCAAGTAACAAAGACACACACTTACACCAAGTAACAAAGACATACACTGACACCAAGTCACAAGGACATACACTGATACCAAGTCACAAAGACATACACTGATACCCAGGAAAACAGACACACACGGACACCAAGTAACAAAGTCACACACTTACACCAAGTAACACAGACACACGCTGACACCCAGTAACACAGACACACACTGACACCAAGTAACAAAGACACACACTGACACCAAGTAACAAAGACATACACTGACACCAAGTCACAAAGACACAAACTGACACCCAGTAACACAGAGAAACACTGATACACAGTAACAAAGATATACAATTACACCAAGTAACAAAGCTGCACACTTATACCAAGTAACACAGACACACACTTACACCAAGTAACAAAGATATACACTGATACCCAGTAACACAGACATACACTTACACCAAGTAACAAAGACATACACTGACACCAAGGAACAAAGACATACACTGATACCAAGTCACAAAGACATACACTGATACCCAGTAACATAGACACACACTGACACCCAGTAACAAAGACATACACTGACACCAAGTAACAAAGACATACGCTTACACCAAGTAACAAAGACAGACAATTACACCAAGTAACAAAGACATACACTTACACCAAGTATTTTGACATACACTGACACCAAGTAACAAAGACATGCACTGATACCCAGTAACACAAACAAACACACTGACACCCAGTAACAAAGACATACACTGACACCCAGTAACACAGACACACACGGACACCAAGTAACAAAGTCACACACTTACACCAAGTAACACAGACACACACTGACACCCAGTAACACAAACAAACACACTGACACCCAGTAACAAAGACATACACTGACACCCAGTAACACAGACACACACGGACACCAAGTAACAAAGTCACACACTTACACCAAGTAACACAGACACACACTGACACCCAGTAACACAAACAAACACATTGACACCCAGTAACACAGACACACACTGACACCAAGTAGCAAAGACATGCACTGACACCCAGTAACAAAGACATACACTGACACCAAGTCACAAAGACATATACTGATACCAAGTCACAAAGACATACACTGACACCCAGTAACACAGACACACACGGACACCAAGTAACAAAGTCACACACTTACACCAAGTAACACAGACACACACTGACACCCAGTAACACAAACAAACACACTGACACCCAGTAACACAGACACACACTGACACCAAGTAACACAGACACACACTGACACCCAGTAACAAAGACATACACTGATACCCAGTAACACAGACACACACTTACACCAACTAACAAAGACATACACTTACACCAAGTATTTTGACATACACTGACACCAAGTCACAAAGACATACACTGATACCCAGTAACACAGCCATACACTGATACCAAGTCACAAAGACATACACTGATATCCAGTAACATAGACACACACTGACACCCAGTAACAAAGACATACACTGACACCAAGTAACAAAGACATACGCTTACACCAAGTAACAAAGACAGACAATTACACCAAGTAACAAAGACATACACTTACACCAAGTATTTTGACATACACTGACACCAAGTAACAAAGACATGCACTGATACCCAGTAACACAGACACACACTTACACCAAGTAACAAAGACAGACACTGATACCCAGTAACACAGACACACACTTACACCAAGTAACAAATTCACACACTTACACCAAGTAACACAGACACACACTGACACCCAGTAACACAAACAAACACACTGACACCCAGTAACACAGACACACACTGACACCAAGTAACACAGACACACACTGACACCCAGTAACACAGACACACACTGACACCAAGTAACACAGACACACACTGACACCCAGTCAAAAAGACATACACTGATACCAAGTCACAAAGACATACACTGATACCCAGGAACACAGACACACACTGACACCAAGTAACACAGACACACACTTACACCAAGTAACAAAGACATACACTGACACCAAGTCACAAGGACATACACTGATACCAAGTCACACAGTCACACACTTACACAAAGTAACACAGACACACACTGACACCCAGTAACACAAACAAACACATTGACACCCAGTAACACAGACACACACTGACACCAAGTAACAAAGACATGCACTGACACCCAGTAACACAGACACACACTGACACCAAGTAACACAGACACACACTGACACCCAGTAACAAAGACATACACTGATACCCAGAACACAGACACACACTTACACCAAGTAACAAAGACATACACTTACACCAAGTATTTTGACATATACTGACACCAAGTCAAAAAGAAATACACTGATACCAAGTCACAAAGACATACACTGACACCCAGTAACACAAACAAACACACTGACACCCAGTAACACAGACACACACTGGGCGGCACAGTGGCGCGTTGGTTAGCACGGCAGCCTCACAGCTCCAGGGACCCGGGTTCGATTCTGGGTACTGCCTGTGCGGAGTTTGCAAGTTCTCCCTGTGTCTGCGTGGGTTTCCTCCGGGTGCTCCGGTTTCCTCCCACATGCCAAAGACTTGCAGTTTGGTAGGTTAATTGGCCATTATAAATTGCCCCTAGTATAGGTAGTTGGTAGGGAAATGTATAGGGACCGGTGGGGATGAGATTGGAATCCGGGATTAGTGTAGGAATTGTATAAATGGGTTGTTGATGGTCGGCACAGACACGGTGGCCCGAAGGGCCAGTTTAAGTGCTGTATCTCTAAACTAAACTAAATACTGACACCCAGTAACACAAACAAACACACACTGACACCCAGTAACACAGAGAAACACTGATACACAGTAACAAAGACATACACTGAAACCAAGTCACAAGGACATACACTGATACCAAGTCACAAAGACATACACTGATACCCAGGAACACTTACACCAAGTAACAAAGACATACACTGACACCAAGTCACAAAGACATACACTGATACCCAGGAACACAGACACACACTGACACCAAGTAACAAAGACATACACTGACACCCAGTAACAAAGACATACACTGACACCCAGTAACACAGACATACACTGATACCAAGTCACAAAGTCACACACTTACACAAAGTAACACAGACACACACTGACACCCAGTAACACAAACAAACACATTGACACCCAGTAACACAGACACACACTGACACCAAGTAACAAAGACATGCACTGACACCCAGTAACAAAGACATACACTGACACCAAGTCACAAAGACATACACTGATACCCAGTAACACAGACATACACTGACACCCAGTAACACAGACACACACTGACACCAAGTAACACAGACACACACTGACACCCAGTAACAAAGACATACACTGATACCCAGTAACACAGACACACACTTACACCAAGTAACAAAGACATACACTTACACCAAGTATTTTGACATACACTGACACCAAGTCAAAAAGACATACACTGATACCAAGTCACAAAGACATACACTGACACCCAGTAACACAAACAAACATACTGACACCCAGTAACACAGACACACACTGGGCGGCACAGTGGCGCGTTGGTTAGCACCGCAGCCTCACAGCTCCAGGGACCCGGGTTCGATTCTGGGTACTGCCTGTGCGGAGTTTGCAAGTTCTCCCTGTGTCTGCGTGGGTTTCCTCCGGGTGCTCCGGTTTCCTCCCACATGCCAAAGACTTGCAGTTTGGTAGGTTAATTGGCCATTATAAATTGCCCCTAGTATAGGTAGTTGGTAGGGAAATGTATAGGGACCGGTGGGGATGAGATTGGAATCCGGGATTAGTGTAGGAATTGTATAAATGGGTTGTTGATGGTCGGCACAGACTCGGTGGCCCGAAGGGCCAGTTTAAGTGCTGTATCTCTAAACTAAACTAAATACTGACACCCAGTAACACAAACAAACACACACTGACACCCAGTAACACAGAGAAACACTGATACACAGTAACAAAGACATACACTGAAACCAAGTCACAAGGACATACACTGATACCAAGTCACAAAGTCACACACTTACACCAAGTAACACAGACACACACTGACACCCAGTAACACAAACAAACACACACTGACACCCATAACACAGAGAAACACTGATACACAGTAACAAAGACATACACTGGAACCAAGTCACAAGGACATACACTGATACCAAGTCACAAAGACATACACTGTTCCCCAGGAACACAGACACACACTGACACCCAGTAACACAAACAAACACATTGACACCCAGTAACACAGACACACACTGACACCAAGTAACAAAGACATGCACTGACACCCAGTAACACAGACACACACTGACACCAAGTAACACAGACACACACTGACACCCAGTAACAAAGACATACACTGATACCCAGTAACACAGACACACACTTACACCAAGTAACAAAGACATACACTTACACCAAGTATTTTGACATATACTGACACCAAGTCAAAAAGAAATACACTGATACCAAGTCACAAAGACATACACTGACACCCAGTAACACAAACAAACACACTGACACCCAGTAACACAGACACACACTGGGCGGCACAGTGGCGCGTTGGTTAGCACGGCAGCCTCACAGCTCCAGGGACCCGGGTTCGATTCTGGGTACTGCCTGTGCGGAGTTTGCAAGTTCTCCCTGTGTCTGCGTGGGTTTCCTCCGGGTGCTCCGGTTTCCTCCCACATGCCAAAGACTTGCAGTTTGGTAGGTTAATTGGCCATTATAAATTGCCCCTAGTATAGGTAGTTGGTAGGGAAATGTATAGGGACCGGTGGGGATGAGATTGGAATCCGGGATTAGTGTAGGAATTGTATAAATGGGTTGTTGATGGACGGCACAGACACGGTGGCCCGAAGGGCCAGTTTAAGTGCTGTATCTCTAAACTAAACTAAATACTGACACCCAGTAACACAAACAAACACACACTGACACCCAGTAACACAGAGAAACACTGATACACAGTAACAAAGACATACACTGAAACCAAGTCACAAGGACATACACTGATACCAAGTCACAAAGACATACACTGATACCCAGGAACACTTACACCAAGTAACAAAGACATACACTGACACCAAGTCACAAAGACATACACTGATACCCAGGAACACAGACACACACTGACAGCGAGTAAAACAGACACACACTGACACCAAGTAACAAAGACATACACTGACACCCAGTAACAAAGACATACACTGACACCCAGTAACACAGACATACACTGATACCAAGTCACAAAGTCACACACTTACACAAAGTAACACAGACACACACTGACACCCAGTAACACAAACAAACACATTGACACCCAGTAACACAGACACACACTGACACCAAGTAACAAAGACATGCACTGACACCCAGTAACAAAGACATACACTGACACCAAGTCACAAAGACATACACTGATACCCAGTAACACAGACATACACTGACACCCAGTAACACAGACACACACTGACACCAAGTAACACAGACACACACTGACACCCAGTAACAAAGACATACACTGATACCCAGTAACACAGACACACACTTACACCAAGTAACAAAGACATACACTTACACCAAGTATTTTGACATACACTGACACCAAGTCAAAAAGACATACACTGATACCAAGTCACAAAGACATACACTGACACCCAGTAACAAAGACATGCACTGACACCCAGTAACACGGACACTCACTGGGCGGCACAGTGGCGCAGTGGTTAGCACTGCAGCCTCACAGCTCCAGGGACCCGGTTTCGATTCTGGGTACTGCCTGTGCGGAGTTTGCAAGTTCTCCCTGTGTCTGCGTGGGTTTCCTCCGGGTGCTCCGGTTTCCTCCCACATGCCAAAGACTTGCAGTTTGATAGATTAATTGGCCATTATAAATTGCCCCTAGTATAGGTAGTTGGTAGGGAAATGTATAGGGACCGGTGGGGATGAGATTGGAATCCGGGATTAGTGTAGGAATTGTATAAATGGGTTGTTGATGGTCGGCACAGTCTCGGTGGCCCGAAGGGACAGTTTAAGTGCTGTATCTCTAAACTAAACTAAATACTGACACCCAAAAACACAAACAAACACAAATTGACACCCAGTAACACAGAGAAACACTGATACACAGTAACAAAGACATACACTGAAACCAAGTCACAAGGACATACACTGATACCAAGTCACAAAGACATACACTGATACCCAGGAACACTTACACCAAGTAACAAAGACATACACTGACACCAAGTCACAAGGACATACACTGATACCAAGTCACAAAGACATACACTGATACCCAGTAACACAGACACACACTGACACCAAGTAACACAGACACACACTGACACCAAGTAACAAAGACATACACTGACACCCAGTAACAAAGACATACACTGACACCCAGTAACACGGACACCAAGTAACAAAGTCACACACTTACACCAAGTAACACAGACACACACTGACACCCAGTAACACAAACAAACACACACTGACACCCAGTAACACAGAGAAACACTGATACACAGTAACAAAGACATACACTGAAACCAAGTCACAAGGACATACACTGATACCAAGTCACAAAGACATACACTGATACCCAGGAACACTTACACCAAGTAACAAAGACATACACTGACACCAAGTAACAAAGACATACACTGACACCAAGTCACAAGGACATACACTGATACCAAGTCACAAAGACATACACTGATACCCAGGAACACAGACACACACTTACACCAAGTAACAAAGACATACACTGACACCAAGTCACAAGGACATACACTGATACCAAGTCACAAAGTCACACACTTACACCAAGTAACACAGACACATACTGACACCCAGTAACACAAACAAACACATTGACACCCAGTAACACAGACACACACTGACACCAAGTAACAAAGACATGCACTGACACCAGTAACAAAGACATACACTGACACCAAGTCACAAAGACATACACTGATACCAAGTAACAAAGACATACGCTAACACCAAGTAACAAAGACAGACAATTACACCAAGTAACAAAGACATACACTTACACCAAGTATTTTGACATACACTGACACCAAGTAACAAAGACATGCACTGATACCCAGTAACACAGACACACACTTACACCAAGTAACAAAGACAGACACTGATACCCAGTAACACAGACACACACTTACACCAAGTAACAAATTCACACACTTACACCAAGTAACACAGACACACACTGACACCCAGTAACACAAACAAACACACTGACACCCAGTAACAAAGACATACACTGACACCCAGTAACACAGACACACACGGACACCAAGTAACAAAGTCACACACTTACACCAAGTAACACAGACACACACTGACACCCAGTAACACAAACAAACAGACTGACACCCAGTAACAAAGACATACACTGACATCCAGTTAGACAGACACACACGGACACCAAGTAACAAATTCACACACTTACACCAAGTAACACAGACACACACTGACACCCAGTAACACAAACAAACACATTGACACCCAGTAACACAGACACACACTGACACCAAGTAGCAAAGACATGCACAGACACCCAGTAACAAAGACATACACTGACACCAAGTCACAAAGACATATACTGATACCAAGTCACAAAGACATACACTGACACCCAGTAACACAAACACACACGGACACCAAGTAACAAAGTCACGCACTTACACCAAGTAACACAGACACACACTGACACCCAGTAACACAAACAAACACACTGACACCCAGTAACACAGACACACACTGACACCAAGTAACACAGACACACACTGACACCCAGTAACAAAGACATACACTGATACCCAGTAACACAGACACACACTTACACCAAGTAACAAAGACAGACACTGATACCCAGTAACACAGACACACACTTACACCAAGTAACAAAGTCACACAATTACACCAAGTAACACAGACACACACTGACACCCAGTAACACAAACAAACACACTGACACCCAGTAACAAAGACATACACTGACACCCAGTAACACAGACACACACGGACACCAAGTAACAAAGTCACACACTTACACCAAGTAACACAGACACACACTGACACCCAGTAACACAAACAAACACACTGACACCCAGTAACAAAGACATACACTGACACCCAGTAACACAGACACACACGGACACCAAGTAACAAAGTCACACACTTACACCAAGTAACACAGACACACACTGACACCCAGAAACACAAACAAACACATTGACACCCAGTAACACAGACACACACTGACACCAAGTAACAAAGACATGCACTGACACCCAGTAACAAAGACATACACTGACACCAAGTCACAAAGACATACACTGATACCAAGTCACAAAGACATACACTGATACCCAGTAACACAGACATACACTGACACCCAGTAACACAGACACACACTGACACCAAGTAACACAGCCACACACTGACACCCAGTAACAAAGACATACACTGATACCCAGTAACACAGACACACACTTACACCAAGTAACAAAGACATACACTTACACCAAGTATTTTGACATACACTGACACCAAGTCAAAAAGACATACACTGATACCAAGTCACAAAGACATACACTGATACCCAGTAACACAGACACACACTTACACCAAGTAACAAAGACAGACACTGATACCCAGTAACACAGACACACACTTACACCAAGTAACAAAGTCACACACTTACACCAAGTAACACAGACACACACTGACACCCAGTAACACAAACAAACACACTGACACCCAGTAACAAAGACATACACTGACACCCAGTAACACAGACACACACGGACACCAAGTAACAAAGTCACACACTTACACCAAGTAACACAGACACACACTGACACCCAGTAACACAAACAAACACACTGACACCCAGTAACAAAGACATACACTGACACCCAGTAACACAGACACACACGGACACCAAGTAACAAAGTCACACACTTACACCAAGTAACACAGACACACACTGACACCCAGTAACACAAACAAACACATTGACACCCAGTAACACAGACACACACTGACACCAAGTAACAAAGACATGCACTGACACCCAGTAACAAAGACATACACTGATACCAAGTCACAAAGACATACACTGATACCCAGTAACACAGACATACACTGACACCCAGTAACACAGACACACACTGACACCAAGTAACACAGACACACACTGACACCCAGTAACAAAGACATACACTGATACCCAGTAACACAGACACACACTTACACCAAGTAACAAAGACATACACTTACACCAAGTATTTTGACATACACTGACACCAAGTCACAAAGACATACACTGATACCAAGTCACAAAGACATACACTGATACCCAGTAACATAGACACACACTGACACCCAGTAACAAAGACATACACTAACACCAAGTAACAAAGACATACGCTTACACCAAGTAACAAAGACAGACAATTACACCAAGTAACAAAGACATACACTTACACCAAGTATTTTGACATACACTGACACCAAATAACAAAGACATGCACTGACACCCAGTAACACAGACACACACTTACACCAAGTAACAAAGTCACACACTTACACCAAGTAACACAGACACACACTGACACCCAGTAACACAAACAAACACACTGACACCCAGTAACACAAACAAACACATTGACACCCAGTAACACAGACACACACTGACACCAAGTAACAAAGACATGCACTGACACCCAGTAACAAAGACATACACTGACACCAAGTCACAAAGACATACACTGATACCAAGTCACAAAGACATACACTGATACCCAGTAACACAGACATACACTGACACCCAGTAACACAGACACACACTGACACCAAGTAACACAGCCACACACTGACACCCAGTAACAAAGACATACACTGATACCCAGTAACACAGACACACACTTACACCAAGTAACAAAGACATACACTTACACCAAGAATTTTGACATACACTGGCACCAAGTCAAAAAGACATACACTGATACCAAGTCACAAAGACATACACTGATACCCAGTAACACAGACACACACTTACACCAAGTAACAAAGACAGACACTGATACCCAGTAACACAGACACACACTTACACCAAGTAACAAAGTCACACACTTACACCAAGTAACACAGACACACACTGACACCCAGTAACACAAACAAACACACTGACACCCAGTAACAATTACATACACTGACACCCAGTAACACAGACGCACACGGACACCAAGTAACAAAGTCACACACTTACACCAAGTAACACAGACACACACTGACACCCAGTAACACAAACAAACACACTGACACCAAGTAACAAAGACATACACTGACACCCAGTAACACAGACACACACGGACACCAAGTAACAAAGTCACACACTTACACCAAGTAACACAGACACACACTGACACCCAGTAACACAAACAAACACATTGACACCCAGTAACACAGACACACACTGACACCAAGTAACAAAGACATGCACTGACACCCAGTAACAAAGACATACACTGATACCAAGTCACAAAGACATACACTGATACCCAGTAACACAGACATACACTGACACCCAGTAACACAGACACACACTGACACCAAGTAACACAGACACACACTGACACCCAGTAACAAAGACATACACTGATACCCAGTAACACAGACACACACTTACACCAAGTAACAAAGACATACACTTACACCAAGTATTTTGACATACACTGACACCAAGTCACAAAGACATACACTGATACCAAGTCACAAAGACATACACTGATACCCAGTAACATAGACACACACTGACACCCAGTAACAAAGACATACACTAACACCAAGTAACAAAGACATACGCTTACACCAAGTAACAAAGACAGACAATTACACCAAGTAACAAAGACATACACTTACACCAAGTATTTTGACATACACTGACACCAAATAACAAAGACATGCACTGATACCCAGTAACACAGACACACACTTACACCAAGTAACAAAGTCACACACTTACACCAAGTAACACAGACACACACTGACACCCAGTAACACAAACAAACACACTGACACCCAGTAACACAAACAAACACATTGACACCCAGTAACACAGACACACACTGACACCAAGTAACAAAGACATGCACTGACACCCAGTAACAAAGACATACACTGACACCAAGTCACAAAGACATACACTGATACCAAGTCACAAAGACATACACTGATACCCAGTAACACAGACATACACTGACACCCAGTAACACAGACACACACTGACACCAAGTAACACAGCCACACACTGACACCCAGTAACAAAGACATACACTGATACCCAGTAACACAGACACACACTTACATCAAGTAACAAAGACATACACTTACACCAAGTATTTTGACATACACTGACACCAAGTCAAAAAGACATACACTGATACCAAGTCACAAAGACATACACTGATACCCAGTAACATAGACACACACTGACACCCAGTAACAAAGACATACACTAACACCAAGTAACAAAGACATACGCTTACACCAAGTAACAAAGACAGACAATTACACCAAGTAACAAAGACATACACTTACACCAAGTATTTTGACATACACTGACACCAAGTAACAAAGACATGCACTGATACCCAGTAACACAGACACACACTTACACCAAGTAACAAAGACAGACACTGATACCCAGTAACACAGACACACACTTACACCAAGTAACAAATTCACACACTTACACCAAGTAACACAGACACACACTGACACCCAGTAACAAAAACAAACGCACTGACACCCAGTAACAAAGACATACACTGACACCCAGTAACACAGACACACACGGACACCAAGTAACAAAGTCACACACTTACACCAAGTAACACAGACACACACTGACAGCCAGTAACACAAACAAACACACTGACACCCAGTAACAAAGACATACACTGACACCCAGTAACACAGACACACACGGACACCAAGTAACAAAGTCACACACTTACACCAAGTAACACAGACACACACTGACACCCAGTAACACAAACAAACACATTGACACCCAGTAACACAGACACACACTGACACCAAGTAGCAAAGACATGCACTGACACCCAGTAACAAAGACATACACTGACACCAAGTCACAAAGACATATACTGATACCAAGTCACAAAGACATACACTGACACCCAGTAACACAGACACACACGGACACCAAGTAACAAAGTCACACACTTACACCAAGTAACACAGACACACACTGACACCCAGTAACACAAACAAACACACTGACACCCAGTAACACAGACACACACTGACACCAAGTAACACAGACACACACTGACACCCAGTAACAAAGACATACACTGATACCCAGTAACACAGACACACACTGACACCCAGTAACACAAACAAACACATTGACACCCAGTAACACAGACACACACTGACACCAAGTAGCAAAGACATGCACTGACACCCAGTAACAAAGACATACATTGACAGCAAGTCACACAGACACACACTTACACCAAGTAACAAAGACAGACACTGATACCCAGTAACACAGACACACACTTACACCAAGTAACAAATTCACACACTTACACCAAGTAACACAGACACACACTGACACCCAGTAACACAAACAAACACACTGACACCCAGTAACAAAGACATACACTGACACCCAGTAACACAGACACACACGGACACCAAGTAACAAAGTCACACACTTACACCAAGTAACACAGACACACACTGACACCCAGTAACACAAACAAACACACTGACACCCAGTAACAAAGACATACACTGACACCCAGTAACACAGACACACACGGACACCAAGTAACAAAGTCACACACTTACACCAAGTAACACAGACACACACTGACAGACAGTAACACAAACAAACACATTGACACCCAGTAACACAGACACAAACTGACACCATGTAGCAAAGACATGCACTGACACCCAGTAACAAAGACATACACTGACACCAAGTCACAAAGACATATACTGATACCAGGTCACAAAGACATACACTGACACCCAGTAACACAGACACACACGGACACCAAGTAACAAAGTCACACACTTACACCAAGTAACACAGACACACACTGACACCCAGTAACACAAACAAACACACTGACACCCAGTAACACAGACACACACTGACACCAAGTAACACAGACACACACTGACACCCAGTAACAAAGACTTACACTGATACCCAGTAACACAGACACACACTTACACCAACTAACAAAGACATACACTTACACCAAATATTTTGACATACACTGACACCAAGTCACAAAGACATACACTGATACCCAGTAACACAGCCATACACTGATACCAAGTCACAAAGACATACACTGATACCCAGTAACATAGACACACACTGACACCCAGTAACAAAGACATACACTGACACCAAGTAACAAAGACATACGCTTACACCAAGTAAAAAAGACAGACAATTACACCAAGTAACAAAGACATACACTTGCACCAATTATTTTGACATACACTGACACCAAGTAACAAAGACATACACTGATACCCAGTAACACAGACACACACTTACACCAAGTAACAAAGACAGACACTGATACCCAGTAACACAGACACACACTTACACCAAGTAACAAAGTCACACACTTACACCAAGTAACACAGACACACACTGACACCCAGTAACACAAACAAACACACTGACACCCAGTAACACAGACACACACTGGGCGGCACAGTGGCGCAGTGGTTAGCACCGCAGCCTCACAGCTCCAGGGACCCGGGTTCGATTCTGGGTACTGCCTGTGCGCAGTTTGCAAGTTCTCCCTGTGTCTGCGTGGGTTTCCTCCCACATGCCAAAGACTTGCAGTTTGGTAGGTTAATTGGCCATTATAAATTGCCCCTAGTATAGGTAGTTGGTAGGGAAATGTATAGGGACCGGTGGGGATGAGATTGGAATCCGTGATTAGTGTAGGAATTGTATAAATGGGTTGTTGATGGTCGGCACAGACTCGGTGGCCCGAAGGGCCAGTTTAAGTGCTGTATCTCTAAACTAAACTAAATACTGACACCCAGTAACACAAACAAACACACACTGACACCCAGTAACACAGAGAAACACTGATACACAGTAACAAAGACATACACTGAAACCAAGTCACAAGGACATACACTGATACCAATTCACAAAGACATACACTGATACCCAGGAACACAGACACACACTGACACCAAGTAACACAGACACACACTGACACCAAGTAACAAAGACATACACTGACACCCAGTAACAAAAACATACACTGACACCCAGTAACACAGAGACACACGGACACCAAGTAACAAAGTCACACACTTACACCAAGTAACAAAGACATACACTGACACCCAGTAACACAGAGACACACGGACACCAAGTAACAAAGACACACACTGACACCAAGTAACAAAGTCATACACTGACACCAAGTAACAAAGACATGCACTGACACCAAGTCACAAAGACATACACTGACACCAAGGAACAAAGACATACAGTGATACCCAGTAACACAGACACACACATACACCAAGTAACAAAGACATACACTGATACCCAGTATCACAGACACACACTTACACCAAGTAACAAAGACATACACTGACAGCAAGTAACAAAGACATACACTTACCCCAAGTAACAAAGACATACCCTGACACCAAGTAACAAAGACATACACTGACACCAAGACACAAAGACATACATTGACACACAGTAACACAGACACACACTGACACCAAGTAACAAAGACATACACTGACACCAAGTAACAAAGTCATACACTGACACCAAGTAACAAAGACATACACTGACACCAAGTCACAAAGACATACACTGACACCAAGTAACAAAGACATACACTGATCCACAGTAACACAGACACACACTTACACCAGGTAACAATGACATACACTGACAACAAGTAACAAAGACATCCACTGATACCCAGTAACACAGACACAAACTTACACCAAGTAACAAAGACATACACTGATACCCAGTAACACAGACACACTCTTACACCAAGTAACAAAGACATACACTTACACCAAGTAACAAAGACATACACTGACACCAAGTCACAAAGACATGCACTGACACCCAGTAACAAAGAAATACACTGACACCAAGTAACAAAGACATACACTGACACCAAGTAACAAAGACATACACTGATACCCAGCAACACAGACACACACTTACACGAAGTAACAAAGACATACACTGACACCAAGTCACAAAGACATACACTGACACCTAGGAACAAAGACATACAGTGATACCCAGTAACACAGACACACACATACACCAAGTAACAAAGACATACACTGACACCAAGTAACAAAGACATACACTTACGCCAAGTAACAAAGACATACCCTGACACCAAGTAACAAAGACATGCACTGACACCAAGTAACAAAGACATACACTGATCCACAGTAACACAGACACACACTTACACCAAGTAACAAAGACATACACTGACAACAAGTAACAAAGACATACACTGATACCCAGTAACAAAGACATACACTTACACCAAGTAACAAAGACATCTACTGACACCAAGTAACAAAGACATCCACTGATACCCAGTAACACAGACACACACTTACACCAAGTAACAAAGACATACACTGATACGCTGTAACACAGACACACTCTTACACAAAGTAACACAGACACACTCTTACACCAAGTAACAAAGACATACACTGACACCAAGTAACAAAGACATACACTGACACCAAGTCACAAAGACATGCACTGACACCCAGTAACAAAGAAATACACTGACACCAAGTAACAAAGACATACACTGACACCAAGTAACAAAGACATACACTGATACCCAGCAACACAGACACACACTTACACCAAGTAACAAAGACATACACTGACACCAAGGAACAAAGTCATACACTGACACCAAGTCACAAAGACATACACTGACACCAAGGAACAAAGACATACAGTGATACCCAGTAACACAGACACACACATACACCAAGTAACAAAGGCATACACTGACACCAAGTCACAAAGACATACACTGACACCAAGGAACAAAGACATACTGTGATACCCAGTAACACAGACACACACATACACCAAGTAACAAAGACATACACTGACACCAAGTAACAAAGACATACACTTACACCAAGTAACAAAGACATACACTGACACCGAGTAACAAAGACATACACCGACACCAAGTAACAACGGCATACACTTACACCAAGTAACAAAGACATACACTGATACCCAGTAACTCAGACACACACTTACACCAAGTAACAAAGACATACACTGACACCAAGTAACAAAGTCATACACTGACACCAAGTAACAAAGACATACACTGACACCAAGTCACAAAGACATACACTGACACCAAGGAACAAATACATACAGTGATACCCAGTAACACAGACACACACATACACCAAGTAACAAAGACAAACACTGACACCAAGTAACAAAGACATACACTTACACCAAGTAACACTGACACACACTTACACCAAGTAACAAAGACATACACTGACACCAAGTTAGAAAGACATACACTGATACCCAGTAACACAGACACACACTTACAACAAGTAACAAAGACATACACTTACACCAAGTAACAAAGACATACACTTACCCCAAGTAACAAAGACATACCCCGACACCAAGTAACAAAGTCATACACTGACACCAAGTAACAAAGACATACACTGACACCAAGTCACAAAGACATACACTGACACCAAGTAACAAAGACATACACTGATCCACAGTAACACAGACACACACTTACACCAAGTAACAAAGACATACACTGACAACAAGTAACAAAGACATACACTGATACCCAGTAACAAATACATACACTTACACAAAGTAACAAAGACATGCAATGACACCAAGTAACAAAGACATCCACTGATACCCAGTAACACAGACACACACTTACACCAAGTAACAAAGACATACACTGATACCCAGTAACACAGACACACTCTTACACCAAGTAACAAAGACATACACTTACACCAAGTAACAAAGACATACACTGACACCAAGTCACAAAGACATGCACTGACACCCAGTAACAAAGAAATACACTGACACCAAGTAACAAAGACATACACTGACAACAAGTAACAAAGACATACACTGATACCCAGTAACAAAGACATACACTTACACCAAGTAACAAAGACATGCACTGACACCAAGTAACAAAGACATCCACTGATACCCAGTAACACAGGCACACACTTACACCAAGTAACAAAGACATACACTGATACCCAGTAACACAGACACACTCTTACACCAAGTAACAAAGACATACACTTACACCAAGTAACAAAGACATACACTGACACCAAGTCACAAAGACATGCACTGACACCCAGTAACAAAGAAATACACTGACACCAAGTAACAAAGACATACACTGACACCAAGTAACAAAGACATACACTGATACCCAGCAACACAGACACACACTTACACGAAGTAACAAAGACATACACTGACACCAAGTCACAAAGACATACACTGACACCTAGGAACAAAGACATACAGTGATACCCAGTAACACAGACACACACATACACCAAGTAACAAAGACATACACTGACACCAAGTAACAAAGACATACACTTACGCCAAGTAACAAAGACATACCCTGACACCAAGTAACAAAGACATACACTGACACCAAGACACAAAGACATACACTGACACACAGTAACAAAGAAATACACTGACACCTAGTAACTAAGACATACACTGACATCAAGTAACAAAGTCATACACTGACACCAAGTAACAAAGATATACACTTACACCAAGTAACAAAGACATGCACTGACACCAAGTAACAAAGACATACACTGATCCACAGTAACACAGACACACACTTACACCAAGTAACAAAGACATACACTGACAACAAGTAACAAAGACATACACTGATACCCAGTAACAAAGACATACACTTACACCAAGTAACAAAGACATGCACTGACACCAAGTAACAAAGACATCCACTGATACCCAGTAACACAGACACACACTTACACCAAGTAACAAAGGCATACACTGATACGCTGTAACACAGACACACTCTTACACAAAGTAACACAGACACACTCTTACACCAAGTAACAAAGACATACACTGACATCAAGTAACAAAGACATACACTGACACCAAGTCACAAAGACATGCACTGACACCCAGTAACAAAGAAATACACTGACACCAAGTAACAAAGACATACACTGATACCCAGCAACACAGACACACACTTACACCAAGTAACAAAGACATACACTGACACCAAGGAACAAAGTCATACACTGACACCAATTCACAAAGACATACACTGACACCAAGGAACAAAGACATACAGTGATACCCAGTAACACAGACACACACATACACCAAGTAACAAAGGCATACACTGACACCAAGTCACAAAGACATACACTGACACCAAGGAACAAAGACATACTGTGATACCCAGTAACACAGACACACACATACACCAAGTAACAAAGACATACACTGACACCAAGTAACAAAGACATACACTTACACCAAGTAACAAAGACATACACTGACACCGAGTAACAAAGACATACACCGACACCAAGTAACAACGGCATACACTTACACCAAGTAACAAAGACATACACTGATACCCAGTAACTCAGACACACACTTACACCAAGTAACAAAGACATACACTGACACCAAGTAACAAAGTCATACACTGACACCAAGTAACAAAGACATACACTGACACCAAGTCACAAAGACATACACTGACACCAAGGAACAAATACATACAGTGATACCCAGTAACACAGACACACACATACACCAAGTAACAAAGACAAACACTGACACCAAGTAACAAAGACATACACTTACACCAAGTAACACTGACACACACTTACACCAAGTAACAAAGACATACACTGACACCAAGTTAGAAAGACATACACTGATACCCAGTAACACAGACACACACTTACAACAAGTAACAAAGACATACACTTACACCAAGTAACAAAGACATACACTTACCCCAAGTAACAAAGACATACCCCGACACCAAGTAACAAAGTCATACACTGACACCAAGTAACAAAGACATACACTGACACCAAGTCACAAAGACATACACTGACACCAAGTAACAAAGACATACACTGATCCACAGTAACACAGACACACACTTACACCAAGTAACAAAGACATACACTGACAACAAGTAACAAAGACATACACTGATACCCAGTAACAAAGACATACACTTACACCAAGTAACAAAGACATGCAATGACACCAAGTAACAAAGACATCCACTGATACCCAGTAACACAGACACACACTTACACCAAGTAACAAAGACATACACTGATACCCAGTAACACAGACACACTCTTACACCAAGTAACAAAGACATACACTTACACCAAGTAACAAAGACATACACTGACACCAAGTCACAAAGACATGCACTGACACCCAGTAACAAAGAAATACACTGACACCAAGTAACAAAGACATACACTGACACCAAGTAACAAAGACATACACTGATACCCAGCAACACAGACACACACTTACACGAAGTAACAAAGACATACACTGACACCAAGTCACAAAGACATACACTGACACCTAGGAACAAAGACATACAGTGATACCCAGTAACACAGACACACACATACACCAAGTAACAAAGACATACACTGACACCAAGTAACAAAGACATACACTTACGCCAAGTAACAAAGACATACCCTGACACCAAGTAACAAAGACATACACTGACACCAAGACACAAAGACATACACTGACACACAGTAACAAAGAAATACACTGACACCTAGTAACAAAGACATACACTGACATCAAGTAACAAAGTCATACACTGACACCAAGTAACAAAGATATACACTTACACCAAGTAACAAAGACATGCACTGACACCAAGTAACAAAGACATACACTGATCCACAGTAACACAGACACACACTTACACCAAGTAACAAATACATACACTGACAACAAGTAACAAAGACATACACTGATACCCAGTAACAAAGACATACACTTACACCAAGTAAGAAAGACATGCACTGACACCAAGTAACAAAGACATCCACTGATACCCAGTAACACAGAAACACACTTACACCAAGTAACAAATACATACACTGATACGCTGTAACACAGACCCTCTCTTACACAAAGTAACACAGACACACTCTTACACCAAGTAACAAAGACATACACTGACACCAAGTAACAAAGACATACACTGACACCAAGTCACAAAGACATGCACTGACACCCAGTAACAAAGAAATACACTGACACCAAGTAACAAAGACATACACTGACACCAAGTAACAAAGACATACACTGATACCCAGCAACACAGACACACACTTACACCAAGTAACACAGACACACACATACACCAAGTAACAAAGGCATACACTGACACCAAGTCACAAAGACATACACTGACACCAAGGAACAAAGACATACAGTGATACCCAGTAACACAGACACACACATACACCAAGTAACAAAGACATACACTGACACCAAGTAACAAAGACATACACTTACACCAAGTAACAAAGACATACACTGACACCGAGTAACAAAGACATACACCGACACCAAGTAACAACGGCATAAACTTACACCAATTAACAAAGACATACACTGATACCCAGTAACTCAGACACACACTTACACCAAGTAACAAAGACATACACTGACACCAAGTAACAAAGTCATACACTGACACCAAGTAACAAAGACATACACTGACACCAAGTCACAAAGACATACACTGACACCAAGGAACAAATACATACAGTGATACCCAGTAACACAGACACACACTGATCCACAGTAACACAGACACACACTTACACCAAGTAACAAAGACATACACTGACAACAAGTAACAAAGACATACACTGATACCCAGTAACAAAGACATACACTCACACCAAGTAACAAAGACATGCACTGACACCAAGTAACAAAGACATCCACTGATACCCAGTAACACAGACACACACTTACACCAAGTAACAAAGACATGCACTGATACCCAGTAACACAGACACACTCTTACACCAAGTAACAAAGACATACACTTACACCAAGTTACAAAGACATACACTGACACCAAGTCACAAAGACATGCACTGACACCCAGTAACAAAGAAATACACTGACACCAAGTAACAAAGACATACACTGACACCAAGTCACAAAGTCATACACTGACACCAAGCAACAAAGATATACACTTACACCACGTAACAAAGACATGCACTGACACCAAGTAACAAAGACATCCACTGACACCAAGTAACAAAGGCATCCACTGATACCCAGTAACACAGACACACACTGACACCAAGTAACAAAGACATACACTTACACCAAGTAACAAAGACATACACTGACACCGAGTAACAAAGACATACACTGACACCAAGTAACAAAGACGTACAATTACACCAAGTAACAAAGACATACACTGATACCCAGTAACACAGACACACACTTACACCAAGTAACAAAGACATACACTGACACCAAGTAACAAAGTCATACACTGACACCAAGTAACAAAGACATACACTGACACCAAGTCACAAAGACATACACTGACACCAAGGAACAAAGACAAACAGTGATACCCAGTAACAGAGACACACACATACACCAAGTAACACAGACATACACTGACACCAAGTAACAAAGACATACACTTACACCAAGTAACACAGACACACACTTACATCAAGGAACAAAGACAAACACTGACACCAAGTAACAAAGACATACACTGATACCCAGTAACACAGACACACACTTACAACAAGTAACAAAGACATACACTTACCCCAAGTAACAAAGACATACCCTGACACCAAGTGACAAAGAAAGACACTGACACCAAGACACAAAGACATACACTGACACACAGTAACAAAGAAATACACTGACACCTAGTAACAAAGACATACACTGACATCAAGTAACAAAGTCATACACTGACACCAAGTAACAAAGATATACACTTACACCAAGTAACAAAGACATGCACTGACACCAAGTAACAAAGACATACACTGATCCACAGTAACACAGACACACACTTACACCAAGTAACAAAGACATACACTGACAACAAGTAACAAAGACATACACTGATACCCAGTAACAAAGACATACACCTAAACCAAGTAACAAAGACATGCACTGACACCAAGTAACAAAGACATCCACTGATACCCAGTAACACAGGCACACACTTACACCAAGTAACAAAGACATACACTGATACCCAGTAACACAGACACACTCTTACACCAAGTAACAAAGACATACACTTACACGAAGTAACAAAGACATACACTGACACCAAGTCAGAAAGACATGCACTGACACCCAGTAACAAAGAAATACACTGACACCAAGTAACAAAGACATACACTGACACCAAGTAACAAAGACATACACTGATACCCAGCAACACAGACACACACTTACACAAAGTTCCAAAGACATACACTGACACCAAGTAACAAAGTCATACACTGACACCAAGTAACAAAGACATACACTGACACCAAGTCACAAAGACATACACTGACACCAAGGATCAAAGACATGCAGTGATACCCAGTAACACAGACACACACATACACCAAGTAACAAAGACATACACTGACACCAAGTAACAAAGACATACACTTACCCCAAGTAACAAAGACATACCCTGACACCAAGTAACAAAGACATAAACTGACACCAAGACACAAAGACATACACTGACACACAGTAACAAAGAAATACACTGACACCTAGTAACAAAGACATACACTGACATCAAGTAACAAAGTCATACACTGACACCAAGTAACAAAGATATACACTTACACCAAGTAACAAACATGCACTGACACCAAGTAACAAAGACATACACTGATCCACAGTAACACAGACACACACTTACACCAAGTAACAAAGCCATACACTGACAACAAGTAACAAAGACATACACTGACACCCAGTAACAAAGACATACACTTACACCAAGTAACAAAGACATGCACTGACACCCAGTAACAAAGGCATCCACTGATACCCAGTAACACAGACACACACTTACACCAAGTAACAAAGACATACACTGATACCCAGTAACACAGACACACTCTTACACCAAGTAACACAGACACACTCTTACACCAACTAACAAAGACATACACTTACACCAAGTAACAAAGACATACACTGACAGCAAGTCACAAAGACATGCACTGACACCCAGTAACAAAGAAATACACTGACACCAAGTAACAAAGACATACACTGATACCCAGCAACACAGACACACACTTACACCAAGTAACAAAGACATACACTGACACCAAGTAACAAAGTCATACACTGACACCAAGTAACAAAGACATACACTGACACCAAGTCACAAAGACATACACTGACACACAGTAACAAAGAAATACACTGACACCTAGTAACAAAGACATACACTGACATCAAGTAACAAAGTCATACACTGACACCAAGTAACAAAGATATACACTTACACCAAGTAACAAAGACATACACCGATCCACAGTAACACAGACACACACTTACACCAAGTAACAAAGACATACACTGACAACAAGTACAAAGACATACACTGACACCCAGTAACAAAGACATACACTTACACCAAGTAACAAAGACATGCACTGACACCCAGTAACAAAGACATCCACTGATACCCAGTAACACAGACACACACTTACACCAAGTAACAAAGACATACACTGATACCCAGTAACACAGACACACTCTTACACCAAGTAACACAGACACACTCTTACACCAACTAACAAAGACATACACTTACACCAAGTAACAAAGACATACACTGACAGCAAGTCACAAAGAAATGCACTGACACCCAGTAACAAAGAAATACACTGACACCAAGTAACAAAGACATACACTGACACCAAGTAACAAAGACATACACTGATACCCAGCAACACAGACACACACTTACACCAAGTAACAAAGACATACACTGACACCAAGTAACAAAGTCATACACTGACACCAAGTAACAAAGACATACACTGACACCAAGTCACAAAGACATGCACTGACACCAAGGAACAAAGACATACAGTGATACCCAGTAACACAGACACACACATACACCAAGTAACAAAGACATACACTGACACCAAGACACAAAGACATACACTTACACCAAGTAGCAAAGACATACACTGACACCGAGTAACAAAGACATACACTGACACCAAGTAACAAAGACATACACTTACACCAAGTAACAAAGACAAACACTGATACCCAGTAACACAGACACACACTTACACCAAGTAACAAAGACATACACTGACACCAAGTAACAAAGTCATACACTGACACCAAGTAACAAAGACAAACACTGACACCCTGTCACAAAGACATACACCGACAGCAAGGAACAAAGACAGTCAGTGATACCCAGTAACACAGACACACACATACACCAAGTAACAAAGACATACGCTGACACCAAGTAACAAAGACATACACTTACACCAAGTAACACAGACACACACTGATACCCAGTAACAGACACACACTTACAACAAGTAACAAAGACATACACTGACACCAAGTAACAAAGACATGCACTTACCCCAAGTAACAAAGACATACACTGACACCAAGTCACAAAGACATACACTGACAACAAGTAACAAAGACATACACTGATACCCAGTAACAAAGACATACACTTACACCAAGTAACAAAGACATGCACTGACACCAAGTAACAAAGACATCCACTGATACCCAGTAACACAGACACACACTTACACCAAGTAACAAAGACATACACTGATACCCAGTAACACAGACACACTCTTACACCAAGTAACAAAGACATACACATACACCAAGTAACAAAGACATACACTGACACCAAGTCACAAAGACATGCACTGACACCCAGTAACAAAGAAATACACTTACACCAAGTAACAAAGACATGCACTGACACCAAGTAACAAAGACATCCACTGATACCCAGTAACACAGACACACACTTACACCAAGTAACAAAGACATACACTGATACCCAGTAACACAGACACACTCTTACACCAAGTAACAAAGACATACACATACACCAAGTAACAAAGACATGCACTGACACCCAGTAACAAAGAAATACACTGACACCAAGTAACAAAGACATACACTGATACCCAGCAACACAGACACACACTTACACAAAGTAACAAAGACATACACTGACACCAAGTAACAAAGTCATACACTGACACCAAGTAACAAAGACATACACTGACACCAAGTCACAAAGACATACACTGACACCAAGGAACAAAGACATACAGTGATACCCAGTAACACAGACACACACATACACCAAGTAACAAAGACATACACTGACACCAAGTAACAAAGACATACACTTACCCCAAGTAACAAAGACATACCCTGACACCAAGTAACAAAGACATACACTGACACCAAGACACAAAGACATACACTGACACACAGTAACAAAGAAATACAGTGATACCTGGTAACAAAGACATACACTGACATCAAGTAACAAAGTCATACACTGACACCAAGTAACAAAGATATACACTTACACCAAGTAACAAAGACATGCACTGACACCAAGTAACAAAGACATACACTGATCCACAGTAACACAGACACACACTTACACCAAGTAACAAAGACATACACTGACAACAAGTAACAAAGACATACACTGATACCCAGTAACAAAGACATACACTTACACCAAGTAACAAAGACATGCACTGACACCAAGTAACAAAGACATCCACTGATACCCAGTAACACAGACACACACTTACACCAAGTAACAGAGACATACACTGATACCCAGTAACACAGACACACTCTTACACCAAGTAACACAGACACACTCTTACACCAAGTAACAAAGACATACACTTACACCAAGTAACAAAGACATGCACTGACACCAAGTAACAAACACATCCACTGATACCCAGTAACACAGACACACACTTACAACAAGTAACAAAGACATACACTTACACCAAGTAACAAAGACATACTCTTACCCCAAGTAACAAAGACATACCCCGACACCAAGTAACAAAGACATACACTGACACCAAGTCACAAAGACATACACTGACACCCAGTTACAAAGAAATACACTGACACCTAGTAACAAAGGCATACACTGACACCAAGTAACAAAGTCATACACTGACACCAAGCAACAAAGATATACACTTACACCACTTAACAAAGACATGCACTGACACCAAGTAACAAAGACATCCACTGATACCAAGTACCACAGACACACACTTACACCAAGTAACAAAGACATACACTGATCCACAGTAACAAAGACACACACTTACACCAAGTAACAAAGACATACAATGACACCCAGTAACAAAGACATACACTGACACCAAATAAAAAAGACATACTCTGACAACGAGTAACAAAGACATACACTGACACCAACTCACAAAGACATACACTGACACCTAGGAACAAAGACATACTTTGATACCCAGTAACACAGACACACACTGACACCAAGTAACAAAGACATACACTTACACAAAGTAACACAGACATACACTGACACCAAGTAACAAAGACACAAACTTGCACCAAGTAACAAAGACATACACTGACACCAAGTCACAAAGACATACACTGACACCCAGTAACAAAGAAATACACTGACACCCAGTAACAAAGACATACACTGATACCCAGTAACACAGGCACACACTTACACCAAGTAACAAAGACATACACTGATACCCAGTATCACAGACACACACTTACACCAAGTAACAAAGACATACACTGACACCAAGTAACAAAGACATACACTTACACCAAGTAACAAAGACATACACTGACACCGAGTAACAAAGACATACACTGACACCAAGTAACAAAGACATACACTTACACCAAGTAACAAAGACATACACTGATACCCAGTAACACAGACACACACATACACCAAGTAACAAAGACATACACTGACACCAAGTAACAAAGTCATACAATGACACCAAGTAACAAAGACATACACTGACACCAAGTCACAAAGACATACACTGACACCAAGGAACAAAGACATACAGTGATACCCAGTAACACAGACACACACATACACCAAGTAACACAGACATACACTGACACCAAGTAACAAAGACATACACTTACACCAAGTAACACAGACACACACTTACATCAAGTAACAAAGACATACACTGACACCAAGTAACAAAGACATACACTTACCTCAAGTAACAAAGACATACCCTGACACCAAGTAACAAAGACATACACTGACACCAAGACACAAAGACATACACTGACACACAGTAACAAAGAAATACACTGACACCTAGTAACAAAGACATACACTGACATCAAGTAACAAAGTCATACACTGACACCAAGTAACAAAGATATACACTTACACCAAGTAACAAAGACATGCACTGACACCAAGTAACAAAGACATACACTGACAAAAAGTAACAAAGACATACACTGACACCCAGTAACAAAGACATACACTTACACCAAGTAACAAAGACATGCACTGACACCAAGTAACAAAGACATCCACTGATACCCAGTAACACAGACACACACATACACCAAGTAACAAAGACATACACTGACACCAAGTAAAAAAGTCATACAATGACACCAAGTAACAAAGACATACACTGACACCAAGGAACAAAGACATACAGTGATACCCAGTAACACAGACACACACATACACCAAGTAACACAGACATACACTGACACCAAGTAACAAAGACATACACTTACACCAAGTAACACAGACACACACTTACATCAAGTAACAAAGACATACACTGACACCAAGTAACAAAGACATACACTTACACCAAGTAACACAGACACACACTTACATCAAGTAACAAAGACATACACTGACACCAAGTAACAAAGACATACACTTACCTCAAGTAACAAAGACATACCCTGACACCAAGTAACAAAGACATACACTGACACCAAGACACAAAGACATACACTGACACACAGTAACAAAGAAATACACTGACACCTAGTAACAAAGACATACACTGACATCAAGTAACAAAGTCATACACTGACACCAAGTAACAAAGATATACACTTACACCAAGTAACAAAGACATGCACTGACACCAAGTAACAAAGACATACACTGATCCACAGTAACACAGACACACACTTACACCAAGTAACAAAGACATACACTGACAAAAAGTAACAAAGACATACACTGACACCCAGTAACAAAGACATACACTTACACCAAGTAACAAAGACATGCACTGACACCAAGTAACAAAGACATCCACTGATACCCAGTAACACAGACACACACTTACACCAAGTAACAAAGACATACACTTACACCAAGTAACAAAGACATACACTGACACCAAGTCAGAAAGACATGCACTGACACCCAGTAACAAAGAAATACACTGACACCAAGTAACAAAGACATACACTGACACCAAGTAACAAAGACATACACTGATACCCAGCAACACAGACACACACTTACACAAAGTAACAAAGACATACACTGACACCAAGTAACAAAGTCATACACTGACACCAAGTAACAAAGACATACACTGACACCAAGGAACAAAGACATACAGTGATACCCAGTAACACAGACACACACATACACCAAGTAACAAAGACATACACTGACACCAAGTAACAAAGACATACACTTACCCCAAGTAACAAAGACATACCCTGACACCAAGTAACAAAGACATAAACTGACACCAAGACACAAAGACATACACTGACACACAGTAACATAGAAATACACTGACACCTAGTAACAAAGACATACACTGACATCAAGTAACAAAGTCATACACTGACACCAAGTAACAAAGATATACACTTACACCAAGTAACAAAGACATGCACTGACACCAAGTAACAAAGACATACACTGATCCACAGTAACACAGACACACACTTACACCAAGTAACAAAGACATACACTGACAACAAATAACAAAGACATACACTGATACCCAGTAACAAAGACATACACTTACACCAAGTAACAAAGACATGCACTGACACCCAGTAACAAAGACATCCACTGATACCCAGTAACACAGACACACACTTACACCAAGAAACAACGACATACACTGATACCCAGTAACACAGACACACTCTTACACCAAGTAACAAAGACACACTCTTACACCAAGTAACAAAGACATACACTTACACCAAATAACAAAGACATAAACAAACACCAAGTCACAAAGACATGCACTGACATCCAGTAACAAAGAAATACGCTGACACCAAGTAACAAAGACATACACTGACACCAAGTAACAAAGACATACACTGATGCCTAGCAACACAGACACACACTTACACCAAGTAACAAAGACATACACTGACACCAAGTAACAAAGTCATACACTGACACCAAGTAACAAAGACATACACTGACACCAAGTCACAAAGACATACACTGACACCAAGGAACAAAGACATACAGTGATACCCAGTAACACAGACACACACATACACCAAGTAACAAAGACATACACTTACCTCAAGTAACAAAGACATACCCTGACACCAAGTAACAAAGACATACACTGACACCAAGACACAAAGACATACAATGACACACAGTAACAAAGAAATACACTGACACCTAGTAACAAAGACATACACTGACATCAAGTAACAAAGTCATACACTGACACCAAGTAACAAAGATATACACTTACACCAAGTAACAAAGACATGCACTGACACCAAGTAACAAAGACATACACTGATCCACAGTAACACAGACACACACTTACACCAAGTAACAAAGACATACACTGACAAAAAGTATCAAAGACATACACTGACACCCAGTAACAAAGACATACACTTACACCAAGTAACAAAGACATGCACTGACACCAAGTAACAAAGACATCCACTGATACCCAGTAACACAGACACACACTTACACCAAGTAACAAAGACATACACTGATACCCAGTAACACAGACACACTCTTACACCAAGTAACAAAGACATACACTTACACCAAGTAACAAAGACATACACTGACACCAAGTCAGAAAGACATGCACTGACACCCAGTAACAAAGAAATACACTGACACCAAGTAACAAAGACATACACTGACACCAAGTAACAAAGACATACACTGATACCCAGCAACACAGACACACACTTACACAAAGTAACAAAGACATACACTGACACCAAGTAACAAAGACATACACTTACCCCAAGTAACAAAGACATACCCTGACACCAAGTAACAAAGACATAAACTGACACCAAGACACAAAGACATACACTGACACACAGTAACAAAGAAATACACTGACACCTAATAACAAAGACATACACTGACATCAAGTAACAAAGTCATACACTGACACCAAGTAACAAAGATATACACTTACACCAAGTAACAAAGACATGCACTGACACCAAGTAACAAAGACATACACTGATCCACAGTAACACAGACACACACTTACACCAAGTAACAAAGACATACACTGACAACAAATAACAAAGACATACACTGATACCCAGTAACAAAGACATACACTTACACCAAGTAACAAAGACATGCACTGACACCCAGTAACAAAGACATCCACTGATACCCAGTAACACAGACACACACTTACACCAAGTAACAACGACATACACTGATACCCAGTAACACAGACACACTCTTACACCAAGTAACAAAGACACACTCTTACACCAAGTAACAAAGACATACACTTACACCAAATAACAAAGACATAAACAAACACCAAGTCACAAAGACATGCACTGACATCCAGTAACAAAGAAATACGCTGACTCCAAGTAACAAAGACATACACTGACACCAAGTAACAAAGACATACACTGATGCCTAGCAACACAGACACACACTTACACCAAGTAACAAAGACATACACTGACACCAAGTAACAAAGTCATACACTGACACCAAGTAACAAAGACATACACTGACACCAAGTCACAAAGACATACACTGACACCAAGGAACAAAGAGATACAGTGATACCCAGTAACACAGACACACACATACACCAAGTAACAAAGACATACACTGACACCAAGTAACAAAGACATACACTTACACCAAGTAGCAAAGACATACACTGACACCGAGTAACAAAGACATACACTGACACCAAGTAACAAAGACATACACTTACACCAAGTAACAAAGACATACACTGATACCCAGTAACACAGACACACACTTACACCAAGTAACAAAGACATACACTGACACCAAGTAACATAGACATACACTGACACCAAGTAACAAAGACATACACTTACACCAAGTAACAAAGACATACACTGATACCCAGTAACACAGACACACACATACACCAAGTAACAAAGACATACACTGACACCAAGTAACAAAGTCATACACTGACACCAAGTAACAAAGACATACACTGACACCAAGTCACAAAGACATACACTGACACCAAGGAACAAAGACATACAGTGATACCCAGTAACACAGACACACACATACACCAAGTAACACAGACATACACTGACACCAAGTAACAAAGACATACACTTACACCAAGTAACACAGACACACACTTACATCAAGTAACAAAGACATACACTGACACCAAGTAACAAAGACATACACTTACCCCAAGTAACAAAGACATACCCTGACACCAAGGAACAAAGACATACACTGACACCAAGACACAAAGACATACACTGACACACAGTAACAAAGAAATACACTGCCACCTAGTAACAAAGACATACACTGACATCAAGTAACAAAGTCATACACTGACACCAAGTAACAAAGATATACACTTACAACAAGTAACAAAGACATGCACTGACACCAAGTAACAAAGACATACACTGACAACAAGTAACAAAGACATACACTGATACCCAGTAACAAAGACATACACTTACACCAAGTAACAAAGAGATGCTGACACCAAGTAACAATGACATCCACTGATACCCAGTAACACAGACACACACTTACACCAAGTAACAAAGACATACACTGATACCCAGTAACACAGACACACTCTTACACCAAGTAACAAAGACATACACTTACACCAAGTAACAAAGACATACACTGACACCAAGTCAGAAAGACATGCACTGACACCCAGTAACAAAGAAATACACTGACACCAAGTAACAAAGACATACACTGACACCAAGTAACAAAGACATACACTGATACCCAGCAACACAGACACACACTTACACAAAGTAACAAAGACATACACTGACACCAAGTAACAAAGTCATACACTGACACCAAGTAACAAAGACATACACTGACACCAAGTCACAAAGACATACACTGACACCAAGGAACAAAGACATACAGTGATACCCAGTAACACAGACACACACATACACCAAGTAACAAAGACATACACTGACACCAAGTAACAAAGACATACACTTACCCCAAGTAACAAAGACATACCCTGACACCAAGTAACAAAGACATAAACTGACACCAAGACACAAAGACATACACTGACACACAGTAACAAAGAAATACACTGACACCTAGTAACAAAGAGATACACTGACATCAAGTAACAAAGTCATACACTGACACCAAGTAACAAAGATATACACTTACACCAAGTAACATTGACATGCACTGACACCAAGTAACAAAGACATACACTGATCCACAGTAACACAGACTCACACTTACACCAAGTAACAAAGACATACACTGACAACAAATAACAAAGGCATACACTGATACCCAGTAACAAAGACATACACTTACACCAAGTAACAAAGACATGCACTGACACCCAGTAACAAAGACATCCACTGATACCCAGTAACACAGACACACACTTACACCAAGTAACAAAGACATACACTGATACCCAGTAACACAGACACACTCTTACACCAAGTAACACCGACACACTCTTACACCAAGTAACAAAGACATACACTTACACCAAGTAACAAAGACATACACTGACACCAAGTCACAAAGACATGCACTGACACACAGTAACAAAGAAATACACTGACACCAAGTAACAAAGACATACACTGATACCTAGCAACACAGACACACACTTACACCAAGTAACAAAGACATACACTGACACCAAGTAACAAAGTCATACACTGACACCAAGTAACAAAGACATACACTGACACCAAGTCACAAAGACATACACTGACACCAAGGAACAAAGACATACAGTGATACTCAGTAACACAGACACACACGTACACCAAGTAACAAAGACATACACTGACACCAAGTAACAAAGACATACACTTACACCAAGTAGCAAAGACATACACTGACACCGAGTAACAAAGACATACACTGACACCAAGTAACAAAGACATACACTTACACCAAGTAACAAAGACATACACTGATACCCAGTCACACAGACACACACTTACACCAAGTAACAAAGACATACACTGACACCAAGTAACAAAGTCATACACTGACACCAAGTAACAAAGACAAACACTGACACCCTGTCACAAAGACATATACCGACAGCAAGGAACAAAGACAGTCAGTGATACCCAGTAACACAGACACACACATACACCAAGTAACAAAGACATACACTGACACCAAGTAACAAAGACATACACTTACACCAAGTAACACAGACACACACTTACGCCAAGTAACAAAGACATACACTGACACCAAGTAACAAAGACATACACTGATACCCAGTAACAGACACACACATACAACAAGTAACAAAGACATACACTGACACCAAGTAACAAAGACATGCACTTACCCCAAGTAACAAAGACATACACTGACACCAAGTCACAAAGACATACACTGACACCAAGGAACAAAGACATACAGTGATACCCAGTAACACAGACACACACTTACACCAAGTAACAAAGACATACACTGATACCCAGTATCAGACACACACTTACAACAAGTAACAAAGACATACACTAACACCAAGTAACAAAGACATGCACTTACACCAAGTAACAAAGACATACACTGACACCCAGTAACAAAGTCATACACTGACACCAAGTAACAAAGATATACACTTACACCAAGTAACAAAGACATGCACTGACACCAAGTAACAAAGACATACACTGATCCACAGTAACACAGACACACACTTACACCAAGTAACAAAGACATACACTTACACCAAGTAACAAAGACATACACTGACACCAAGTCACAAAGACATGCACTGACACCCAGTAACAAAGTCATACACTGACACCAAGTAACAAAGATATACACTTACATCAAGTAACAAAGACATACACTGACACCCAGTAACAAAGTCATACACTGACACCAAGTAACAAAGATATACACTTACACCAAGTAACAAAGACATGCACTGACACCAAGTAACAAAGACATACACTGATCCACAGTAACACAGACACACACTTACACCAAGTAACAAAGACATACACTTACACCAAGTAACAAAGACATACACTGACACCAAGTCACAAAGACATGCACTGACACCCAGTAACAAAGTCATACACTGACACCAAGTAACAAAGATATACACTTACACCAAGTAACAAAGACATGCACTGACACCAAGTAACAAAGACATACACTTACACCAAGTAACAAAGACATACACTGACACCAAGTCACAAAGACATGCACTGACACCCAGTAACAAAGTCATACACTGACACCAAGTAACAAAGATATACACTTACACCAAGTAACAAAGACATGCACTGACACCAAGTAACAAAGACATACACTGATCCACAGTAACACAGACACACACTTACACCAAGTAACAAAGACATACACTGACAACAAATAACAAAGACATACACTGATACCCAGTAACAAAGACATACACTTACACCAAGTAACAAAGACATGCACTGACACCCAGTAACAAAGACATCCACTGATACCCAGTAACACAGACACACACTTACACCAAGTAACAAAGACATACACTGATACCCAGTAACACAGACACACTCTTACACCAAGTAACACAGACACACTCTTACACCAAGTAACAAAGACATACACTTACACCAAGTAACAAAGACATACACTGACACCAAGTCACAAAGACATGCACTGACACCCAGTAACAAAGAAATACACTGACACCAAGTAACAAAGACATACACTGACACCAAGTAACAAAGACATACACTGATACCTAGCAACACAGACACACACTTACACCAAGTAACAAAGACATACACTGACACCAAGTAACAAAGTCATACACTGACACCAAGTAACAAAGACATACACTGACACCAAGTCACAAAGACATACACTGACACCAAGGAACAAGGACATACAGTGATACCCAGTAACACAGACACACACATACACCAAGTAACAAAGACATACACTGACACCAAGTTACAAAGACATACACTTACACCAAGTAGCAAAGACATACACTGACACCGAGTAACAAAGACATACACTGACACCAAGTAACAAAGACATACACTTACACCAAGTAACAAAGACATACACTGATACCCAGTAACACAGACACACACTTACACCAAGTAACAAAGACATACACTGACACCAAGTAACAAAGACATACACTTACACCAAGTAACACAGACACACACTTACGCCAAGTAACAAAGACATAAACTGACACCAAGTAACAAAGACATACACTGATACCCAGTAACAGACACACACTTACAACAAGTAACAAAGACATACACTGACACCAAGTAACAAAGACATGCACTTACCCCAAGTAACAAAGACATACACTGACACCAAGTCACAAAGACATACACTGACACCAAGTAACAAAGACATACACTGACACCCAGTAACAAAGAAATACACTGACACCTAGTAACAAAGACATACACTGACACCAAGTAACAAAGTCATACACTGACACCAAGTTACAAAGGTATACACTTACACCAAGTAACAAAGACATGCACTGACACCAAGTAACAAAGACATCCACTGATACCCAGTAACACAGACACACACTTACAGCAAGTAACAAAGACATACACTTACACCAAGTAACAAAGACATACTCTTACCCCAAGTAACAAAGAAATACCCCGACACCAAGTAACAAAGACATACACTGACACCAAGTCACAAAGACATACACTGACACCCAGTTACAAAGAAATACACTGACACCTAGTAACAAAGACATACACTGACACCAAGTAACAAAGTCATACACTGACACCAAGCAACAAAGATATACACTTACACCACGTAACAAAGACATGTACTGACACCAAGTAACAAAGACATCCACTGATACCAAGTAACACAGACACACACTTACACCAAGTAACAAAGACATGCACTGATCCACAGTAACAAAGACACACACTTACACCAAGTAACAAAGACATACAATGACACCCAGTAACAAAGACATACACTGACACCAAATAACAAAGACATACTCTGACAACGAGTAACAAAGACATACACTGACACCAACTCACAAAGACATACACTGACACCGAGGAACAAAGACATACTTTGATACCCAGTAACACAGACACACACTGACACCAAGTAACAAAGACATACACTTGCACAAAGTAACACAGACATCCACTGACACCAAGTAACAAAGACACAAACTTGCACCAAGTAACAAAGACATACACTGACACCAAGTCACAAAGACATACACTGACACCCAGTAACAAAGAAATACACTGACACCCAGTAACAAAGACATACACTGATACCCAGTAACACAGGCACACACTTACACCAAGTAACAAAGTCATACACTGACACCAAGTAACAAAGACATACACTTACACCAAGTAACAAAGACATGCACTGACACCAAGTTACAATGACATCCACTGATACCCAGTAACACAGACACACACTTACACCAAGTAACAAAGACATACACTAATACCCAGTATCACAGACACACACTTACACCAAGTAACAAAGACATACACTGACACCAAGTAACAGAGACATACACTTACACCAAGTAACAAAGACATACACTGACACCGAGTAACAAAGACATACAATGACACCAAGTAACAAAGACATACACTTACACCAAGTAACAAAGACATACACTGATACCCAGTAACACAGACACACACTTACACCAAGTAACAAAGACATACACTGACACCAAGTAACAAAGTCATACACTGACACCAAGTAACAAAGACATACACTGACACCAAGTCACAAAGACATACACTGACACCAAGGAACAAAGACATACAGTGATACCCAGTAACACAGACACACACATACACCAAGTAACACAGACAGACACTGACACCAAGTAACAAAGACATACACTTACACCAAGTAACACAGACACACACTTACATCAAGTAACAAAGACATACACTGACACCAAGTAACAAAGACATACACTGATACCCAGTAACACAGACACACACTTACAACAAGTAACAAAGACATACACTGACACCAAGACACAAAGACATACACTGACACACAGTAACAAAGAAATACACTGACACCTAGTAACAAGGACATACACTGACATCAAGTAACAAAGTCATACACTGACACCAAGTAACAAAGATATACACTTACACCAAGTAACAAAGACATGCACTGACACCAAGTAACAAAGACATACACTGATCCACAGTAACACAGACACACACTTACACCAAGTAACAAAGACATACACTGACAACAAGTAACAAAGACATACACTGATACCCAGTAACAAAGACATACACTTACACCAAGTAACAAAGACATGCACTGACACCAAGTAACAAAGACATCCACTGATACCCAGTCACACAGACACACACTTACACCAATTAACAAAGACATATACTGATACCCAGTAACACAGACACACTCTTACACCAAGTAACAAAGACATACACATACACCAAGTAACAAAGACATACACTGACACCAAGTCACAAAGACATGCACTGACACCCAGTAACAAAGACATACACTGATACCCAGCAACACAGACACACACTTACACAAAGTAACAAAGACATACACTGACACCAAGTAACAAAGTCATACACTGACACCAAGTAACAAAGACATACACTGACACCAAGTCACTAAGACATACACTGACACCAAGGAACAAAGACATACAGTGATACCCAGTAACACAGACACACACATACACCAAGTAACAAAGACATACACTGACACCAAGTAACAAAGACATACACTTACCCCAAGTAACAAAGACATACCCTGACACCAAGTAACAAAGACATACACTGACACCAAGACACAAAGACATACACTGACACACAGTAACAAAGAAATACACTGATACCTGGTAACAAAGACATACACTGACATCAAGTAACAAAGTCATACACTGACACCAAGTAACAAAGATATACACTTACACCAAGTAACAAAGACATGCACTGACACCAAGTAACAAAGACATACACTGATCCACAGTAACACAGACACACACTTACACCAAGTAACAAAGACATACACTGACAACAAGTAACAAAGACATACACTGATACCCAGTAACAAAGACATACACTTACACCAAGTAACAAAGACATGCACTGACACCCAGTAACAAAGACATCCACTGATACCCAGTAACACAGACACACACTTACACCAAGTAACAAAGACATACACTGATATCCAGTAACACAGACACACTCTTACACCAAGTAACACAGACACACTCTTACACCAAGTAACAAAGACATACACTTACACCAAGTAACAAAGACATACACTGACACCAAGTCACAAAGACATGCACTGACACCCAGTAACAAAGAAATACACTGACACCAAGTAACAAAGACATACACTGACACCAAGTAACAAAGACATACACTGATACCCAGCAACACAGACACACACTTACACCAAGTAACAAAGACATACACTGACACCAAGTAACAAAGTCATACACTGACACCAAGTAACAAAGACATACACTGACACCAAGTCACAAAGACATACACTGACACCAAGGAACAAAGACATGCAGTGATACCCAGTAACACAGACACACACATACACCAAGTAACAAAGACATACACTGACACCAAGTTACAAAGACATACACTTACACCAAGTAGCAAAGACATACACTGACACCGAGTAACAAAGACATACACTGACACCAAGTAACAAAGACATACACTTACACCAAGTAACAAAGACATACACTGATACCTTGTAACACAGACACACACTTACACCAAGTAACAAAGACATACACTGACACCAAGTAACAAAGTCATACACTGACACCAAGTCACAAAGACATGCACTGACACCCAGTAACAAAGAAATACACTGACACCAAGTTACAAAGACATACACTGACACCAAGTAACAAAGACATACACTGATACCCAGCAACACAGACACACACTTACACCAAGTAACAAAGACATACACTGACACCCTGTCACAAAGACTTACACCGACAGCAAGGAACAAAGACATACACTTACACCAAGTAACACAGACACACACTTACGCCAAGTAACAAAGACATACACTGACACCAAGTAACAAAGACATACACTGATACCCAGTAACAGACACACACTTACAACAAGTAACAAAGACATACACTGACACCAAGTAACAAAGACATGCACTTACCCCAAGTAACAAAGACATACCCTGACACCAAGTCACAAAGACATACACTGACACCAAGTAACAAAGACATACACTGACACCAAGTAACAAAGACATGCACTTACCCCAAGTAACAAAGACATACCCTGACACCAAGTCACAAAGACATACACTTACACCAAGCAACAAAGACAAGCGCTGACACCAGGGAACAAAGACATACAATGATACACAGTAACACAGACAAACACAGACACCAAGTAACAAAGACATACACTGACACCAAGTAACAATGACATACACTTACACCAAGTAACACAGACACACACTTACACCAAGTAACAAAGACTTACACTGACAACAAGTAACAAAGACATACACTGATACCCAGTAGCACAGACACGCACTTACAACAAGTAACAAAGACATGCACTGACACCAAGTAACAAAGAAATACACTGACACCAAGTCACAAAGACATCCACTGACACCCAGTAACAAAGAAATACACTGACACCAAGTAACAAAGACATACACTGACACCAAGTAACAAAGACATAAACTGATACCCAGTAACACAGACAAAAACTTACACCAAGTAACAAAGACATGCACTGACAACAAGTAACAAAGACATCCACTGATACCCAGTAACACAGACACACATTTACACCAGGTAACAAAGACATACACTGATACCCAGTAACACAGCCACACTCTTACACCAAGTAACAAAGACATACACTTACACCAAGTAACAAAGACATACACTGACTCCAAGTCACAAAGACATACACTGACACCCAGTACAAAGAAATACACTGACACCAAGTAACAAAGACATACACTGACACCAAGTAACAAAGACATACACTGATACCCAGCAACACAGACACACACTTACACCAAGTAACAAAGACATACACTGACACCAAGTAACAAAGACATACACTGACACCAAGTCACAAAGACATACACTGACACCAAGGAAAAAAGACATACAGTGATACCCAGTAACACAGACACACACATACACCAAGTAACAAAGACATACACTGACACCAAGTAACAAAGACATACACTTACACCAAGTAACAAAGACATACACTGACACCGAGTAAGAAAGACATACACTGACACCAAGTAACAAAGACATACACTTACACCAAGTAACAAAGACATACACTGATACCCAGTAACACAGACACACACTTACACCAAGTAACAAAGACATGCACTGACACCAAGTCACAAAGACATACACTGACACCAAGTAACAAAGACATACACTGATACCCAGTTACACAGACACACACTTACACCAAGTAACAAAGACATACACTGATACCCAGTAACACAGACACACACATACACCAAGTAACAGATACATACACTGATACCAAGTAACAAAGACATACGCATACACAAAATAACTAAGACATACACTGACACAAAGTAACAAAGACATACACTGATACCCAGTAACACAGACACACACTTACACCATGTAAACAAGACATACACTTACACCAAGTAACAAAGACATACACTGACACCAAGTCACAAAGACACACACTGACACCCAGTAACAAGGACATACAATGACGCCAAGTCACAAAGACATACACTGATACCCAGTAACACAGACACAAACTTACACCAAGTAACACAGACGCACACTGACACCCAGTAACACAGACACACACTTACACCAAGTTACACAGACCTACACTGACACCAAGTAACAAAGACATACAATGATACGCAGTAAAAAGACATACACTGACACCAAGTCACAAAGACATACACTGACACCAAGTTTCAAAGACACACACTGACACCCAGTAACAAAGACATACAATGATACCAAGTCACAAAGACATACACTGATACCCAGTAACACAGACACACACTTACACCAAGTAACACAAACATACACTGACGCCCAGTAACACAGACACACACTTACACCAAGTAACAAAGACATACACTGACACCCAGTAACAAAGACATACACTGACACCCAGTTACACAGACACACACGGACACCAAGTAACAAAGACACAGACTTACACCAAGTAACACAGACGCACACTGACACCCAGTAACACAGACACACACTTACACCAAGTTACACAGACATACACTGACACCAAGTAACAAAGACATACACTGATACCCAGTAAAAAGACATACACTGACACCAAGTCACAAAGACATACACTGATACCAAGTCACAAAGACATACACTGATGCCCAGTAACACAGACACACACTGACACCAAGTAACAAAGACATGCACTGACACCAAGCAACAAAGACATACACTTACACCAAGTAACAAAGATACACACTGACACCAAGTAACACAGACATACACTGACACCAAGTAACAAAGACATACACTTACACCAAGTAACAAAGACATACACTGACACCAAGTCACAATGACACACACTGACACCCAGTAACAAAGACATACACTGACGCCAAGTCACAAAGACATACACTGATATCCAGTAACACAGACACACACTTACACCAAGTAACACAGACACACACTGACACCAAGTAACAAAGACATGCACTGATACCCAGTAACACAGACACACACTTACACCCAGTAACAAAGACAGACACTGATACCCAGTAACACAGATACACACTTACACCAAGTTACAAAGAGATACAATGACACCCATTAACAAAGACATACACTGGCACCCAGTAACACAGACACACACGGACACCAAGTAACACAGACACACACTGACACCCAGTAACACAAACAAACACACTGACACCAAGTAACACAGACATACTCTGACACCAAGTAACAAAGACATACACTTACACCAATTATTTTGACATACACTGACACCAAGTAACAAAGACATACACTGATACCCAGGAACACAGACACACACTTACACCAAGTAACAAAGACATACACTGACACCAAGTCACAAAGACACACACTGACACCCAGTAACAAAGACATGCACTGACGCCAAGTCACAAAGACATACACTGATACCCAGTAACACAGACACACACTTACACTAAGTAACAAAGACAGACACTGATACCCAGTAACACAGACACACACTTAGACCAAGTAACAAAGAGATACACTGACACCCAGTAACACAGACACACACTGACACCAAGTAACACAGACATGCACTGACACCAAGTAACAAAGACATGCACTGATACCCAGTAACACAGACACACACTTACACCAAGTAGCAAAGACAGACACTGATACCCAGTAACACAGACACACACTTAGACCAAGTAACAAAGAGATACACTGACACCCAGTAACAAAGACATACACTGGCACCCAGTAACACCGACACACACGGACACCAAGTAACAAAGACACACACTTACACCAAGTAACACAGACACACACAGACACCCAGTAACACAAACAAACACACTGACACCAAGTAACAAAGGCATACACTGACACCAAGTCACAAAGACATACACTGATACCCAGTAACACAGACACACACTTACACCAAGTAACACAAACATACACTGACGCCCAGTAACACAGACACACACTTACACCAAGTAACAAAGACATATACTGACACCCAGTAACAAAGACATGCACTGACACCCAGTAACACAGACACACAATGACACCAAGTAACAAACACACAGACTTACACCAAGTAACACAGACGCACACTGACACCCAGTAACACAGACATACGCTGACACCAAGTTACACAGACATACACTGACACCAAGTAACAAAGACATACACTGATACCCAGTAAAAAGACATACACTGACACCAAGTCACAAAGACATACACTGATACCAAGTCACAAAGACATACACTGATGCCCAGTAACACAGACACACACTGACACCAAGTAACAAAGACATACACTTACACCAAGTAACAAAGACACACACTGACACCAAGTAACACAGACAAATACTGACACCAAGTAACAAAGACATACACTTACATCAAGTAACAAAGTCAAGCAATTACACCAAGTAACAAAGAGATACAATGACACCCATTAACAAATTCATACACTGGCACCCAGTAACACAAACACACACGGACACCAAGTAACACAGACACACACTGACACCCAGTAACACAAACAAACACACTGACACCAAGTAACACAGACATACACTGACACCAAGTAACAAAGACATACACTTACACCAATTATTATGACATACACTGACACCAAGTAACAAAGACATACACTGATACTCAGGAACACAGACACACACTTACACCAAGTAACAAAGACATACACTGACACCAAGTCACAAAGACACACACTGACACCAAGTCACAAAGACATACACTGATACCCAGTAACACAGACACACACTTACACCATGTAACACAGACATACACTGACACCCAGTAACACAGACACACACTTACCCCAAGTAACAAAGACATACTCTGACACCCAGCAACAAAGACATACACTGACACCCAGTAACAGAGACAAACACGGACACCAAGTAACAAAGACACAGACTTACACCAAGTAACAGACACACACTGACACCCAGTAACACAGACACACACTTACACCAAGTAACAAAGACATACTCTGACACCCAGTAACAAAGACATACACTGGCAACCAGTAACACAGACACACACGGACACCAAGTAACAAAGACACAGACTTACACCAAGTAACACAGACACACACTGACACCCAGTAACTGAGTCACACACTTACACCTCGTAACACAGACATACACTGACACCAAGTAACAAAGACATGCACTGATACCCAGTAAAAAAGACATACACTGACACCAAGTCACAAAGGCATACACTGAAACCAAGACACAAAGACATACACTGATGCCCAGTAACACAGACAGACACTGACACCAAGTAACACAGACATACACTTACACGAAGTAACAAAGACACACACTTACACCAAGTAACAAAGACATACACTGACACCAAGTAACAAAGACATACACTTACACCAAGTAACAAAGACAGACAATTACACCAAGTAACAAAGACATACACTTACACCAAGTATTTTGACATACACTGACACCAAGTAACAAAGACATACACTGATACCCAGTAACACAGACACAGAATTACACCAAGTAACAAAGACATACACTGACACCAAGTCACAAAGACACACACTGACACCCAGTAACAAAGACATACACTGACACCAAGTCACAAAGACATGCACTGATACCCAGGAACACAGACACACACCTACACCAAGTAACACAGACATACACTGACACCCAGTAACACAGACACACACGGACACCAAGTAACAAAGACACAGACTTACACCAAGTAACACAGATACACACTGACAGAGAGTAGCACAGATACACACTTACACCAAGTAATACAGACAAACACTGACACCAAGTAACAAAGACATACACTGATACCAAGTAACACAGACATACACTGACACCAAGTAACACAGACAAACACTGACACCAAGTAACAAAGACATTCACTTACACCAAGTAACAAAGACAGGCAATTACACCAAGTAACAAAGACATACACTGACACCAAGTCACAAAGACACACACTGACACCCAGTAACAAAGACATACACTGACGCCAAGTCACAAAGACATACACTGATACCCAGTAACACAGACACACACTCACACCAAGTATCACAGACATACACTGACACCAAGTAACAAAGACATGCACTGATACCCAGTAACACAGACACACACTTACACCAAGTAACAAAGAGATACAATGACACCCATTAACAAAGACATGCACTGGCACCCAGTAACACAGACACACACGGACACCAAGTAACACAGACAAACACTGACACCAAGTAACAAAGACATACACTGATACCAAGTAACACAGACATACACTGACACCAAGTAACACAGACAAACACTGACACCAAGTAACAAAGACATTCACTTACATCAAGTAACAAAGACAGGCAATTACACCAAGTAACAAAGACATACACTGACACCAAGTCACAAAGACACACACTGACACCCAGTAACAAAGACATACACTGACGCCAAGTCACAAAGACATACACTGATACCCAGTAACACAGACACACACTCACACCAAGTATCACAGACATACACTGACACCAAGTAACAAAGACATGCACTGATACCCAGTAACACAGACACACACTTACACCAAGTAACAAAGAGATACAATGACACCCATTAACAAAGACATGCACTGGCACCCAGTAACACAGACACACACGGACACCAAGTAACACAGACACACACTGACACCCAGTAACACAGACAAACACACTGACATCAAGTAACACAGACATACTCTGACACCAAGTAACAAAGACATACACTTACACCAATTATTTTGACATACACTGACGCCAAGTAACAAAGACATACACTGATACCCAGGAACACAGACACACACTTACACCAAGTAACAAAGACATACACTAACACCAAGTCACAAAGACACACACTGACACCCAGTAACAAAGACATGCACTGACGCCAAGTCACAAAGACATACACTGATACCCAGTAACACAGACACACACTTACACCAAGTAACAAAGACAGACACTGATACCCAGTAACACAGACACACACTTAGACCAAGTAACAAAGAGATACACTGACACCCAGTAACACAGACACACACTGACACCAAGTAACACAGACATACACTGACACCAAGTAACAAAGACATGCACTGATACCCAGTAACACAGACACACACTTACACAAAGTAGCAAAGACAGACACTGATACCCAGTAACACAGACACACACTTAGACCAAGTAACAAAGAGATACACTGACACCCAGTGACAAAGACATACACTGGCACCCAGTAACACCGACACACAAGGACACCAATTAACAAAGACACACACTTACACCAAGTAACACAGACACACACAGACACCCATTAACACAAACAAACACACTGACATCAAGTAACACAGACATACACTGACACCAAGTAACAAAGGCATACACTGAGACCAAGTATTTTGACATACACTGACACAATGTAACAAATACATACACTGATACCCAGTAACACAGACACACACTTACACCAAGTAACAAAGGCATACACTGACACCAAGTCACAAAGACACACACTGACACCCAGTAACAAAGACATACACTGACACCAAGTCACAAAGACATACACTGATACCCAGTAACACAGACACACACATACACCAAGTAACAAAGACATACACTGACACCAAGTAACAAAGACATACACTTACACCAAGTAACAAAGACATACACTGACACCGAGTAACAAAGACATACACTGACACCAAGTAACAAAGACATACACTTACACCAAGTAACAAAGACATACACTGATACCCAGTAACACAGACACACACTTACACCAAGTAACAAAGACATGCACTGACACCAAGTCACAAAGACATACACTGACACCAAGTAACAAAGACATACACTGACACCCAGTAACAAAGTAATACACTGACACCTAGTAACAAAGACATACACTGACACCAAGTAACAAAGTCATACACTGACACCAAGTAACAAAGATATATACTTACACCAAGTAACAAAGACATGCACTGACACCAAGTAACAAAGACATCCACTGATACCAAGTAACACAGACACACACTTACACCAAGTAACAAAGACATGCACTGATCCACAGTAACACAGACACACACTTACACCAAGTAACAAAGACACACAGTGACACCAAGTAACAAAGTCATACACTGACACCAAGTAACAAAGACATACAATGACACCCAGTAACAAAGACATACACTGACACCAAATGACAAAGACATACACTGACAACGAGTAACAAAGACATACACTGACACCAAGGAACAAAGACATACTTTGATACCCAGTAACACAGACACTCACATACACCAAGTAACAAAGACATACACTGACACCAAGTAACAAAGACATACACTTACACAAACTAACACAGACATCCACTGACACCAAGTAACAAAGACACAAACTTACACCAAATAACACAGACATACACTAACACCAAGTAACAAAGACATACACTGATACCCAGTTACACAGACACACACTTACACCAAGTAACAAAGACATACACTGATACCCAGTAACACAGACACACACTGACACCAAGTAACAGATACATACACTGATACCAAGTAACAAAGACATACGCATACACAAAATAACTAAGACATACACTGACACAAAGTAACAAAGACGTACACTGATACCCAGTAACACAGACACACACTTACACCATGTAAACAAGACATACACTTACACCAAGTAACAAAGACATACACTGACACCAAGTCACAAAGACACACACTGACACCCAGTAACAAGGACATACAATGACGCCAAGTCACAAAGACATACACTGATACCCAGTAACAAAGACACAAACTTACACCAAGTAACACAGACGCACACTGACACCCAGTAACACAGACACACACTTACACCAAGTTACACAGACCTACACTGACACCAAGTAACAAAGACATACAATGATACGCAGTAAAAAGACATACACTGACACCAAGTCACAAAGACATACACTGACACCAAGTTTCAAAGACACACACTGACACCCAGTAACAAAGACATACAATGATACCAAGTCACAAAGACATACACTGATACCCAGTAACACAGACACACACTTACACCAAGTAACACAAACATACACTGACGCCCAGTAACACAGACACACACTTACACCAAGTAACAAAGACATACACTGACACCCAGTAACAAAGACATACACTGACACCCAGTTACACAGACACACACGGACACCAAGTAACAAAGACACAGACTTACACCAAGTAACACAGACGCACACTGACACCCAGTAACACAGACACACACTTACACCAAGTTACACAGACATACACTGACACCAAGTAACAAAGACATACACTGATACCCAGTAAAAAGACATACACTGACACCAAGTCACAAAGACATACACTGATACCAAGTCACAAAGACATACACTGATGCCCAGTAACACAGACACACACTGACACCAAGTAACAAAGACATGCACTGACACCAAGCAACAAAGACATACACTTACACCAAGTAACAAAGATACACACTGACACCAAGTAACACAGACATACACTGACACCAAGTAACAAAGACATACACTTACATCAAGTAACAAAGACAGACAATTACACCAAGTAACAAAGACATACACTGACACCAAGTCACAATGACACACACTGACACCCAGTAACAAAGACATACACTGACGCCAAGTCACAAAGACATACACTGATATCCAGTAACACAGACACACACTTACACCAAGTAACACAGACACACACTGACACCAAGTAACAAAGACATGCACTGATACCCAGTAACACAGACACACACTTACACCCAGTAACAAAGACAGACACTGATACCCAGTAACACAGATACACACTTACACCAAGTTACAAAGAGATACAATGACACCCATTAACAAAGACATACACTGGCACCCAGTAACACAGACACACACGGACACCAAGTAACACAGACACACACTGACACCCAGTAACACAAACAAACACACTGACACCAAGTAACACAGACATACTCTGACACCAATTATTTTGACATACACTGACACCAAGTAACAAAGACATACACTGATACCCAGGAACACAGACACACACTTACACCAAGTAACAAAGACATACACTGACACCAAGTCACAAAGACACACACTGACAGCCAGTAACAAAGACATGCACTGACGCCAAGTCACAAAGACATACACTGATACCCAGTAACACAGACACACACTTACACTAAGTAACAAAGACAGACACTGATACCCAGTAACACAGACACACACTTAGACCAAGTAACAAAGAGATACACTGACACCCAGTAACACAGACACACACTGACACCAAGTAACACAGACATACACTGACACCAAGTAACAAAGACATGCACTGATACCGAGTAACACAGACACACACTTACACCAAGTAGCAAAGACAGACACTGATACCCAGTAACACAGACACACACTTAGACCAAGTAACAAAGAGATACACTGACACCCAGTAACAAAGACATACACTGGCACCCAGTAACACCGACACACACGGACACCAAGTAACAAAGACACACACTTACACCAAGTAACACAGACACACACAGACACCCAGTAACACAAACAAACACACTGACACCAAGTAACAAAGGCATACACTGACACCAAGTCACAAAGACATACACTGATACCCAGTAACACAGACACACACTTACACCAAGTAACACAAACATACACTGACGCCCAGTAACACAGACACACACTTACACCAAGTAACAAAGACATATACTGACACCCAGTAACAAAGACATGCACTGACACCCAGTAACACAGACACACAAGGACACCAAGTAACAAACACACAGACTTACACCAAGTAACACAGACGCACACTGACACCCAGTAACACAGACATACGCTGACACCAAGTTACACAGACATACACTGACACCAAGTAACAAAGACATACACTGATACCCAGTAAAAAGACATACACTGACACCAAGTCACAAAGACATACACTGATACCAAGTCACAAAGACATACACTGATGCCCAGTAACACAGACACACACTGACACCAAGTAACAAAGACATACACTTACACCAAGTAACAAAGACACACACTGACACCAAGTAACACAGACAAACACTGACACCAAGTAACAAAGACATACACTTACATCAAGTAACAAAGTCAAGCAATTACACCAAGTAACAAAGAGATACAATGACACCCATTAACAAATTCATACACTGGCACCCAGTAACACAAACACACACGGACACCAAGTAACACAGACACACACTGACACCCAGTAACACAAACAAACACACTGACACCAAGTAACGCAGACATACACTGACACCAAGTAACACAGACATACACTGACACCAAGTAACAAAGACATACACTTACATCAAGTAACAAAGACAGACAATTACACCAAGTAACAAAGACATACACTGACACCAAGTCACAATGACACACACTGACACCCAGTAACAAAGACATACACTGACGCCAAGTCACAAAGACATACACTGATATCCAGTAACACAGACACACACTTACACCAAGTAACACAGACACACACTGACACCAAGTAACAAAGACATGCACTGATACCCAGTAACACAGACACACACTTACACCCAGTAACAAAGACAGACACTGATACCCAGTAACACAGATACACACTTACACCAAGTTACAAAGAGATACAATGACACCCATTAACAAAGACATACACTGGCACCCAGTAACACAGACACACACGGACACCAAGTAACACAGACACACACTGACACCCAGTAACACAAACAAACACACTGACACCAAGTAACACAGACATACTCTGACACCAAGTAACAAAGACATACACTTACACCAATTATTTTGACATACACTGACACCAAGTAACAAAGACATACACTGATACCCAGGAACACAGACACACACTTACACCAAGTAACAAAGACATACACTGACACCAAGTCACAAAGACACACACTGACACCCAGTAACAAAGACATGCACTGACGCCAAGTCACAAAGACATACACTGATACCCAGTAACACAGACACACACTTACACTAAGTAACAAAGACAGACACTGATACCCAGTAACACAGACACACACTTAGACCAAGTAACAAAGAGATACACTGACACCCAGTAACACAGACACACACTGACACCAAGTAACACAGACATACACTGACACCAAGTAACAAAGACATGCACTGATACCGAGTAACACAGACACACACTTACACCAAGTAGCAAAGACAGACACTGATACCCAGTAACACAGACACACACTTAGACCAAGTAACAAAGAGATACACTGACACCCAGTAACAAAGACATACACTGGCACCCAGTAACACCGACACACACGGACACCAAGTAACAAAGACACACACTTACACCAAGTAACACAGACACACACAGACACCCAGTAACACAAACAAACACACTGACACCAAGTAACAAAGGCATACACTGACACCAAGTCACAAAGACATACACTGATACCCAGTAACACAGACACACACTTACACCAAGTAACACAAACATACACTGACGCCCAGTAACACAGACACACACTTACACCAAGTAACAAAGACATATACTGACACCCAGTAACAAAGACATGCACTGACACCCAGTAACACAGACACACAAGGACACCAAGTAACAAACACACAGACTTACACCAAGTAACACAGACGCACACTGACACCCAGTAACACAGACATGCGCTGACACCAAGTTACACAGACATACACTGACACCAAGTAACAAAGACATACACTGATACCCAGTAAAAAGACATACACTGACACCAAGTCACAAAGACATACACTGATACCAAGTCACAAAGACATACACTGATGCCCAGTAACACAGACACACACTGACACCAAGTAACAAAGACATACACTTACACCAAGTAACAAAGACACACACTGACACCAAGTAACACAGACAAACACTGACACCAAGTAACAAAGACATACACTTACATCAAGTAACAAAGTCAAGCAATTACACCAAGTAACAAAGAGATACAATGACACCCATTAACAAATTCATACACTGGCACCCAGTAACACAAACACACACGGACACCAAGTAACACAGACACACACTGACACCCAGTAACACAAACAAACACACTGACACCAAGTAACACAGACATACACTGACACCAAGTAACAAAGACATACACTTACACCAATTATTATGACATACACTGACACCAAGTAACAAAGACATACACTGATACTCAGGAACACAGACACACACTTACACCAAGTAACAAAGACATACACTGACACCAAGTCACAAAGACACACACTGACACCAAGTCACAAAGACATACACTGATACCCAGTAACACAGACACACACTTACACCATGTAACACAGACATACACTGACACCCAGTAACACAGACACACACTTACCCCAAGTAACAAAGACTTACTCTGACACCCAGCAACAAAGACATACACTGACACCCAGTAACAGAGACAAACACGGACACCAAGTAACAAAGACACAGACTTACACCAAGTAACAGACACACACTGACACCCAGTAACACAGACACACACTTACACCAAGTAACAAAGACATACTCTGACACCCAGTAACAAAGACATACACTGGCAACCAGTAACACAGACACACACGGACACCAAGTAACAAAGACACAGACTTACACCAAGTAACACAGACACACACTGACACCCAGTAACTGAGTCACACACTTACACCTCGTAACACAGACATACACTGACACCAAGTAACAAAGACATGCACTGATACCCAGTAAAAAAGACATACACTGACACCAAGTCACAAAGGCATACACTGATACCAAGTCACAAAGACATACACTGATGCCCAGTAACACAGACAGACACTGACACCAAGTAACACAGACATACACTTACACGAAGTAACAAAGACACACACTTACACCAAGTAACAAAGACATACACTGACACCAAGTAACAAAGACATAGACTTACACCAAGTAACAAAGACAGACAATTACACCAAGTAACAAAGACATACACTTACACCAAGTATTTTGACATACACTGACACCAAGTAACAAAGACATACACTGATACCCAGTAACACAGACACAGAATTACACCAAGTAACAAAGACATACACTGACACCAAGTCACAAAGACACACACTGACACCCAGTAACAAAGACATACACTGACACCAAGTCACAAAGACATGCACTGATACCCAGGAACACAGACACACACCTACACCAAGTAACACAGACATACACTGACACACAGTAACACAGACACACACTTACACCAAGTAACAAAGACATACACTGACACCCAGTAACAAAGACATACACTGACACCCAGTAACACAGACACACACGGACACCAAGTAACAAAGACACAGACTTACACCAAGTAACACAGATACACACTGACAGAGAGTAGCACAGATACACACTTACACCAAGTAATACAGACAAACACTGACACCAAGTAACAAAGACTTACACTGATACCAAGTAACACAGACATACACTGACACCAAGTAACACAGACAAACACTGACACCAAGTAACAAAGACATTCACTTACATCAAGTAACAAAGACAGGCAATTACACCAAGTAACAAAGACATACACTGACACCAAGTCACAAAGACACACACTGACACCCAGTAACAAAGACATACACTGACGCCAAGTCACAAAGACATACACTGATACCCAGTAACACAGACACACACTCACACCAAGTATCACAGACATACACTGACACCAAGTAACAAAGACATGCACTGATACCCAGTAACACAGACACACACTTACACCAAGTAACAAAGAGATACAATGACACCCATTAACAAAGACATGCACTGGCACCCAGTAACACAGACACACACGGACACCAAGTAACACAGACAAACACTGACACCAAGTAACAAAGACATACACTGATACCAAGTAACACAGACATACACTGACACCAAGTAACACAGACAAACACTGACACCAAGTAACAAAGACATTCACTTACATCAAGTAACAAAGACAGGCAATTACACCAAGTAACAAAGACATACACTGACACCAAGTCACAAAGACACACACTGACACCCAGTAACAAAGACATACACTGACGCCAAGTCACAAAGACATACACTGATACCCAGTAACACAGACACACACTCACACCAAGTATCACAGACATACACTGACACCAAGTAACAAAGACATGCACTGATACCCAGTAACACAGACACACACTTACACCAAGTAACAAAGAGATACAATGACACCCATTAACAAAGACATGCACTGGCACCCAGTAACACAGACACACACGGACACCAAGTAACACAGACACACACTGACACCCAGTAACACAGACAAACACACTGACATCAAGTAACACAGACATACTCTGACACCAAGTAACAAAGACATACACTTACACCAATTATTTTGACATACACTGACGCCAAGTAACAAAGACATACACTGATACCCAGGAACACAGACACACACTTACACCAAGTAACAAAGACATACACTGACACCAAGTCACAAAGACACACACTGACACCCAGTAACAAAGACATGCACTGACGCCAAGTCACAAAGACATACACTGATACCCAGTAACACAGACACACACTTACACCAAGTAACAAAGACAGACACTGATACCCAGTAACACAGACACACACTTAGACCAAGTAACAAAGAGATACACTGACACCCAGTAACACAGACACACACTGACACCAAGTAACACAGACATACACTGACACCAAGTAACAAAGACATGCACTGATACCCAGTAACACAGACACACACTTACACCAAGTAGCAAAGACAGACACTGATACCCAGTAACACAGACACACACTTAGACCAAGTAACAAAGAGATACACTGACACCCAGTAACAAAGACATACACTGGCACCCAGTAACACCGACACATAAGGGCACCAATTAACAAAGACACACACTTACACCAAGTAACACAGACACACACAGACACCCATTAACACAAACAAACACACTGACATCAAGTAACACAGACATACACTGACACCAAGTAACAAAGGCATACACATAGACCAAGTATTTTGACATACACTGACACAAAGTAACAAATACATACACTGATACCCAGTAACACAGACACACACTTACACCAAGTAACAAAGGCATACACTGACACCAAGTCACAAAGACACACACTGACACCCAGTAACAAAGACATACACTGACACCAAGTCACAAAGACATACACTGATACCCAGTAACACAGACACACACTTACACCAAGTAACACAAACATACCCTGACGCCCAGTAACACAGACACACACTTACACCAAGTAACAAAGACATATACTGACACCCAGTAACAAAGACATGCACTGACACCCAGTAACACAGACACACAAGGACACCAAGTAACAAACACACAGACTTACACCAAGTAACACAGACGCACACTGACGCCCAGTAACACAGACACACGCTTACACCAAGTTACACAGACATACACTGACACCAAGTAACAAAGACATACACTGGCAACCAGTAACACAGACACACACGGACACCAAGTAACAAAGACACAGACTTACACCAAGTAACACAGACACACACTGACACCCAGTAACTGAGTCACACACTTACACCTCGTAACACAGACATACACTGACACCAAGTAACAAAGACATGCACTGATACCCAGTAAAAAAGACATACACTGACACCAAGTCACAAAGGCATACACTGATACCAAGTCACAAAGACATACACTGATGCCCAGTAACACAGACAGACACTGACACCAAGTAACACAGACATACACTTACACGAAGTAACAAAGACACACACTTACACCAAGTAACAAAGACATACACTGACACCAAGTAACAAAGACATAGACTTACACCAAGTAACAAAGACAGACAATTACACCAAGTAACAAAGACATACACTTACACCAAGTATTTTGACATACACTGACACCAAGTAACAAAGACATACACTGATACCCAGTAACACAGACACAGAATTACACCAAGTAACAAAGACATACACTGACACCAAGTCACAAAGACACACACTGACACCCAGTAACAAAGACATACACTGACACCAAGTCACAAAGACATGCACTGATACCCAGGAACACAGACACACACCTACACCAAGTAACACAGACATACACTGACACACAGTAACACAGACACACACTTACACCAAGTAACAAAGACATACACTGACACCCAGTAACAAAGACATACACTGACACCCAGTAACACAGACACACACGGACACCAAGTAACAAAGACACAGACTTACACCAAGTAACACAGATACACACTGACAGAGAGTAGCACAGATACACACTTACACCAAGTAATACAGACAAACACTGACACCAAGTAACAAAGACTTACACTGATACCAAGTAACACAGACATACACTGACACCAAGTAACACAGACAAACACTGACACCAAGTAACAAAGACATTCACTTACATCAAGTAACAAAGACAGGCAATTACACCAAGTAACAAAGACATACACTGACACCAAGTCACAAAGACACACACTGACACCCAGTAACAAAGACATACACTGACGCCAAGTCACAAAGACATACACTGATACCCAGTAACACAGACACACACTCACACCAAGTATCACAGACATACACTGACACCAAGTAACAAAGACATGCACTGATACCCAGTAACACAGACACACACTTACACCAAGTAACAAAGAGATACAATGACACCCATTAACAAAGACATGCACTGGCACCCAGTAACACAGACACACACGGACACCAAGTAACACAGACAAACACTGACACCAAGTAACAAAGACATACACTGATACCAAGTAACACAGACATACACTGACACCAAGTAACACAGACAAACACTGACACCAAGTAACAAAGACATTCACTTACATCAAGTAACAAAGACAGGCAATTACACCAAGTAACAAAGACATACACTGACACCAAGTCACAAAGACACACACTGACACCCAGTAACAAAGACATACACTGACGCCAAGTCACAAAGACATACACTGATACCCAGTAACACAGACACACACTCACACCAAGTATCACAGACATACACTGACACCAAGTAACAAAGACATGCACTGATACCCAGTAACACAGACACACACTTACACCAAGTAACAAAGAGATACAATGACACCCATTAACAAAGACATGCACTGGCACCCAGTAACACAGACACACACGGACACCAAGTAACACAGACACACACTGACACCCAGTAACACAGACAAACACACTGACATCAAGTAACACAGACATACTCTGACACCAAGTAACAAAGACATACACTTACACCAATTATTTTGACATACACTGACGCCAAGTAACAAAGACATACACTGATACCCAGGAACACAGACACACACTTACACCAAGTAACAAAGACATACACTGACACCAAGTCACAAAGACACACACTGACACCCAGTAACAAAGACATGCACTGACGCCAAGTCACAAAGACATACACTGATACCCAGTAACACAGACACACACTTACACCAAGTAACAAAGACAGACACTGATACCCAGTAACACAGACACACACTTAGACCAAGTAACAAAGAGATACACTGACACCCAGTAACACAGACACACACTGACACCAAGTAACACAGACATACACTGACACCAAGTAACAAAGACATGCACTGATACCCAGTAACACAGACACACACTTACACCAAGTAGCAAAGACAGACACTGATACCCAGTAACACAGACACACACTTAGACCAAGTAACAAAGAGATACACTGACACCCAGTAACAAAGACATACACTGGCACCCAGTAACACCGACACATAAGGGCACCAATTAACAAAGACACACACTTACACCAAGTAACACAGACACACACAGACACCCATTAACACAAACAAACACACTGACATCAAGTAACACAGACATACACTGACACCAAGTAACAAAGGCATACACATAGACCAAGTATTTTGACATACACTGACACAAAGTAACAAATACATACACTGATACCCAGTAACACAGACACACACTTACACCAAGTAACAAAGGCATACACTGACACCAAGTCACAAAGACACACACTGACACCCAGTAACAAAGACATACACTGACACCAAGTCACAAAGACATACACTGATACCCAGTAACACAGACACACACTTACACCAAGTAACACAAACATACCCTGACGCCCAGTAACACAGACACACACTTACACCAAGTAACAAAGACATATACTGACACCCAGTAACAAAGACATGCACTGACACCCAGTAACACAGACACACAAGGACACCAAGTAACAAACACACAGACTTACACCAAGTAACACAGACGCACACTGACGCCCAGTAACACAGACACACGCTTACACCAAGTTACACAGACATACACTGACACCAAGTAACAAAGACATACACTGATACCCAGTAAAAAGACATACACTGACACCAAGTCACAAAGACATACACTGATACCAAGTCACAAAGACATACACTGATGCCCAGTAACACAGACACACACTGACACCAAGTAACAAAGACATGCAATGACACCAAGTAACAAAGACATACACTTACACCAAGTAACAAAGACACACACTGACACCAAGTAACACAGACAAACACTGACACCAAGTAACAAAGACATACACTTACATCAAGTAACAAAGACAGGCAATTACACCAAGTAACAAAGACATACACTGACACCAAGTCACAAAGACACACACTGACACCCAGTAACAAAGACATACACTGACGCCAAGTCACAAAGACATACACTGATACCCAGTAACACAGACACACACTCACACCAAGTATCACAGACATACACTGACACCAAGTAACAAAGACATGCACTGATACCCAGTAACACAGACACACACTTACACCAAGTAACAAAGAGATACAATGACACCCATTAACAAAGACACACACTGACACCCAGTAACACAAACAAACACACTGACACCAAGTAACACAGACATACACTGACACCAATTAACAAAGACATACACTTACACCAATTATTATGACATACACTGACACCAAGTAACAAAGACATACACTGATACCCAGGAACACAGACACACACTTACACCAAGTAACAAAGACATACACTGATACCCAGTAACACAGACACACACTTACACCATGTAACACAGACATACACTGACACCCAGTAACACAGACACACACATGCACCAAGTAACAAAGACATACTCTGACACCCAGTAACACAGACAAACACGGACACCAAGTAACAAAGACACAGACTTACACCAAGTAACAGACACACACTGACACACAGTAACACAAACAAACACACTGACACCAAGTAACACAGACATACACTGACACCAATTAACAAAGACATACACTTACACCAATTATTATGACATACACTGACACGAAGTAACAAAGACTTACACTGACACCCAGTAACAAAGACATACTCTGACACCAAGTCACAAAGACATACACTGACACCAAGTAACAAAGACATACACTTACACAAAGTAACAAAGACATACACTGATACCCAGTAACACAGACACACACTGATACCCAGTAACACAGACACACACTTACACCAAGTAACAAAGACATGCACTGACACCAAGTCACAAAGACACACACTGACACCCAGTAACAAAGACATGCACTGACACCCAGTAACACAGACACACACTTACACCAAGTAACAAAGACATACACTGACACCAAGTCACAAAGACACACACAGACACCCAGGAACAAAGACATACACTGACACCAAGTCACAAAGACACACACTGACACCAAGTCACAAAGACATACACTGATACCCAGTAACACAGACACACACTTACACCATGTAACACAGACATACACTGACACCCAGTAACACAGACACACACATGCACCAAGTAACAAAGACATACTCTGACACCCAGTAACACAGACAAACACGGACACCAAGTAACAAAGACACAGACTTACACCAAGTAACAGACACACACTGACACACAGTAACACAGACACACACTTACACCAAGTAACAAAGACATACTCTGACACCCAGTAACAAAGACATACACTGATACCCAGTAACACAGACACACAATTACACCAAGTAACAAAGACATACACTGACACCAAGTCACAAAGACACACACTGACACCCAGTAACAAAGACATACACTGACACCAAGTCACAAAGACATGCACTGATACCCAGTAACACAGACACACACCTACACCAAGTAACACAGACATACACTGACACACAGTAACACAGACACACACTTATACCAAGTAACAAAGACATACACTGACACCCAGTAACAAAGACATACACTGACACCCAGTAACACAGACACACACGGACACCAAGTAACAAAGACACAGACTTACACCAAGTAACACAGATACACACTGACAGCCAGTAACACAGATACACACTTACACCAAGTCATACAGACAAACACTGACACCAATTAACAAAGACACACACTTACACCAAGTAACAAAGACATACACTGACACCCAGTAACAAAGACATACACTGATACCCAGTAACACAGGCACACACTGGGGGTGGGGGTTTGGGGGTTCACATTGGCGCAGTGGTTAGCACCGCAGCCTCACAGCTCCAGGGACCCGGGTTCGATTCTGGGTACTGCCTGTGCGTAGTTTGCAAGTTCACCCTGCGTCTGCATGGGTTTCCTCCGGGTGCTCCGGTTTCCTCCCACATGCCAATGACTTGCAGGTTTATAGGTTAATTGGCCATCATAAATTGCCCCTCGTGTAGGTAGGTGCTAGGGAAATATGTAGGGACATGTGGGGATGTGATAGGAATACGGGATTACTGTAGGATTAGTATAAATGTGTGGTTGATGGTCGGCACAGACTCAGTGGACCGAAGGGCCTGTTAAAGTGCTGCATCTCGAAACTAAACTAAATACTGACACCTCGTGTCACAGATACACACTGACACCCAGTAACACAGGGAAACACTGATAAACAGTAACAAAGACATACACTGACACCAAGTAACACAGACACACACTGAAACCCAGTAACAAAGACATACACTGATACCATGTCACAAAGACATACACTGATACCCAGTAACACAGGCACACACTGACACCAAGTAACAAAGACATACACTTACACCAAGTAACAAAGAAAGACAATTACACCAAGTAACAAAGACATACACTGATACCCAGTAACACAGACACACACTTACACCAACTAACAAAGACATACACTGACACCAAGTCACAAAGCCACACACTGACACCCAGTAACAAAGAAATACACTGACACCAAGTCACAAAGACATACACTGATACACAGTAAAACAGACACACCCATACACCAAGTAACACAGACACACACTGACACCAAGTAACAAATACATACAATGACACCAAGTAACAAAGACATACACTTACACCAAGTAACAAAGACAGACAATTACACCAAGTAACAAAGACATCCACTTACACCAAATATTTTGACATACACTGACACCAAGTAACAAAGACATACACTGACACCAAGTCAAAAAGACATACACTGATACCCAGTAACACAGACACACACATACACCAAGTAACACAGACAAACACTGACAACAAGTAACAAAGACATACACTTGCACCAAGTAACACAGACATCCACTGACACTAAGTAACAAAGACATACAATTACACCAAGTAACAAAGACACACACTTACACCAAGTAACACAGATATACACTGACACCAAGTAACAAAGACATGCACTGACACCCAGTAACACAGACACACACGGACACCAAGTAACAAAGATACACACTTACACCAAGTAACACAGACACACACTGACACCCAGTAACACAGATACACACTTACACCAAGTAATACAGACATACACTGACACCAAGTAACAAAGACATACACTGATACCCAGTAACACAGGCACACACTGGGGGTGGGGGGTTGGGGGTTCACATTGGGGCATTGGTTAGCACCGCAGCCTCACAGCTCCAGGGACCCGGGTTCGATTCTGGGTACTGCCTGTGCGGAGTTTGCAAGTTCTCCCTGCGTTTGCATGGGTTTCCTCCGGGTCCTCCGGTTTCCTCCCACATGCCAAAGACTTGCAGGTTGATAGGTTAATTGGCCATTATAAATTGCCCCTAGTATAGGGAGGTGGTAGGGAAATATATAGGGACAGGTGGGGATGTGATAGGAATACGGGATTACTGTAGGATTAGTATAAATGTGTGGTTGATGGTCGGCACAGACTCAGTGGGCCGAAGGGCCTGTTAAAGTGCTGTATCTCGAAACTAAACTAAATACTGAAAGCTAGTGTCACAGATACACACTGACACCCAGTAACACAAACAAACACAGACTGACACCCAGCAACACAGAGAAACACTGATAAACAGTAACAAAGACATACACTGACACCAAGTAACACAGACACACACTGAAACCCAGTAACAAAGACAGACACTGACACCAATTCACAAAGACATACACTGATACAAAGTCACAAAGACAAACACGGACACAAAGTAACAAACACACAGACTTACACCAAGTAACACAGACACACATTGACACCCAGCAACACAGACACACACTTACAACAAGTAACACAGACATATAGTGACACCAAGTAACAAAGACATACACTGATACCCTGTAACACAGGCACACAATGACACCAAGTAACAAAGACATACACTGACACCCAATAACACACACTGATACACAGTAACACAGACACACACTCTCACCAAGTAACAAAGACACACACTTACACCAAGTAAAACAGACATACACTGACACCAAGTAACAAAGACAGACAATTACACCACGTATCAAAGACATACACTTACACCAAGTATTTTGACATACACTGACACCAAGCAACAAAGACATACGCTGACACCAAGTCACAAAGACATACACTGACACCAAGTCACAAAGACAGACACTGATACCCAGGAACACAGACACACACTGATACCCAGTAACACTGAGACACACTGACACCCCGTAACAAAGACATACACTGATACCAAGTCAGAAAGACACACACTGACACCCAGTAGCAAAGAAATACACTGATACCAATCACAAAGACATACACTGATATCCAGTAAGACAGACACACAATGACACCAAGTAACAAAGACATACACTGATCCCCAGTAGCACAGACACACAATTACACCAAGTAACAAAGACAGACACTGATACCCTGTAACACAGACACACACTTTCACCAAGTAACAAAGACATACACTGACACCCAGTAACAAAGACATACACTGACACCCTGTAACACAGACACACACGGACACCAAGTAACAAAGATACACACTTAAACCAAGTAACACAGACGCACACTGACACCCAGTAACACAGACACACACTTACACCAAGCAACACAGACATACACTGACACCAAGTAACAAAGACATACACTGATACCCAGTAACACAGGCACACACGGACACCAAGTAACAAAGACACACACTTACACCAAGTAGCACAGACACACACAGACACCCAGTAACACAGACACACACTTACAGCAAATATCACAGACATACACTGACACCAAGTAACACAGACACACACTGACACCCAGTAAAACAGACACACACTTACACCAAGTAACACAGACATACACTGACACCAAGTAACAAAGACATACACTGATACCCAGTAACACAGACACACACTTACACCAAGTAACACAGACATACACTGACACCAAGTAACAAAGTCTTACAATGATACCCAGGAACACAGACACACACTTACACCAAGTAACACAGACACACATTAAACCAAGTAACACAGACATACACGAACACCAAGTAACACAGACATACACTGACACAAAGTAACAAAGACATACAATTACACCAAGGAACAAAGACACACACTTACACCAAGTAACAAAGACAGACACTGATACCCAGTAACACAGACACACACTTACACCAAGTAACAATGACATACACTGACACCCAGTAACACAAACAAACACACACTGACACCCAGTAACACAGAGAAACACTAATAAACAGTAACAAAGACATACACTGACACCAAGTAACACAGTCACACACCGACACCCAGTAACAAAGACATACACTGACACCAAGTCACTAAGACATACACTGATACACAGTAACACAGACACACACTGACACCAAGTAACAAATACATACAATGACACCAAGTAACAAAGACATACACTTACACCAAGTAACAAAGACAGACAATTACACCAAGTAACAAAGACATCCACTTACACCAAATATTTTGACATACACTGACACCAAGTAACAAAGACATACACTGACACCAAGTCAAAAAGACACACACGGACACCCAGTAACAAAGACATACACTGACACCAAGTCATAAAGACATACACTGATACCCAGTAACACAGACACACACATACACCAAGTAACACAGACAAACACTGACACCAAGTAACAAAGACATACACTGATACCCAGGAACACAGACACACACTAACCCCAAGTAACACGGACACACACTTACACCAAGTAACAAAGACATACACTTGCACCAAGTAACACAGACATCCACTGACACTAAGTAACAAAGACATACAATTACACCAAGTAACAAAGACACACACTTACACCAAGTAACACAGATATACACTGACACCAAGTAACAAAGACATGCACTGACACCCAGTAACACAGACACACACGGACACCAAGTAACAAAGACACACACTTGCACCAAGTAACACAGACACACACTGACACCCAGTAACACAGATACACACTTACACCAAGTAATACAGACATACACTGACACCAAGTAACAAAGACATACACTGATACCCAGTAACACAGGCACACACTGGGGGTGGGGGGTTGGGGTTTCACATTGGCGCAGTGGTTAGCACCGCAGCCTCACAGCTCCAGGGACCCGGGTTCGATTCTGGGTACTGCCTGTGCGGAGTTTGCAAGTTCTCCCTGCGTTTGCATGGGTTTTCTCCGGGTCCTCCGGTTTCGTCCCACATGCCAAATACTTGCAGGTTGATAGGTTAATTGGCCATCATAAATTGCCCCTAGTATAGGGAGGTGGTAGGGAAATATACAGGGACAGGTGGGGATGTGATAGGAATACGGGATTACTGTAGGATTAGTATAAATGTGTGGTTGATGGTCGGCACAGACACAGTGGGCCGAAGGGCCTGTTAAAGTGCTGTATCTCGAAACTAAACTAAATACTGAAAGCTCGTGTCACAGATACTCACTGACACCCAGTAACACAAACAAACACAGACTGACACCCAGCAACACAGAGAAACACTGATAAACAGTAACAAAGACAGACACTGACACCAAGTAACACAGACAAACACTGAAACCCAGTAACAAAGACAGACACTGACACCAATTCACAAAGACATACACTGATACCAAGTCACAAAGACATACACTGATACCCAGTAACACAGACACACACTGACACCAAGTAACAAAGACATACACTTACACCAAGTAACAAAGAAAGACAATTACACCAAGTAACAAAGACATACACTTACACCAAGTATTTTCACATACACTGACACCAAGTAACAAAGACATACACTGATACCCAGTAACACAGACACACACTTACACCAAGTAACAAAGACATACACTGATACCCAGTAAAACAGACACATTTACACCAAGTAATACAGACATACACTGACACACAGTAACAAAGACATACACTGACACCCAGTAACACAGACACACACTTACAACAAGTAACACAGACATATACTGACACCAAGTAACAAAGACATACACGGATACCCTGTAACACAGGCACACAATTACACCAAGTAACAAAGACATGCACTGACGCCCAGTAACACACACTGATACACAGGAACACAGACACACACTCTCGCCAAGTTACAAAGACACACACTTCCACCAAGTAAAACAGACATACACTGACACCAAGTAACACAGACACACACTGACACCCAGTAAAACAGACACACACTTACACCAAGTAACACAGACATACACTGACACCAAGTAACAAAGACATACACTGATACCCAGTAACACAGACACACACTTACACCAAGTAACACAGAGACACATTAAACCAAGTAACACAGACACACACTTACACCAAGTAACACAGACATACACTGACACCAAGTAACAAAGACATACAATTACACAAAGTAACAAAGACACACACTTACACCAAGTAACAATGACATACAATGACACCCAGTAACACAAACAAACACACACTGACACCCAGTAACACAGAGAAACACTAATAAATTGTAACAAAGACATACACTGACACCAAGTAACACAGTCACACACTGACACCAAGTCACAAAGACATACACTGACACCAAGTCACTAAGACATACACTGATACCAAGTCACAAAGACATACACTGATACAAAGTAACACAGACACACACTGACACCAAGTAACAAATACATACAATTACACCAAGTAACAAAGACAGACAATTACACCAAGTAACAAAGACATCCACTTACACCAAATATTTTGACAAACACTGACACCAAGTAACAAAGACATTCACTGATACCCAGTAACACAGATACACACTTACACCAAGTAACAAAGGCATACACTGACACCAAGTCAAAAATACACACACTGACACCCTGTAACAAAGACATACACTGACACCAAGTCACAAAGACATACACTGATACCCAGTAACACAGACACACACATACACCAAGTAACACAGCCAAACACTGACACCAAGTAACAAAGACATACACTGATACCCAGGAACACAGACACACACTTACCCCAAGTAACACAGACACACACTTACACCAAGTAACAAAGACATACACTTACACCAAGTAACACAGACATACACTGACACTAAGTAACAAAGACATACAATTACACCAAGTAACAAAGACACACACTTACACCAAGTAACACAGATATACACTGACACCAAGTAACAAAGATATGCACTGACACCCAGTAACACAGACACACACGGACACCAAGTAACAAAGACACACACTTACACCAAGTAACACAGACACACACTGACACCCAGTAACACAGACACACACTTACATCAAGTAACACAGACATACACTGACACCAAGTAACAAAGACATACACTGATACCCAGTAACACTGACACACACTTACACCAAGTAACACGGACATACACTGACACCAAGTAACAAAGACATACACTGATAACCAGGAACACAGACACACACATACACCAAGTAACACAGACACACACTTACACCAAGTAACAAAGACATACACTAACACCAAGTAACACAGACATACACTGACACCAAGAAACAAAGACATACAATTACTCCAAGTAACAAAGACACACACTTACACCAAGTAACAAAGACAGACACTGATACCCAGTAACACAGAGACACACTTACACCAAGTAACAAAGACATACACTTACACCCAGTAACACAAACAAACACACACTGACACACAGTAACACAGAGAAACACTAATAAAAAGTAACAAAGACATACACTGACACCAATTAACACAGTCACACACTGACACCCAGTAACAAAGACATACACTGACACCAAGTCACAAAGACATACACTGATACCCAGTAACACAGACACACACTGACACCAAGTAAAAAAGACAGACACTGACACCAAGTAACAAAGACATACACTTACACCAAGTAACAAAGACATACACTGATACCCATTAACACAGACACACACTGACACCAAGTAAAAAAGACAGACACTGACACCAAGTCACAAAGACATACACTGATACCCAGTAACACAGACACACACTTACACCAAGTAACACAGACATACACTGACACCCAGCAACACAGACACACACTTACACCAAGTAAAAAAGACATTCACTGACACCCAGTAACAAAGACATGCACTGACACCCAGTAACACAGAAACACACGGACATCAAGTAACAAAGACACAGACTTACACCAAGTAACGCAGACATACACTGACACCAAGTAACAAAGAAATACACTGATACCCAGGAACACAGACACACACTTACACCAAGTAACACAGTCACACACTTACACCAAGTAACAAATACATACACTTATACCAAGTAACACAGACATACACTGACACCAAGTAACAAAGACATACAATTACAAGAAGTAACAAAGACACACGCTTACACCAAGTTACAAAGACAGACACTGATACCCAGTAACACAGACACACAGTTACACCAAGTAACAAAGACATACACTGACACCCAGTAACACAAACAAACACACACTGACACCCAATAACACAGAGAAACACTAATAAACAGTAAACAGACATACACTGACACCAAGTAACACAGACACACACTGACACACAGTAACAAAGACATACACTGACACCAAGTCACAAAGACAAGCACTGATACCAAGTCACAAAGACATACACTGATACCCAGCAACACAGACACACACTTACACCAAGTAACACAGTCACACACTTACACCAAGTAACAAAGACATACACTTACACCCAGTAACACAAACAAACACACTGACACCCAGTAACACAGACACACACTGACACCAAGTAACAAAGACATGCACTGACACCCAGTAACACGGACACACACTGGGCGGCACAGTGGCGCAGTGGTTAGCACTGCAGCCTCACAGCTCCAGGGTCCCGGGTTCGATTCTGGGTACTGCCTGTGCGGAGTTTGCAAGTTCTCCCTGTGTCTGCGTGGGTTTTATCCGGGTGCTCCGGTTTCCTACCCACATGCCAAAGACTTGCAGGTTGGTAGGTTAATTGGCCATTATAAATTGCCTCTAGTATAGGTAGGTGGTAGGGAAATATATCGGGACCTGTGCGGATGTTATTGGAATATGGGATTCGTGTAGGATTAGTATAAATGGTTGGTTAATGGTCGGCACAGACTCGGTGGGCCGAAGGGCCTATTTCAGTGCTGTATCTCAAAACTAAACTAAATACTGACACCTAGTGTCACATACACACACTGACACCAAGTAACAAAGACACATACTTACACCAAGTAACACAGACATACACTGACACCAAGTAACAATGACATACACTTACACCAAGTAACAAAGACACATACTTACACCAGGTAACACAGACATACACTGACACCAAATAACAAAGACATACACTTACACCAAGTAACAAAGACATACACTTACACCAAGTATTTTGACATACACTTGCACCAAGTATTTTGACATACACTGACCCCCAGTAACAAAGACACACACTTCCACCAAGTAACAAAGACATACACTTGCACCAAGTAACAAAGACAAACACTGACACCCAGTAACACAAACAAACACACATAGACACCCAGTAACACAGAGAAACACTAATACACAGTAACACAGACATATACTGACACCCAGTAACAAAGACATACACTGACACCAAGTCACAAAGTCATACGCTGATACCAAGTCACAAAGACATACACTGATACCCCGTAACACAGACACACACTGACACCAAGTAACAAAGACATACACTGACACCAAGTAACAAAGACATACAATTACACCAAGTAACAAAGACATACACATACACCAAGTATTTTGACATACACTGACACCAAGTAACAAAGACATACACTGACGCCCAGTAACACAGACACACACTTACACCAAGTAACAAAGACATACACTAACACCAAGTCACAAAGACACACACTGACACCCAGTAACAAAGACATACACTGACACCAAGTCACAAAGACATACACTGACACCAAGTCACAAAGACACACACTGACACCCAGTAACAAAGACATACACTGACACCAAGTCACAAAGACATACACTGATACCCAGTAACAAAGACAGACACTGATACCCAGTAACACAGACGCACACTTACACCAAGTAACAAAGACATAGACTTACACCTAGTAACACAGACATACACTGACACCAAGTATTTTGACAAACACTTACACCAAGTAACAAAGACATACAATGACACCCAGTAACAAAGACATTCACTGACAACAAGTCACAAACACATACACTGACACCAAGTAACAAAGACATACACTTACAGCAAGTAACAAAGACATACACTGACTCCCAGGAACACAGACACACACTGACACCAAGTAACAAAGACACACACTTACACCAAGTAACACAGACATACACTGACACGAAGTAACAAAGACAGACTATTACACCAAGTAATAAATACATACACCTACACCAAGTATTTTGACATACACTGACAACAAGAAACAAAGACATACACTGATACCCAGTAACACAGACACACACTTACACCAAGTAACAAAGACATACACTGACACCAAGTCACAAAGACACACACTGACACCCAGTAACAAAGACATACACTGACACCAAGTAACAAAGACATACACTGATACCCAGCAACACAGACAAACACTTACACCAAGTAACAAAGACATACACTGACACCAAGTCACAAAGACACACACTGACACCCAGTAGCAAAGACATACACTGACACCAAGTAACAAAGACATACACTGATACCCAGCAACACAGACATACACTTACAGCACGTAACAAAGACATACACTGACTCCCAGGAACAAAGACATACACTGACACCCAGTAACACAGACACACACGGACACCAAGTAACAAAGACATACACTGATACCCAGTAACACAGACACACACTTACACAAAGTAACAAAGACATACACTGACACCAAGTCACAAAGACACACACTGACACCCAGTAACAAAGACATACACTGACACCCAGTAACAAAGACATACACTGACACCCAGTAACACAGACACACACTTACACCAAGTAACAAAGACATACACTGACACCCAGTAACAAAGACATACACTGACACCCAGTAACACAGACACACACGGACACCAAGTAACAAAGACACACACTTACACCAAGTAACACAGACACACACTGACACCCAGTAACACAAACAAACACACTGACACCCAGTAACACAGACACACACTGACAGCAAGTAACAAAGACATACACTGACATCAAGTAACACAGACACACACAGGGCGTCACAGCTCCAGGGACCCGGGTTCGATTCTGGGTACTGCCTGTGCGGAGTTTGCAAGTTCTCCCTGTGTCTGCGTGGGTTTTATCCGGGTGCTCCGGTTTCCTACCCACATGCCAAAGACTTGCAGGTTGGTAGGTTAATTGGCCATTATAAATTGCCCCTAGTATAGGTAGGTGGTAGGGAAATATATAGGGACCGGTGGGGATGTTATTGGAATATGGGATTCGTGTAGGATTAGTATAAATGGTTGGTTAATGGTCGGCACAGACTCGGTGGGCCGAAGGGCCTGTTTCAGTGCTGTATCTCGAAACTAAACTAAATACTGACACCTAGTGTCACATGCACACACTGAACCCCAGTAACAAAGACATACAATTACACCAAGTAACAAAGACACATACTTACACCAAGTAACACAGACATACACTGACACCAAGTAACAAAGACATACACTTACACCAAGTAACAAAGACACATACTTACACCAAGTAACACAGACATACACTGACACCAAGTAACAAAGACATACACTTACACCAAGTAACAAAGACAGACAATTACACCAAGTAACAAAGACATACACTTACACCAAGTAACAAAGACATACACTTACACCAAGTATTTTGACATACTCTTGCACCAAGTATTTTGACATACACTGACACCCAGCAACTAATACACACAATGACACCAAGTCACAAACACATACACTGACCCCCAGTAACACAGACACACACTTCCACCAAGTAACAAAGACATACACTTGCACCAAGTAACAAAGACATGCACTGACAACCAGTAATTAAGACATACAATAACACCAAGTCACAAACACATAAACTGACACCAAGTAGCAAAGACATACACTTACACCAAGGAACAAAGACATACACTGACACCCAGTAACAAAGAAGTCCACTGACAACAAGTGACTAACACATACACTGACACCAAGTAACAATGACATACACTTGCACCAAGTAACAAAGACAAACTCTGACACCCAGGAACACAGACACACATTGACACAAAGTAACAAAGACACACACTTACACCAAGTAACAAAGACATTCACTGACACCAAGGAACAAAGACAGACAATTACACCAAGTAACAAAGACATACACTTACACCAAGTAACACAGACATGCACTGACACCAAGTAACAAAGACATTCACTTATACCCAGTAACACAGACACACACTTACACCAAGTAACAAAGACATTCACTGACACCAAGTCACAAAGACACACACTGACACCCAGTAACAAAGACATACACTGACACCAAGTAACAAAGACATACACTGATACCCAGCAACACAGACAAACACTTACACCAAGTAACAAAGACATACACTGACACCAAGTCACAAAGACACACACTGACACCCAGTAACAAAGACATACACTGACACCAAGTAACAAAGACATACACTGATACCCAGCAACACAGACATACACTTACAGCACGTAACAAAGACATACACTGACTCCCAGGAACACAGACACACACTGACACCAAGTAACAAAGACACACACTTACACCAAGTAACACAGACATACACTGACACGAAGTAACAAAGACAGACTATTACACCAAGTAATAAATACATACACCTACACCAAGTATGTTGACATACACTGACACCAAGTAACAAAGACATACACTGATACCCAGTAACACAGACACACACTTACACCAAGTAACAAAGACATACACTGACACCAAGTCACAAAGACACACACTGACACCCAGTAACACAGACACACACTTACACCAAGTAACAAAGACATACACTGACACCCAGTAACAAAGACATACACTGACACCCAGTAACACAGACACACACGGATACCAAGTAACAAAGACACACACTAACACCAAGTAACACAGACACACACTGACACCCAGTAACACAAACAAACACACTGACACCCAGTAACACAGACACACACTGACACCAAGTAACAAAGACATACACTGACATCAAGTAACACAGACACACACAGGGCGTCACAGCTCCAGGGACCCGGGTTCGATTCTGGTTACTGCCTGTGCGGAGTTTGCAAGTTCTCCCTGTGTCTGCGTGGGTTTTATCCGGGTGCTCCGGTTTCCTACCCACATGCCTAAGACTTGCAGGTTGGTAGGTTAATTGGCCATTACAAATTGCCCCTAGTATAGGTAGGTGGTAGGGAAATATATAGGGACCGGTGGGGATGTTATTGGAATATGGGATTCGTGTAGGATTAGTATAAATGGTTGGTTAATGGTCGGCACAGACTCGGTGGGCCGAAGGGCCTGTTTCAGTGCTGTATCTCGAAACTAAACTAAATACTGACACCTAGTGTCACATGCACACACTGAACCCCAGTAACAAAGACATACAATTACACCAAGTAACAAAGACACATACTTACACCAAGTAACACAGACATACACTGACACCAAGTAACAAAGACATACACTTACACCAAGTAACAAAGACACATACTTACACCAAGTAACACAGACATACACTGACACCAAGTAACAAAGACATACACTTACACCAAGTAACAAAGACAGACAATTACACCAAGTAACAAAGACATACACTTACACCAAGTAACAAAGACATACACTTACACCAAGTATTTTGACATACACTTGCACCAAGTATTTTGACATACACTGACACCCAGCAACTAAGACACACAATGACACCAAGTCACAAACACATACACTGACCCCCAGTAACACAGACACACACTTCCACCAAGTAACAAAGACATACACTTGCACCAAGTAACAAAGACATGCACTGACAACCAGTAATTAAGACATACAATAACACCAAGTCACAAACACATAAACTGACACCAAGTAGCAAAGACATACACTTACACCAAGGAACAAAGACATACACTGACAACCAGTAACAAAGAAATCCACTGACAACAAGTGACTAACACATACACTGACACCAAGTAACAATGACATACACTTGCACCAAGTAACAAAGACATACACTGACACCCAGGAACACAGACACACATTGACACAAAGTAACAAAGACACACACTTACACCAAGTAACAAAGACATTCACTGACACCAAGGAACAAAGACAGACAATTACACCAAGTAACAAAGACATACACTTAAACCAAGTATTTTGACATACACTGACACCAAGTAACAAAGACATTCACTTATACCCAGTAACACAGCCACACACTTACACCAAGTAACAAAGACATTCACTGACACCAAGTCACAAAGACACACACTGACACCCAGTAACACAGACACACACTGACACCAAGTAACACAGACACACACTGACACCCAGTAAAAAAGACATACACTGACACCAAGTCACAAAGACATACACTGATACCAAGTCACAAAGACATACACTGATACCCAGTAACACAGACACACACTTACACCAAGTAACAAAGACATGCACTGACACCAAGTCACAAAGACATACACTGATACCCAGTAGCAAAGACATACACTGATACCCAGTAACACAGACACACACTGATACCCAGTAACACAGAAACACATTTACACCAAGTAACAAAGACATACACTGACACCAAGTCACAAAGACACACACTGACACCAAGTAACAAAGACATACACTGACACCAAGTCACAAAGACATACACTGATACCCAGTAACAAAGACACACACTGACAACAAGTCACAAACATATACACTGACACCAAGTAACAAAGACATACACTTACAGCAAGTAACAAAGACATACACTGACTCCCAGGAACACAGACACACACTGACACCAAGTAACAAAGACACACACTTACACCAAGTAACACAGACATACACTGACACGAAGTAACAAAGACAGACTATTACACCAAGTAATAAATACATACACCTACACCAAGTATTTTGACATACACTGACACCAAGTCACAAAGACACACACTGACACCCAGTAACAAAGACATACACTGACACCAAGTAACAAAGACATACACTGATACCCAGCAACACAGACAAACACTTACACCAAGTAACAAAGACATACACTGACACCAAGTCACAAAGACACACACTGACACCCAGTAACAAAGACATACACTGACACCAAGTAACAAAGACATACTCTGATACCCAGCAACACAGACATACACTTACAGCACGTAACAAAGACATACACTGACTCCCAGGAACACAGACACACACTGACACCAAGTAACAAAGACACACACTTACACCAAGTAACACAGACATACACTGACACGAAGTAACAAAGACAGACTATTACACCAAGTAATAAATACATATACCTACACCAAGTATGTTGACATACACTGACACCAAGTAACAAAGACATACACTGATACCCAGTAACACAGACACACACTTACACCAAGTAACAAAGACATACACTGACACCAAGTCACAAAGACACACACTGACACCCAGTAACAAAGACATACACTGACACCCAGTAACACAGACACACACTTACACCAAGTAACAAAGACATACACTGACACCCAGTAACAAAGACATACACTGACACCCAGTAACACAGACACACACGGACACCAAGTAACAAAGACACACACTTACACCAAGTAACACAGACACACACTGACACCCAGTAACACAAACAAACACACTGACACCCAGTAACACAGACACACACTGACACCAAGTAACAAAGACATACACTGACATCAAGTAACACAGACACACACAGGGCGTCACAGCTCCAGGGACCCGGGTTCGATTCTGGGTACTGCCTGTGCGGAGTTTGCAAGTTCTCCCTGTGTCTGCGTGGGTTTTATCCGGGTGCTCCGGTTTCCTACCCACATGCCAAAGACTTGCAGGTTGGTAGGTTAATTGGCCATTATAAATTGCCCCTAGTATAGGTAGGTGGTAGGGAAATATATAGGGACCGGTGGGGATGTTATTGGAATATGGGATTCGTGTAGGATTAGTATAAATGGTTGGTTAATGGTCGGCACAGACTCGGTGGGCCGAAGGGCCTGTTTCAGTGCTGTATCTCGAAACTAAACTAAATACTGACACCTAGTGTCACATGCACACACTGAACCCCAGTAACAAAGACATACACTTACACCAAGTAACAAAGACACATACTTACACCAAGTAACACAGACATACACTGACACCAAGTAACAAAGACATACACTTACACCAAGTAACAAAGACACATACTTACACCAAGTAACACAGACATACACTGACACCAAGTAACAAAGACTTACACTTACACCAAGTAACAAAAACAGACAATTACACCAAGTAACAAAGACATACAATTACACCAAGAAACAAAGACATACACTTACACCAAGTATTTTGACATACACTTGCACCAAGTATTTTGACATACACTGACACCCAGCAACTAAGACACACAATGACACCAAGTCACAAACACATACACTGACCCCCAGTAACACAGACACACACTTCCACCAAGTAACAAAGACATACACTGACAACCAGTAATTAAGACATACAATAACACCAAGTCATAAACACATAAACTGACACCAAGTAGCAAAGACATACACTTACACCAAGGAACAAAGACATACACTGACACCCAGTAACAAAGAAATCCACTGACAACAAGTGACTAACACATACACTGACACCAAGTAACAATGACATACACTTGCACCAAGTAACAAAGACATACACTGACACCCAGGAACACAGACACACATTGACACAAAGTAACAAAGACACACACTTACACCAAGTAACAAAGACATTCACTGACACCAAGGAACAAAGCCAGACAATTACACCAAGTAACAAAGACATACACTTACACCAAGTATTTTGACATACACTGACACCAAGTAACAAAGACATTCACTTATACCCAGTAACACAGACACACACTTACACCAAGTAACAAAGACATTCACTGACACCAAGTCACAAAGACACACACTGACACCCAGTAACACAGACACACACTGACACCAAGTAACACAGACACACACTGACACCCAGTAAAAAAGACATACACTGACACCAAGTCACAAAGACATACACAGATACCAAGTCACAAAGACATACACTGATACCCAGTAACACAGACACACACTTACACCAAGTAACAAAGACATACACTGACACCAAGTCACAAAGACATACACTGATACCCAGTCACAAAGACATACACTGATACCCAGTAACACAGACACACACTGATACCCAGTAACACAGAAACACACTTACACCAAGTAACAAAGACATACACTGACACCAAGTCACAAAGACACACACTGACACCAAGTAACAAAGACATACACTGACACCAAGTATGTTGACATACACTGATACCCAGTAACAAAGACATACACTGATACCCAGTAACACAGACGCACACTGACACCAAGTAACAAATACATACAATGACACCAAGTAACAAAGACATACACTTACACCAAGTAACAAAGACATACACCGACACCAAGTAACAAAGACATACACTTACACCAAGTAACAAAGACAGTCAATTACACCAAGTATCAAAGACATACACTTACACCAAGTATTTTGACGTACACTGACACCAAGTAACAAAGACATACACTGACACCAAGTCACAAAGACATACACTAATACCCAGGAACACTGACACACACTGATACCCAGTAACACTGAGACACACTGACACCCAGTAACAAAGACATACACTGATACCAAGTCAGAAAGACACACACTGACACCCAGTAACAAAGAAATACACTGATACCAATCACAAAGACATACACTGATACCCAGTAACACAGACACACCCTGACACCAAGTAACAAAGACATACACTGATCCCCAGTAACAAAGACACACAATTACACCAAGTAACAAAGACAGACACAGATACCCAGTAACACAGACACACACTTTCACCAAGTAACAAAGACATACACTGACACCCAGTAACAAAGACTTACACTGACACCCACTAACACAGACACACACGGACACCAAGTAACAAAGACACACCCTTACACCAAGTAACACAGACACACACTGACACCCAGTAACACAGACACACACTTACACCAAGCAACACAGACATACACTGACACCAAGTAACAAAGACATACACTGATACCCAGTAACACAGGCACACACGGACACCAAGTAACAAAGACACACACTTACACCAAGTAACACAGACACACACAGACACCCAGTAACACAGACACACACTTACACCAAGTGACACAGACATACACTGACACCAAGTAACAAAAACATACACTGATACCCAGTAACACAGACACACACTTACACCAAGTAACACAGACATACACTGACACCAAGTAACACAGACACACACTGACAACCAGTAAAACAGACACACACTTACACCAAGTAACACATACATACTCTGACACCAAGTAACAAAGACATACACTGATACCCAGTAACACAGACACACACTTACACCAAGTAACACAGACATACACTGACACCAAGTAACAAAGACATACAATGATACACAGGAACACAGACACACACTTACACCAAGTAACACAGAGACACATAAAACCAAGTAACAAAGACATACACTAACACCAAGTAACACAGACATACACTGACACCAAGTAACAAAGACATACAATTACACCAAGTAACAAAGACACACACTTACACCAAGTAACAAAGACAGACACTGATATCCAGTAACACAGACACACATTAACACCAAGTAACAATGACATACACTGACACCCAGTAACACAAACAAACACACACTGACACCCAGTAACACAGAGAAACACTAATAAACAGTAACAAAGACATACACTGACACCAATTAACACAGTCACACACTGACACCAAGTAACAAAGACATACACTGACACCAAGTCTCTAAGACATACACTGATACCAAGTCACAAAGACATACACTGATACACAGTAACACAGACACACACTGATACCCAGTAACACAGAAACACACTTACACCAAGTAACAAAGACATACACTGACACCAAGTCACAAAGGCACACACTGACAACAAGTAACAAAGACATACACTGACACCTAGTCACCAAGACATACACTGATACCCAGTAACAAAGACATACACTGATACCCAGTAACACAGACGCACACTGACACCAAGTAACAAATACATACAATGACACCAAGTAACAAAGACATACACTTACACCAAGTAACAAAGACATACACCGACACCAAGTAACAAAGACATACACTTACACCAAGTAACAAAGACAGACAATTACACCAAGTATCAAAGACATACACTTACACCAAGTATTTTGACGTACACTGACACCAAGTAACAAAGACATACACTGACACCAAGTCACAAAGACATACACTAATACCCAGGAACACAGACACACACTGATACCCAGTAACACTGAGACACACTGACACCCAGTAACAAAGACATACACTGATACCAAGTCAGAAAGACACACACTGACACCCAGTAACAAAGAAATACACTGATACCAATCACAAAGACATACACTGATACCCAGTAACACAGACACACCCTGACACCAAGTAACAAAGACATACACTGATCCCCAGTAACAAAGACACACAATTACACCAAGTAACAAAGACAGACACAGATACCCAGTAACACAGACACACACTTTCACCAAGTAACAAAGACATACACTGACACCCAGTAACAAAGACTTACACTGACACCCACTAACACAGACACACACGGACACCAAGTAACAAAGACACACCCTTACACCAAGTAACACAGACACACACTGACACCCAGTAACACAGACACACACTTACACCAAGCAACACAGACATACACTGACACCAAGTAACAAAGACATACACTGATACCCAGTAACACAGGCACACACGGACACCAAGTAACAAAGACACACACTTACACCAAGTAACACAGACACACACAGACACCCAGTAACACAGACACACACTTACACCAAGTGACACAGACATACACTGACACCAAGTAACAAAAACATACACTGATACCCAGTAACACAGACACACACTTACACCAAGTAACACAGACATACACTGACACCAAGTAACACAGACACACACTGACAACCAGTAAAACAGACACACACTTACACCAAGTAACACATACATACTCTGACACCAAGTAACAAAGACATACACTGATACCCAGTAACACAGACACACACTTACACCAAGTAACACAGACATACACTGACACCAAGTAACAAAGACATACAATGATACACAGGAACACAGACACACACTTACACCAAGTAACACAGAGACACATAAAACCAAGTAACAAAGACATACACTAACACCAAGTAACACAGACATACACTGACACCAAGTAACAAAGACATACAATTACACCAAGTAACAAAGACACACACTTACACCAAGTAACAAAGACAGACACTGATACCCAGTAACACAGACACACATTAACACCAAGTAACAATGACATACACTGACACCCAGTAACACAAACAAACACACACTGACACCCAGTAACACAGAGAAACACTAATAAACAGTAACAAAGACATACACTGACACCAATTAACACAGTCACACACTGACACCAAGTAACAAAGACATACACTGACACCAAGTCTCTAAGACATACACTGATACCAAGTCACAAAGACATACACTGATACACAGTAACACAGACACACACTGACACCAAGTAACAAATACATACAATGACACCAAGTAACAAAGACATACACTTACACCAAGTAACAAAGACAGACAATTACACCAAGTAACAAAGACATCCACTTACACCAAATATTTTGACATACACTGACACCAAGTAACAAAGACATTCACTGATACCCAGTAACACAGACACACACTTACACCAAGTAACAAAGACATACACTGACACCAAGTCAAAAATACACAAACTGACACCCAGTAACAAAGACATACACTGACACCAAGTCACAAAGACATACACTGATACCCAGTAACACAGACACACACATACACCAAGTAACACAGACAAACACTGACACCAAGTCACAAAGACATACACTGATACCCAGGAACACAGACACGCACTTACCCCAAGTAACACAGACACACACTTACACCAAGTAACAAAGACATACACTTACACCAAGTAACACAGACATACACTGACACTAAGTAACAAAGACATACAATTACACCAAGTAACAAAGACACACACTTACACCAAGTAACACAGATATACACTGACACCAAGTAACAAAGACATGCACTGACACCCAGTAACACAGACACACACGGACACCAAGTGATAAAGACACACACTTACACCAAGTAACACAGACACACACTGACACCCAGTAACACAGACACACACTTACATCAAGTAACACAGACATACACTGACACCAAGTAACAAAGACATACACTGATACCCAGTAACACGGACACACACTTACACCAAGTAACACGGACATACACTGACACCAAGTAACAAAGACATACACTGATACCCAGGAACACAGACACACACTTACACCAAGTAACACAGACACACACTTACACCAAGTAACAAATACATACACTAACACCAAGTAACACAGACATACACTGACACCAAGAAACAAAGACAAACAATTACACCAAGTAACAAAGACACACACTTACACCAAGTACCAAAGACAGACAGTGATCCCCAGTAACACAGACAAACACTTACACCAAGTAACAAAGACATACACTTACACCCAGTAACACAAACAAACACACACTGACACACAGTAACACAGAGAAACACGAATAAAAAGTAACAAAGACATGCACTGACACCAATTAACACAGTCACACACTGACATCCAGTAACAAAGACATACACTGACACCAAGTAACACAGACACACACTGACACCCAGTAAAAAAGACATACACTGACACCAAGTCACAAAGACATACACTGATACCAAGTCACAAAGACATACACTGATACCCAGTAACACAGACACACACTTACACCAAGTAACAAAGACATACACTGACACCAAGTCACAAAGACATACACTGATACCCAGTAACAAAGACATACACTGATACCCAGTAACACAGAAACACACTGATACCCAGTAACACAGACGCACACTGACACCAAGTAACAAATACATACAATGACACCAAGTAACAAAGACATACACTTACACCAAGTAACAAAGACATACACCGACACCAAGTAACAAAGACATACACTTACACCAAGTAACAAAGACAGACAATTACACCAAGTATCAAAGACAGACACTTACACCAAGTATTTTGACGTACACTGACACCAAGTAACAAAGACATACACTGACACCAAGTCACAAAGACATACACTAATACCCAGGAACACAGACACACACTGATACCCAGTAACACTGAGACACACTGACACCCAGTAACAAAGACATACACTGATACCAAGTCAGAAAGACACACACTGACACCCAGTAACAAAGAAATACACTGATACCAATCACAAAGACATACACTGATACCCAGTAACACAGACACACCCTGACACCAAGTAACAAAGACATACACTGATCCCCAGTAACAAAGACACACAATTACACCAAGTAACAAAGACAGACACAGATACCCAGTAACACAGACACACACTTTCACCAAGTAACAAAGACATACACTGACACCCAGTAACAAAGACTAACACTGACACCCACTAACACAGACACACACGGACACCAAGTAACAAAGACACACCCTTACACCAAGTAACACAGACACACACTGACACCCAGTAACACAGACACACACTTACACCAAGCAACACAGACATACACTGACACCAAGTAACAAAGACATACACTGATACCCAGTAACACAGGCACACACGGACACCAAGTAACAAAGACACACACTTACACCAAGTAACACAGACACACACAGACACCCAGTAACACAGACACACACTTACACCAAGTGACACAGACATACACTGACACCAAGTAACAAAAACATACACTGATACCCAGTAACACAGACACACACTTACACCAAGTAACACAGACATACACTGACACCAAGTAACACAGACACACACTGACAACCAGTAAAACAGACACACACTTACACCAAGTAACAAATACATACTCTGACACCAAGTAACAAAGACATACACTGATACCCAGTAACACAGACACACACTTACACCAAGTAACACAGACATACACTGACACCAAGTAACAAAGACATACAATGATACACAGGAACACAGACAAACACTTACACCAAGTAACACAGAGACACATAAAACCAAGGAACAAAGACATACACTAACACCAAGTAACACAGACATACACTGACACCAAGTAACAAAGACATACAATTACACCAAGTAACAAAGACACACACTTACACCAAGTAACAAAGACAGACACTGATACCCATTAACACAGACACACATTAACACCAAGTAACAATGACATACACTGACACCCAGTAACACAAACAAACACACACTGACACCCAGTAACACAGAGAAACACTAATAAACAGTAACAAAGACATACACTGACACCAATTAACACAGTCACACACTGACACCAAGTAACAAAGACATGCACTGACACCCAGTAAAACAGACACACACGGACACCAAGTAACAAAGACACACACTTACACCAAGTAACACAGACATACACTGACACCAAGTAACAAAGACATACACTGATACCCAGGAACACAGACACACACTTACACCAAGTAACACAGTCACATACTTACACCAAGTAACAAAGACACACACTTACACCAAGTAACAAAGACACACACTGACACCAAGTCACAAAGACATACATTTACACGAAGTAACAAAGACACACACTTACACCAAGTAACAAAGACAGACACTGATACCCAGTAACACAGACACACACTTACACCAAGTAACAAAGACATACACTGACACCCAGTAACACAAACAAACACACATTGACACCCAGTAACACAGAGAAACACTAATAAACAGTAACACAGACATATACTGACACCAAGTAACACAGACGCACACTGACACCCAGTAACAAAGACATGCACTGACACCAGGTCACAAAGTCATACACTGATACCAAGTCACAAAGACATACACTGACACCAAGTCACAAAGACACACACTGACACCCAGTAACAAAGACATACACTGACACCAAGTAACACAGACACACACTTACACCAAGTAACAAAGACATACACTGACACCAAGTCACAAAGACACACACTGACACCCAGTAACAAAGACATACACTGACACCCAGTAACAAAGACATACACTGACACCAAGTCACAAAGACATACACTGATACCCAGTAACAAAGACATTCACTGATACCCAGTAACGCAGACACACACTTACACCAAGTAACAAAGACATACACTGACACCAAGTCACAAAGACATACACTCATACCCAGTAACAAAGACATACACTGACACCCAGTAACAAAGAAATCCACTGACACCAAGTCACTAACACATACACTTACACCAAGTAACAAAGACACACACTTACACCAAGTAACAAAGACAGACAATTACACCAACTAACAAAGATATACACTTACACCAAGTATTTTGACATACACTTGCACCAAGTAACAAAGACATACACTGACACCCAGGAACACAGAAACACATTGACACAAAGTAACAAAGACACACACTTACACCAAGTAACAAAGACATACACTTACACCAAGTATTTTGACACACACTTACACCAAGTAACAAAGACATACACTGACACCCAGTAACACAGACACACACTGACACCAAGTAACACAGACACACACTGACACCCAGTAAAAAAGACATACACTGACACAAAGTAACAAAGACATACACTGACACCAAGTCACAAAGACACACACTGACACCCAGTAACAAAGACATACACTGACACCCAGTAACACAGACACACACTTACAACAAGTAACACAGACACACACTTACAACAAGTAACAAAGACACACACTTACACCAAGTAACAAAGACATACACTGACACCAAGTCACAAAGACATACACTGACACCAAGTAACAAAGACACACACTGACACCCAGTAACAAAGACATACACTGACACCAAGTCACAAAGACATACACTGATACCCAGTAACAAAGACGGACACTGATACCCAGTAACACAGACGCACACTTACACCCAGTAACACAGACATACACTGACACCAAGTAACAAAGACATACACTTACACCAAGTAACAAAGACATAGACTTACATCAAGTAACACAGACATACACTGACAACAAGTCACAAACGCATACACTGACACGAAGTAACAAAGATAGACTATTACACCAAGTAATAAATACATTCACCTGCACCAAGTATTTTGACATACACTGACACCAAGTACAAAGACATACACTGATACCCAGTAACACAGACACACACTTACACCAAGTAACAAAGACATACACTGACACCAAGTCACAAAGACACACACTGACACCCAGTAACAAAGACATACACTGACACCAAGTAACAAAGACATACACGTACACCAAGTAACAAAGACATACACTGACACCAAGTCACAAAGACACACACTGACAACCAGTAACAAAGACATACACTGACACCGAGTCACAAAGCCATACACTGACACCAAGTAACAAAGACATACACTGACACCCAGTAACACAAACAAACACACTGATACCCAGTAACGCAGACACACACTTACACCAAGTAACAAAGACATACACTGACACCAAGTCACAAAGGCATACACTCATACCCAGTAACAAAGACATACACTGATACCCAGTAACACAGACACACACTGATACCCAGTAACACAGACACACACTTACACCAAGTAACAAAGACATACACTGACACCAAGTCACAAAGTCACAAACTGACACCAAGTAACAAAGACATACACTGACACCCAGTAACAAAGACATCCACTGACAACAAGTCACAAACACATACACTGACACCAAGTAACAAAGACATACACTGACACCAAGTAACAAAAACATACAATGATACCCAGTAACACAGACGCACACTTACACCAAGTAACAAAGACATACACTTACACCAGGTAACGCAGACATTCAGTTACACCAAGTATTTTGACATACACTTACACCAAGTAACAAAGACATACACTGACACCCAGTAACAAAGACATTCACTGACACCCAGTAACACAGACACACACGGACACCAAGTAACAAAGACAAGCACTGACACAAAGTAACAAAGAAACACACACTGACACCCAGTCACACAAACAAACACACTGACACCCAGTAACACAGACACACACTGACACCAAGTAACAAAGACATACACTGACATCAAGTAACACAGACACACACTTACACCAAGTAACAAAGACATACACTGACAACCAGTAACAAAGACATACACTGACACCGAGTCACAAAGACATACACTGATACCCAGTAACAAAAACATACACTGATACCCAGTAACACAGACACAAACTTCCACCAAGTAACAAAGACATACACTGACACCAAGTCACAAAGACACAAACTGACACCAAGTAACAAAGACATACACTGACACCCAGTAACAAAGACATCCACTGACAACAAGTCACAAACACATACACTGACACCAAGTAACAAAGACATACACTATCACCAAGTAACAAAGACATACACTAATACCCAGTAACAAGACGTACACTTACACCAAGTAACAAAGACATACACTTGCACCAGGTAACGCAGACATTCACTTACACCAAGTATTTTGACATACACTTACACCAAGTAACAAAGACATACACTGACACCCAGTAACAAAGACATTCACTGACAACAAGTCACAAACACATACACTGACACGAAGTAACAAAGACAGACTATTACACCAAGTAATAAATACATACACCTACACCAAGTATTTTGACATACACTGACACCAAGTAACAAAGACATACACTGATACCCAGTAACACAGACACACACTTACACCAAGTAACAAAGACATACACTGACACCAAGTCACAAAGACACACACTGACAACCAGTAACAAAGACATACACTGACACCGAGTCACAAAGACATACACTGATACCCAGTAACAAAGACATACACTGATACCCAGTAACACAGACACACACTGACACCAAGTAACAAAGACATACACTGACACCCAGTAACAAAGACATACACTGACACCCAGTAGCACAGACACACACGGACACCAAGTAACAAAGACACACACTTGCAACAAGTAACAAAGACATACACTGATACCCAGTAACACAGACAGACAATTAGACCAAGTAACAAAGACATACACTGACCCTAAGTCACAAACACATACACTGACAACAAGTATCAAAAACATACGCTGACACCAAGGAACAAAGACATACACTGACACCCAGTAACAAAGAAATCCACTGACAACAAGTCACTAACAAATACACTTGCACCAAGTAGCAAAGACACACACTTACACCAAGTAACACAGACATACACTGACACCAAGTAACAAAGACATACAGTGACACCAAGTAACAAAGACATACACTGATACCCAGGAACACAGACACACACTTACACCAAGTAACACAGTCACACACTTACACCAAGTAACAAAGACACACACTTACACCAAGTAATAAAGACACACACTGACACCAAGTAACAAAGACATACAATTACACCAAGTAACAAAGACACACACTTACACCAAGTAACAAAGACAGACACTGATACCCAGTAAGACAGACACACACTTACACCAAGTAACAAAGACATACACTGACACCCAGTAACACAAACAAACACACATTGACACCCAGTAACACAGAGAAACACTAATAAACAGTAACACAGACATATAATGACACCAAGTAACACAGACGCACACTGACACCAGGTAACAAAGACATGCACTGACACCAGGTCACAAAGTCATACACTGATACCAAGTCACAAAGACATACACTGATACCCAGTAACACAGACACACACTGACACAAAGTAACAAAGACATACACTGACACCAAGTCACAAAGACACACACTGACACCCAGTAACAAAGACATACACTGACACCCAGTAACACAGACACACACTTGCACCAAGTAACAAAGACATACACTGACACCAAGTCACAAAGACATACACTGACACCCAGTAACAAAGACATACACTGACACCCAGTAACAAAGACATACACTGACACCAAGTCACAAAGACATACACTGATACCCAGTAACAAAGACAGACACTGATACCCAGTAACACAGACGCACACTTACACCAAGTAACAAAGACATAGACTTACACCAAGTAACACAGACATACACTGACAACAAGTCACAAACACATACACTGACACGAAGTAACAAAGACAGACTATTACACCAAGTAATAAATACATTCACCTACACCAAGTATTTTGACATACACTGACATCAAGTAACAAAGACATACCACTGATACCCAGTCACACAGACACACACTTACACCAAGTAACAAAGACATACAATTACACCAAGTAACAAAGACACACACTTACACCAAGTAACAAAGACAGACACAGATACCCAGTAACACAGACACACACTTACACCAAGTAACAAAGACATACACTGACACCCAGTAACACAAACAAACACACATTGACACCCAGTAACACAGAGAAACACTAATAAACAGTAACACAGACATATAGTGACACCAAGTAACACAGACGCACACTGACACCCAGTAACAAAGACATGCACTGACACCAGGTCACAAAGTCATACACTGATACCAAGTCACAAAGACATACACTGATACCCAGTAACACAGACACACACTGACACAAAGTAACAAAGACATACACTGACACCAAGTCACAAAGACACACACTGACACCCAGTAACAAAGACATACACAGACACCCAGTAACACAGACATACACTTACACCAAGTAACGAAGACATACACTGACACCAAGTCACAAAGGCACACACTGACACCCAGTAACAAAGACATACACTGAAACCAAGTCACAAAGACATACACTGATACCCAGTAACAAAGACAGACACTGATACCCAGTAACACAGACGCACACTTACACCAAGTAACAAAGACATAGACTTACACCAAGTAACACAGACATACACTGACAACAAGTCACAAACACATACACTGACAAGAAGTAACAAAGACAGACTATTACACCAAGTAATAAATACATTCACCTACACCAAGTATTTTGACATACACTGACACAAAGTAACAAAGACATACACTGATACCCAGTCACACAGACACACACCGACACCAAGTAACAAAGACATACACTGACACCAAGTCACAAAGACACACACTGACACCCAGTAACAAAGACATACACTGACACCAAGTAACAAAGACATACACTGATACCCAGTAACACAGACACACACTTACACCAAGTAACAAAGACATACACTGACACCAAGTCACAAAGACACACATTGACAACCAGTAACAAAGACATACACTGACACCGAGTCACAAAGACATACACTGATACCCAGTAACAAAGACATACACTGATACCCAGTAACACAGACACACACTTACACCAAGTAACAAAGACATACACTGACACCAAATCACAAAGACACAAACTGACACCAAGTAACAAAGACATACACTGACACCCAGTAACAAAGACATCCACTGACAACAAGTCACAAACACATACACTGACACCAAGTAACAAAGACATACATTGACACCAATTAACAAAGACATACACTGATACCCAGTAACACCGACGCACACTTACACCAAGTAACAAAGACATACACTTACACCAGGTAACGCAGACATTCACTTACACCAAGTATTTTGACATACACTTACACCAAGTAACAAAGACATACACTGACACCCAGTAACAAAGACATTCACTGACACCCAGTAACACAGACACACACGGACACCAAGTAACAAAGACACACACTGACACCAAGTAACACAGACACACACTGACACCCAGTAACACAAACAAACACACTGACACCCAGTAACACAGACACACACTGACACCAAGTAACAAAGACTTACACTGACATCAAGTCACAAAGACATACACTCATACCCAGTCACAAAGACATACACTGATACCCAGTAACACAGACACACACTGACACAAAGTAACAAAGACATACACTGACACCAAGTCACAAAGACACACACTGACACCCAGTAACAAAGACATACACTGACACCCAGTAACACAGACACACACTTACACCAAGTAACAAAGACACACACTTACACCAAGTAACAAAGACATACACTGACACCAAGTAACACAGACACACACTGACACCCAGTAACACAAACAAACACACTGACACCCAGTAACACAGACACACACTGACACCAAGTAACAAAGACATACACTGACACCAAGTAACACAGACACACACTGACACCCAGTAACACAGACACACACTGACACCAAGTAACGAAGACATACACTGACATCAAGTAGCACAGACACACACTGGGTGGCACATTGGCACAGTGGTTAGCAGCCTCACAGCTCCAGGGACCAGGGCTCGATTCTGTGTACTGCCTTTGCGGAGTTTGCAAGTTCTCCCTGTCTCTGCGTGAGTTTTCTCCGGGTGCTCCGGTTTCCTCCCACATGCCAAAGACTTGCAGGTTGGTAGGTTAATTGGCCATTATAAATTGCCGCTAGTATAGGTAGGTGGTAGGGAAATATATAGGGTACGGTGGGGATGTTATTGGAATATGGGATTCGTGCAGGATTAGTATAAATGGTTGGTTAATGGTCGGCACAGACTCGGTGGTCCGAAGGGCCTGTTTCAGTGCTGTATCTCGAAACTAAACTAAATACTGACACCTAGTGTCACATACACACACTGACCCCCAGTAACAAAGACATACACTTACACCAAGTAACAAAGACACATACTTACACCAAGTAACACAGACATACACTGACACAAAGTAACAAAGACATACACTTACACCAAGTAACAAAGACAGACAATTACACCAACTAACAAAGATATACACTTACACCAAGTATTTTGACATACACTTGCACCAAGTAACAAAGACATACACTGACACCCAGGAACACAGACACGCATTGACAGAAAGTAACAAAGACACACACTTACACCAAGTAACAAAGACATACACTTACACCAAGTATTTTGACACACACTTACACCAAGTAACAAAGACATACACTGACACCCAGTAACGCAGACACACACTGACACCAAGTAACACAGACACACACTGACACCAAGTCACAAAGACATACACTGATACCAAGTCACAAAGACATACACTGATACCCAGTAACACAGACGCACACTTACACCAGGTAACGCAGACATTCACTTACACCAAGTATTTTGACATACACTTACACCAAGTAACAAAGACATACACTGATACCCAGTAACACAGACACACACTTACACCAAGTAACAAAGACATACACTGACACCAAGTCACAAAGACATACTCTCATACCCAGTAACAAAGACATACACTGATACCCAGTAACACAGACACACACTTACACAATGTAACAAAGACATACACTGACACCAAGTCACAAAGACACAAACTGACACCAAGTAACAAAGACATACACTGACACCCAGTAACAAAGACATCCACTGACAACATGTCACAAACACATACACTGACACCAAGTAACAAAGACATACACTGACACCAAGTAACAAAGACATACACTGATACCCAGTAACACAGACGCACACTTACACCAGGCAACGCAGACATTCACTTACACCAAGTATTTTGGCATACACTTACACCAAGTAACAAAGACTTACACTGACACCCAGTAGCAAAGACATACACTGACACCAAGTCACAAAGACATACACTGACACCAAGTAACAAAGACATACACTTACACAAAGTAACAAAGACATACACTGATACCCAGTAACACAGACACACACTGATACCCAGTAACACAGACGCACACTTACACCAAGTAACAAAGACATGCACTGACACCAAGTCACAAAGACACACACTGACACCCAGTAACAAAGACATATACTGACACCCAGTAACACAGACACACACTTACACCAAGTAACAAAGACATACACTGACACCAAGTCACAAAGACACACACTGACACCCAGGAACAAAGACATACACTGACACCAAGTCACAAAGACATACACTGACACCAAGTCACAAAGACACACACTGACACCCAGTAACAAAGACATACACTGACACCAAGTCACAAAGACATACACTGATACCCAGTAACAAAGACAGACACTGATACCCAGTAACACAGACGCACACTTACACCAAGTAACAAAGACATAGACTTACACCAAGTAAAACAGACATACACTTACACCAAGTATTTTGACATACACTTACACCAAGTAACAAAGACATACACTGACACCCAGTAACAAAGACATTCACTGACAACAAGACACAAACTGATACACTGACACCAAGTAACAAAGACATACACTTACACCAAGTAACAAAGACATACACTGACACCCAGGAACACAGACACACACTGACACCAAGTAACAAAGACACACACTTACACCAAGTAACACAGACATACACTGACACGAAGTAACAAAGACAGACTATTACACCAAGTAATAAATACATACACTTACACCAAGTATTTTGACATACACTTGCAACAAGTAACAAAGACATACACTGACAACCAGTAACTAAGACATACAATGACACCAAGTAACAAAGAAACCGACTGACAACAAGCCACTAACACATACACTGGCACCAAGTAACAAAGACATACACTTGAACCAACTAACAAAGACATACACTGACACTCAGGAACACAGACACACATTGACACAAAGTAACAAAGACACACACTTACACCAAGTAACAAAGACATACACTTACACCAAGTATTTTGACACACACTTACACCAAGTAACAAAGACATACACTGACACCAAGTAACAAGGACATACACTGACACCCAGTAACAAAGACATCCACAGACAGCAAGTCACAAACACATACACTGACACCAAGTAACAAAGACATACACTGACACCCAGTAACAAAGACATCCACAGACAACAAGTCACAAACACATACACTTGCACCAAGTAACAAGGACATACACTGACACCAAGTCACAAAGACACAAACTGACACCAAGTAACAAGGACATACACTGACACCCAGTAACAAAGACATCCACTGACAACAAGTCACAAACACATACACTGACACCAAGTAACAAAGACAAACACTTACACCAAGTAACAAAGACATACACTGACACCCAGTAACAAAGACATCCACTGACAACAAGTCACAAAGACATACACTGACACCAAGTAACAAAGACATACACTGACACCCAGTATCAAAGAAATCCACTGACAACAAGTCACTAACACATACACTGGCACCAAGTAACAGAGACATACACTGACACCCAGGAACACAGACACACATTGACACAAAGTAAAAAAGACACACACTTACACCAAGTAACAAAGACATACACTTACACCAAGTGTTTTGACACACACTTACACCAACTAACAAAGACAAACACAGACACCAAGTCACAAAGACACACACTGACACCCAGTAACACAGACACACACTGACACCAAGTAACACAGACTCACACTGACACCCAGTAAAAAAGACATACACTAACACCAAGTCACAAAGACATACACTGATACCAAGTCACAAAGACATACACTGATACCCAGTAACACAGACACACACTTACACCAAGTAACAAAGACATACACTGACACCAAGTCACAAAGACATACACTCATACCCAGTAACAAAGACATACACTGATACCCAGTAACACAGATACACACTTACACCAAGTAACAAAGACATACACTGACACCAAGTCACAAAGACATACACTCATACCCAGTAACAAAGACATACACTGATACCCAGCAACACAGACACACACTGATACCCAGTAACACAGACACACACTTACACCAAGTAACAAAGACATACACTGACACCAAGTCACAAAGACACAAACTGACACCAAGTAACAAGGACATACACTGACACCCATTAACAAAGACATCCACTGACAACAAGTCACAAACACATACACTGACACCAAGTAACAAAGACAAACACTTACACCAAGTAACAAAGACATACACTGACACCCAGTAACAAAGACATCCACTGACAACAAGTCACAAACACATACACTGACACCAAGTAACAAAGACATACACTGACACCAAGTAACAAAGACATACACTGATACCCAGTAACACAGACGCACACTTACACCAAGTAACAAAGACATACACTTACACCAGGTTACGCAGACATTCACTTACACCAAGTATTTTGACATACACTTACAAAAAGTAACAAAGACATCCACTGACAACAAGTCACAAACACATACACTGACACCAAGTAACAAAGACATACACTGACACCAAGTAACAAAGACATACACTGACACCCAGTATCAAAGAAATCCACTGACAACAAGTCACTAAGACATACACTGGCACCAAGTAACAAAGACATACACTGACAGCCAGGAACACAGACACACATTGACACAAAGTAACAAAGACACACACTTACACCAAGTAACAAAGACATACACTTACACCAAGTGTTTTGACACACACTTACACCAACTAACAAAGACATACACTGACACCAAGTCACAAAGACACACACTGACACCCAGTAACACAGACACACACTGACACCAAGTAACACAGACACACACTGACAGCCAGTAAAAAAGACATACACTAACACCAAGTCACAAAGACATACACTGATACCAAGTCACAAAGACATACACTGATACCCAGTAACACAGACACACACTTACACCAAGTAACAAAGACATACACTGACACCAAGTCACAAAGACATACACTCATACCCAGTAACAAAGACATACACTGATACCCAGTAACACAGACACACACTTACACCAAGTAACAAAGACATACACTGACACCAAGTCACAAAGACATACACTCATACCCAGTAACAAAGACATACACTGATACCCAGTAACACAGACACACACTGATACCCAGTAACACAGACACACACTTACACCAAGTAACAAAGACATACACTGACACCAAGTCACAAAGACACAAACTGACACCAAGTAACAAGGACATACACTGACACCCATTAACAAAGACATCCACTGACAACAAGTCACAAACACATACACTGACACCAAGTAACAAAGACAAACACTTACACCAAGTAACAAAGACATACACTGACACCCAGTAACAAAGACATCCACTGACAACAAGTCACAAACACATACACTGACACCAAGTAACAAAGACATACACTGACACCAAGTAACAAAGACATACACTGATACCCAGTAACACAGACGCACACTTACACCAAGTAACAAAGACATACACTTACACCAGGTCACGCAGACATTCACTTACACCAAGTATTTTGACATACACTTACACCAAGTAACAAAGACTTACACTGACACCCAGTAACAAAGACATACACTGACACCAAGTAACAAAGACATACACTGACACCAAGTAACAAAGACATACACTTACACAAAGTAACAAAGACACACACTTACACCGAGTAACACAGACATACACTGACACCAAGTAACAAAGACATACACTGATACCCAGTAACACAGGCACACACTTACACCAAGTAACAGTGACATACACTGACACCAAGTCACAAAGACATACACTCATACCCAGTAACAAAGACATACACTGATACCCAGTAACACAGACACACACTGATACCCAGTAACACAGACATACACTTACACCAAGTTACAAAGACATAGACTTACACCAAGTAACACAGACATACACTGACGCCAAGTCACAAAGACATACACTGACACCCAGTAACAAAGACATGCACTGACACCCAGTAACAAAGACATACACTGACACCAAGTCACAAAGACATACACTGATACCCAGTAACAAAGACAGACACTGATACCCAGTAACACAGACGCACACTTACACCAAGTAACAAAGACATCGACTTACACCAAGTAACACAGACATACACTGACAACAAGTCACAAACACATACACTGACACGAAGTTACAAAGACAGACTATTACACCAAGTAATAAATACATTCACCTACACCAAGTATTTTGACATACACTGACACCAAGTAACAAAGACATACACTCATACCCAGTAACAAAGACATACACTGATACCCAGTAACACAGACACACACTGATACCCAGTAACACAGACATACACTTACACCAAGTTACAAAGACATAGACTTACACCAAGTAACATAGACATACACTGACGCCAAGTCACAAAGACATACACTGACACCCAGTAACAAAGACATGCACTGACACCCAGTAACAAAGACATACACTGACACCAAGTCACAAAGACATACACTGATACCCAGTAACAAAGACAGTCACTGATACCCAGTAACACAGACGCACACTTACACCAAGTAACAAAGACATAGACTTACACCAAGTAACACAGACATACACTGACAACAAGTCACAAACACATACACTGACACGAAGTAACAAAGACAGACTATTACACCAAGTAATAAATACATTCACCTACACCAAGTATTTTGACACACACTGACACCAAGTAACAAAGACATACACTGATACCCAGTCACACAGACACACACTTACTCCAAGTAACAAAGACATACAATTACACCAAGTAACAAAGACACACACTTACACCAAGTAACAAAGACAGACACTGATACCCAGTAACACAGACACACACTTACACCAAGTAACAAAGACATACACTGACACCCAGTAACACAAACAAACACACATTGACACCCAGTAACACAGAGAAACACTAATAAACAGTAACACAGACATATACTGACACCAAGTAACACAGACGCACACTGACACCCAGTAACAAAGACATGCACTGACACCAGGTCACAAAGTCATACACTGATACCAAGTCACAAAGACATACACTGATACCCAGTAACACAGACACACACTGACACAAAGTAACAAAGACATACACTGACACCAAGTCACAAAGACACACACTGACACCCAGTAACAAAGACATACACTGACACCCAGTAACACAGACATACACTTACACCAAGTAACGAAGACATACACTGACACCAAGTCACAAAGGCACACACTGACACCCAGTAACAAAGACATACACTGACACCAAGTCACAAAGACATACACTGATACCCAGTAACAAAGACAGACACTGATACCCAGTAACACAGACGCACACTTACACCAAATCACAAAGACATACACTGACACCCAGTAACAAAGACATACACTGACACCAAGTCACAAAGACATACACTGATACCCAGTAACAAAGACAGACACTGATAGCCAGTAACACAGACGCACACTTACACCAAGTAACAAAGACATAGACTTACACCAAGTAACACAGACATACACTGACAACAAGTCACAAACACAAACACTGACAAGAAGTAACAAAGACAGACTATTACACCAAGTAATAAATACATTCACCGACACCAAGTATTTTGACATACACTGACACAAAGTAACAAAGACATCCACTGACAACAAGTCACAAACACATACACTGACACCAAGTAACAAAGACATACACTGACACCAAGTAACAAAGACATACACTGACACCCAGTATCAAAGAAATCCACTGACAACAAGTCACTAACACATACACTGGCACCAAGTAACAAAGACATACACTGACACCCAGGAACACAGACACACATTGACACAAAGTAACAAAGACACACACTTACACCAAGTAACAAAGACATACACTTACACCAAGTGTTTTGACACACACTTACACCAACTAACAAAGACATACACTGACACCAAGTCACAAAGACACACACTGACACCCAGTAACACAGACACACACTGACACCAAGTAACACAGACACACACTGACACCCAGTAAAAAAGACATTCACTAACACCAAGTCACAAAGACATACACTGATACCAAGTCACAAAGACATACACTGATACCCAGTAACACAGACACACACTTACACCAAGTAACAAAGACATACACTGACACCAAGTCACAAAGACATACACTCATACCCAGTAACAAAGACATACACTGATACCCAGTAACACAGACACACACTTACACCAAGTAACAAAGACATACACTGACACCAAGTCACAAAGACATACACTCATACCCAGTAACAAAGACATACACTGATACCCAGTAACACAGACACACACTGATACCCAGTAACACAGACACACACTTACACCAAGTAACAAAGACATACACTGACACCAAGTCACAAAGACACAAACTGACACCAAGTAACAAGGACATACACTGACACCCATTAACAAAGACATCCACTGACAACAAGTCACAAACACATACACTGACACCAAGTAACAAAGACAAACACTTACACTAAGTAACAAAGACATACACTGACACCCAGTAACAAAGACATCCACTGACAACAAGTCACAAACACATACACTGACACCAAGTAACAAAGACATACAGTGACACCATGTAACAAAGACATACACTGATACCCAGTAACACAGACGCACACTTACACCAAGTAACAAAGACATACACTTACACCAGGTCACGCAGACATTCACTTACACCAAGTATTTTGACATACACTTACACCAAGTAACAAAGACTTACACTGACACCCAGTAACAAAGACATACACTGACACCAAGTCACAAAGACATACACTGACACCAAGTAACAAAGACATACACTTACACAAAGTAACAAAGACACACACTTACACCGAGTAACACAGACATACACTGACACCAAGTAACAAAGACATACACTGATACCCAGTAACACAGGCACACACTTACACCAAGTAACAGTGACATACACTGACACCAAGTCACAAAGACATACACTCATACCCAGTAACAAAGACATACACTGATACCCAGTAACACAGACACACACTGATACCCAGTAACACAGACATACACTTACACCAAGTTACAAAGACATAGACTTACACCAAGTAACACAGACATACACTGACACCAAGTCACAAAGACATACACTGACACCCAGTAACAAAGACATGCACTGACACCCAGTAACAAAGACATACACTGACACCAAGTCACAAAGACATACACTGATACCCAGTAACAAAGACAGACACTGTTACCCAGTAACACAGACGCACACTTACACCAAGTAACAAAGACATAGACTTACACCAAGTAACACAGACATACACTGACAACAAGTCACAAACACATACACTGACACGAAGTAACAAAGACAGACTATTACACCAAATAATAAATACATTCACCTACACCAAGTATTTTGACATACACTGACACCAAGTAACAAAGACATACACTGATACCCAGTCACACAGACACACACTTACTCCAAGTAACAAAGACATACAATTACACCAAGTAACAAAGACACACACTTACACCAAGTAACAAAGACAGACACTGATACCCAGTAACACAGACACACACTTACACCAAGTAACAAAGACATACACTGACACCCAGTAACACAAACAAACACACATTGACACCCAGTAACACAGAGAAACACTAATAAACAGTAACACAGACATATACTGACACCAAGTAACACAGACGCACACTGACACCCAGTAACAAAGACATGCACTGACACCAGGTCACAAAGTCATACACTGATACCAAGTCACAAAGACATACACTGATACCCAGTAACACAGACACACACTGACACAAAGTAACAAAGACATACACTGACACCAAGTCACAAAGACACACACTGACACCCTGTAACAAAGACATACACTGACACCCAGTAACACAGACATACACTTACACCAAGTAACGAAGACATACACTGACACCAAGTCACAAAGGCACACACTGACATCCATTAACAAAGACATACACCGACACCAAGTCACAAAGACATACACTGATACCCAGTAACAAAGACAGACACTGATACCCAGTAACACAGACGCACACTTACACCAAGTCACAAAGACATACACTGACACCCAGTAACAAAGACATACACTGACACCAAGTCACAAAGACATACACTGATACCCAGTAACAAAGACAGACACTGATAGCCAGTAACACAGACGCACACTTACACCAAGTAACAAAGACATAGACTTACACCAAGTAACACAGACATACACTGACAACAAGTCACAAACACAAACACTGACAAGAAGTAACAAAGACAGACTATTACACCAAGTAATAAATACATTCACCTACACCAAGTATTTTGACATACACTGACACAAAGTAACAAAGACATACACTGATACCCAGTCACAAAGACACACACCGACACCAAGTAACAAAGACAGACACTGACACCAAGTCACAAAGACACACACTGACACCCAGTAACAAAGACATACACTGACACCAAGTAACAAAGACATACACTGATACCCAGTAACACAGACATTCACTTACACCAAGTATTTTGACATACACTTACACCAAGTAACAAAGACATACACTGACACCAAGTCACAAAGACACACATTGACAACCAGTAACAAAGACATACACTGACACCGAGTCACAAAGACATACACTGATACCAAGTAACAAAGACATACCCTGATACCCAGTAACACAGACACACACTTACACCAAGTAACAAAGACATACACTGACACCAAGTCACAAAGACACAAACTGACACCAAGTAACAAAGACATACACTGAGACCCAGTAACAAAGACATCCACTGACAACAAGTCACAAACTCATACACTGACACCAATTAACAAAGACATACACTGACACCAATTAACAAAGACATACACTGATACCCAGTAACACCGACGCACACTTACACCAAGTAACAAAGACATACACTTACACCAGGTAACGCAGACATTCACTTACACCAAGTATTTTGACATACACTTACACCAAGTAACAAAGACATACACTGACACCCAGTAACAAAGACATTCACTGACACCCAGTAACACAGACACACACGGACACCAAGTAACAAAGACACACACTGACACCAAGTAACACAGACACACACTGACACCCAGTAACACAAACAAACACACTGACACCCAGTAACACAGACACACACTGACACCAAGTAACAAAGACATACACTGACATCAAGTCACAAAGACATACACTCATACCCAGTCACAAAGACATACACTGATACCCAGTAACACAGACACACACTGACACAAAGTAACAAAGACATACACTGACACCAAGTCACAAAGATACACACTGACACCCAGTAACAAAGACATACACTGACACCCAGTAACACGGACACACACTTACACCAAGTAACAAAGACACACACTTACACCAAGTCACAAAGACATACACTGACACCAAGTAACACAGACACACACTGACACCCAGTAACACAAACAAACACACTGACACCCAGTAACACTGACACACACTGACACCAAGTAACGAAGACATACACTGACATCAAGTAGCACAGACACACACTGGGTGGCACATTGGCACAGTGGTTAGCAGCCTCACAGCTCCAGGGACCAGGGCTCGATTCTGGGTACTGCCTTTGCGGAGTTTGCAAGTTCTCCCTGTCTCTGCGTGAGTTTTCTCCGGGTGCTCCGGTTTCCTCCCACAGGCCAAAGACTTGCAGGTTGGTAGGTTAATTGGCCATTATAAATTGCCGCTAGTATAGGTAGGTGGTAGGGAAATATATAGGGTACGGTGGGGATGTTATTGGAATATGGGATTCGTGCAGGATTTGTATAAATGGTTGGTTAATGGTCGGCACAGACTCGGTGGTCCGAAGGGCCTGTTTCAGTGCTGTGTCTCGAAACTAAACTAAATACTGACACCTAGTGTCACATACACACACTGACCCCCAGTAACAAAGACATACACTTACACCAAGTAACAAAGACACATACTTACACCAAGTAACACAGACATACACTGACACCAAGTAACAAAGACATACACTTACACCAAGTAACAAAGACAGACAATTACACAAACTAACAAAGATATACACTTACACCAAGTATTTTGACATACACTTGCACCAAGTAACAAAGACATACACTGACACCCAGGAACACAGACACACATTGACAGAAAGTAACAAAGACACACACTTACACCAAGTAACAAAGACATACACTTACACCAAGTATTTTGACACACACTTACACCAAGTAACAAAGACATACACTGACACCCAGTAACACAGACACACACTGACACCAAGTAACACAGACACACACTGACACCAAGTCACAAAGACATACACTGATACCAAGTCACAAAGACATACACTGATACCCAGTAACACAGACGCACACTTACACCAGGTAACGCAGACATTCACTTACACCAAGTATTTTGACATACACTTACACCAAGTAACAAAGACATACACTGATACCCAGTAACACAGACACACACTTACACCAAGTAACAAAGACATACACTGACACCAAGTCACAAAGACATACTCTCATACCCAGTAACAAAGACATACACTGATACCCAGTAACACAGACACACACTTACACAATGTAACAAAGACATACACTGACACCAAGTCACAAAGACACAAACTGACACCAAGTAACAAAGACATACACTGACACCCAGTAACAAAGACATCCACTGACAACAAGTCACAAACACATACACTGACACCAAGTAACAAAGACATACACTGACACCAAGTAACAAAGACATACACTGATACCCAGTAACACAGACGCACACTTACACCAGGCAACGCAGACATTCGCTTACACAAAGTATTTTGACATCCACTTACACCAAGTAACAAAGACTTACACTGACACCCAGTAACAAAGACATACACTGACACCAAGTCACAAAGACATACACTGACACCAAGTAACAAAGACATACACTTACACAAAGTAACAAAGACATACACTGATACCCAGTAACACAGACACACACTGATACCCAGTAACACAGACACACACTTACACCAAGTAACAAAGACATGCACTGACACCAAGTCACAAAGACACACACTGACACCCAGTAACAAAGACATACACTGACACCCAGTAACACAGACACACACTTACACCAAGTAACAAAGACATACACTGACACCAAGTCACAAAGACACACACTGACACCCAGGAACAAAGACATACACTGACACCAAGTCACAAAGACATACACTGACACCAAGTCACAAAGACACACACTGACACCCAGTAACAAAGACATACACTGACACCAAGTCACAAAGACATACACTGATACCCAGTAACAAAGACAGACACTGATACCCAGTAACACAGACGCACACTTACACCAAGTAACAAAGACATAGACTTACACCAAGTAACACAGACATACACTTACACCAAGTATTTTGACATACACTTACACCAAGTAACAAAGACATACACTGACACCCAGTAACAAAGACATTCACTGACAACAAGACACAAACTGATACACTGACACCAAGTAACAAAGACATACACTTACACCAAGTAACAAAGACATACACTGACACCCAGGAACACAGACACACACTGACACCAAGTAACAAAGACACACACTTACACCAAGTAACACAGACATACACTGACACGAAGTAACAAAGACAGACTATTACACCAAGTAATAAATACATACACTTACACCAAGTATTTTGACATACACTTGCAACAAGTAACAGAGACATACACTGACAACCAGTAACAAAGACATACAATGACACCAAGTCACAAAGAAATCGACTGACAACAAGCCACTAACACATACACTGGCACCAAGTAACAAAGACATACACTTGAACCAAGTAACAAAGACATACACTGACACTCAGGAACACTGACACACATTGACACAAAGTAACAAAGACACACACTTACACCAAGTAACAAAGACATACACTTACACCAAGTATTTTGACACACACTTACACCAAGTAACAAAGACATACACTGACACCAAGTGACAAAGACACAAACTGACACCAAGTAACAAGGACATACACTGACACCCAGTAACAAAGACATCCACAGACAACAAGTCACAAACACATACACTGACACCAAGTAACAAAGACATACACTGACACCCAGTAACAAAGACATCCACAGACAACAAGTCACAAACACATACACTTACACCAAGTAACAAAGACATACACTGACACCAAGTCACAAAGACATAAACTGACACCAAGTAACAAGGACATACACTGACACCCAGTAACAAAGACATCCACTGACAACAAGTCACAAACACATACACTGACACCAAGTAACAAAGACAAACACTTACACCAAGTAACAAAGACATACACTGACACCCAGTAACAAAGACATCCACTGACAACAAGTCACAAACACATACACTGACACCAAGTAACAAAGACATACACTGACACCAAGTAACAAAGACATACACTGACACCCAGTATCAAAGAAATCCACTGACACCCAGGAACACAGACACACATTGACACAAAGTAACAAAGACACACACTTACACCAAGTAACAAAGACATACACTTACACCAAGTTTTTTGACACACACTTACACCAACTAACAAAGACATACACTGACACCAAGTCACAAAGACACTCACTGACACCCAGTAACACAGACACACACTGACACCAAGTAACACAGACACACACTGACACCCAGTAAAAAAGACATACACTAACACCAAGTCACAAAGACATACACTGATACCAAGTCACAAAGACATACACTGATACCCAGTAACACAGACACACACTTACACCAAGTAACAAAGACATACACTGACACCAAGTCACAAAGACATACACTCATACCCAGTAACAAAGACATACACTGATACCCAGTAACACAGACACACACTTACACCAAGTAACAAAGACATACACTGACACCAAGTCACAAAGACATACACTCATACCCAGTAACAAAGACATACACTGATACCCAGTAACACAGACACACACTGATACCCAGTAACACAGACACACACTTACACCAAGTAAAAAGACATACACTGACACCAAGTCACAAGGACACAAACTGACACCAAGTAACAAGGACATACACTGACACCCATTAACAAAGACATCCACTGACAACAAGTCACAAACACATACACTGACACCAAGTAACAAAGACAAACACTTACACCAAGTAACAAAGACATACACTGACACCCAGTAACAAAGATATCCACTGACAACAAGTCACAAACACATACACTGACACCAAGTAACAAAGACATACACTGACACCAAGTAACAAAGACATACACTGATACCCAGTAACACAGACACACACTTACACCAAGTAACAAAGACATACACTTACACCAGGTCACGCAGACATTCACTTACACCAAGTATTTTGACATACACTTACACCAAGTAACAAAGACTTACACTGACACCCAGTAACAAAGACATACACTGACACCAAGTCACAAAGACATACACTGACACCAAGTAACAAAGACATACACTTACACAAAGTAACAAAGACACACACTTACACCGAGTAACACAGACATACACTGACACCAAGCAACAAAGACATACACTGATACCCAGTAACACAAGCACACACTTACACCAAGTAACAGTGACATACACTGACACCAAGTCACAAAGACATACACTCATACCCAGTAACAAAGACATACACTGATACCCAGTAACACAGACACACACTGATACCCAGTAACACAGACATACACTTACACCAAGTTATAAAGACATACACTTACACAAAGTAACAAAGACATACACTTACACCAAGTAACACAGACACACACTGACACCAAGTAACAAATACATACACTGACTCCCAGTAACAAAGACATACACTGACACCCAGTAACACAGACACACATCGACACCAAGTAACAAAGACACACACTTACACCAAGTAACACAGACATGCACTGACACCAAGTAACAAAGACATACACTTACACCAAGTAACAAAGACATACACTGACACCAAGTCACAAAGACATACACTCATACCCAGTAACAAAGACATACACTGATACCCAGTAACACAGACACACACTGATACCCAGTAACACAGACACACACTTACACCAAGTAACAAAGACATACACTGACACCAAGTCACAAAGACACAAACTGACACCAAGTAACAAGGACATACACTGGCACCCATTAACAAAGACATCCACTGACAACAAGTCACAAACACATACACTGACACCAAGTAACAAAGACAAACATTTACTCCAAGTAACAAAGACATACGCTGACACCCAGTAACAAAGACATCCACTGACAACAAGTCACAAACACATACACTGACACCAAGTAACAAAGACATACACTGACACCAAGTAACAAAGACATACACTGATACCCAGTAACACAGACGCACACTTACACCAAGTAACAAAGACATACACTTACACCAGGTCACGCAGACATTCACTTACACCAAGTATTTTGACATACACTTACACCAAGTAACAAAGCCTTACACTGACACCCAGTAACAAAGACATACACTGACACCAAGTCACAAAGACATACACTGACACCAAGTAACAAAGACATACACTTACACAAAGTAACAAAGACACACACTTACACCGAGTAACACAGAAATACACTGACACCAAGTAACAAAGACATACACTGATACCCAGTAACACAGGCACACACTTACACCAAGTAACAGTGACATACACTGTCACCAAGTCACAAAGACATACACTCATACCCAGTAACAAAGACATACACTGATACCCAGTAACACAGACACACACTGATACCCAGTAACACAGACATACACTTACACCAAGTTATAAAGACATACACTTACACAAAGTAACAAAGACATACACTTACACCAAGTAACACAGACACACACTGACAACAAGTAACAAATACATACACTGACTCCCAGTAACAAAGACATACACTGACACCCAGTAACACAGACACACATCGACACCAAGTAACAAAGACACACACTTACACCAAGTAACACAGACATGCACTGACACCAAGTAACAAAGACATACACTTACACCAAGTAACAAAGACATACACTTACACCAAGTTACAAAGACATACACTGACACCAAGTAACACAGACATACACTGACACCAAGTAACATAGGCAGACAATTACACCAAGTAACAAAGACATACACCTACACCAAGTATTTTGACATACACTGACAACAAGTAACAAAGACATACACTGATACCCAGTAACACATACACACACTTACACCAAGTAACAAAGACATCCACTGACACCAAGTCACAAAGAGACAAACTGACACCAAGTAACAAGGACATACACTGACACCCAGTAACAAAGAAATCCACTGACAACAAGTCACACACACATACACTGACACCAAGTAACAAAGACAAACACTTACACCAAGTAACAAAGACATACACTGACACCCAGTAACAAAGACATCCACTGACAACAAGTCACAAACACATACACTGACACCAAGTAACAAAGACATACACTGACACCAAGTAACAAAGACATACACTGATACCCAGTAACACATACGCACACTTACAGCAAGTAACAAAGACATACACTTACACCAGGTAACGCAGACATTCACTTACACCAAGTATTTTGACATACACTTACACCAAGTAACAAAGACATACACTGACACCCAGTAACAAAGACAGACACTGACACCAAGTCACAAAGACATACAATGACACCAAGTAACAAAGACATACACTAACACAAAGTAACAAAGACACACACTTACACCCAGCAACACAGACACACACTTACACCAAATAACACAGACATACACTGACACCAAGTAACAAAGACATACACTGATACCCAGTAACACAGGCACACAATGACAACAAGTCACAAACACATACACTGACACCAAGTAACAAAGACATACACTGACACCAAGTAACAAAGACATACACTGACACCCAGTATCAAAGAAATCCACTGACAACAAGTCACTAACACATACACTGGCACCAAGTAACAAAGACATCCACTGACACCCAGGAACACAGACACACATTGACACAAAGTAACAAAGACACACACTTACACCAAGTAACAAAGACATACACTTACACCAAGTATTTTGACACACACTTACACCAAGTAACAAAGACATACACTGACACCAAGTCTCAAAGACACACACTGACACCCAGTAACACAGACACACACTGACACCAAGTAACACAGACACACACTGACACCCAGTAAAAAAGACATACACTGACACCAAGTCACAAAGACATACACTGATACCAAGTCACAAAGACATACACTGATACCCAGTAACACAGACACACACTTACACCAAGTAACAAAGACATACACTGACACCAAGTCACAAAGACATACACTCATACCCAGTAACAAAGACATACACTGATACCCAGTAACACAGACACACACTGATACCCAGTAACACAGACACACACTTACACCAAGTAACAAAGACATACACTGACACCAAGTCACAAAGACACAAACTGACACCAAGTAACAAGGACATACACTGACACCCATTAACAAAGACATCCACTGACAACAAGTCACAAACACATACACTGACACCAAGTAACAAAGACAAACACTTACACCAAGTAACAAAGACATACACTGACACCCAGTAACAAAGACATCCACTGACAACAAGTCACAAACACATACACTGACACCAAGTAACAAAGACATACACTGACACCAAGTAACAAAGACATACACTGATACCCAGTAACACAGACGCACACTTACACCAAGTAACAAAGACATACACTTACACCAGGTAACGCAGACATTCACTTACACCAAGTATTTTGACATACACTTACACCAAGTAACAAAGACTTACACTGACACCCAGTAACAAAGACATACACTGACACCAAGTCACAAAGACATACACTGACACCAAGTAACAAAGACATACTCTTACACAAAGTAACAAAGACACACACTTACACCGAGTAACACAGACATACACTGACACCAAGTAACAAAGACATACACTGATACCCAGTAACACAGGCACACATTTACACCAAGTAACAGTGACATACACTGACACCAAGTCACAAAGACATACACTCATACCCAGTAACAAAGACATACACTGATACCCAGTACCACAGACACACACTGATACCCAGTAACACAGACATACACTTACACCAAGTTACAAAGACATACACTTACACAATGTAACAAAGACATACACTTACACCAAGTAACACAGACACACACTGACACCAAGTACCAAATACATACACTGACTCCCAGTAACAAAGACATACACTGACACCCAGTAACACAGACACACACAGACACCAAGTAACAAAGACACACACTTACACCAAGTAACACAGACATGCACTGACACCAAGTAACAAAGACATACACTTACACCAAGTAACAAAGACATACACTTACACCAAGTTACAAAGACACACACTTACACCAAGTAACACAGACAGACACTGACTCCAAGTAACATAGACAGACAATTACACCAAGTAACAAAGACATACACCTACACCAAGTATTTTGACATACACTGACAACAAGTAACAAAGACATACACTGATACCCAGTAACACATACACACACTTACACCAAGTAACAAAGACATACACTGACACCAAGTCACAAAGAGACAAACTGACACCAAGTGACAAGGACATACACTGACATCCAATAACAAAGAAATCCACTGACAACAAGTCACAAACACATACACTGACACCAAGTAACAAAGACAAACACTTACACCAAGTAACAAAGACATACACTGACACCCAGTAACAAAGACATCCACTGACAACAAGTCACAAACACATACACTGACACCAAGTAACAAAGACATACACTGACACCAAGTAACAAAGACATACACTGATACCCAGTAACACAGACGCACACTTACACCAAGTAACAAAGACATACACTTACACCAGGTAACGCAGACATTCACTTACACCAAGTATTTTGACATACACTTACACCAAGTAACAAAGACATACACTGACACCCAGTAACAAAGAAAGACACTGACACCAAGTCACAAAGACATACACTGACACCAAGTAACAAAGACAAACACTAACACAAAGTAACAAAGACACACATTGAAAACCAGTAACAAAGACATACACTGACACCGAGTCACAAAGACATACACTGATACCCAGTAACAAAGACATACACTGATCCCCAGTAACACAGACACACACTTACACCAAGTAACAAAGTCATACACTGACACCAAGTCACAAAGACATACTCTCATACCCAGTAACAAAGACATACACTGATACCCAGTAACACAGACACACACTTACACCAAGTAACAAAGACATACACTGACACCAAGTCACAAAGACACAAACTGACACCAAGTAACAAAGACATACACTGACACCCATTAACAAAGACATCCACTGACAACAAGTCACAAACACATACACTGACACCAAGTAACAAAGACATACACTGACACCAAGTAACAAAGACATACACTGATACCCAGTAACACCGACGCACACTTACACCAAGTAACAAAGACATACACATGCACCAGGTAACGCAGACATTCACTTACACCAAGTATTTTGACATAAACTTACACCAAGTAACAAAGACATACACTGACACCCAGTAACAAAGACATTCACTGACACCCAGTAACACAGACACACACGGACACCAAGTAACAAAGACACACACTGACACCAAGTACACAGACACACACTGACACCCAGTAACACAAACAAACACACTGACACCCAGTAACACAGACATACAATGACATCAAGTCACAAAGACATACACTCATACCCAGTCACAAAGACATACACTGATACCCAGTAACGCAGACAAACACTGACACAAAGTAACAAAGACATACACTGACACCAAGTCACAAAGACACACACTGACACCCAGTAACAAAGACATACACTGACACCCAGTAACACAGACACACACTTACACCAAGTAACAAAGACACACACTTACACCAAGTAACAAAGACATACACTGACACCAAGTAACACAGACACACACTGACACCCAGTAACAAAGACATTCACTGACATCAAGTAGCACAGACACACACTGGGTGGCGCATTGGCACAGTGGTTAGCAGCCTCACAGCTCCAGGGACCAGGGCTCGATTCTGGGTACTGCCTTTGCGGAGTTTGCAAGTTCTCCCTGTCTCTGCGTGAGTTTTCTCCGGGTGCTCCGGTTTCCTCCCACATGCCAAAGACTTGCAGGTTGGTAGGTTAATTGGCCATTATAAATTGCCGCTAGTATAGGTAGGTGGCAGGGAAATATATAGGGACCGGTGGGGATGTTATTGGAATATGGGATTCGTGCAGGATTAGTATAAATGGTTGGTTAATGGTCGGCACAGACTCGGAGGTCCGAAGGGCCTGTTTCAGTGCTGTATCTCGAAACTAAACTAAATACTGACACCTAGTGTCACATACACACACTGACCCCCAGTAACAAAGACATACACTTACACCAAGTAATAAAGACACATACTTACACCAAGTAACACAGACATACACTGACACCAAGTAGCAAAGACATACACTTACACCAAGTAACAAAGACAGACAATTACACCAACTAACAAAGATATACACTTACACCAAGTATTTTGACATACACTTGCACCAAGTAACAAAGACATACACTGACACCCAGGAACACAGACACACATTGACACAAAGTAACAAAGACACACACTTACACCAAGTAACAAAGACATACACTTACACCAAGTATTTTGTCACACACTTACACCAAGTAACAAAGAAATACACTGACACCCAGTAACACAGACACACACTGACACAAAGTAACACAGACACACACTGACACCAAGTCACAAAGACATACACTGATACCAAGTCACAAAGACATACACTGATACCCAGTAACACAGACGCACACTTACACCAGGTAACGCAGACATTCACTTACACCAAGTATTTTGACATACACTTACACCAAGTAACAAAGACATACACTGATACCCAGTAACACAGACACACACTTACACCAAGTAACAAAGTCATACACTGACACCAAGTCACAAAGACATACTCTCATACCCAGTAACAAAGACATACACTGATACCCAGTAACACAGACACACACTTACACCAAGTAACAAAGACATACACTGACACCAAGTCACAAAGACACAAACTGACACCAAGTAACAAAGACATACACTGACACCCAGTAACAAAGACATCCACTGACAACAAGTCACAAACACATACATTGACACCAAGTAACAAAGACATACACTGACACCAAGTAACAAAGACATACACTGATACCCAGTAACACAGACGCACACTTACACCAGGCAACGCAGACATTCACTTACACCAAGTATTTTGACATACACTTACACCAAGTAACAAAGACTTACACTGACACCCAGTAACAAAGACATACTCTGACACCAAGTCACAAAGACATACACTGACACCAAGTAACAAAGACATACACTTACACAAAGTAACAAAGACATACACTGATACCCAGTAACACAGACACACACTGATACCCAGTAACACAGACACACACTTACACCAAGTAACAAAGACATGCACTGACACCAAGTCACAAAGACACACACTGACACCCAGTAACAAAGACATGCACTGACACCCAGTAACACAGACACACACTTACACCAAGTAACAAAGACATACACTGACACCAAGTCACAAAGACACACACAGACACCCAGGAACAAAGACATACACTGACACCAAGTCACAAAGACATACACTGACACCAAGTAACAAAGACATACACTGACACCAAGTAACAAAGACATACACTGACACCCAGTAACAAAGAAATCCACTGACAACAAGTCACTAACACATACACTGGCACCAAGTAACAAATACATACACTGACACCCAGGAACACAGACACACATTGACACAAAGTAACAAAGACACACACTTACACCAAGTAACAAAGACATACACTTGCACCAAGTATTTTGACACACACTTACACCAAGTAACAAAGACATACACTGACACCAAGTCACAAAGACACACACTGACACCCAGTAACACAGACACACACTGACACCAAGTAACACAGACACACACTGACACCCAGTAAAAAAGACATACACTGACACCAAGTCACAAAGACATACACTGATACCAAGTCACAAAGACATACACTGATTCCCAGTACCACAGACACACACTTACACCAAGTAACAAAGACATACACTGACACAAAGTCACAAAGACATACACTCATACCCAGTAACAAAGACATACACTGATACCCAGTAACACAGACACACATTTACACCAAGTAACAAAGACGTACACTGACACCAAGTCACAAAGACATACACTCATACCCAGTAACAAAGACATACACTGATACCCAGTAACACAGACACACACTGATACCCAGTAACACAGACTCACACTTACACCAAGTAACAAAGACATACACTGACACCAAGTCACAAAGACACAAACTGACACCAAGTAACAAAGACATACATTTACACCAGGTAACGCAGACATTCACTTACACCAAGTATTTTGACATACACTTACACCAAGTAACAAAGACTTACACTGACACCCAGTAACAAAGACATACACTGACACCAAGTAACAAAGACATACACTTACACAAAGTAACAAAGACACACACTTACACCGAGTAACACAGACATACAGTGACACCAAGTAACAAAGACATACACTGATACCCAGTAACACAGGCACACACTTACACCAAGTAACAGTGACATACACTGACACCCATTAACAAAGACATACACTCATACCCAGTAACAAAGACATACACTGATACCCAGTAACACAGACACACACTGATACCCAGTAACACAGACATACACTTACACCAAGTTACAAAGACATTCACTTACACAAAGTAACAAAGACATACACTTACACCAGGTAACGCAGACATTCACTTACACCAAGTATTTTGACATACACTTACACCAAGTAACAAAGACATACACTGACACCCAGTAACAAAGACAGACACTGACACCAAGTCACAAAGACATACACTGACACCAAGTAACAAAGACATACACTAACACAAAGTAACAAAGACACACACTGACACCGAGTAACACAGACACACACTGACACCCAGCAACACAGACACACACTTACACCAAATAACACAGACATACACTGACACCAAGTAACAAAGACATACACTGATACCCAGTAACACAGGCACACACTTACACAAAGTAACAGTGACATACACTGACACAAAGTAACAAAGACATACACTTACATCAAGTAACAAAGACATACACTTACACCAAGTAACGCAGACACACACTGACACCAAGTAACAAATACATACACTGACTCCCAGTAACAAAGACACACACTTACACCAAGTAACAAAGACATACACTGACACCAAGTCACAAAGACACAAACTGACACCAAGTAACAAAGACATACACTGACACCCAGTAACAAAGACATCCACTGACAACAAGTCACAAACACATACACTGACACCAAGTAACAAAGACATACACTGACACCAAGTAACAAAGACATACACTGATACCCAGTAACACAGACGCACACTTACACCAGGCAACGCAGACATTCACTTACACCAAGTATTTTGACATACACTTACACCAAGTAACAAAGACTTACACTGACACCCAGTAACAAAGACATACTCTGACACCAAGTCACAAAGACATACACTGACACCAAGTAACAAAGACATACACTTACACAAAGTAACAAAGACATACACTGATACCCAGTAACACAGACACACACTGATACCCAGTAACACAGACACACACTTACACCAAGTAACAAAGACATGCACTGACACCAAGTCACAAAGACACACACTGACACCCAGTAACAAAGACATGCACTGACACCCAGTAACACAGACACACACTTACACCAAGTAACAAAGACATACACTGATACCAAGTCACAAAGACACACACAGACACCCAGGAACAAAGACATACACTGACACCAAGTCACAAAGACATACACTGACACCAAGTAACAAAGACATACACTGACACCAAGTAACAAAGACATACACTGACACCCAGTAACAAAGAAATCCACTGACAACAAGTCACTAACACATACACTGGCACCAAGTAACAAATACATACACTGACACCCAGGAACACAGACACACATTGACACAAAGTAACAAAGACACACACTTACACCAAGTAACAAAGACATACACTTACACCAAGTATTTTGACACACACTTACACCAAGTAACAAAGACATACACTGACACCAAGTCACAAAGACACACACTGACACCCAGTAACACAGACACACACTGACACCAAGTAACACAGACACACACTGACACCCAGTAAAAAAGACATACACTGACACCAAGTCACAAAGACATACACTGATACCAAGTCACAAAGACATACACTGATTCCCAGTAACACAGACACACACTTACACCAAGTAACAAAGACATACACTGACACAAAGTCACAAAGACATACACTCATACCCAGTAACAAAGACATACACTGATACCCAGTAACACAGACACACATTTACACCAAGTAACAAAGACGTACACTGACACCAAGTCACAAAGACATACACTCATACCCAGTAACAAAGACATACACTGATACCCAGTAACACAGACACACACTGATACCCAGTAACACAGACTCACACTTACACCAAGTAACAAAGACATACACTGACACCAAGTCACAAAGACACAAACTGACACCAAGTAACAAAGACATACATTTACACCAGGTAACGCAGACATTCACTTACACCAAGTATTTTGACATACACTTACACCAAGTAACAAAGACTTACACTGACACCCAGTAACAAAGACATACACTGACACCAAGTAACAAAGACATACACTTACACAAAGTAACAAAGACACACACTTACACCGAGTAACACAGACATACAGTGACACCAAGTAACAAAGACATACACTGATACCCAGTAACACAGGCACACACTTACACCAAGTAACAGTGACATACACTGACACCCATTAACAAAGACATACACTCATACCCAGTAACAAAGACATACACTGATACCCAGTAACACAGACATACACTTACACCAAGTTACAAAGACATTCACTTACACAAAGTAACAAAGACATACACTTACACCAGGTAACGCAGACATTCACTTACACCAAGTATTTTGACATACACTTACACCAAGTAACAAAGACATACACTGACACCCAGTAACAAAGACAGACACTGACACCAAGTCACAAAGACATACACTGACACCAAGTAACAAAGACATACACTAACACAAAGTAACAAAGACACACACTGACACCGAGTAACACAGACACACACTGACACCCAGCAACACAGACACACACTTACACCAAATAACACAGACATACACTGACACCAAGTAACAAAGACATACACTGATACCCAGTAACACAGGCACACACTTACACAAAGTAACAGTGACATACACTGACACAAAGTAACAAAGACATACACTTACATCAAGTAACAAAGACATACACTTACACCAAGTAACGCAGACACACACTGACACCAAGTAACAAATACATACACTGACTCCCAGTAACAAAGACATACACTGACACCCAGTAACACAGACACACACCGACACCAAGTAACAAAGACATACACTGACACCCAGTAACAAAGAAATCCACTGACAACAAGCCACTAACACAAACACTGGCATCAAGTAACAAAGACATACACTGACACCCAGTATCAAAGAAATCCACTGACAACAAGTCACTAACGCATACACTGGCACCAAGTAACAAAGACATACACTGACACCCAGGAACACAGACACACATTGACACAAAGTAACAAAGACACACACTTACACCAAGTAACAAAGACATACACTTACACCAAGTATTTTGACACACACTTACACCAAGTAACAAAGACATACACTGACACCAAGTCACAAAGACACACACTGACACCCAGTAACACAGACACACACTGACACCAAGTAACACAGACACACACTGACACCCAGTAAAAAAGACATACACTGACACCAAGTCACAAAGACATACACTGATACCAAGTCACAAAGACATACACTGATACCCAGTAACACAGACACACACTGATACCCAGTAACACAGACACACACTTACACCAAGTAACAAAGACATACACTGACACCAAGTCACAAAGACACAAACTGACACCAAGTAACAAGGACATACACTGACACCCATTAACAAAGACATCCACTGACAACAAGTCACAAACACATACACTGACACCAAGTAACAAAGACAAACACTTACACCAAGTAACAAAGACATACACTGACACCCAGTAACAAAGACATCCACTGACAACAAGTCACAAACACATACACTGACACCAAGTAACAAAGACATACACTGACACCAAGTAACAAAGACATACACTGATACCCAGTAACACAGACGCACACTTACACCAAGTAACAAAGACATACACTTACACCAGGTAACGCAGACATTCACTTACACCAAGTATTTTGACATACACTTACACCAAGTAACAAAGACTTACACTGACACCCAGTAACAAAGACAAACACTGACACCAAGTCACAAAGACATACACTGACACCAAGTAACAAAGACATACACTTACACAAAGTAACAAAGACACACACTTACACCGAGTAACACAGACACACACTGACACCCAGCAACACAGACACAGACTTACACCAAATAACACAGACATACACTGACACCAAATAACAAAGACATACACTGATACCCAGTAACACAGGCACACAATTACACCAAGTAACAGTGACATACACTGACACCAAGTCACAAAGACATACACTCATACCCAGTAACAAAGACATACACTGATACCCAGTAACACAGACACACACTGATACCCAGTAACACAGACACACACTGATCCCCAGTAACACAGACAAACACTTACACCAAGTTACAAAGACATACACTTACACCAAGTAACAAAGACTTACACTGACACCCAGTAACAAAGACAAACACTGACACCAAGTCACAAAGACATACACTGACACCAAGTAACAAAGACATACACTTACACAAAGTAACAAAGACACACACTTACACCGAGTAACACAGACACACACTGACACCCAGCAACACAGACACACACTTACACCAAATAACACAGACATACACTGACACCCAGTAACAAAGACATCCACTGACAACAAGTCACAAACACATACACTGACACCAAGTAACAAAGACATACACTGACACCAAGTAACAAAGACATACACTGATACCCAGTAACACAGACGCACACTTACACCAAGTAACAAAGACAAACACTTACACCAGGTAACGCAGACATTCACTTACACCAAGTATTTTGACATACACTTACACCAAGTAACAAAGACATACACTGACACCCAGTAACAAAGACAGACACTGACACCAAGTCACAAAGACATACACTGACACCAAGTAACAAAGACATACACTAACACAAAGTAACAAAGACACACACTTACACCGAGTAACACAGACTCACACTGATAGCCAGCAACACAGACACACACTTACACCAAATAACACAGACATACACTGACACCAAGTAACAAAGACATACACTGATACCCAGTAACACAGGCACACACTTACACCAAGTAACAGTGACATATACTGACACCAAGTCACAAAGACATACACTCATACCCAGTAACAAAGACATACACTGATACCCAGTAACACAGACACACACTGATACCCAGTAACACAGGCACACACTGATCCCCAGTAACACAGACAAACACTTACACCAAGTTACAAAGACATACACTTACACAAAGTATCAAAGACATACACTTACACCAAGTAACACAGACACACACTGACACCAAGTAACAAATACATACACTGACTCCCAGTAACAAAGACATACACTGTCACCCAGTAACACAGACACACACCGACACCAAGTAACAAAGACACACACTTACACCAAGTAACACAGACATGCACTGACGCCAAGTAACAAAGACATACACTTACACCAAGTAACAAAGACATACACTGACACCAAGTTACAAAGACACACACCTACACCAAGTAACACAGACATACACTGACACCAAGTAACATAGACAGACAATTACACCAAGTAACAAAGACATACACCTACACCAAGTATTTTGACATACACTGACATCAAGTAACAAAGACATACACTGATACCCAGTAACACATACACACACTTACACCACGTAACAAAGACATACACTGACACCAAGTCACAAAGAGACAAACTGACACCAAGTAACAATGACATACACTGACACCCAGTAACAAAGAAATCCACTGACAACAAGTCACAAACACATACACTGACACCAAGTAACAAAGACAAACACTTACACCAAGTAACAAAGACATACACTGACACCCAGTAACAAAGACATCCACTGACAACAAGTCACAAAAACATACACTGACACCAAGTAACAAAGACATACACTGACACCAAGTAACAAAGACATACACTGATACCCAGTAACACAGACGCACACTTACACCAAGTAACAAAGACATACACTTACACCAGGTAACGCAGACATTCACTTACACCAAGTATTTTGACATACACTTACACCAAGTAACAAAGACATACACTGACACCCAGTAACAAAGACAGACACTGATACCCAGTAACACAGGCACACACTTACACCAAGTAACAGTGACATACACTGACACCCATTAACAAAGACATACACTCATACCCAGTAACAAAGACATACACTGATACCCAGTAACACAGACACACACTGATACCCAGTAACACAGACATACACTTACACCAAGTTACAAAGACATTCACTTACACAAAGTAACAAAGACATACACTTACACCAGGTAACGCAGACATTCACTTACACCAAGTATTTTGACATACACTTACACCAAGTAACAAAGACATACACTGACACCCAGTAACAAAGACAGACACTGACACCAAGTCACAAAGACATACACTGACACCAAGTAACAAAGACATACACTAACACAAAGTAACAAAGACACACACTGACACCGAGTAACACAGACACACACTGACACCCAGCAACACAGACACACACTTACACCAAATAACACAGACATACACTGACACCAAGTAACAAAGACATACACTGATACCCAGTAACACAGGCACACACTTACACAAAGTAACAGTGACATACACTGACACAAAGTAACAAAGACATACACTTACATCAAGTAACAAAGACATACACTTACACCAAGTAACGCAGACACACACTGACACCAAGTAACAAATACATACACTGACTCCCAGTAACAAAGACACACACTTACACCAAGTAACAAAGACATACACTGACACCAAGTCACAAAGACACAAACTGACACCAAGTAACAAAGACATACACTGACACCCAGTAACAAAGACATCCACTGACAACAAGTCACAAACACATACACTGACACCAAGTAACAAAGACATACACTGACACCAAGTAACAAAGACATACACTGATACCCAGTAACACAGACGCACACTTACACCAGGCAACGCAGACATTCACTTACACCAAGTATTTTGACATACACTTACACCAAGTAACAAAGACTTACACTGACACCCAGTAACAAAGACATACTCTGACACCAAGTCACAAAGACATACACTGACACCAAGTAACAAAGACATACACTTACACAAAGTAACAAAGACATACACTGATACCCAGTAACACAGACACACACTGATACCCAGTAACACAGACACACACTTACACCAAGTAACAAAGACATGCACTGACACCAAGTCACAAAGACACACACTGACACCCAGTAACAAAGACATGCACTGACACCCAGTAACACAGACACACACTTACACCAAGTAACAAAGACATACACTGACACCAAGTCACAAAGACACACACAGACACCCAGGAACAAAGACATACACTGACACCAAGTCACAAAGACATACACTGACACCAAGTAACAAAGACATACACTGACACCAAGTAACAAAGACATACACTGACACCCAGTAACAAAGAAATCCACTGACAACAAGTCACTAACACATACACTGGCACCAAGTAACAAATACATACACTGACACCCAGGAACACAGACACACATTGACACAAAGTAACAAAGACACACACTTACACCAAGTAACAAAGACATACACTTACACCAAGTATTTTGACACACACTTACACCAAGTAACAAAGACATACACTGACACCAAGTCACAAAGACACACACTGACACCCAGTAACACAGACACACACTGACACCAAGTAACACAGACACACACTGACACCCAGTAAAAAAGACATACACTGACACCAAGTCACAAAGACATACACTGATACCAAGTCACAAAGACATACACTGATTCCCAGTAACACAGACACACACTTACACCAAGTAACAAAGACATACACTGACACAAAGTCACAAAGACATACACTCATACCCAGTAACAAAGACATACACTGATACCCAGTAACACAGACACACATTTACACCAAGTAACAAAGACGTACACTGACACCAAGTCACAAAGACATACACTCATACCCAGTAACAAAGACATACACTGATACCCAGTAACACAGACACACACTGATACCCAGTAACACAGACTCACACTTACACCAAGTAACAAAGACATACACTGACACCAAGTCACAAAGACACAAACTGACACCAAGTAACAAAGACATACATTTACACCAGGTAACGCAGACATTCACTTACACCAAGTATTTTGACATACACTTACACCAAGTAACAAAGACTTACACTGACACCCAGTAACAAAGACATACACTGACACCAAGTAACAAAGACATACACTTACACAAAGTAACAAAGACACACACTTACACCGAGTAACACAGACATACAGTGACACCAAGTAACAAAGACATACACTGATACCCAGTAACACAGGCACACACTTACACCAAGTAACAGTGACATACACTGACACCCATTAACAAAGACATACACTCATACCCAGTAACAAAGACATACACTGATACCCAGTAACACAGACATACACTTACACCAAGTTACAAAGACATTCACTTACACAAAGTAACAAAGACATACACTTACACCAGGTAACGCAGACATTCACTTACACCAAGTATTTTGACATACACTTACACCAAGTAACAAAGACATACACTGACACCCAGTAACAAAGACAGACACTGACACCAAGTCACAAAGACATACACTGACACCAAGTAACAAAGACATACACTAACACAAAGTAACAAAGACACACACTGACACCGAGTAACACAGACACACACTGACACCCAGCAACACAGACACACACTTACACCAAATAACACAGACATACACTGACACCAAGTAACAAAGACATACACTGATACCCAGTAACACAGGCACACACTTACACAAAGTAACAGTGACATACACTGACACAAAGTAACAAAGACATACACTTACATCAAGTAACAAAGACATACACTTACACCAAGTAACGCAGACACACACTGACACCAAGTAACAAATACATACACTGACTCCCAGTAACAAAGACATACACTGACACCCAGTAACACAGACACACACCGACACCAAGTAACAAAGACATACACTGACACCCAGTAACAAAGAAATCCACTGACAACAAGCCACTAACACAAACACTGGCATCAAGTAACAAAGACATACACTGACACCCAGTATCAAAGAAATCCACTGACAACAAGTCACTAACGCATACACTGGCACCAAGTAACAAAGACATACACTGACACCCAGGAACACAGACACACATTGACACAAAGTAACAAAGACACACACTTACACCAAGTAACAAAGACATACACTTACACCAAGTATTTTGACACACACTTACACCAAGTAACAAAGACATACACTGACACCAAGTCACAAAGACACACACTGACACCCAGTAACACAGACACACACTGACACCAAGTAACACAGACACACACTGACACCCAGTAAAAAAGACATACACTGACACCAAGTCACAAAGACATACACTGATACCAAGTCACAAAGACATACACTGATACCCAGTAACACAGACACACACTGATACCCAGTAACACAGACACACACTTACACCAAGTAACAAAGACATACACTGACACCAAGTCACAAAGACACAAACTGACACCAAGTAACAAGGACATACACTGACACCCATTAACAAAGACATCCACTGACAACAAGTCACAAACACATACACTGACACCAAGTAACAAAGACAAACACTTACACCAAGTAACAAAGACATACACTGACACCCAGTAACAAAGACATCCACTGACAACAAGTCACAAACACATACACTGACACCAAGTAACAAAGACATACACTGACACCAAGTAACAAAGACATACACTGATACCCAGTAACACAGACGCACACTTACACCAAGTAACAAAGACATACACTTACACCAGGTAACGCAGACATTCACTTACACCAAGTATTTTGACATACACTTACACCAAGTAACAAAGACTTACACTGACACCCAGTAACAAAGACAAACACTGACACCAAGTCACAAAGACATACACTGACACCAAGTAACAAAGACATACACTTACACAAAGTAACAAAGACACACACTTACACCGAGTAACACAGACACACACTGACACCCAGCAACACAGACACAGACTTACACCAAATAACACAGACATACACTGACACCAAATAACAAAGACATACACTGATACCCAGTAACACAGGCACACAATTACACCAAGTAACAGTGACATACACTGACACCAAGTCACAAAGACATACACTCATACCCAGTAACAAAGACATACACTGATACCCAGTAACACAGACACACACTGATACCCAGTAACACAGACACACACTGATCCCCAGTAACACAGACAAACACTTACACCAAGTTACAAAGACATACACTTACACCAAGTAACAAAGACTTACACTGACACCCAGTAACAAAGACAAACACTGACACCAAGTCACAAAGACATACACTGACACCAAGTAACAAAGACATACACTTACACAAAGTAACAAAGACACACACTTACACCGAGTAACACAGACACACACTGACACCCAGCAACACAGACACACACTTACACCAAATAACACAGACATACACTGACACCCAGTAACAAAGACATCCACTGACAACAAGTCACAAACACATACACTGACACCAAGTAACAAAGACATACACTGACACCAAGTAACAAAGACATACACTGATACCCAGTAACACAGACGCACACTTACACCAAGTAACAAAGACATACACTTACACCAGGTAACGCAGACATTCACTTACACCAAGTATTTTGACATACACTTACACCAAGTAACAAAGACATACACTGACACCCAGTAACAAAGACAGACACTGACACCAAGTCACAAAGACATACACTGACACCAAGTAACAAAGACATACACTAACACAAAGTAACAAAGACACACACTTACACCGAGTAACACAGACTCACACTGATAGCCAGCAACACAGACACACACTTACACCAAATAACACAGACATACACTGACACCAAGTAACAAAGACATACACTGATACCCAGTAACACAGGCACACACTTACACCAAGTAACAGTGACATATACTGACACCAAGTCACAAAGACATACACTCATACCCAGTAACAAAGACATACACTGATACCCAGTAACACAGACACACACTGATACCCAGTAACACAGGCACACACTGATCCCCAGTAACACAGACAAACACTTACACCAAGTTACAAAGACATACACTTACACAAAGTATCAAAGACATACACTTACACCAAGTAACACAGACACACACTGACACCAAGTAACAAATACATACACTGACTCCCAGTAACAAAGACATACACTGTCACCCAGTAACACAGACACACACCGACACCAAGTAACAAAGACACACACTTACACCAAGTAACACAGACATGCACTGACGCCAAGTAACAAAGACATACACTTACACCAAGTAACAAAGACATACACTGACACCAAGTTACAAAGACACACACCTACACCAAGTAACACAGACATACACTGACACCAAGTAACATAGACAGACAATTACACCAAGTAACAAAGACATACACCTACACCAAGTATTTTGACATACACTGACAACAAGTAACAAAGACATACACTGATACCCAGTAACACATACACACACTTACACCACGTAACAAAGACATACACTGACACCAAGTCACAAAGAGACAAACTGACACCAAGTAACAATGACATACACTGACACCCAGTAACAAAGAAATCCACTGACAACAAGTCACAAACACATACACTGACACCAAGTAACAAAGACAAACACTTACACCAAGTAACAAAGACATACACTGACACCCAGTAACAAAGACATCCACTGACAACAAGTCACAAAAACATACACTGACACCAAGTAACAAAGACATACACTGACACCAAGTAACAAAGACATACACTGATACCCAGTAACACAGACGCACACTTACACCAAGTAACAAAGACATACACTTACACCAGGTAACGCAGACATTCACTTACACCAAGTATTTTGACATACACTTACACCAAGTAACAAAGACATACACTGACACCCAGTAACAAAGACAGACACTGACACCAAGTCACAAAGACATACACTGACACCAAGTAACAAAGACATACACTAACACAAAGTAACAAAGACACACACTTACACCGAGTAACACAGACTCACACTGACAGCCAGCAACACAGACACACACTTACACCAAATAACACAGACATACACTGACACCAAGTAACAAAGACATACACTGATACCCAGTAACAGAGGCACACACTTACACCAAGTAACAGTGACATACACTGACACCAAGTAACAAAGACATACACTTACACCAAGTAACAAAGACATACACTTACACCAAGTAACACAGACACACACTGACACCAAGTAACAAATACAGACACTGACTCCCTTTAACAAAGACATACACTGACACCCAGTAACACAGACACACACCGACACCAAGTAACAAAGACACACACTTACACCAAGTAACACAGACATGCACTGACACCAAGTAACAAAGACATACACTTACACCAAGTTGCAAAGACACACACTGACACCAAGTAACAAAGACATACACTGACACCCAGTAACAAAGAAATCCACTGACAACAAGCCACTAACACATACACTGGCACCAAGTAACAAAGACATACACTTGCACCAAGTAACAAAGACATACACTGACACCCGGGAACACAGACACACATTGACACAAAGTAACAAAGACACACACTTACACCAAGTAACAAAGACATACACTTACACCAAGTATTTTGACACACACTTACACCAAGTAACAAAGACATACACTGACACCAAGTCACAAAGACATACACTGGTACCCAGTAACACAGACACACACTTACACCAAGTAACAAAGACATACAATGACACCAAGTCACAAAGACATACACTCATACCCTGTTACAAAGACATACACTGATAACCAGTCACACAGACACACACTGATACCCAGTAACACAGACACACACTTACACCAAGTAACAAAGACATACACTGACACCAAGTCACAAAGACACACACTGACACCCAGTAACAAAGACATACACTGACACCCAGTAACACAGACACACACTTACACCAAGTAACAAAGACAGACAATTACACCAAGTAACAAAGACATACACTTACACCAAGTATTTTGACATACACTTGCAACAAGTAACAAAGACATACACTGACACCAATTCACAAAGACACAAACTGACACCAAGTAACAAGGACATACACTGACACCCAGTAACAAAGACAAACACTTACACCAAGTAACAAAGACATACACTGACACCCAGTAACAAAGACATCCACAGACAACAAGTCACAAACACATACACTGACACCAAGTAACAAAGACATACACTGACACCCAGTAACAAAGACATCCACAGACAACAAGTCACAAACACATACACTTACACCAAGTAACAAAGACATACACTGACACCAAGTCACAAAGACACAAACTGACACCAAGTAACAAGGACATACACTGACACCCAGTAACAAAGACATCCACTGACAACAAGTCACAAACACATACACTGACACCAAGTAACAAAGACAAACACTTACACCAAGTAACAAAGACATACACTGACACCCAGTAACAAAGACATCCACTGACAACAAGTCACAAACACATACACTGACACCAAGTAACAAAGACATACACTGACACCAAGTAACAAAGACATACACTGACACCCAGTATCAAAGAAATCCACTGACAACAAGTCACTAACACATACACTGGCACCAAGTAACAAAGACATACACTGACACCCAGGAACACAGACACACATTGACACAAAGTAACAAAGACACACACTTACACCAAGATACAAAGACATACACTTACACCAAGTATTTTGACACACACTTACACCAAGTAACAAAGACATACACTGACACCAAGTCACAAAGACACACACTGACACCCAGTAACACAGACACACACTGACACCAAGTAACACAGACACACACTGACACCCTGTAAAAAAGACATACACTGACACCAAGTCACAAAGACATACACTGATACCAAGTCACAAAGACATACACTGATACCCAGTAACACAGACACACACTTACACCAAGTAACAAAGACATACACTGACAACAAGTCACAAAGACATACACTCATACCCAGTAACAAAGACATACACTGATACCCAGTAACACAGACACACACTGATACCCAGTAACACAGACACACACTTACACCAAGTAACAAAGACAGACACTGACACCAAGTCACAAAGACACAAACTGACACCAAGTAACAAGGACATACACTGACACACATTAACAGAGACATCCACTGACAACAAGTCACAAACACATACACTGACACCAAGTAACAAAGACAAACACTTACACCAAGTAACAAAGACATACACTGACACCCAGTAACAAAGACATCCACTGACAACAAGTCACAAACACATACACTGACACCAAGTAACAAAGACATACACTGACACCAAGTAACAAAGACATACACTGATACCCAGTAACACAGACGCACACTTACACCAAGTAACAAAGACATACACTTACACCAGGTAACGCAGACATTCACTTACACCAAGTATTTTGACATACACTTACACCAAGTAACAAATACTTACACTGACACCCAGTAACAAAGACATACACTGACACCAAGTCACAAAGACATACACTGACACCAAGTAACAAAGACATACACTTACACAAAGTAACAAAGACACACACTTACACCGAGTAACACAGACACACAATGACACCCAGCAACACAGACACACACTTACACCAAATAACACAGACATACACTGACACCAAGTAACAAAGACATACACTGATACCCAGTAACACAGGCACACACTTACACCAAGTAACAGTGACATACACTGTCACCAAGTCACAAAGACATACACTCATTCCCAGTAACAAAGACATACACTGATACCCAGTAACACAGACACACACTGATACCCAGTAACACAGACATACACTTACACCAAGTTACAAAGACATACACTTACACAAAGTAACAAAGACATACACTTACACCACGTAACACAGACACACACTGACACCAAGTTACAAATACATACACTGACTCCCAGTAACAAAGACATACACTGGCACCCAGTAACACAGACACACACCGACACCAAGTAACAAAGACACACACTTACACCAAGTAACACAGACATGCACTGACACCAAGTAACAAAGACATACACTTACACCAAGTAACAAAGACATACACTTACACGAAGTTACAAAGACACACACTTACACCAAGTAACACAGACATACACTGACACCAAGTAACATAGACAGACAATTACACCAAGTAACAAAGACATACACCTACACCAAGTATTTTGACATACACTGACAACAAGTAACAAAGACATACACTGATACCCAATAACACATACACACACTTACACCAAGTAACAAAGACGTACACTGACACCAAGTCACAAAGAGACAAACTGACACCAAGTAACAAGGACATACACTGACAACCAGTAACAAAGAAATCCACTGACAACAAGTCACAAACACATACACTGACACCAAGTAACAAAGACAAACACTTACACCAAGTAATAAAGACATACACTGACACCCAGTAACAAAGACTTCCACTGACAACAAGTCACAAACACATACACTGACACCAAGTAACAAAGACATACACTGACACCAAGTAACAAAGACATACACTGATACCCAGTAACACAGACGCACACTTACACCAAGTAACAAAGACACACACTTACACCAGGTAACGCAGACATTCACTTGCACCAAGTATTTTGACATACACTTACACCAAGTAACAAAGACATACACTGACACCCAGTAACAAAGACAGACACTGACACCAAGTCACAAAGACATACACTGACACCAAGTAACAAAGACATACACTAACACAAAGTAACAAAGACACACACTTACACCGAGTAACACAGACACACACTGACACCCAGCAACACAGACACACACTTACACCCAATAACACAGACATACACTGACACCAAGTAACAAAGACATACACTGATACCCAGTAACACAGGCACACACTTACACCAAGTAACAGTGACATACACTGACACCAAGTAACAAAGACATACACTTACACCAAGTAACAAAGACATACACTTACACCAAGTAACACAGACACACACTGACACCAAGTAACAAATACATACACTGACTCCCAGTAACAAAGACATACACTGACACCCAGTAACACAGACACACACCGACACCAAGTAACAAAGACACACACTTACACCAAGTAACACAGACATGCACTGACACCAAGTAACAAAGACATACACTTACACCAAGTAACAAAGACATACACTTACACCAAGTTACAAAGACACACACTTACACCAAGTAACAAAGACATACACTGACACCCAGTAACAAAGAAATCCACTGACACCCAGTATCAAAGAAATCGACTGACAACAAGTCACTAACGCATACACTGGCACCAAGTAACAAAGACATACACTGACACCCAGGAACACAGACACACATTGACACAAAGTAACAAAGACACACACTTACACCAAGTAACAAAGACATACACTTACACCAAGTATTTTGACACACACTTACACCAAGTAACAAAGACATACACTGACACCAAGTCACAAAGACACACACTGACACCCAGTAACACAGACACACACTGACACCAAGTAACACAGACACACACTGACACCCAGTAAAAAAGACATACTCTGACACCAAGTCACAAAGACATACACTGATACCAAGTCACAAAGACATACACTGATACCCAGTAACACAGACACACACTTACACCAAGTAACAAAGACATACACTGACACCAAGTCACAAAGACATACACTCATACCCAGTAACAAAGACATACACTGATACCCAGTAACACAGACACACACTGATACCCAGTAACACAGACACACACTTACACCAAGTAACAAAGACATACACTGACACCAAGTCACAAAGACACAAACTGACACCAAGTAACAAGGACATACACTGACACTCATTAACAAAGACATCCACTGACAACAAGTCACAAACACATACACTGACACCAAGTAACAAAGACAAACACTTACACCAAGTAACAAAGACATACACTGACACCCAGTAACAAAGACATCCACTGACACCAAGTAACAAAGACATACACTGACACCAAGTAACAAAGACATACACTGATACCCAGTAACACAGACGCACACTTACACCAAGTAACAAAGACATACACTTTCACCAGGTAACGCAGACATTCACTTACACCAAGTATTTTGACATACACTTACACCAAGTAACAAAGACTTACACTGACACCCAGTAAAAAAGACATACACTGACACCAAGTCACAAAGACATACACTGACACCAAGTAACAAAGACATACACTAACACAAAGTAACAAAGACACACACTTACACCGAGTAACACAGACACACACTGACACCCAGCAACACAGACACACACTTACACCAAATAACATAGACATACACTGACACCAAGTAACAAAGACATACACTGATACCCAGTAACACAGGCACACAATTACACCAAGTAACAGTGACATACACTGACACCAAGTCACAAAGACATACACTCATACCCAGTAACAAAGACATACACTGATACCCAGTAACACAGACACACACTGATACCCAGTAACACAGACATACACTTACACCAAGTTACAAAGACATACACTTACACAAAGTAACAAAGACATACACTTACACCAAGTAACACAGACACACACTGACACCAAGTAACAAATACATACACTGACTCCCAGTAACAAAGACATACATTGACACCCAGTAACACAGACACACGCCGACACCAAGTAACAAAGACACACACTTACACCAAGTAACACAGACATGCACTGACACCAAGTAACAAAGACATACACTTACACCAAGTAACAAAGACATACACTTACACCAAGTTACAAAGACACACACTTACACCAAGTAACACAGACATACACTGACACCAAGTAACATAGACAGACAATTACACCAAGTAACAAAGACATACACCTACACCAAGTATTTTGACATACACTGACAACAAGTAACAAAGACATACACTGATACCCAGTAACACATACACACACTTACACCAAGTAACAAAGACGTACACTGACACCAAGTCACAAAGAGACAAACTGACACCAAGTAACAAGGACATACACTGACACCCAGTAACAAAGAAATCAACTGACAACAAGTCACAAACACATACACTGACACCAAGTAACAAAGACAAACACTTACACCAAGTAACAAAGACATACACTGACACCCAGTAACAAAGACATCCACTGACAACAAGTCACAAACACATACACTGACACCAAGTAACAAAGACATACACTGACACCAAGTAACAAAGACATACACTGATACCCAGTAATACAGACGCACACTTACACCAAGTAACAAAGACACACACTTACACCAGGTAACGCAGACATTCACTTACACCAAGTATTTTGACATACACTTACACCAAGTAACAAAGACATAAACTGACACCCAGTAACAAAGACAGACACTGACACCAAGTCACAAAGACATACACTGACACCAAGTAACAAAGACATACACTAACACAAAGTAACAAAGACACACACTTACACCGAGTAACACAGACACACACTGACACCCAGCAACACAGACACACACTTACACCAAATAACACAGACATACACTGACACCAAGTAACAAAGACATACACTGATACCCAGTAACACAGGCACGCACTTACACCAAGTAACAGTGACATACACTGACACCAAGTAACAAAGACATACACTTACACCAAGTAACAAAGACATACACTTACACCAAGTAACACAGACACACACTGACACCAAGTAACAAATACATACACTGACTCCCAGTAACAAAGACATACACTGACACCCAGTAACACAGACACACACCGACACCAAGTAACAAAGACACACACTTACACCAAGTAACACAGACATGCACTGACACCAAGTTACAAAGACACACACTTACACCAAGTAACAAAGACATACACTGACACCCAGGAACACAGACACACATTGACACAAAGTAACAAAGACACACACTTACACCAAGTAACAAAGACATACACTTACACCAAGTATTTTGACACACACTTACACCAAGTAACAAAGACATACACTGACACCAAGTCACAAAGACACACACTGACACCCAGTAACACAGACACACACTGACACCAAGTAACACAGACACACACTGACACCCAGTAAAAAAGACATACACTGACACCAAGTCACAAAGACATACACTGATACCAAGTCACAAAGACATACACTGATACCCAGTAACACAGACACACACTTACACCAAGTAACAAAGACACACACTTACACCAAGTAACACAGACATGCACTGACACCAAGTAACAAAGACATACACTTACACCAAGTAACAAAGACATACACTTACACCAAGTTACACAGACACACACTTACACCAAGTAACACAGACATACACTGACACCAAGTAACATAGACAGCCAATTACACCAAGTAACAAAGACATACACCTACACCAAGTATTTTGACATACACTGACAACAAGTAACAAAGACATACTCTGATACCCAGTAACACATACACACACTTACACCAAGTAACAAAGACGTACACTGACACCAAGTCACAAAGAGACAAACTGACACCAAGTAACAAGGACATACACTGACACCCAGTAACAAAGAAATCCACTGACAACAAGTCACAAACACATACACTGACACCAAGTAACAAAGACAAACACTTACACCACGTAACAAAGACATACACTGACACCCAGTAACAAAGACATCCACTGACAACAAGTCACAAACACATACACTGACACCAAGTAACAAAGACAAACACTTACACCAAGTAACAAAGACATACACTGACACCCAGTAACAAAGACATACACTGACACCAAGTAACAAAGACATACACTGATACCCAGTAACACAGACGCACACTTACACCAAGTAACAAAGACACACACTTACACCAGGTAACGCAGACATTCACTTACACCAAGTATTTTGACATACACTTACACCAAGTAACAAAGACATACACTGACACCCAGTAACAAAGACAGACACTGACACCAAGTCACAAAGACATACACTGACACCAAGTAACAAAGACATACACTAACACAAAGTAACAAAGACACACACTTACACCGAGTAACACAGACACACACTGACACCCAGCAACACAGACACACACTTACACCAAATAACACAGACATACACTGACACCAAGTAACAAAGACATACACTGATACCCAGTAACACAGGCACGCACTTACACCAAGTAACAGTGACATACACTGACACCAAGTAACAAAGACATACACTTACACCAAGTAACAACGACATACACTTACACCAAGTAACACAGACACACACTGACACCAAGTAACAAATACATACACTGACTCCCAGTAACAAAGACATACACTGACACCCAGTAACACAGACACACACCGACACCAAGTAACAAAGACACACACTTACACCAAGTAACACAGACATGCACTGACACCAAGTAACAAAGACATACACTTACACCAAGTAACAAAGACATACACTTACACCAAGTTACAAAGACACACACTTACACCAAGTAACAAAGACATACACTGACACCCAGGAACACAGACACACATTGACACAAAGTAACAAAGACACACACTTACACCAAGTAACAAAGACATACACTTACACCAAGTATTTTGACACACACTTACACCAAGTAACAAAGACATACACTGACACCAAGTCACAAAGACACACACTGACACCCAGTAACACAGACACACACTGACACCAAGTAACACAGACACACACTGACACCCAGTAAAAAAGACATACACTGACACCAAGTCACAAAGACATACACTGATACCAAGTCACAAAGACATACACTGATACCCAGTAACACAGACACACACTTACACCAAGTAACAAAGACATACACTGACACCACGTCACAAAGACATACACTCATACCCAGTAACAAAGACATACACTGATACCCAGTAACACAGACACACACTGATACCCAGTAACACAGACACACACTTACACCAAGTAACAAAGACATACACTGACACCAAGTCACAAAGACACAAACTGACACCAAGTAACAAGGACATACACTGACACCCATTAACAAAGACATCCACTGACAACAAGTCACAAACACATACACTGACACCAAGTAACAAAGACAAACACTTACACCAAGTAACAAAGACATACACTGACACCCAGTAACAAAGACATCCACTGACAACAAGTCACAAACACATACACTGACACCAAGTAACAAAGACATGCACTGACACCAAGTAACAAAGACATACACTGATACCCAGTAACACAGACGCACACTTACACCAAGTAACAAAGACATACACTTACACCAGGTAACGCAGACATTCACTTACACCAAGTATTTTGACATACACTTACACCAAGTAACAAAGACTTACACTGACACCCAGTAAAAAAGACATACACTGACACCAAGTCACAAAGACATACACTGACACCAAGTAACAAAGACATACACTTACACAAAGTAACAAAGACACACACTTACACCGAGTAACACAGACACACACTGACACCCAAAAACACAGACACACACTTACACCAAATAACATAGACATACACTGACACCAAGTAACAAAGACATACACTGATACCCAGTAACACAGACACACAATTACACCAAGTAACAGTGACATACACTGACACCAAGTCACAAAGACATACATTCATACCCAGTAACAAAGACATACACTGATACCCAGTAACACAGACACACACTGATACCCAGTAACACAGACACACACTGATACCCAGTAACACAGACAAACACTTACACCAAGTTACAAAGACATACACTTACACCAAGTAACAAAGACATACACTTACACCAAGTAACACAGACACACACTGACACCATGTAACAAATACATACAGTGACTCCCAGTAACAAAGACATACACTGACACCCAGTAACACAGACACACACCGACACCAAGTAACAAAGACACACACTTACACCAAGTAACACAGACATGCACTGACACCAAGTAACAAAGACACAAACTGACACCAAGTAACAAATACATACACTGACTCCCAGTAACAAAGACATACACTGGCACCCAGTAACACAGACACACATTGACACAAATTAACAAAGACACACACTTACACCAAGTAACAAAGACATACACGTACACCAAGTATTTTGACACACACTTACACCAAGTAACAAAGACATACACTGACACCATGTCACAAAGACACACACTGACACCCAGTAACACAGACACACACTGACACCAATTAACACAGACACACACTGACACCCAGTAAAAAAGACATACACTGACACCCAGTCACAAAGACATACACTGATACCAAGTCACAAAGACATACACTGATACCCAGTAACACAGACACACACTTACACCAAGTAACAAAGACATACACTGACACCAAGTCACAAAGACATACACTCATACCCAGTAACAAAGACATACACTGATACCCAGTAACACAGACACACACTGATACCCAGTAACACAGACACACACTTACACCAAGTAACAAAGACATACACTGACACCAAGTCACAAAGACACAAACTGACACCAAGTAACAAGGACATACACTGACACCCAGTATCAAAGAAATCCACTGACAACAAGTCACTAACGCATACACTGGCACCAAGTAACAAAGACATACACTGACACCCAGGAACACAGACACACATTGACACAAAGTAACAAAGACACACACTTACACCAAGTAACAAAGACATACACTTACACCAAGTATTTTGACACACACTTACACCAAGTAACAAAGACATACACTGACACCAAGTCACAAAGACACACACTGACACCCAGTAACACAGACACACACTGACACCAAGTAACACAGACACACACTGACACCCAGTAAAAAAGACATACACTGACACCAAGTCACAAAGACATACACTGATACCAAGTCACAAAGACATACACTGATACCCAGTAACACAGACACACACTTACACCAAGTAACAAAGACATACACTGACACCAAGTCACAAAGACATACACTCATACCCAGTAACAAAGACATACACTGATACCCAGTAACACAGACACACACTGATACCCAGTAACACAGACACACACTTACACCAAGTAACAAAGACATACCATGACACCAAGTCACAAAGACACAAACTGACACCAAGTAACAAGGACATACACTGACACCCATTAACAAAGACATCCACTGACAACAAGTCACAAACAGATACACTGACACCAAGTAACAAAGACAAACACTTACACCAAGTAACAAAGACATACACTGACACCCAGTAACAAAGACATCCACTGACAACAAGTCACAAACACATACACTGACACCAAGTAACAAAGACATACACTGACACCAAGTAACAAAGACATACACTGATACCCAGTAACACAGACGCACACTTACACCAAGTAACAAAGACATACACTTACACCAGGTAACGCAGACATTCACTTACACCAAGTATTTTGACATACACTTACACCAAGTAACAAAGACTTACACTGACACCCAGTAAAAAAGACATACACTGACACCAAGTCACAAAGACATACACTGACACCAAGTAACAAAGACATACACTTACACAAAGTAACAAAGACACACACTTCCACCGAGTAACACAGACACACACTGACACCCAGCAACACAGACACACACTTACACCAAATAACATAGACATACACTGACACCAAGTAACAAAGACATACACTGATACCCAGTAACACAGGCACACAATTACACCAAGTAACAGTGACATACACTGACACCAAGTCACAAAGACATACACTCATACCCAGTAACAAAGACATACACTGATACCCAGTAACACAGACACACACTGATACCCAGTAACACAGACACACACTGATACCCAGTAACACAGACAAACACTTACACCAAGATACAAAGACATACACTTACACAAAGTATCAAAGACATACACTTACACCAAGTAACACAGACATACACTGACACCAAGTAACATAGACAGACAATTACACCAAGTAACAAAGACATACACCTACACCAAGTATTTTGACATACACTGACAACAAGTAACAAAGACATACTCTGATACCCAGTAACACATACACACACTTACACCAAGTAACAAAGACGTACACTGACACCAAGTCACAAAGAGACAAACTGACACCAAGTAACAAGGACATACACTGACACCCAGTAACAAAGAAATCCACTGACAACAAGTCACAAACACATACACTGACACCAAGTAACAAAGACAAACACTTACACCACGTAACAAAGACATACACTGACACCCAGTAACAAAGACATCCACTGACAACAAGTCACAAACACATACACTGACACCAAGTAACAAAGACAAACACTTACACCAAGTAACAAAGACATACACTGACACCCAGTAACAAAGACATACACTGACACCAAGTAACAAAGACATACACTGATACCCAGTAACACAGACGCACACTTACACCAAGGAACAAAGACACACACTTACACCAGGTAACGCAGACATTCACTTACACCAAGTATTTTGACATACACTTACAACAAGTAACAAAGACATACACTGACACCCAGTAACAAAGACAGACACTGACACCAAGTCACAAAGACATACACTGACACCAAGTAACAAAGACATACACTAACACAAAGTAACAAAGACACACACTTACACCGAGTAACACAGACACACACTGACACCCAGCAACACAGACACACACTTACACCAAATAACACAGACATACACTGACACCAAGTAACAAAGACATACACTGATACCCAGTAACACAGGCAAGCACTTACACCAAGTAACAGTGACATACACTGACACCAAGTAACAAAGACATACACTTACACCAAGTAACAAAGACATACACTTACACCAAGTAACACAGACACACACTGACACCAAGTAACAAATACATACACTGACTCCCAGTAACAAAGACATACACTGACACCCAGTAACACAGACACACACCGACACCAAGTAACAAAGACACACACTTACACCAAGTAACACAGACATGCACTGACACCAAGTAACAAAGACATACACTTACACCAAGTAACAAAGACATACACTTACACCAAGTTACAAAGACACACACTTACACCAAGTAACAAAGACATACACTGACACCCAGGAACACAGACACACATTGACACAAAGTAACAAAGACACACACTTACACCAAGTAACAAAGACATACACTTACACCAAGTATTTTGACACACACTTACACCAAGTAACAAAGACATACACTGACACCAAGTCACAAAGACACACACTGACACCCAGTAACACAGACACACACTGACACCAAGTAACACAGACACACACTGACACCCAGTAAAAAAGACATACACTGACACCAAGTCACAAAGACATACACTGATACCAAGTCACAAAGACATACACTGATACCCAGTAACACAGACACACACTTACACCAAGTAACAAAGACATACACTGACACCAAGTCACAAAGACATACACTCATACCCAGTAACAAAGACATACACTGATACCCAGTAACACAGACACACACTGATACCCAGTAACACAGACACACACTTACACCAAGTAACAAATACATACACTGACTCCCAGTAACCAAGACATACACTGACACCCAGTAACACAGACACACACCGACACCAAGTAACAAAGACACACACTTAGACCAAGTAACACAGACATGCACTGACACCAAGTAACAAAGACATACACTTACACCAAGTAACAAAGACATACACTTACACCAAGTTACAAAGACACACACTTACACCAAGTAACAAAGACATACACTGACACCCAGTAACAAAGAAATCCACTGACAACAAGCCACTAACACATACACTGGCACCAAGTAACAAAGAAATACACTGACACCCAGTATCAAAGAAATCCACTGACAACAAGTCACTAACGCATACACTGGCACCAAGTAACAAAGACATACACTGACACCCAGGAACACAGACGCACATTGACACAAAGTAACAAAGACACACACTTACACCAAGTAACAAAGACATAAACTTACACCAAGTATTTTGACACACACTTACACCAAGTAACAAAGACATACACTGACACCAAGTCACAAAGACACACACTGACACCCAGTAACACAGACACACACTGACACCCAGTAAAAAAGACATACACTGACACCAAGTCACAAAGACATACACTGATACCAAGTCACAAAGACATACACTGATACCCAGTAACACAGACACACACTTACACCAAGTAACAAAGACATACACTGACACCAAGTCACAAAGACATACACTCATACCCAGTAACAAAGACATACACTGATACCCAGTAACACAGACACACACTGATACCCAGTAACACAGACACACACTTACACCAAGTAACAAAGACATACACTGACACCAAGTCACAAAGACACAAACTGACACCAAGTAACAAGGACATACACTGACACCCATTAACAAAGACATCCACTGACAACAAGTCACAAACACATACACTGACACCAAGTAACAAAGACAAACACTTACACCAAGTATCAAAGACATACACTGACACCCAGTAACAAAGACATCCACTGACAACAAGTCACAAACACATACACTGACACCAAGTAACAAAGACATACACTGACACCAAGTAACAAAGACATACACTGATACCCAGTAACACAGACGCACACTTACACCAAGTAACAAAGACATACACTTACACCAGGTAACGCAGACATTCACTTACACCAAGTATTTTGACATACACTTACACCAAGTAACAAAGACTTACACTGACACCCAGTAAAAAAGACATACACTGACACCAAGTCACAAAGACATACACTGACACCAAGTAACAAAGAAATACACTTACACAAAGTAACAAAGACACACACTTACACCGAGTAACACAGACACACACTGACACCCAGCAACACAGACACACACTTACACCAAATAACATAGACATACACAGACACCAAGTAACAAAGACATACACTGATACCCAGTAACACAGGCACACAATTACACCAAGTAACAGTGACATACACTGACACCAAGTCACAAAGACATACATTCATACCCAGTAACAAAGACATACACTGATACCCAGTAACACAGACACAAACTGATACCCAGTAACACAGACACACACTGATACCCAGTAACACAGACAAACACTTACACCAAGTTACAAAGACATACACTTACACCAAGTAACAAAGACATACACTTACACCAAGTAACACAGACACACACTGACACCAAGTAACAAATACATACACTGACTCCCAGTAACAAAGACATACACTGACACCCAGTAACACAGACACTCACCGACACCAAGTAACAAAGACACACACTTACACCAAGTAACACAGACATGCACTGACACCAAGTAACAAAGACACACACTGACACCAAGTAACAAATACATACACTGACTCCCAGTAACAAAGACATACACTGACACCCAGTAACACAGACACACATTGACACAAAGTAACAAAGACACACACTTATACCAAGTAACAAAGACATACACTTACACCAAGTATTTTGACACACACTTACACCAAGTAACAAAGACATACACTGACACCAAGTCACAAAGACACACACTGACACCCAGTAACACAGACACACACTGACACCAAGTAACACAGACACACACTGACACCCAGTAAAAAAGACATACACTGACACCAAGTCACAAAGACATACACTGATACCAAGTCACAAAGACATACACTGATACCCAGTAACACAGACACACACTTACACCAAGTAACAAAGACATACACTGACACCAAGTCACAAAGACATACACTCATACCCAGTAACAAAGACATACACTGATACCCAGTAACACAGACACACACTGATACCCAGTAACACAGACACACACTTACACCAAGTAACAAAGACATACAATGACACCAAGTCACAAAGACACAAACTGACACCAAGTAACAAGGACATACACTGACACCCATTAACAAAGACATCCACTGACAACAAGTCACAAACAGATACACTGACACCAAGTAACAAAGACAAACACTTACACCAAGTAACAAAGACATACACTGACACCCAGTAACAAAGACATCCACTGACAACAAGTCACAAACACATACACTGACACCAAGTAACAAAGACATACACTGACACCAAGTAACAAAGACATACACTGATACCCAGTAACACAGACGCACACTTACACCAAGTAACAAAGACATACACTTACACCAGGTAACGCAGACATTCACTTACACCAAGTATTTTGACATACACTGACACCAAGTCACAAAGACATACACTGACACCAAGTAACAAAGACATACACTTACACAAAGTAACAAAGACACACACTTACACCGAGTAACACAGACACACACTGACACCCAGCAACACAGAGACACACTTACACCAAATAACATAGACATACACTGACACCAAGTAACAAAGACATACACTGATACCCAGTAACACAGGCACACAATTACACCAAGTAACAGTGACATACACTGACACCAAGTCACAAAGACATACACTCATACCCAGTAACAAAGGCATACACTGATACCCAGTAACACAGACACACACTGATACCCAGTAACACAGACACACACTGATACCCAGTAACACAGACAAACACTTACACCAAGTTACAAAGACATACACTTACACCAAGTAACAAAGACATACACTTACACCAAGTAACACAGACACACACTGACACCAAGTAACAAATACATACACTGACTCCCAGTAACAAAGACATACACTGACACCCAGTAACACAGACACACACCGACACCAAGTAACAAAGACACACACTTACACCAAGTAACAAATACATACACTGACTCCCAGTAACAAAGACATACACTGACACCCAGTAACACAGACACACATTGACACAAAGTAACAAAGACACACACTTACACCAAGTAACAAAGACATACACTTACACCAAGTATTTTGACACACACTTACACCAAGTAACAAAGAGATACACTGACACCAAGTCACAAAGACACACACTGACACCCAGTAACACAGACACACACTGACACCAAGTAACACAGACATACACTGACACCAAGTAACAAAGACATACACTGATACCCAGTAACACAGACGCACACTTACACCAAGTAACAAAGACATACACTTACACCAGGTAACGCAGACATTCACTTACACCAAGTATTTTGACATACACTTACACCAAGTAACAAAGACTTACACTGACACCCAGTAACAAAGACATACACTGACACCAAGTCACAAAGACATACACTGACACCAAGTAACAAAGACATACACTTACACAAAGTAACAAAGGCACACACTTACACCGAGTAACACAGACACACACTGACACCCAGCAACACAGACACACACTTACATCAAATAACATAGACATACACTGACACCAAGTAACAAAGACATACACTGATACCCAGTAACACAGGCACACACTTACACCAAGTAACAGTGACATACACTGACACCAAGTCACAAAGACATACACTCATACCCAGTAACAAAGACATACACTGATACCCAGTAACACAGACACACACTGATACCCAGTAACACAGACAAACAATTACACCAAGTTACAAAGACATACACTTACACCAAGTAACAAAGACATACACTTACACCAAGTAACACAGACACACACTGACACCAAGTAACAAATACATACACTGACTCCCAGTAACAAAGACATACACTGACACCCAGTAACACAGACACACACCGACACCAAGTAACAAAGACACACACTTACACCAAGTAACACAGACATGCACTGACACCAAGTAACAAAGACATACACTTACACCAAGTAACAAAGACATACACTTACACCAAGTTACAAAGACACACACTTACACCAAGTAACACAGACATACACTGACACCAAGTAACATAGACAGACAATTACACCAAGTAACAAAGACATACACCTACACCAAGTATTTTGACATACACTTACAACAAGTAACAAAGACATACACTGATACCCAGTAACACATACACACACTTACAGCAAGTAACAAAGACATACACTGACACCAAGTCACAAAGAGACAAACTGACACCAAGTAACAAGGACATACACTGACACCCAGTAACAAAGAAATCCACTGACAACAAGTCACAAACACATACACTGACACCAAGTAACACAGACATACACTGACACCAAGTAACAAAGACATACACTGATACCCAGTAACACAGACGCACACTTACACCAATTAACAAAGACATACACTTACACCAGGTAACAAAGACATACACTGACACCCAGTAACAAAGACAGACACTGACACCAAGTCACAAAGACCTACACTGACAGCAAGTAACAAAGACATAAACTAACACAAAGTAACAAAGACACACACTTACACCGAGTAACACAGACACACACTGACACCCAGCAACACAGACACACACTTACACGAAATAACACAGACATACACTGACTCCCAGTAACAAAGACATACACTGACACCCTGTAACACAGACACACACCGACACCAAGTAACAAAGACACACACTTACACCAAGTAACACAGACATGCACTGACACCAAGTAACAAAGACATACACTTACACCAAGTAATAAAGACATACACTTACACCAAGTTACAAAGACACACAGTTACACCAAGTAACAAAGACATACACTGACACCCAGTAACAAAGAAATCCACTGACAACAAGTCACTAACACATGCACTGGCACCAAATAACAAAGACATACACTTGCACCAAGTAACAAAGACATACACTGACACCCAGGAACACAGACACACATTGACACAAAGTAACAAAGACACACACTTACACCAAGTAACAAAGACATACACTTACACCAAGTATTTTGACACACACTTACACCAAGTAACAAAGACATACACTGACACCAAGTCACAAAGACACACACTGACACCAAGTAACACAGACACACACTGACACCAAGTAACACAGACACACACTGAAACCCAGTAAAAAAGACATACATATGACACCAAGTCACAAAGACATACACTGATACCAAGTCACAAAGACATACACTGATACCCAGTAACACAGACACACACTTACACCAAGTAACAAAGACATACACTGACACCAAGTCACAAAGACATACACTCATACCCTGTAACAAAGACATACACTGATACCTAGTAACAAAGACTCACACTGATACACAGTAACACAGACACACACTTACACCAAGTAACAAAGACATACACTGACAGCAAGTCACAAAGACACAAACTGACACCAAGTAAAAAGGACATACACTGACACCCAGTAACAAAGTCATCCACTGACAACAAGTCACAAACACATACACTGACACCATGTAACAAGGACAAACACTTACACCAAGTAACAATGACATACACTGACACCCAGTAACAAAGACATCCACTGACAACAAGTCACAAACACATACACTGACACCAAGTAACAAAGACATACACTGACACCAAGTAACAAAGACATACACTGATACCCAGTAACACAGACGCACACTTACACCAAGTAACAAAGACATACACTTACACCAGGTAACGCAGTCATTCACTTACACCAAGTATTTTGACATACACTTACACCAAGTAACAAAGACATACACTGACACCCAGTAACAAAGACATACACTGACACCAAGTCACAAAGACATACACTGACACCAAGTAACAAAGACATACTCTTACACAAAGTAACAAAGACACACACTTACACCGAGTAACACAGACACACACTGACACCCAGCAACACAGACACACACTTACACCAAATAACACAGACATACACTGACACCAAGTAACAAAGACATACACTGATACCCAGTAACACAGGCACACACTTACACCAAGTAACAGTGACATACACTGACACCAAGTAACAAAGACATACACTTACACAAAGTAACAAAGACATACACTTACACCAAGTAACACAGACACACACTGACACCAAGTAACAAATACATACACTGACTCCCAGTAACAAAGACATACACTGACACCCAGTAACACAGACACACACCGACACCAAGTAACAAAGACACACAATTACACCAAGTAACACAGACATGCACTGACACCAAGTAACAAAGACATATACTTACACCAAGTAACAAAGACATCCACTTACACCAAGTTACAAAGACACACACTTACACCAGGTAACACAGACATACACTGACACCAAGTAACATAGACAGACAATTACACCAAGTAACAAAGACATACACCTACACCAAGTATTTTGACATACACTGACTTACACCAAGTAACAAAGTCATACACTGACACCAAGTCACAAAGACAGACAATTACACAAAGTAACAAAGACATACACTTACACCAAGTAACACAGACACACACTGACACCAAGTAACAAATACATACACTGACATCCAGTAACACAGACACACACCGACACCAAGTAACAAAGACACACACTTACACCAAGTAACACAGACATGCACTGACACCAAGTACCAAAGACATACACTTACACCAAGTTTCAAAGGCATACACTTACACCAGGTTACAAAGACACACACTTACACCAAGTAACAAAGACATACACTGATACCCAGTAACACATACACACACTTACACCAAGTAACAAAGACATACACTGACACCAAGTCACAAAGACATACACTGATACCCACTAACACAGACACACACTTACACCAAGTAACAAAGACACACACTGATACCCAATAGCACAGACACACACTTACACCAAGTAACAAAGACATACACTGACACCCAGTTACAAAGACATACACTGACACCCAGTAACACAGACACACACGGACACCAAGTAACAAAGTCACACACTTACACCAAGTAACACAGGCACACACTGACACCCAGTAACACAAACAAACACACTGACACCCAGTAACACAGACACACAATGACACCAAGTAACAAAGACATACACTGATACCCAGTAACACAGACACACACTTACACCAAGTAACAAAGACAGACACTGATACCCAGTAACACAGACACACACTTACACCAATTAACAAAGACATACACTGAGACCCAGTAACAAAGACATACACTGACACCCAGTAACACAGACAAACACGGAAACCAAGTAACAAAGACACACACTTAAACCAAGTAACACAGACATACACTGACACCAAATAACACAGACATACACTGACACCAAGTAACACAGACACACACTGACACCCTGTAACACAGACACACACTTACACCAAGTAACACAGACATACACTGACACCAAGTAACAAAGACATACACTGAGACCCAGTAACACAGGCACACACCTACACCAAGTAACACAGACATACACTGACTCCAAGTAACAAAGACATACACTGACACCCAGTAACACAGACAAACACGGAAACCAAGTAACAAAGACACACACTTAAACCAAGTAACAAAGAAATACACTTACACCATGTAACAAAGACACACACTTATACCAAGTAACACAGGCATACACTGACACCAAGTAACAAAGACAGACAATTACACCAAGTAACAAAGACATACACTCACACCAAGTATTTTGACATACACTGACACCAAGTAATAAAGACATACACTGATACCGAGTAACACAGACACACACTTACACCAAGTAACAAAGAGATACACTGACATCAACTCACAAAGACACACTGCCACCCAGGAACACAGACACACACTTACACCAAGTAACACAGACATGCACTGACACCGAGTAACACAGACACACACTGACACCCAGTAACAAAGACATACACTGACACCCAGTAACACAGACACACACGGACACCAAGTAACAAAGTCACACACTTACACCAAGTAACACAGGCACACACTGACACCCAGTAACACAAACAAACACACTGACACCCAGTAACACAGACACACACGGACACCAAGTAACAAAGTCACACACTTACACCAAGTAACACAGGCACACACTGACACCCAGTAACACAAACAAACACACTGACACCCAGTAACACAGACACACACTGACACCAAGTAACAAAGACATACACTGATACCCAGTAACACAGACACACACTTACACCAAGTAACAAAGACAGACACTGATACCCAGTAACACAGACACACACTTACACCAATTAACAAAGACATACACTGAGACCCAGTAACAAAGACATACACTGACACCCAGTAACACAGACAAACACGGAAACCAAGTAACAAAGACACACACTTAAACCAAGTAACACAGACATACACTGACACCAAGTAACACAGACATACACTGACACCAAGTAACACAGACACACACTGACACCCTGTAACACAGACACACACTTACACCAAGTAACACAGACATACACTGACACCAAGTAACAAAGACATACACTGAGACCCAGTAACACAGGCACACACCTACACCAAGTAACACAGACATACACTGACACCAAGTAACAAAGACATACACTGACAACAAGTAACAAAGACATACACTTACACCAAGTAACAAAGACACACACTTATACCAAGTAACACAGGCATACACTGACACCAAGTAACAAAGACAGACAATTACACCAAGTAACAAAGACATACACTTACACCAAGTATTTTGACATACACTGACACCAAGTAAAAAAGACATACACTGATACCGAGTAACACAGACACACACTTACACCAAGTAACAAAGAGATACACTGACATCAACTCACAAAGACACACTGCCACCCAGGAACACAGACACACACTTACACCAAGTAACACAGACATGCACTGACACCGAGTAACACAGACACACACTGACACCCAGTAACACAGACACACACTTACACCAAATAACAGAGACAAACACTGACACCAAGTATCAAAGACACACACTTACACCGAGTAACACAGACATACACTGACACCAAGTAACAAAGACATACACTGGTACCCAGTAACACAGGCACACACTTACACGAATTAACAGTGACATACTCTGACACCAAGTAACAAAGACATACACTGACACAAAGTATCAAAGACACACACTTACACCGAGTAACACAGACACACACTTACACCAAGTAACAAAGACATACACTGACACCAACTCACAAAGACACACTGACACCCAGGAACACAGACACACACTTACACCAAGTAACACAGACATGCACTGACACCAAGTAACAAAGAAATACACTTACACCAAGTAACAAAGACATACACTTACACCAAGTTACAAAGACACACACTTACACCAAGTAACACAGACATACACTGACACCAAGTAACATAGACAGACAATAACACCAAGTAACAATGACATACACCTGCACCCAGTATTTTGACATACACTGACACCAAGTAACAAAGACATACACTGATACCCAGTAACACATACACACACTTACACCAAGTAACAAAGACATACACTGACACCAATTCACAAAGACATACACTGATACCCACTAACACAGACACACACTTACACCAAGTAACAAAGACACACACTGATACCCAGTAGCTCAGACACACACTTACACCAAGTAACAAAGACATACACTGACACCCAGTTACAAAGACATACACTGACACCCAGCAACACAGACACACACGGACACCAAGTAACAAAGTCACACACTTACACCAAGTAACACAGACACACACTGACACCCAGTAACACAAACAAACACACTGACACCCAGTAACACAGACACACACTGACACCAAGTAACAAAGACATATACTGACACCCAGTAACACGGACACACACTGGGCGGCACAGTGGCGCAGTGGTTAGCACTGCAGCCTCACAGCTCCAGGGACCCGGGTTCGATTCTGGGTACTGCCTGTGCGGAGTTTGCAAGTTCTACCTGCGTCTGCGTGGGTATCCTCCGGGTGCTGCGGCTTCCTCCCACATGCCAAAGACTTGCAGCATGATAGGTTAATTGGCCATTATAAATTGCCCCGAGTATAGGTAGGTGGTAGGGAAATATATAGGGACCGGTGGGGATGAGATTGGAATACGGGATTAGTGTAGGATTAGTATAAATGGGTTGTTGATGGTCGGCACAGACTCGGTGGGCCGAAGGGCCTGTTTAAGTGCTTGTTCTCTGAACTAAACTAAATACTGACACCTAGTGTCACAGACACACACTGACACCCCGTAACACAAACAAACACACACTGACACCCAGAAACACTGAAACACAGTAACAAAGACATACACTGACACCAAGTCACAAACACATACACTGATAACCAGGAACACAGACACACACTTACACCAAGTAACAAAGACATACACTGATACCAAGTCACAAAGACACATACTGACACCAAGTCACAAAGACATGCACTGATCCACAGTAACACGGACACACACTTACACCAAGTAACACAGACACACACTTACACCAAATAACACAGACATACTCTGACACCAAGTAACAAAGCCATACACTGATACCCAGTAACACAGGCACACACTTACACCAAGTAACACAGACATACACTGACACCAAGTAACAAAGACATATACTGACACCAAGTAACAAAGACATACACTTGCACAAAGTAACAAAGACACACACTTACACCGAGTAACACAGACACACACTGATACCCAGCAACACAGACACACACTTACACCAAATAACAGTGACATACACTGACACCAAGTAACAAAGACTTACACTTACACAAAATAACAAAGACATACACTGATACCCAGGAACACAGACACACACTTACACCAAGTAACAAAGACATACACTGATGCCAAGTCACAAAGACACACACTGACACCCAGTAACACAGACACACACCGACACCAAGTAACAAAGACACACACTTACACCAAGTAACACAGACATGCACTGACACCAAGTAACAAAGACATACACTTACACCAAGGAACAAAGACATACACTTACACCAAGTTACAAAGAGACACACTTACACCAAGTAACACAGACATACATTGACACCAATTAACATAGACACACACTTACACCAAGTAACAAAGACAGACACTGACACCAAGTGACAAAGACATACACTTACACCAAGTAACAAAGACATACACTGACACCAAGTAACAAAGACATACACTGATACCCAGTAACACAGACACACACTTACACCCAGTAACAAAGACAGACACTGACACCAAGTCACAAAGACATACACTTACACGAAGTAACAAAGACAGACAATTACACCAAGTAACAAAGACATACACTTGCACCAAGTATTTTGACATACACTGACACCAAGTAACAAAGACATACACTGATACCCAGTAACACAGACACACACTTACACCCAGTAACAAAGACAGACACTGACACCAAGTCACAAAGACATACACTTACACGAAGTAACAAAGACAGACAATTACACAAAGTAACAAAGACATACACTTGCACCAAGTATTTTGACATACACTGACACCAAGTAACAAAGTCACACACTTACACCCAGTAACACAAACAAACACACTGACACCAAGTAACACAAGCACACACTTACACCAAGTAACAAAGACACACACTGATACCCAGTAGCACAGACACACAGTTACACCAAGTAACAAAGACATAGACTGATACCCAGTAACGCAGACACTCACTGTGTGTGGGGCGTGGCGGGGGGGGGGGCACATTGGCGCAGTGGTTAGCACCGCAGCCTCACAGCTCCAGGGACCCGGGTTCGATTCTGGGTACTGCCTGTCCGGAGTTTGCAAGTTCTCCCTGTGTCTGCGTGGGTTTCCTCCGGGTGCTCCGGCTTCCTCCCACATGCCAAAGACTTGCAGGATGATAGGTTAATTGGCCATCATAAATTGCCCCTAGTAGAGGTAGGTAGGTGGTAGGGAAATATATCGGGACAGGTGGGGATGTGATAGGAATACGGGTTTAGTGTAGGATTAGTATAATTGGTTGGTTGATGGGCGGCACAGACCCGGTGGGCCGAAGGGCCTGTTAAAGTCCTGTATCTCAAAACTAAACTAATTACTGACACCGAGTGTCACAGATACACACTGACACCCAGTAACACAAACAAACACACACTGACACCCAGTAACACAGAGAAACACTGAGAAACAGTGACAAAGAAATACACTGATTCCAAGTCACAAAGACACACACTGACACCCAGTAACAAAGACAGACACTGACACAAAGTCACAAAGACATACATTTACACGAAGTAACAAAGACAGACAATTACACCAAGTAACAAAGACATACATTTGCACCAAGTATTTTGACATACACTGACACCAAGTAACAAAGACATGCACTGATAACCAGTAACACAGACACACACTTACACCAAGTAACAAAGACAGACACTGACACCAAGTCACAAAGACATACACTTACACGAAGTAACAAAGACATACACTGATACCCAGTACCACAGACACACACTGACACCAAGTAACAAAGACATACACTGATACCCAGTAACACAGACACACACTTACACCAGGTAAAAAAGACACACCCTTACACCAAGTAACAAAGACAGACACTTACACCAAGTAACAAAGACATACACTGACACCAAGTAACAAAGACATACACTGATACCCAGTAACACAGACACACACTTACACCAAGTTACAAAGACATACACTGATGCCCAGTAACACAGTCACACACTCACACCAAGTAACAAAGACAGACACTGATACCAAGTGACACAGACACACACTTACACCAAGTAACACAAACACTCACTTACAACAAGTAACAAACACATACACTGACACCAAGTAACAAAGACATACAATTACACCAAGTCACAAAGACACACACTTACACCAAGTAACACAGACATACACTTACACCAAGTAACAAAGACATACACTGTCACCCAGTAACACAGACACAAACTTACACCAAGTAACAAAGACATACACTGATACCAAGTAACACAGACACACACTTACACCAAGTAACACAGACACACACTGACAACAAGTAACAAAGACACACACTGACACCAAGTAACAAAGACATACACTTACACCAAGTAACACAGACATACACTGACACCAAGTAACAAAGACATACAGTTACACCAAGTAACAAAGACACACACTTACACCAAGTTACACAGACATACACTGACACCAAGTAACAAAGACATACACTGTTACCCATTAACACAGACACACACTTACACCAATTAACTAAGACATATACTGATACCCAGTAGCACAGACACACACTGGGCGGCACATTGGCACAGTGGTTAGCAGCCTCACAGCTCCAGGGACCAGGGCTCGATTCTGGGTACTGCCTTCGCGGAGTTTGCAAGTTCTCCCTGTCTCTGCGTGAGTTTCCTCCGGGTGCTCCGGTTTCTTTCCACATGCCAAAGACTTGCAGGTTGATAGGTTAATTGGCCATTATAAATTGACCCGAGTATAGGTAGGTGTTAGGGAAATATATAGGGAAAGTTGGGGATGTGATAGGAATACGGGATTAGTGTAGGATTAGTATAAATGGGTGGTTGATGGTCGGCACAGACTCGGTGGGCCGAAGGGCCTGTTTAAGTGCTGTATCTCTGAACTAAACTAAATACTGACACCTAGTGTCACAGACACACACTGACACCCAGTAACACAAACAAACACACACTGACACCCAGGAACACAGAGAAACACTGATACACAGTAACAAAGACATACACTGACACCAAGTAACACAGACACACACTGACACCCAGTAACAAAGACATACACTGACACCAAGTCACAAAGACATACACTGATACCCAGGATCACAGACACACACTTACACCAAGTAACAAAGACATACACTGATACCAATTCACAAAGACACACACTGACACCCAGTAACACAGACACACACCGACTCCAAGTAACAAATACACACACTTACACCAAGTAACACAGACATGCACTGACACCAAGTAACAAAGACATACACTTACACCAAGGAACAAAGACATACACTTACACCAAGTTACAAAGACACACACTTACACCAAGTAACACAGACATACACTGACACCAAGTGACAAAGACATACACTTACACCAAGTAACAAAGACATACACTGACACCAAGTAACAAAGACATACACTGATACCCAGTAACACAGACACACACTTACACCAAGTAACAAAGACACACACTGACACCCAGTAACAAAGACAGACACTGACACCAAGTCACAAAGACATACACTTACACGAAGTAACAAAGACAGACAATTACACCAAATAACAAAGACATACACTTGCACCAAGTATTTTGACATACACTGACACCAAGTAACAAAGACATGCACTGATACCCAGTAACACAGACACACACTTACAGCAAGTAACAAAGACAGACACTGACACCAAGTCACAAATACATACACTTACACGAAGTAACAAAGACATACACTGATACCCAGTACCACAGACACACACTGACACCAAGTAACAAAGACATACACTGATACCCAGTAACACAGACACACACTTACACCAAGTAAAAAAGACACACCCTTACACCAAGTAACAAAGACAGACTCTTACACCAAGTAACAAAGACATACACTGACACCAAGTAACAAAGACATACACTGATACCCAGTAACACAGACACACACTTACACCAAGTAACAAATACATACACTGATGCCCAGTAACACAGTCACACACTCTCACCAAGTAACAAAGACATACACTGATACCAAGTGACACAGACATACACTTACACCAAGTAACACAAACACTCACTTTCACCAAGTAACAAAGACATACACTGACACCAAGTAACAAAGACATACAATTACACCAAGTCACAAAGACACACACTTACACCAAGTAACACAGACATACACTGACACCAAGTAACAAAGACATACACTGTCACCCAGTAACACAGACACAAACTTACACCAAGTAACAAAGACATACACTGATACCAAGTAACACAGACACACACTTACACCAAGTAACACAGACACACACGTACAACAAGTAACAAAGACACACACTGACACCAAGTAACAAAGACATACACTGATACCCAGTAACACATACATACACTTACACCAAGTAACAAAGACACACACTGATACCCAGTAGCACAGACACACACTTACACCAAGTAACAAAGACATACACTGACACCCAGTAACACGGACACACACGGACACCAAGTAACAAAGTCACACACTTACACCCAGTAACACAAACAAACACACTGACACCAAGTAACATAGACACACACTTACACCAAGTAACACAAACACACACTTACACCAAGTAACAAAGACAGACACTTACACCAAGTAACACAGACATACACTGACACCAAGTAACAGAGACAGGCAATTACACCAAGAAACAAAGACCTACACATACACCAAGTATTTTGACATACACATACACCAAGTGACAAGGACACACACTGATACCCAGTAGCACAGACACACACTTACACCAAGTAACAAAGACATACACTGACACCCAGTAACACAGACACACACCGACACCAAGTAACAAAGTCACACACTTACACCCAGTAACACAGGCACACACTGACACCCAGTAACACAAACACACTGACACCCAGTAACACAGACACACACTGACACCAAGTAAGAAAGACATATACTGACACCCAGTAACACGGAGACACACTGGGCGGCACATTGTGCGCAGTGGTTAGCACCGCAGCCTCACAGCTCCAGGGACCCGGGTTCGATTCTGGGTACTGCCTGTCCGGAGTTTGCAAGTTCTCCCTGTGTCTGCGTGGGTTTCCTCCGGGTGCTCCGGCTTCCTCCCACATGCCAAAGACTTGCAGGATGATAGGTTAATTGGCCATCATAAATTGCCCCTAGTATAGGTAGGTGGTAGGGAAATATATCGGGACAGGTGGGGATGTGATAGGAATCCGGGTTTAGTGTAGGATTAGTATAAATGGGTTGTTGATGGTCGGCGCAGACCCGGTGGGCCGAAGGGCCTGTTAAAGTGCTGTGTCTCAAAACTAAACTAAATACTGACAGCTAGTGTCACAGATACACACTGACACCCAGTAACACAAACAAACACACACTGACACCCAGTAACACAGAGAAACACTGATAAACAGTGACAAAGAAATACACTGACACCAAGTAACAAAGACACACACTGACACCCAGTAACAAAGACAGACACTGACACAAAGTCACAAAGACATACACTTACACGAAGTAACAAAGACAGACAATTACACCAAGTAACAAAGACATACACTTGCACCAAGTATTTTGACATACACTGACACCAAGTAACAAAGACATGCACTGATAACCAGTAACACAGACACACACTTACACCAAGTAACAAAGACAGACACTGACACCAAGTCACAAAGACATACACTTACACGAAGTAACAAAGACATACACTGATACCCAGTACCACAGACACACACTGACACCAAGTAACAAAGACATACACTGACACCCAGTAACACAGACACACACTTACACCAAGTAAAAAAGACACACCCTTACACCAAGTAACAAAGACAGACACTTACACCAAGTAACAAAGACATACACTGACACCAAGTAACAAAGACATACACTGATACCCAGTAACACAGACACACACTTACACCAAGTAACAAAGACAAACACTGATGCCCAGTAACACAGTCACACACTGACACCAAGTAACAAAGACATGCACTGTTACCCATTAACACAGACACACACTTACACCAATTAACAAAGACATATCCTGATACCCAGTAGCACAGACACACACTGGGCGGCACATTGGCACAGTGGTTAGCAGCCTCACAGCTCCAGGGACCAGGGCTCGATTCTGGGTACTGCCTTTGCGGAGTTTGCAAGTTCTCCCTGTCTCTGCGTGAGTTTCCTCCGGGTGCTCCGGTTTCTTCCCACATGCCAAAGACTTGCAGGTTGATAGGTTAATTGGCCATTATAAATTGACCCTAGTATAGGTAGGTGTTAGGGAAATATATAGGGACAGTTGGGGATGTGATAGGAATACGGGATTAGTGTAGGATTAGTATACATGGGTGGTTGATGGTCGGCACAGACTCGGTGGGCCGAAGGGCCTGTTTAAGTGCTGTATCTTTGAACTAAAGTAAATACTGACACCTAGTGTCACAGACACACACTGACACCCAGTAACACAAACAAACACACACTGACACCCAGGAACACAGAGAAACACTGATACACAGTAACAAAGACATACACTGACACCAAGTAACACAGACACACACTGACACACAGTAACAAAGACAGACACTGACACCAAGTCACAAAGACATACACTGATACCCAGGAACACAGACACACACTTACACCAAGTAACAAAGACAAACACTGATACCAAGTCACAAAGACACACACTGACACCCAGTAACAAAGACATACACTGACACCAAGTCACAAAGACATGCATTGATCCACAGTAACACAGACACACACTTACACCAAGTAACAAAGACAGACACTGACACCAAGTAACCAGGACAAACACTGATACCCAGTAACACAGGCACACACTTACACCAAGTAACACAGACATACACTGACACCAAGTAACAAAGACATACACTTACACAAAGTAACAAAGACACACAATTACACCGAGTAACACAGACACACACTGACACCAAGTAACAAAGACATACACTGATACCCAGTAACACAGACACACACTTACACCAAGTAAAAAAGACACACCCTTACACCAAGTAACAAAGACAGACTCTTACACCAAGTAACAAAGACATACACTGACACCAAGTAACAAAGACATACACTGATACCCAGTAACACAGACACACACTTACACCAAGTAACAAAGACATACACTGATGCCCAGTAACACAGTCACACACTCACACCAAGTAACAAAGACATACACTGATACCATGTGACACAGACACACACTTACACCAAGTAACACAAACACTCACTTTCACCAAGTAACAAAGACATACACTGACACCAAGTAACAAAGACATACAATTACACCAAGTAACACAGACATACACTGACACCAAGTAACAAAGACATACACTGTCACCCAGTAACACAGACACAAACTTACACCAAGTAACAAAGACATGCACTGATACCAAGTAACACAGACACACACTTACACCAAGTAACACAGACACACACGTACAACAAGTAACAAAGACACACACTGACACCAAGTAACAAAGACATACACTGATACCCAGTAACACATACATACACTTACACCAAGTAACAAAGACACACACTGATACCCAGTAGCACAGACACACACTTACACCAAGTAACAAAGACATACACTGACACCCAGTAACACGGACACACACGGACACCAAGTAACAAAGTCACACACTTACACCCAGTAACACAAACAAACACACTGACACCAAGTAACATAGACACACACTTACACCAAGTAACACAAACACACACTTACACCAAGTAACAAAGACAGACACTTACACCAAGTAACACAGACATACACTGACACCAAGTAACAGAGACAGGCAATTACACCAAGTAACAAAGACCTACACATACACCAAGTATTTTGACATACACATACACCAAGTGACAAGGACACACACTGATACCCAGTAGCACAGACACACACTTACACCAAGTAACAAAGACATACACTGACACCCAGTAACACAGACACACACCGACACCAAGTAACAAAGTCACACACTTACACCCAGTAACACAGGCACACACTGACACCCAGTAACACAAACACACTGACACCCAGTAACACAGACACACACTGACACCAAGTAAGAAAGACATATACTGACACCCAGTAACACGGAGACACACTGGGCGGCACATTGTGCGCAGTGGTTAGCACCGCAGCCTCACAGCTCCAGGGACCCGGGTTCGATTCTGCGTACTGCCTGTCCGGAGTTTGCAAGTTCTCCCTGTGTCTGCGTGGGTTTCCTCCGGGTGCTCCGGCTTCCTCCCACATGCCAAAGACTTGCAGGATGATAGGTTAATTGGCCATCATAAATTGCCCCTAGTATAGGTAGGTGGTAGGGAAATATATCGGGACAGGTGGGGATGTGATAGGAATCCGGGTTTAGTGTAGGATTAGTATAAATGGGTTGTTGATGGTCGGCGCAGACCCGGTGGGCCGAAGGGCCTGTTAAAGTGCTGTGCCTCAAAACTAAACTAAATACTGACAGCTAGTGTCACAGATACACACTGACACCCAGTAACACAAACAAACACACACTGACACCCAGTAACACAGAGAAACACTGATAAACAGTGACAAAGAAATACACTGACACCAAGTAACAAAGACACACACTGACACCCAGTAACAAAGACAGACACTGACACAAAGTCACAAAGACATACACTTACACGAAGTAACAAAGACAGACAATTACACCAAGTAACAAAGACATACACTTGCACCAAGTATTTTGACATACACTGACACCAAGTAACAAAGACATGCACTGATAACCAGTAACACAGACACACACTTACACCAAGTAACAAAGACAGACACTGACACCAAGTCACAAAGACATACACTGACACCCAGTAACACAGACACACACTGACACCAAGTAACAAAGACATACACTGACACCCAGTAACACAGACACACACTTACACCAAGTAAAAAGACACACCCTTACACCAAGTAACAAAGACAGACACTTACACCAAGTAACAAAGACATACACTGACACCAAGTAACAAAGACATACACTGATACCCAGTAACACAGACACACACTTACACCAAGTAACAAAGACAAACACTGATGCCCAGTAACACAGTCACACACTCACACCAAGTAACAAAGACATACACTGATACCAAGTGACACAGACACACACTTACACCAAGTAACACAAACACTCACTTACACCAAGTAACAAAGACATACACTGACACCAAGTAACAAAGACATACAATTACACCAAGTCACAAAGACACACACTTACACCAAGTAACACAGACATACACTTACACCAAGTAACAAAGACATACACTGTCACCCAGTAACACAGACACAAACTTACACCAATAAACAAAGACATGCACTGATACCAAGTAACACAGACACACACTTACACCAAGTAACACAGACACACACTTACAACAAGTAACAAAGACACACACTGACACCAAGTAACAAAGACATACACTTACACCAAGTAACACAGACATACACTGACACCAAGTAACAAAGACATACAATTACACCAAGTAACAAAGACACACACTTACACCAAGTAACACAGACATACACTGACACCAAGTAACAAAGACATACACTGTTACCCATTAACACAGACACACACTTACACCAATTAACAAAGACATATACTGATACCCAGTAGCACAGACACACACTGGGCGGCACATTGGCACAGTGGTTAGCAGCCTCACAGCTCCAGGGACCAGGGCTCGATTCTGGGTACTGCCTTTGCGGAGTTTGCAAGTTCTCCCTGTCTCTGCGTGAGTTTCCTCCGGGTGCTCCGGTTTCTTCCCACATGCCAAAGACTTGCAGGTTGATAGGTTAATTGGCCATTATAAATTGACCCTAGTATAGGTAGGTGTTAGGGAAATATATAGGGACAGTTGGGGATGTGATAGGAATACGGGATTAGTGTAGGATTAGTATACATGGGTGGTTGATGGTCGGCACAGACTCGGTGGGCCGAAGGGCCTGTTTAAGTGCTGTATCTCTGAACTAAAGTAAATACTGACACCTAGTGTCACAGACACACACTGACACCCAGTAACACAAACAAACACACACTGACACCAAGGAACACAGAGAAACACTGATACACAGTAACAAAGACATACACTGACACCAAGTAACACAGACACACACTGACACCCAGTAACAAAGACAGACACTGACACCAAGTCACAAAGACATACACTGATACCCAGGAACACAGACACACACTTACACCAAGTAACAAAGACAAACACTGATACCAAGTCACAAAGACACACACTGACACCCAGTAACAAAGACATACACTGACACCAAGTCACAAAGACATGCATTGATCCACAGTAACACAGACACACACTTACACCAAGTAACAAAGACAGACACTGATTCCCAGTAACACAGACACACACTTACACCAAATAACACAGACACACACTGACACCAAGTAACCAGGAGAAACACTGATACCCAGTAACACAGGCACACACTGACACCAAGTAACACAGACATACACTGACACCAAGTAACAAAGACATACACTTACACAAAGTAACAAAGACACACAATTACACCGAGTAACACAGACACACACTGACACCCAGTAACACAGACACACACGGACACCAAGTAACAAAGTCACACACTTACACCAAGTAACACAGACACACACTGACACCCAGTAACACAAACAAACACACTGACACCCAGTAACACAGACACACACTGACACCAAGTAACAAAGTCATATACTGACACCCAGTAGCACAGACACACACTGGGCGGCACATTGGCACAGTGGTTAGCAGCCTCACAGCTCCAGGGACCAGGGCTCGATTCTGCGTACTGCCTTTGCGGAGTTTGCAAGTTCTCCCTGTCTCTGCGTGAGTTTCCTCCGGGTGCTCCGGTTTCTTCCCACATGCCAAAGACTTGCAGGTTGATAGGTTAATTGGCCATTATAAATTGACCCTAGTTTAGGTAGGTGTTAGGGAAATATATAGGGACAGTTGGGGATGTGATAGGAATACGGGATTAGTGTAGGATTAGTATAAATGGGTGGTTGATGGTCGGCACAGACTCGGTGGGCCGAAGGGCCTGTTTAAGTGCTGTATCTCTGAACTAAACTAAATACTGACACCTAGTGTCACAGACACACACTGACACCCAGTAACACAAACAAACACACACTGACACCCAGGAACACAGAGAAACACTGATACACAGTAACAAAGACATACAATGACACCAAGTAACACAGACACACACTGACACCCAGTAACAAAGACATACACTGACACCAAGTCACAAAGACATACACTGATACCCAGGAACACAGACACACACCTACACCAAGTAACAAAGACATACACTGATACCAAGTCACAAAGACACACACTGACACCCAGTAACACAGACACACACCGACACCAAGTAACAAAGACACACACTTACACCAAGTAACACAGACATGCACTGACACCAAGTAACAAAGACATACACTTACACCAAGGAACAAAGACATACACTTACACCAAGTTACAAAGACACACACTTACACCAAGTAACACAGACATACACTGACACCAAGTAACATAGACACACACTTACACCAAGTAACAAAGACAGACACTGACACCAAGTGACAAAGACATACACTTACACCAAGTAACAAAGACATACACTGACACCAAGTAACAAAGACATACACTGATACCCAGTAACACAGACACACACTTACACCAAGTAACAAAGACACACACTGACACCCAGTAACAAAGACAGACACTGACACCAAGTCACAAAGACATACACTTACACGAAGTAACAAAGACATACACTGATACCCAGTACCACAGACACACACTGACACCAAGTAACAAAGACTTACACTGATACCCAGTAACACAGACACACACTTACACCAAGTAAAAAAGACACACCCTTACACCAAGTAACAAAGACAGACACTTACACCAAGTAACAAAGACATACACTGTCACCAAGTAACAAAGACATACACTGATACCCAGTAACACAGACACACACTTACACCAAGTAACAAAGACATACACTGATGCCCAGTAACACAGTCACACACCCACACCAAGTAACAAAGACATACACTGATACCAAGTGACACAGACACACACTTACACCAAGTAACACAAACACTCACTTACACCAAGTAACAAAGACATACACTGACACCAAGTAACAAAGACATACAATTACACCAAGTCACAAAGACACACACTTACACCAAGTAACACAGACATACACTGACACCAAGTAACAAAGACATGCACTGTCACCCAGTAACACAGACACAAACTTACACCAAGTAACAAAGACATACACTGATGCCAAGTAACACAGACACACACTTACACCAAGTAACACAGACACTCACGTACAACAAGTAACAAAGACACACACTGACACCAAGTAACAAAGACATACACTGATACCCAGTAACACATACACACACTTACACCAAGTAACAAAGACACACACTGATACCCAGTAGCACAGACACACAATTACACCAAGTAACAAAGACATACACTGACACCCAGTAACACAGACACACACGGACACCAAGTAACAAAGTCACACACTTACACCCAGTAACACAAACAAACACACTGACACCAAGTAACACAGACACACACTTACACCAAGTAACACAAACACACACTTACACCAAGTAACAAAGACAGACACTTACACCAAGTAACACAGACATACACTGACACCAAGTAACAAAGACAGACAATTACACCAAGTAACAAAGACATACACATACACCAAGTATTTTGACATACACTTACACCAAGTGACAAAGACACACACTGATACCCAGTAGCACAGACACACACTTACACCAAGTAACAAAGACATACACTGACACCCAGTAACACAGACACACACCGACACCAAGTAACAAAGTCACACACTTACACCAAGTAACACAGGCACACACTGACACCCAGTCACACAAACACACTGACACCCAGTAACACAGACACACACTGACACCAAGTAACAAAGACATATACTGACACCCAGTAACACGGAGACACACACGGGGCGGCACATTGGCGCAGTGGTTAGCACCGCAGCCTCACAGCTCCAGGGACCCGGGTTCGATTCTGGGTACTGCCTGTCCGGAGTTTGCAAGTTCTCCCTGTGTCTGCGTGGGTTTCCTCCGGGTGCTCCGGCTTCCTCCCACATGCCAAAGACTTGCAGGATGATAGGTTAATTGGCCATCATAAATTGCCCCTAGTCTAGGTAGGTAGGTGGTAGGGAAATATATCGGGACAGGTGGGGATGTGATAGGAATACGGGTTGAGTGTAGGATTAGTATAAATGGTTGGTTGATGGTCGGCACAGACCCGGTGGGCCGAAGGGCCTGTTAAAGTGCTGTATCTCAAAACTAAACTAAATACTGACACCTAGTGTCACAGATACACACTGACACCCAGTAACACAAACAAACACACACTGACACCCAGTAACACAGAGAAACACTGAGAAACAGTGACAAAGAAATACACTGACACCAAGTAACAAAGACACACACTGACACCCAGTAACAAAGACAGACACTGACACAAAGTCACAAAGACATACACTTACACGAAGTAACAAAGACAGACAATTACACCAAGTCACAAAGAAACACACTTACACCAAGTAACACAGACATACACTTACACCAAGTAACAAAGACATACACTGTCACCCAGTAACACAGACACAAACTTACACCAATTAACAAAGACATGCACTGATACCAAGTAACACAGACACACACTTACACCAAGTAACACAGACACACACTTACAACAAGTAACAAAGACACACACTGACACCAAGTAACAAAGACATACACTTACACCAAGTAACACAGACATACACTGACACCAAGTAACAAAGACATACAATTACACCAAGTAACAAAGACACACACTTACACCAAGTAACACAGACATACACTGACACCAAGTCACAAAGACATACACTGTTACCCATTAACACAGACACACACTTACACCAATTAACAAAGACATATACTGATACCCAGTAGCACAGACACACACTGGGCGGCACATTGGCACAGTGGTTAGCAGCCTCACAGCTCCAGGGACCAGGGCTCGATTCTGGGTACTGCCTTTGCGGAGTTTGCAAGTTCTCCCTGTCTCTGCGTGAGTTTCCTCCGGGTGCTCCGGTTTCTTCCCACATGCCAAAGACTTGCAGGTTGATAGGTTAATTGGCCATTATAAATTGACCCTAGTATAGGTAGGTGTTAGGGAAATATATAGGGACAGTTGGGGATGTGATAGGAATACGGGATTAGTGTAGGATTAGTATACATGGGTGGTTGATGGTCGGCACAGACTCGGTGGGCCGAAGGGCCTGTTTAAGTGCTGTATCTCTGAACTAAAGTAAATACTGACACCTAGTGTCACAGACACACACTGACACCCAGTAACACAAACAAACACACACTGACACCCAGGAACACAGAGAAACACTGATACACAGTAACAAAGACATACACTGACACCAAGTAACACAGACACACACTGACACCCAGTAACAAAGACAGACACTGACACCAAGTCACAAAGACATACACTGATACCCAGGAACACAGACACACACTTACACCAAGTAACAAAGACAAACACTGATACCAAGTCACAAAGACACACACTGACACCCAGTAACAAAGACATCCACTGACACCAAGTCACAAAGACATGCATTGATCCACAGTAACACAGACACACACTTACACCAAGTAACAAAGACAGACACTGATTCCCAGTAACACAGACACACACTTACACCAAATAACACAGACACACACTGACACCAAGTAACCAGGACAAACACTGATACCCAGTAACACAGGCACACACTTACACCAAGTAACACAGACATACACTGACACCAAGTAACAAAGACATACACTTACACAAAGTAACAAAGACACACAATTACACCGAGTAACACAGACACACACTGACACCCAGCAACACAGACACACACTTACACCAAATAACACAGACACACACTTACACAAAGTAACAAAGACAAACACTGACACCCAGTTACAAAGACATACACTGACACCCAGTAACACATGCACACACGGACACCAAGTAACAAAGTCACAAACTTACACCAAGTAAAACAGACACACACTGACACCCAGTAACACAAACAAACACACTGACACCCAGTAACACAGACACACACTGACACCAAGTAACAAAGTCATATACTGACACCCAGTAGCACAGACACACACTGGGCGGCACATTGGCACAGTGGTTAGCAGCCTCACAGCTCCAGGGACCAGGGCTCGATTCTGGGTACTGCCTTTGCGGAGTTTGCAAGTTCTCCCTGTCTCTGCGTGAGTTTCCTCCGGGTGCTCCGGTTTCTTCCCACATGCCAAAGACTTGCAGGTTGATAGGTTAATTGGCCATTATAAATTGACCCTAGTATAGGTAGGTGTTAGGGAAATATATAGGGACAGTTGGGGATGTGATAGGAATACGGGATTAGTGTAGGATTAGTATACATGGGTGGTTGATGGTCGGCACAGACTCGGTGGGCCGAAGGGCCTGTTTAAGTGCTGTATCTCTGAACTAAAGTAAATACAGACACCTAGTGTCACAGACACACACTGACACCCAGTAACACAAACAAACACACACTGACACCCAGGAACACAGAGAATCACTGATACACAGTAACAAAGACATACACTGACACCAAGTAACACAGACACACACTGACACCCAGTAACAAAGACAGACACTGACACCAAGTCACAAAGACATACACTGATACCCAGGAACACAGACACACACTTACACCAAGTAACAAAGACAAACACTGATACCAAGTCACAAAGACACACACTGACACCCAGTAACAAAGACATACACTGACACCAAGTCACAAAGACATGCATTGATCCACAGTAACACAGACACACACTTACACCAAGTAACAAAGACAGACACTGATTCCCAGTAACACAGACACACACTTACACCAAATAACACAGACACACACTGACACCAAGTAACCAGGACAAACACTGATACCCAGTAACACAGGCACACACTTACACCAAGTAACACAGACATACACTGACACCAAGTAACAAAGACATACACTTACACAAAGTAACAAAGACACACAATTACACCGAGTAACACAGACACACACTGACACCCAGCAACACAGACACACACTTACACCAAATAACACAGACACACACTTACACAAAGTAACAAAGACAAACACTGACACCCAGTTACAAAGACATACACTGACACCCAGTAACACAGACACACACGGACACCAAGTAACAAAGTCACAAACTTACACCAAGTAACACAGACACACACTGACACCCAGTAACACAAACAAACACACTGACACCCAGTAACACAGACACACACTGACACCAAGTAACAAAGTCATATACTGACACCCAGTAGCACAGACACACACTGGGCGGCACATTGGCACAGTGGTTAGCAGCCTCACAGCTCCAGGGACCAGGGCTCGATTCTGGGTACTGCCTTTGCGGAGTTTGCAAGTTCTCCCTGTCTCTGCGTGAGTTTCCTCCGGGTGCTCCGGTTTCTTCCCACATGCCAAAGACTTGCAGGTTGATAGGTTAATTGGCCATTATAAATTGACCCTAGTATAGGTAGGTGTTAGGGAAATATATAGGGACAGTTGGGGATGTGATAGGAATACGGGATTAGTGTAGGATTAGTATACATGGGTGGTTGATGGTCGGCACAGACTCGGTGGGCCGAAGGGCCTGTTTAAGTGCTGTATCTCTGAACTAAAGTAAATACAGACACCTAGTGTCACAGACACACACTGACACCCAGTAACACAAACAAACACACACTGACACCCAGGAACACAGAGAATCACTGATACACAGTAACAAAGACATACACTGACACCAAGTAACACAGACACACACTGACACCCAGTAACAAAGACAGACACTGACACCAAGTCACAAAGACATACACTGATACCCAGGAACACAGACACACACTTACACCAAGTAACAAAGACAAACACTGATACCAAGTCACAAAGACACACACTGACACCCAGTAACAAAGACATACACTGACACCAAGTCACAAAGACATGCATTGATCCACAGTAACACAGACACACACTTACACCAAGTAACAAAGACAGACACTGATTCCCAGTAACACAGACACACACTTACACCAAATAACACAGACACACACTGACACCAAGTAACCAGGACAAACACTGATACCCAGTAACACAGGCACACACTGACACCAAGTAACACAGACATACACTTACACAAAGTAACAAAGACACACAATTACACCGAGTAACACAGACACACACTGACACCCAGTAACACAGACACACACGGACACCAAGTAACAAAGTCACACACTTACACCAAGTAACACAGACACACACTGACACCCAGTAACACAAACAAACACACTGACACCCAGTAACACAGACACACACTGACACCAAGTAACAAAGTCATATACTGACACCCAGTAGCACAGACACACACTGGGCGGCACATTGGCACAGTGGTTAGCAGCCTCACAGCTCCAGGGACCAGGGCTCGATTCTGCGTACTGCCTTTGCGGAGTTTGCAAGTTCTCCCTGTCTCTGCGTGAGTTTCCTCCGGGTGCTCCGGTTTCTTCCCACATGCCAAAGACTTGCAGGTTGATAGGTTAATTGGCCATTATAAATTGACCCTAGTTTAGGTAGGTGTTAGGGAAATATATAGGGACAGTTGGGGATGTGATAGGAATACGGGATTAGTGTAGGATTAGTATAAATGGGTGGTTGATGGTCGGCACAGACTCGGTGGGCCGAAGGGCCTGTTTAAGTGCTGTATCTCTGAACTAAACTAAATACTGACACCTAGTGTCACAGACACACACTGACACCCAGTAACACAAACAAACACACACTGACACCCAGGAACACAGAGAAACACTGATACACAGTAACAAAGACATACAATGACACCAAGTAACACAGACACACACTGACACCCAGTAACAAAGACATACACTGACACCAAGTCACAAAGACATACACTGATACCCAGGAACACAGACACACACCTACACCAAGTAACAAAGACATACACTGATACCAAGTCACAAAGACACACACTGACACCCAGTAACACAGACACACACCGACACCAAGTAACAAAGACACACACTTACACCAAGTAACACAGACATGCACTGACACCAAGTAACAAAGACATACACTTACACCAAGGAACAAAGACATACACTTACACCAAGTTACAAAGACACACACTTACACCAAGTAACACAGACATACACTGACACCAAGTAACATAGACACACACTTACACCAAGTAACAAAGACAGACACTGACACCAAGTGACAAAGACATACACTTACACCAAGTAACAAAGACATACACTGACACCAAGTAACAAAGACATACACTGATACCCAGTAACACAGACACACACTTACACCAAGTAACAAAGACACACACTGACACCCAGTAACAAAGACAGACACTGACACCAAGTCACAAAGACATACACTTACACGAAGTAACAAAGACATACACTGATACCCAGTACCACAGACACACACTGACACCAAGTAACAAAGACTTACACTGATACCCAGTAACACAGACACACACTTACACCAAGTAAAAAAGACACACCCTTACACCAAGTAACAAAGACAGACACTTACACCAAGTAACAAAGACATACACTGTCACCAAGTAACAAAGACATACACTGATACCCAGTAACACAGACACACACTTACACCAAGTAACAAAGACATACACTGATGCCCAGTAACACAGTCACACACCCACACCAAGTAACAAAGACATACACTGATACCAAGTGACACAGACACACACTTACACCAAGTAACACAAACACTCACTTACACCAAGTAACAAAGACATACACTGACACCAAGTAACAAAGACATACAATTACACCAAGTCACAAAGACACACACTTACACCAAGTAACACAGACATACACTGACACCAAGTAACAAAGACATGCACTGTCACCCAGTAACACAGACACAAACTTACACCAAGTAACAAAGACATACACTGATGCCAAGTAACACAGACACACACTTACACCAAGTAACACAGACACTCACGTACAACAAGCAACAAAGACACACACTGACACCAAGTAACAAAGACATACACTGATACCCAGTAACACATACACACACTTACACCAAGTAACAAAGACACACACTGATACCCAGTAGCACAGACACACAATTACACCAAGTAACAAAGACATACACTGACACCCAGTAACACAGACACACACGGACACCAAGTAACAAAGTCACACACTTACACCCAGTAACACAAACAAACACACTGACACCAAGTAACACAGACACACACTTACACCAAGTAACACAAACACACACTTACACCAAGTAACAAAGACAGACACTTACACCAAGTAACACAGACATACACTGACACCAAGTAACAAAGACAGACAATTACACCAAGTAACAAAGACATACACATACACCAAGTATTTTGACATACACTTACACCAAGTGACAAAGACACACACTGATACCCAGTAGCACAGACACACACTTACACCAAGTAACAAAGACATACACTGACACCCAGTAACACAGACACACACCGACACCAAGTAACAAAGTCACACACTTACACCAAGTAACACAGGCACACACTGACACCCAGTCACACAAACACACTGACACCCAGTAACACAGACACACACTGACACCAAGTAACAAAGACATATACTGACACCCAGTAACACGGAGACACACACGGGGCGGCACATTGGCGCAGTGGTTAGCACCGCAGCCTCACAGCTCCAGGGACCCGGGTTCGATTCTGGGTACTGCCTGTCCGGAGTTTGCAAGTTCTCCCTGTGTCTGCGTGGGTTTCCTCCGGGTGCTCCGGCTTCCTCCCACATGCCAAAGACTTGCAGGATGATAGGTTAATTGGCCATCATAAATTGCCCCTAGTCTAGGTAGGTAGGTGGTAGGGAAATATATCGGGACAGGTGGGGATGTGATAGGAATACGGGTTGAGTGTAGGATTAGTATAAATGGTTGGTTGATGGTCGGCACAGACCCGGTGGGCCGAAGGGCCTGTTAAAGTGCTGTATCTCAAAACTAAACTAAATACTGACACCTAGTGTCACAGATACACACTGACACCCAGTAACACAAACAAACACACACTGACACCCAGTAACACAGAGAAACACTGAGAAACAGTGACAAAGAAATACACTGACACCAAGTAACAAAGACACACACTGACACCCAGTAACAAAGACAGACACTGACACAAAGTCACAAAGACATACACTTACACGAAGTAACAAAGACAGACAATTACACCAAGTCACAAAGAAACACACTTACACCAAGTAACACAGACATACACTTACACCAAGTAACAAAGACATACACTGTCACCCAGTAACACAGACACAAACTTACACCAATTAACAAAGACATGCACTGATACCAAGTAACACAGACACACACTTACACCAAGTAACACAGACACACACTTACAACAAGTAACAAAGACACACACTGACACCAAGTAACAAAGACATACACTTACACCAAGTAACACAGACATACACTGACACCAAGTAACAAAGACATACAATTACACCAAGTAACAAAGACACACACTTACACCAAGTAACACAGACATACACTGACACCAAGTCACAAAGACATACACTGTTACCCATTAACACAGACACACACTTACACCAATTAACAAAGACATATACTGATACCCAGTAGCACAGACACACACTGGGCGGCACATTGGCACAGTGGTTAGCAGCCTCACAGCTCCAGGGACCAGGGCTCGATTCTGGGTACTGCCTTTGCGGAGTTTGCAAGTTCTCCCTGTCTCTGCGTGAGTTTCCTCCGGGTGCTCCGGTTTCTTCCCACATGCCAAAGACTTGCAGGTTGATAGGTTAATTGGCCATTATAAATTGACCCTAGTATAGGTAGGTGTTAGGGAAATATATAGGGACAGTTGGGGATGTGATAGGAATACGGGATTAGTGTAGGATTAGTATAAATGGGTGGTTGATGGTCGGCACAGACTCGGTGGGCCGAAGGGCCTGTTTAAGTGCTGTATCTCTGAACTAAAGTAAATACTGACACCTAGTGTCACAGACACACACTGACACCCAGTAACACAAACAAACACACACTGACACCCAGGAACACAGAGAAACACTGATACACAGTAACAAAGACATACACTGACACCAAGTAACACAGACACACACTGACACCCAGTAACAAAGACAGACACTGACACCAAGTCACAAAGACATACACTGATACCCAGGAACACAGACACACACTTACACCAAGTAACAAAGACAAACACTGATACCAAGTCACAAAGACACACACTGACACCCAGTAACAAAGACATCCACTGACACCAAGTCACAAAGACATGCATTGATCCACAGTAACACAGACACACACTTACACCAAGTAACAAAGACAGACACTGATTCCCAGTAACACAGACACACACTTACACCAAATAACACAGACACACACTGACACCAAGTAACCAGGACAAACACTGATACCCAGTAACACAGGCACACACTTACACCAAGTAACACAGACATACACTGACACCAAGTAACAAAGACATACACTTACACAAAGTAACAAAGACACACAATTACACCGAGTAACACAGACACACACTGACACCCAGCAACACAGACACACACTTACACCAAATAACACAGACACACACTTACACAAAGTAACAAAGACAAACACTGACACCCAGTTACAAAGACATACACTGACACCCAGTAACACATGCACACACGGACACCAAGTAACAAAGTCACAAACTTACACCAAGTAAAACAGACACACACTGACACCCAGTAACACAAACAAACACACTGACACCCAGTAACACAGACACACACTGACACCAAGTAACAAAGTCATATACTGACACCCAGTAGCACAGACACACACTGGGCGGCACATTGGCACAGTGGTTAGCAGCCTCACAGCTCCAGGGACCAGGGCTCGATTCTGGGTACTGCCTTTGCGGAGTTTGCAAGTTCTCCCTGTCTCTGCGTGAGTTTCCTCCGGGTGCTCCGGTTTCTTCCCACATGCCAAAGACTTGCAGGTTGATAGGTTAATTGGCCATTATAAATTGACCCTAGTATAGGTAGGTGTTAGGGAAATATATAGGGACAGTTGGGGATGTGATAGGAATACGGGATTAGTGTAGGATTAGTATACATGGGTGGTTGATGGTCGGCACAGACTCGGTGGGCCGAAGGGCCTGTTTAAGTGCTGTATCTCTGAACTAAAGTAAATACAGACACCTAGTGTCACAGACACACACTGACACCCAGTAACACAAACAAACACACACTGACACCCAGGAACACAGAGAATCACTGATACACAGTAACAAAGACATACACTGACACCAAGTAACACAGACACACACTGACACCCAGTAACAAAGACAGACACTGACACCAAGTCACAAAGACATACACTGATACCCAGGAACACAGACACACACTTACACCAAGTAACAAAGACAAACACTGATACCAAGTCACAAAGACACACACTGACACCCAGTAACAAAGACATCCACTGACACCAAGTCACAAAGACATGCATTGATCCACAGTAACACAGACACACACTTACACCAAGTAACAAAGACAGACACTGATTCCCAGTAACACAGACACACACTTACACCAAATAACACAGACACACACTGACACCAAGTAACCAGGACAAACACTGATACCCAGTAACACAGGCACACACTTACACCAAGTAACACAGACATACACTGACACCAAGTAACAAAGACATACACTTACACAAAGTAACAAAGACACACAATTACACCGAGTAACACAGACACACACTGACACCCAGCAACACAGACACACACTTACACCAAATAACACAGACACACACTTACACAAAGTAACAAAGACAAACACTGACACCCAGTTACAAAGACATACACTGACACCCAGTAACACAGACACACACGGACACCAAGTAACAAAGTCACAAACTTACACCAAGTAACACAGACACACACTGACACCCAGTAACACAAACAAACACACTGACACCCAGTAACACAGACACACACTGACACCAAGTAACAAAGTCATATACTGACACCCAGTAGCACAGACACACACTGGGCGGCACATTGGCACAGTGGTTAGCAGCCTCACAGCTCCAGGGACCAGGGCTCGATTCTGGGTACTGCCTTTGCGGAGTTTGCAAGTTCTCCCTGTCTCTGCGTGAGTTTCCTCCGGGTGCTCCGGTTTCTTCCCACATGCCAAAGACTTGCAGGTTGATAGGTTAATTGGCCATTATAAATTGACCCTAGTTTAGGTAGGTGTTAGGGAAATATATAGGGACAGTTGGGGATGTGATAGGAATACGGGATTAGTGTAGGATTAGTATAAATGGGTGGTTGATGGTCGGCACAGACTCGGTGGGCCGAAGGGCCTGTTTAAGTGCTGTATCTCTGAACTAAACTAAATACTGACACCTAGTGTCACAGACACACACTGACACCCAGTAACACAAACAAACACACACTGACACCCAGGAACACAGAGAAACACTGATACACAGTAACAAAGACATACAATGACACCAAGTAACACAGACACACACTGACACCCAGTAACAAAGACATACACTGACACCAAGTCACAAAGACATACACTGATACCCAGGAACACAGACACACACTTACACCAAGTAACAAAGACATACACTGATACCAAGTCACAAAGACACACACTGACACCCAGTAACACAGACACACACCGACACCAAGTAACAAAGACACACACTTACACCAAGTAACACAGACATGCACTGACACCAAGTAACAAAGACATACACTTACACCAAGGAACAAAGACATACACTTACACCAAGTTACAAAGACACACACTTACACCAAGTAACACAGACATACACTGACACCAAGTAACATAGACACACACTTACACCAAGTAACAAAGACAGACACTGACACCAAGTGACAAAGACATACACTTACACGAAGTAACAAAGACATACACTGACACCAAGTAACAAAGACATACACTGATACCCAGTAACACAGACACACACTTACACCAAGTAACAAAGACACACACTGACACCCAGTAACAAAGACAGACACTGACACCAAGTCACAAAGACATACACTTACACGAAGTAACAAAGACATACACTGATACCCAGTACCACAGACACACACTGACACCAAGTAACAAAGACTTACACTGATACCCAGTCACACAGACACACTCTTACACCAAGTAAAAAAGACACACCCTTACACCAAGTAACAAAGACAGACACTTACACCAAGTAACAAAGACATACACTGTCACCAAGTAACAAAGACATACACTGATACCCAGTAACACAGACACACACTTACACCAAGTAACAAAGACATACACTGATGCCCAGTAACACAGTCACACACCCACACCAAGTAACAAAGACATACACTGATACCAAGTGACACAGACACACACTTACACCAAGTAACACAAACACTCACTTACACCAAGTAACAAAGACATACACTGACACCAAGTAACAAAGACATACAATTACACCAAGTCACAAAGACACACACTTACACCAAGTAACACAGACATACACTGACACCAAGTAACAAAGACATGCACTGTCACCCAGTAACACAGACACAAACTTACACCAAGTAACAAAGACATACACTGATGCCAAGTAACACAGACACACACTTACACCAAGTAACACAGACACTCACGTACAACAAGTAACAAAGACACACACTGACACCAAGTAACAAAGACATACACTGATACCCAGTAACACATACACACACTTACACCAAGTAACAAAGACACACACTGATACCCAGTAGCACAGACACACACTTACACCAAGTAACAAAGACATACACTGACACCCAGTAACACAGACACACACGGACACCAAGTAACAAAGTCACACACTTACACCCAGTAACACAAACAAACACACTGACACCAAGTAACACAGACACACACTTACACCAAGTAACACAAACACACACTTACATCAAGTAACAAAGACAGACACTTACACCAAGTAACACAGACATACACTGACACCAAGTAACAAAGACAGACAATTACACCAAGTAACAAAGACATACACATACACCAAGTATTTTGACATACACTTACACCAAGTGACAAAGACACACACTGATACCCAGTAGCACAGACACACACTTACACCAATTAACAAAGCCATACACTGACACCCAGTAACACAGACACACACCGACACCAAGTAACAAAGTCACACACTTACACCAAGTAACACAGGCACACACTGACACCCAGTAACACAAACACACTGACACCCAGTAACACAGACTCACACTGACACCAAGTAACAAAGACATATACTGACACCCAGTAACACGGAGACACACACGGGGCGGCACATTGGCGCAGTGGTTAGCACCGCAGCCTCACAGCTCCAGGGACCCGGGTTCGATTCTGGGTACTGCCTGTCCGGAGTTTGCAAGTTCTCCCTGTGTCTGCGTGGGTTTCCTCCGGGTGCTCCGGCTTCCTCCCACATGCCAAAGACTTGCAGGATGATAGGTTAATTGGCCATCATAAATTGCCCCTAGTCTAGGTAGGTAGGTGGTAGGGAAATATATCGGGACAGGTGGGGATGTGATAGGAATACGGGTTGAGTGTAGGATTAGTATAAATGGTTGGTTGATGGTCAGCACATACTCGGTGGGCCGAAGGGCCTGTTTAAGTGCTGTATCTCTGAACTAAACTAAATACTGACACCTAGTGTCACAGATACACACTGACACCCAGTAACACAAACAAACACACACTGACACCCAGTAACACAGAGAAACACTGAGAAACAGTGACAAAGAAATACACTGACACCAAGTAACAAAGACACACACTGACACCCAGTAACAAAGACAGACACTGACACAAAGTCACAAAGACATACACTTACACGAAGTAACAAAGACAGACAATTACACCAAGCCACAAAGACACACACTTACACCACGTAACACAGACATACACTTACACCAAGTAACAAAGACATACACTGTCACCCAGTAACACAGACACAAACTTACACCAAGTAACAAAGACATACACTGATACCAAGTAACACAGACACACACTTACACCAAGTAACACAGACACACACTTACAACAAGTAACAAAGACACACACTGACACCAAGTAACAAAGACATACACTTACACTAAGTAACACCGACATACACTGACACCAAGTAACAAAGACATACAATTACACCAAGTAACAAAGACACACACTTACACCAAGTAACACAGTCATACACTGACACCAAGTAACAAAGACATACACTGTGACCCATTAACACAGACACACAATTACACCAATTAACAAAGACATATACTGATACCCAGTAGCACAGACGCACACTGGGCGGCACATTGGCACAGTGGTTAGCAGCCTCACAGCTCCAGGGACCAGGGCTCGATTCTGGGTACTGCCTTCGCGGAGTTTGCAAGTTCTCCCTGTCTCTGCGTGAGTTTCCTCCGGGTGCTCCGGTTTCTTCCCACATGCCAAAGACTTGCAGCTTGATAGGTTAATTGGCCATTATAAATTGACCCTAGTATAGGTAGGTGTTAGGGAAATATATAGGGACAGTTGGGGATGTGATAGGAATACGGGATTATTGTAGGATTAGTATAAATGGGTGGTTGATGGTCAGCACATACTCGGTGGGCCGAAGGGCCTGTTTAAGTGCTGTATCTCTGAACTAAACTAAATACTGACACCTAGTGTCACAGACACACACTGACACCCAGTAACACAAACAAACACACACTGACACCCAGGAACACAGAGAAACACTGATACACAGTAACAAAGACATACACTGACACCAAGTAACACAGACACACACTGACACCCAGTAACAAAGACATACACTGACACCAAGTCACAAAGACATGCACTGACCCACAGTAACACAGGCACACACTTACACCAAATAACACAGACATACACTGACACCAAGTAACCAGGACAAACACTGATATCCAGTAACACAGGCACACACTTACACCAAGTAACAAAGACATACACTTACACAAAGTAACAAAGACACACAATTACACCGAGTAACACAGACACACACTGACACCCAGCAACACAGACACACACTTACACCAAATAACACAGACACACACTTACACCAAGTAACAAAGACAAACACTGACACCCAGTTACAAAGACATACACTGACACCCAGTAACACAGACACACACGGACACCAAGTAACAAAGTCACACACTTACACCAAGTAACACAGACACACACTGACACCCAGTAACACAAACAAACACACTGACACCCAGTAACACAGACACACACTGACACCAAGTAACAAAGTCATATACTGACACCCAGTAGCACAGACACACACTGGGCGGCACATTGGCACAGTGGTTAGCAGCCTCACAGCTCCAGGGACCAGGGCTCGATTCTGGGTACTGCCTTTGCGGTGTTTGCAAGTTCTCCCTGTCTCTGCGTGAGTTTCCTCCGGGTGCTCCGGTTTCTTCCCACATGCCAAAGACTTGCAGGTTGATAGGTTAATTGGCCATTATAAATTGACCCTAGTTTAGGTAGGTGTTAGGGAAATATATAGGGACAGTTGGGGATGTGATAGGAATACGGGATTAGTGTAGAATTAGTATAAATGGGTGGTTGATGGTCGGCACAGACTCGGTGGGCCGAAGCGCCTGTTTAAGTGCTGTATCTCTGAACTAAACTAAATACTGACACCTAGTGTCACAGACACACACTGGCACCCAGTAACAAAGACATACACTGATACCAAGTCACAAAGACACACACTGACACCCAGTAACACTGACACACACCGACACCAAGTAACAAAGACATACAATTACACCAAGTAACAAAGACACACACTTACACCAAGTAACACAGACATGCACTGACACCAAGTAACAAAGACATACAATTACACCAAGTAACAAAGACACACACTTACACCAAGTAACACAGACATACACTGACACCAAGTAACAAAGACATACACTGTGACCCATTAACACAGACACACAATTACACCAATTAACAAAGACATATACTGATACCCAGTAGCACAGACACACACTGGGCGGCACATTGGCACATTGGTTAGCAGCCTCACAGCTCCAGGGACCAGGGCTCGATTCTGGGTACTGCCTTCGCGGAGTTTGCAAGTTCTCCCTGTCTCTGCGTGAGTTTCTTCCGGGTGCTCCGGTTTCTTCCCACATGCCAAAGACTTGCAGGTTGATAGGTTAATTGGCCATTATAAATTGACCCTAGTATAGGTAGGTGTTAGGGAAATATATAGGGACAGTTGGGGATGTGATAGGAATACGGGATTATTGTAGGATTAGTATAAATGGGTGGTTGATGGTCAGCACATACTCGGTGGGCCGAAGGGCCTGTTTAAGTGCTGTATCTCTGAACTAAACTAAATACTGACACCTAGTGTCACAGACACACACTGACACCCAGTAACACAAACAAACACACACTGACACCCAGGAACACAGAGAAACACTGATACACAGTAACAAAGACATACACTGACACCAAGTAACACAGACACACACTGACACCCAGTAACAAAGACATACACTGACACCAAGTCACAAAGACATGCAATGATCCACAGTAACACAGGCACACACTTACACCAAATAACACAGACATACACTGACACCAAGTAACCAGGACAAACACTGATATCCAGTAACACAGGCACACACTTACACCAAGTAACAAAGACATACACTTACACAAAGTAACAAAGAAACACAATTACACCGAGTAACACAGACACACACTGACACCCAGCAACACAGACACACACTTACACCAAATAACACAGACACACACTTACACCAAGTAACAAAGACAAACACTGACACCCAGTTACAAAGACATACACTGACACCCAGTAACACAGACACACACGGACACCAAGTAACAAAGTCACACACTTACACCAAGTAACACAGACACACACTGACACCCAGTAACACAAACAAACACACTGACACCCAGTAACACAGACACACACTGACACCAAGTAACAAAGTCATATACTGACACCCAGTAGCACAGACACACACTGGGCGGCACATTGGCACAGTGGTTAGCAGCCTCACAGCTCCAGGGACCAGGGCTCGATTCTGGGTACTGCCTTTGCGGAGTTTGCAAGTTCTCCCTGTCTCTGCGTGAGTTTCCTCCGGGTGCTCCGGTTTCTTCCCACATGCCAAAGACTTGCAGGTTGATAAGTTAATTGGCCATTATAAATTGACCCTAGTTTAGGTAGGTGTTAGGGAAATATATAGGGACAGTTGGGGATGTGATAGGAATACGGGATTAGTGTAGAATTAGTATAAATGGGTGGTTGATGGTCGGCACAGACTCGGTGGGCCGAAGCGCCTGTTTAAGTGCTGTATCTCTGAACTAAACTAAATACTGACACCTAGTGTTACAGACACACACTGGCACCCAGTAACAAAGACATACACTGATACCAAGTCACAAAGACACACACTGACACCCAGTAACACTGACACACACCGACACCAAGTAACAAAGACATACACTGACACCAAGTAACAAAGACATACACTGATACCCAGTAACACAGACACACACTCACACCAAGTAACAAAGACACACACTGACACCCAGTAACAAAGACAGACACTGACACCAAGTAACAAAGACATACACTTACACGAAGTAACAAAGACATGCACTGACACCAAGTAACAAAGACATACACTTACACCAAGGAACAAAGACATACACGTACACCAAGTTACAAAGACACACATTTACACCAAGTAACACAGACATACACTGACACCAAGTAACATAGACACACACTTACACCAAGTAACAAAGACAGACACTGACACCAAGTGACAAAGACATACACTTACACCAAGTAACAAAGACATACACTGACACCAAGTAACAAAGACATACACTGATACCCAGTAACACAGACACACACTCACACCAAGTAACAAAGACACACACTGACACCCAGTAACAAAGACAGACACTGACACCAAGTCACAAAGACATACACTTACACGAAGTAACAAAGCCAGACAATTACACCAAGTAACAAAGACATGCACTTGCACCAAGTATTTTGACATACACTGACACCAAGTAACAAAGACATACACTGTTACCCAGTACCACAGACACACACTGACACCAAGTAACAAAGACTTACACTGATACCCAGTAACACAGACACACACTGACACCAAGTAAAAAAGACACACCCTTACACCAAGTAACAAAGACAGACACTTACACCAAGTAACAAAGACATACACTGACACCAAGTAACAAAGACATACACTGATACCCAGTAACACAGACACACACTTACACCAAGTAAAAAAGACACACCCTTACACCAAGTAACAAAGACAGACACTTACACCAAGAAACAAAGACATACACTGACACCAAGTAACAAAGACATACACTGATACCAAGTGACACAGACACACACTTACACCAAGTAACACAAACACTCACTTACACCAAGAAACAAAGACATACACTGACACCAAGTAACAAAGACATACAATTACACCAAGTCACAAAGACACACACTTACACCAAGTAACACAGACATACACTGACACCAAGTAACAAAGACATACACTGTCAACCAGTAACACAGACACAAACTTACACCAAGTAACAAAGACATACACTGATACCAAGTAACACAGACACACACTTACACCAAGTAACACAGACACACACGTACAACAAGTAACAAAGACACACACTGACACCAAGTAACAAAGACATACACTGATACCCAGTAACACATACACACACTTACACCAAGTAACAAAGACACACACTGATACCCAGTAGCACAGACACACACTTACACCAAGTAACAAAGACATACACTGACACCCAGTAACACAGACACACACGGACACCAAGTAACAAAGTCACACACTTACACCCAGTAACACAAACAAACACACTGACACCAAGTAACACAGACTCACACTTACACCAAGTAACACAAACACACACTTACACCAAGTAACAAAGACAGACACTTACACCAAGTAACACAGACATACACTGACACCAAGTAACAAAGACAGACAATTACACCAAGTAACAAAGACATACACATACACCAAGTATTTTGACATACACTTACACCAAGTGACAAAGACACACACTGATACCCAGTAGCACAGACACACACTTACACCAAGTAACAAAGACATACACTGACACCCAGTAACACAGTCACACACCGACACCAAGTTACAAAGTCACACACACACCAAGTAACACAGGCACACACTGACACCCAGTAACACAAACACACTGACACCCAGTAACACAGACACACACTGACACCAAGTAACAAAGACATATACTGACACCCAGTAACACGGAGACACACTGGGCGGCACATTGGCGCAGTGGTTAGCACCGCAGCCTCACAGCTCCAGGGACCCGGGTTCGATTCTGGGTACTGCCTGTCCGGAGTTTGCAAGTTCTCCCTGTGTCTGCGTGGGTTTCCTCCGGGTGCTCCGGCTTCCTCCCACATGCCAAAGACTTGCAGGATGATAGGTTAATTGGCCATCATAAATTGCCCCTAGTATAGGTAGGTAGGTGGTAGGGAAATATATCGGGACAGGTGGGGATGTGATCGGAATACGGGTTTAGTGTAGGATTAGTATAAATGGTTGGTTGATGGTCGGCACAGACCCGGTGGGCCGAAGGGCCTGTTAAAGTGCTGTATCTCAAAACTAAACTAAATACTGACACCTAGTGTCACAGATACACACTGACACCCAGTAACACAAACAAACACACACTGACACCCAGTAACACAGAGAAACACTGAGAAACAGTGACAAAGAAATACACTGACACCAAGTAACAAAGACACACACTGACACACAGTAACAAAGACAGACACTGACACAAAGTCACAAAGACATACACTTACACGAAGTAACAAAGACAGACAATTACACCAAGTAACAAAGACATACACTTGCACCAAGTAACAAAGACATGCACTGATAACCAGTAACACAGACACACACTTACACCAAGTAACAAAGACAGACACTGACACCAAGTCACAAAGACATACACTTACACGAAATAACAAAGACATACACTGATACCCAGTACCACAGACACACACTGACACCAAGTAACAAAGACATACACTGATACCCAGTAACACAGACACACACTTACACCAAGTAAAAAAGACACACCCTTACACCAAGTAACAAAGACAGACACTTACACCAAGTAACAAAGACATACACTGACACCAAGTAACAAAGACATACACTGATACCCAGTAACACAGACACACACTTACACCAAGTAACAAAGACATACACTGATGCCCAGTAACACAGTCACGCACTCACACCAAGTAACAAAGACATACACTGATACCAAGTGACACAGACACACACTTACACCAAGTAACACAAACACTCACTTACACCAAGTAACAAAGACATACACTGACACCAAGTAACAAAGACATACAATTACACCAAGTCACAAAGACACACACTTACACCAAGTAACACAGACATACACTTACACCAAGTAACAAAGACATACACTGTCACCCAGTAACACAGACACAAACTTACACCAAGTAACAAAGACATACACAGACACACTCTTACACCAAGTAACACAGACACACACTTACAACAAGTAACAAAGACATACACTTACACCAAGTAACACAGACATACACTGACACCAAGTAACAAAGACATACAATTACACCAAGTAACAAAGACACACACTTACACCAAGTAACACAGACATACACTGACACCAAGTAACAAAGACATACACTGTTACCTATTAACACAGACACACACTTACACCAATTAACAAAGACATATACTGATACCCAGTAGCACAGACACACACTGGGCGGCACATTGGCACAGTGGTTAGCAGCCTCACAGCTCCAGGGACCAGGGCTCGATTCTGGGTACTGCCTTTGCGGAGTTTGCAAGTTCTCCCTGTCTCTGCGTGAGTTTCCTCCTGGTGCTCCGGTTTCTTCCCACATGCCAAAGACTTGCAGGTTGATAGGTTAATTGGCCATTATAAATTGACCCTAGTATAGGTAGGTGTTAGGGAAATATATAGGGACAGTTGGGGATGTGATAGGAATACGGGATTAGTGTAGGATTAGTATAAATGGGTGGTTGATGGTCGGCACAGACTCGGTGGGCCGAAGGGCCTGTTTAAGTGCTGTATCTCTGAACTAAACTAAATACTGACACCTAGTGTCACAGACACACACTGACACCCAGTAACACAAACAAACACACACTGACACCCAGGAACACAGAGAAACACTGATACACAGTAACAAAGACATACACTGACACCAAGTAACACAGACACACACTGACACCCAGTAACAAAGACATACACTGACACCAAGTCACAAAGACATACACTGATACCCAGGAACACAGACACACACTTACACCAAGTAACAAAGACATACACTGATACCAAGTCACAAAGACACACACTGACACCCAGTAACAAAGACATACACTGACACCAAGTCACAAAGACATGCACTGATCCACAGTAACACAGACACACACTTACACCAAGTAACAAAGACAGACACTGATTCCCAGTAACACAGACACACACTTACACCAAATAACACAGACATACACTGACACCAAGTAACAAAGACAAACACTGATACCCAGTAACACAGGCACACACTTACACCAAGTAACACAGACATACACTGACACCAAGTAACAAAGACATACACTTACACAAAGTAACAAAGACACACAATTACACCGAGTAACACAGACATACACTGACACCCAGTAATACAGACACACACCGACACCAAGTAACAAAGACACACACTTACACCAAGTAACACAGACACACACTGACACCCAGTAACACAAACAAACACACTGACACCAAGTGACGCAGACATACACGGACACCAAGTAACAAAGACATACACTGACACCAAGTAACACAGACACACACTTACACCAAGTAACACTAACACACACTTATACCCAGTCACACAGACATACACTTACACCAAGTAACAAAGACACACACTTACACCAAGTAACACGGACATACACTGATACCCAGTAACACATATACACACTTATACCAAGTAACAAAGACATACACTGACACCAAGTCACAAAGACATACACTGATACCCACTAACACAGACACACACTTACACCAAGTAACAAAGACACACACTGATACCCAGTAGCACAGACACACACTTACAACAAGTAACAAAGACATACACTGACACCCAGTTACAAAGACATACACTGACACCCAGCAACACAGACTCACACTGACACCAAGTAACAAAGACATACACTTACACCAAGTAACAAAGACACACACTTACACCCAGTAACACAGACATACACTAACACCAAGTAACAATGACATACACTGACACCAAGTCACAAAGACACACAGTGACACCCAGTAACAAAGACATACACTGACACCAAGTCACAAAGACATACACTGACACCCAGTAACACAGACACACACTTACACCAAGTAACAAAGACATACACTGACACCAAGGCACAAAGACATAGACTGATACCCAGTAACGCAGACACTCACTGGGTGTGGGGGGTCGGTGTGGGGGGTCGGGGTGGGGGGGCACATTGGCGCAGTGGTTAGCACCGCAGCCTCACAGCTCCAGGGACCCGGGTTCGATTCTGGGTACTGCTTGTGCGGAGTTTGCAAGTTCTCCCTGTGTCTGCGTGGATTTCCTCCGGGTGCTCCGGCTTCCTACCACATGCCAAAGACTTGCAGGATGATAGGTTAATTGGCCATCATAAATTGCCCCTAGTATAGGTAGGTGGTAGGGAAATATATCGGGACAGGTGGGGATGTGATAGGAATAAGGGTTTAGTGTAGGATTAGTATAAATGGTTGGTTGATGGTCGGCACAGACCCGGTGGGCCGAAGGGCCTGTTAAAGTGCTGTATCTCAAAACTAAACTAAATACTGACACCAAGTGTCACAGATACACACTGACACCCAGTAACACAAACAAACACACACTGACACCCAGTAACACAGAGAAACACTGATAAACAGTGACAAAGACACACACTGACACCCAGTAACAAAGACAGACACTGACACCAAGTCAAAAAGACATACACTTACACGAAGTAACAAAGACAGACAATTACACCAAGTAACAAAGACATACACTTGCACCAAGTATTTTGACACACACTTACACCAAGTAACACAGACATGCACTGACACCAAGTAACAAAGACATACACTTACACCAAGGAACAAAGACATACACTTACACCAAGTTACAAAGACACACACTTACACCAAGTAACACAGACATACACTGACACCAAGTAACATAGACACACACTTACACCAAGTAACAAAGACAGACACTGACACCAAGTGACAAAGACATACACTTACACCAAGTAACAAAGACATACACTGACACCAAGTAACAAAGACATGCACTGATACCCAGTAACACAGACACACACTTACACCAAGTAACAAAGACACACACTGACACCCAGTAACAAAGACAGACACTGACACCAAGTCACAAAGACATACACTTACACGAAGTAACAAAGACAGACAATTACACCAAGTAACAAAGACATACACTTGCACCTAGTATTTTGACATACACTGACACCAAGTAACAAAGACATGCACTGATACCCAGTAACACAGACACACACTTACAGCAAGTAACAAGGACAGACTCTGACACCAAGTCACAAAGACATACACTTACACGAAGTAACAAAGACATACACTGATACCCAGTACCACAGACACACACTGACACCAAGTAACAAAGACATACACTGATACCCAGTAACACAGACACACACTTACACCAAGTAACAAAGACATACACTGATGCCCAGTAACACAGTCACACACTCACACCAAGTAACAAAGACATACACTGATACCAAGTGACACAGACACACACTTACACCAAGTAACACAAACACTCACTGACACCAAGTAACAAAGACATACACTGACACCAAGTAACAAAGACATACAATTACACCAAGTCACAAAGACACACACTTACACCAAGTAACACAGACATACACTGACACCAAGTAACAAAGACATACACTGTCACCCAGTAACACAGACACAAACTTACACCAAGTAACAAAGACATACACTGATACCAAGTAACACAGACACACACTTACACCAAGTAACAAAGACACACACTGATAACCAGTAGCACAGACACACACTTACACCAAGTAACAAAGACATGCACTGACACCCAGTAACACAGACACACACGGACACCAAGTAACAAAGTCACACACTTACACCCAGTAACACAAACAAACACACTGACACCAAGTAACACAGACACACACTTACACCAAGTAACACAAACACACACTGACACCAAGTAACAAAGACAGACAATTACACCAAGTAACAAAGACATACACATACACCAAGTATTTTGACATACACTTACACCAAGTGACAAAGACACACACTGATACCCAGTAGCACAGACACACACTTACACCAAGTAACAAAGACATACACTGACACCCAGTAACACAGACACACACCGACACCAAGTAACAAAGTCACACACTTACACCAAGTAACACAGGCACACACTGACACCCAGTAACACAAACACACTGACACCCAGTAACACAGACACACACTGACACCAAGTAACAAAGACATATACTGACACCCAGGAACACGGAGACACACTGGGCGGCACATTGGCGCAGTGGTTAGCACCGCAGCCTCACAGCTCCAGGGACCCGGGTTCGATTCTGCGTACTGCCTGTCCGGAGTTTGCAAGTTCTCCCTGTGTCTGCGTGGGTTTCCTCCGGGTGCTCCGGCTTCCTCCCACATGCTAAAGACTTGCAGGATGATAGGTTAATTGGCCATCATAAATTGCCCCTAGTCTAGGCAGGTAGGTGGTAGGGAAATATATCGGGACAGGTGGGGATGTGATAGGAATACGGGTTTAGTGTGGGATTAGTATAAATGGTTGGTTGTTGGTCGGCACAGACCCGGTGGGCCGAAGGGCCTGTAAAAGTGCTGTATCTCAAAACTAAACTAAATACTGACACCTAGTGTCACAGATACACACTGACACCCAGCAACACAAACAAACACACACTGACACCCAGTAACACAGAGAAACACTGAGAAACAGTGACAAAGAAATACACTGACACCAAGTAACAAAGACACACACTGACACCCAGTAACAAAGACAGACACTGACACAAAGTCACAAAGACATACACTTACACGAAGTAACAAAGACAGACAATTACACCAAGTAACAAAGACATACACTTGCACCAAGTATTTTGACATACACTGACACCAAGTAACAAAGACATGCACTGATAACCAGTAACACAGACACACACTTACACCAAGTAACAAAGACAGACACTGACACCAAGTCACAAAGATATACACTTACACGAAGTAACAAAGACATACACTGATACCCAGTACCACAGACACACACTGACACCAAGTAACAAAGACATACACTGATACCCAGTAACACAGACACACACTTACACCAAGTAAAAAAGACACACCCTTACACCAAGTAACAAAGACAGACACTTACACCAAGTAACAAAGACATACACTGACACCAAGTAACAAAGACATACACTGATACCCAGTAACACAGACACACACTTACACCAAGTAACAAAGACATACACTGATGCCCAGTAACACAGTCACACACTCACACCAAGTAACAAAGACATGCACTGATACCAAGTGACACAGACACACACTTACACCAAGTAACACAAACACTCACTTACACCAAGTAACAAAGACATACACTGACACCAAGTAACAAAGACATACAATTACACCAAGTCACAAAGACACACACTTACACCAAGTAACACAGACATACACTTACACCAAGTAACAAAGACATACACTGTCACCCAGTAACACAGACACAAACTTACACCAAGTAACAAAGACATACACTGATACCAAGTAACACAGACACACACCTACACCAAGTAACACAGACACACACTTACAACAAGTAACAAAGACACACACTGACACCAAGTAACAAAGACATACACTTCCTCCAAGTAACACAGACATACACTGACACCAAGTAACAAAGACATACAATTACACCAAGTAACAAAGACACACACTTACACCAAGTAACACAGACATACACTGACACCAAGTAACAAAGACATGCACTGTTACCCATTAACACAGACACACACTTACACCAATTAACAAAGACATATCCTGATACCCAGTAGCACAGACACACACTGGGCGGCACATTGGCACAGTGGTTAGCAGCCTCACAGCTCCAGGGACCAGGGCTCGATTCTGGGTACTGCCTTTGCGGAGTTTGCAAGTTCTCCCTGTCTCTGCGTGAGTTTCCTCCGGGTGCTCCGGTTTCTTCCCACATGCCAAAGACTTGCAGGTTGATAGGTTAATTGGCCATTATAAATTGACCCTAGTATAGGTAGGTGTTAGGGAAATATATAGGGACAGTTGGGGATGTGATAGGAATACGGGATTAGTGTAGGATTAGTATAAATGGGTGGTTGATGGTCGGCACAGACTCGGTGGGCCGAAGGGCCTGTTTAAGTGCTGTATCTCTGAACTAAACTAAATACTGACACCTAGTGTCACAGACACACACTGACACCCAGTAACACAAACAAACACACACTGACACCCAGGAACACAGAGAAACACTGATACACAGTAACAAAGACATACACTGACACCAAGTAACACAGACACACACTGACACCCAGTAACAAAGACAGACACTGACACCAAGTCACAAAGACATACACTGATACCCAGGAACACAGACACACACTTACACCAAGTAACAAAGACAAACACTGATACCAAGTCACAAAGACACACACTGACACCCAGTAACAAAGACATACACTGACACCATGTCACAAAGACATGCATTGATCCACAGTAACACAGACACACACTTACACCAAGTAACAAAGACAGACACTGATTCCCAGTAACACAGACACACACTTACACCAAATAACACAGACATACACTGACACCAAGTAACAAAGACAAACACTGATACCCAGTAACACAGGCACACACTTACACCAAGTAACACTGACATACACTGACACCAAGTAACAAAGACATACACTTACACAAAGTAACAAAGACACACAATTACACCGAGTAACACAGACACAGACTGACACCCAGCAACACAGACACACACTTACACAAAATAACACAGACACACACTTACACCAAGTAACAAAGACAAACACTGACACCCAGTTACAAAGACATGCACTGACACCCAGTAACACAGACACACACGGACACCAAATAACACAGACACACACTTACACCAAGTAACAAAGACAAACACTGACACCCAGTTACAAAGACATACACTGACACCCAGTAACACAGACACACACGGACACCAAGTAACAAAGTCACACACTTACACCAAGTAACACAGACACACACTGACACCCAGTAACACAAACAAACACACTGACACCCAGTAACACAGACACACACTGACACCAAGTAACAAAGACATACACTGATACCAATTCACAAAGACACACACTGATCCACAGTAACACAGACACACACTTACACCGAGTAACACAGACACACACTGACACCCAGTAACACAGACACACACTTACACCAAATAACACAGACATACACTGACACCAAGTAACAAAGACATACACTGATACCCAGTAACACAGGCACACACTTACACCAAGTAACAGTGACATACACTGACACCAAGTAACAAAGACATACACTTACACAAAGTAACAAAGACATACACTTACACCAAGTAACAAAGACACACACTGACACCAAGTAACACAGACACACACTGACACCCAGTAACAAAGACATACACTGACACCAAGTCACAAAGACATACACTGATACCCAGGAACACAGACACACACTTACACCAAGTAACAAAGACATACACTGATACCAATTCACAAAGACACACACTGACACCCAGTAACAAAGACATACACTGACACCATGTCACAAAGACATGCACTGATCCACAGTAACACAGACACACACTTACACCAAATAACACAGACATACACTGACACCAAGTAGCAAAGACATGCACTGATACCCAGTGACACAGGCACACACTTACACCAAGTAACAGTGACATACACTGACACCAAGTAACAAAGACATACACTTACACAAAATAACAAAGACATACACTTACACCAATTAACACAGACACACACTGACACCAAGTAACAAATACATACACTGACTCCCAGTAACAAAGACATACACTGACAACCAGTAACACAGACATGCACTGACACCAAGTAACAAAGACATACACTTACACCAAGTAACAAAGACATACACTTACACCAAGTTACAAAGACACACACTTACATCAAGTAACACAGACATACACTGACACCAAGTAACATAGACACACACTTACACCAAGTAACAAAGACATACACTGACACCAAGTAACAAAGACATACACTGATACCCAGTAACACATACACACACTTACACCAAGTAACAAAGACACACACTGATACCCAGTAGCACAGACACACTCTGACACCCAGTAACAAAGACATACACTGACACCAAGTCACAAAGACATACACTGATACCCAGGAACACAGACACACACTGACAACAAGTAACAAAGTCATACACTGATGCCAAGTCACAAAGACACACACTGAAACCCAGTAACAAAGACATAAACTGACACCAAGTCACAAAGACATGCACTGATCCACAGTAACACAGACACACACTTACACCAAGTAACAAAGCCAATCACTGATACCCAGTAACACAGGCACACACTTACACCAAGTAACACATACACTGAAACCAAGTAACAAAGACATACACTGACACCAAGTAACAAAGACATACACTTACACAAAGTAACAAAGACACACACTTACACCGAGTAACACAGACACACACTGACACCCAGTAACACAGACACACACTTACACCAAATAAGACAGACATACACTGACACCAAGTAACAAAGGCATACACTGATACCCAGTAACACAGGCACACACTTACACCAAGTAACAGTGACATACACTGACACCAAGTAACAAAGACATACACTTACACAAAGTAACAAAGACATACACTTACACCAAGTAACACAGACACGCACTGACACCAAGTAACACAGACATACACTGACACCAAGTAACAAAGACATACACTGATACCCAGTAACACAGGCACACACTTACACCAAGTAACAGTGACATACACTGACACCAAGTAACAAAGACATACACTTACACAAAGTAACAAAGACATACACTTACACCAAGTAACACAGAGACACACTGACACCAAGTAACACAGACACACACTGACACCCAGTAACAAAGACATACACTGACACCAAGTCACAAAGACATACACTGATACCCAGGAACACAGACACACACTTACACCAAGTAACAAAGACAACCACTGATACCAATTCACAAAGACACACACTGACACCCAGTAACAAAGACATACACTGACACCAAGTCACAAAGACATGCACTGATCCACAGTAACACAGACACACACTTACACCAAATAACACAGACATACACTGACACCAAGTAGCAAAGACATACACTGATACCCAGTGACACAGGCACACACTTACACCAAGTAACAGTGACATACACTGACACCAAGTAACAAAGACATACACTTACACAAAATAACAAAGAAATACACTTACACCAAGTAACACAGACACACACTGACACCAAGTAACAAATACATACACTGACTCCCAGTAACAAAGACATACACTGACACCCAGTAACACAGACATGCACTGACACCAAGTAACAAAGACATACACTTACACCAAGTAACAAAGACATACACTTACACCAAGTTACAAAGACACACACTTACATCAAGTAACACAGACATACACTGACACCAAGTAACATAGACACACACTTACACCAAGTAACAAAGACATACACTGACACCAAGTAACAAAGACATACACTGATACCCAGTAACACATACACACACTTACACCAAGTAACAAAGACACACACTGATACCCAGTAGCACAGACACACACTGACACCCAGTAACAAAGACATACACTGACACCAAGTCACAAAGACATACACTGATACCCAGGAACACAGACACACACTGACAACAAGTAACAAAGTCATACACTGATGCCAAGTCACAAAGACACACACTGAAACCCAGTAACAAAGACATACACTGACACCAAGTCACAAAGACATGCACTGATCCACAGTAACACAGACACACACTTACATCAAGTAACAAAGACAGACACTGATTCCCAGTAACACAGACACACACTTACACCAAATAACACAGACATGCACTGACACCAAGTAACAAAGCCAAACACTGATACCCAGTAACACAGGCACACACTTACACCAAGTAACACATACACTGAAACCAAGTAACACAGACATACACTGACACAAAGTAACAAAGACATACACTTACACAAAGTAACAAAGACACACACCTACACCGAGTAACACAGACGCACACTGACACCCAGTAACACAGACACACACTTACACCAAATAACACAGACATACACTGACACCAAGTAACAAAGACATACACTGATACCCAGTAACACAGGCACACACTTACACCAAGTAACAGTGACATACACTGACACCAAGTAACAAAGACATACACTTACACAAAGTAACAAAGACATACACTTACACCAAGTAACAAAGACACACACTGACACCAAGTAACACAGACACACACTGACACCCAGTAACAAAGACATACACTGACACCAAGTCACAAAGACATACACTGATACCCAGGAACACAGACACACACTTACACCAAGTAACAAAGACATACACTGATACCAATTCACAAAGACACACACTGACACCCAGTAACAAAGACATACACTGACACCATGTCACAAAGACATGCACTGATCCACAGTAACACAGACACACACTTACACCAAATAACACAGACATACACTGACACCAAGTAGCAAAGACATGCACTGATACCCAGTGACACAGGCACACACTTACACCAAGTAACAGTGACATACACTGACACCAAGTAACAAAGACATACACTTACACAAAATAACAAAGACATACACTTACACCAATTAACACAGACACACACTGACACCAAGTAACAAATACATACACTGACTCCCAGTAACAAAGACATACACTGACAACCAGTAACACAGACATGCACTGACACCAAGTAACAAAGACATACACTTACACCAAGTAACAAAGACATACACTTACACCAAGTTACAAAGACACACACTTACATCAAGTAACACAGACATACACTGACACCAAGTAACATAGACACACACTTACACCAAGTAACAAAGACATACACTGACACCAAGTAACAAAGACATACACTGATACCCAGTAACACATACACACACTTACACCAAGTAACAAAGACACACACTGATACCCAGTAGCACAGACACACTCTGACACCCAGTAACAAAGACATACACTGACACCAAGTCACAAAGACATACACTGATACCCAGGAACACAGACACACACTGACAACAAGTAACAAAGTCATACACTGATGCCAAGTCACAAAGACACACACTGAAACCCAGTAACAAAGACATAAACTGACACCAAGTCACAAAGACATGCACTGATCCACAGTAACACAGACACACACTTACACCAAGTAACAAAGCCAATCACTGATACCCAGTAACACAGGCACACACTTACACCAAGTAACACATACACTGAAACCAAGTAACAAAGACATACACTGACACCAAGTAACAAAGACATACACTTACACAAAGTAACAAAGACACACACTTACACCGAGTAACACAGACACACACTGACACCCAGTAACACAGACACACACTTACACCAAATAAGACAGACATACACTGACACCAAGTAACAAAGGCATACACTGATACCCAGTAACACAGGCACACACTTACACCAAGTAACAGTGACATACACTGACACCAAGTAACAAAGACATACACTTACACAAAGTAACAAAGACATACACTTACACCAAGTAACACAGACACGCACTGACACCAAGTAACACAGACATACACTGACACCAAGTAACAAAGACATACACTGATACCCAGTAACACAGGCACACACTTACACCAAGTAACAGTGACATACACTGACACCAAGTAACAAAGACATACACTTACACAAAGTAACAAAGACATACACTTACACCAAGTAACACAGAGACACACTGACACCAAGTAACACAGACACACACTGACACCCAGTAACAAAGACATACACTGACACCAAGTCACAAAGACATACACTGATACCCAGGAACACAGACACACACTTACACCAAGTAACAAAGACAACCACTGATACCAATTCACAAAGACACACACTGACACCCAGTAACAAAGACATACACTGACACCAAGTCACAAAGACATGCACTGATCCACAGTAACACAGACACACACTTACACCAAATAACACAGACATACACTGACACCAAGTAGCAAAGACATACACTGATACCCAGTGACACAGGCACACACTTACACCAAGTAACAGTGACATACACTGACACCAAGTAACAAAGACATACACTTACACAAAATAACAAAGAAATACACTTACACCAAGTAACACAGACACACACTGACACCAAGTAACAAATACATACACTGACTCCCAGTAACAAAGACATACACTGACACCCAGTAACACAGACATGCACTGACACCAAGTAACAAAGACATACACTTACACCAAGTAACAAAGACATACACTTACACCAAGTTACAAAGACACACACTTACATCAAGTAACACAGACATACACTGACACCAAGTAACATAGACACACACTTACACCAAGTAACAAAGACATACACTGACACCAAGTAACAAAGACATACACTGATACCCAGTAACACATACACACACTTACACCAAGTAACAAAGACACACACTGATACCCAGTAGCACAGACACACACTGACACCCAGTAACAAAGACATACACTGACACCAAGTCACAAAGACATACACTGATACCCAGGAACACAGACACACACTGACAACAAGTAACAAAGTCATACACTGATGCCAAGTCACAAAGACACACACTGAAACCCAGTAACAAAGACATACACTGACACCAAGTCACAAAGACATGCACTGATCCACAGTAACACAGACACACACTTACACCAAGTAACAAAGACAGACACTGATTCCCAGTAACACAGACACACACTTACACCAAATAACACAGACATGCACTGACACCAAGTAACAAAGCCAAACACTGATACCCAGTAACACAGGCACACACTTACACCAAGTAACACATACACTGAAACCAAGTAACACAGACATACACTGACACCAAGTAACAAAGACATACACTTACACAAAGTAACAAAGACACACACCTACACCGAGTAACACAGACGCACACTGACACCCAGTAACACAGACACACACTTACACCAAATAACACAGACATACACTGACACCAAGTAACAAAGACATACACTGATACCCAGTAACACAGGCACACACTTACACCAAGTAACAGTGACATACACTGACACCAAGTAACAAAGACATACACTTACACAAAGTAACAAAGACATACACTTACACCAAGTAACACAGACACACACTGACACCAAGTAACACAGACACACACTGACACCCAGTAACAAAGACATACACTGACACCAAGTCACAAAGACATACACTGATACCCAGGAACACAGACACACACTTACACCAAGTAACAAAGACAACCACTGATACCAATTCACAAAGACACACACTGACACCCAGTAACAAAGACATACACTGACACCAAGTCACAAAGACATGCACTGATCCACAGTAACACAGACACACACTTACACCAAATAACACAAACATACACTGACACCAAGTAGCAAAGACATACACTGATACCCAGTGACACAGGCACACACTTACACCAAGTAACAGTGACATACACTGACACCAAGTAACAAAGACATACACTTACACAAAATAACAAAGACATACACTTACACCAAGTAACACAGACACACACTGACACCAAGTAACAAATACATACACTGAAACCCAGTAACAAAGACATACACTGACACCCAGTAACACAGACATGCACTGACACCAAGTAACAAAGACATGCACTTACACCAAGTAACAAAGACATACACTTACACCAAGTTACAAAGACACACACTTACATCAAGTAACACAGACATACACTGACACCAAGTAACATAGACACACACTTACACCAAGTAACAAAGACATACACTGACACCAAGTAACAAAGACATACACTGATACCCAGTAACACATACACACACTTACACCAAGTAACAAAGACACACACTGATACCCAGTAGCACAGACACACACTGACACCCAGTAACAAAGACATACACTGACACCAAGTCACAAAGACATACACTGATACCCAGGAACACAGACACACACTGACAACAAGTAACAAAGTCATACACTGATGCCAAGTCACAAAGTCACACACTGAAACCCAGTAACAAAGACATACAATGACACCAAGTCACAAAGACATGCACTGATCCACAGTAACACAGACACACACTTACACCAAGTAACAAAGACAGACACTGATTCCCAGTAACACAGACACACACTTACACCAAATAACACAGACATACACTGACACCAAGTAACAAAGCCAAACACTGATACCCAGTAACACAGGCACACACTTACACCAAGTAACACATACACTGAAACCAAGTAACAAAGACATACACTGACACCAAGTAACAAAGACATACACTTACACAAAGTAACAAAGACACACACTTACACCGAGTAACACAGACACACACTGACACCCAGTAACACAGACACACACTTACACCAAATAACACAGACATACACTGACACCAAGTAACAAAGACATACACTGATACCCAGTAACACAGGCACACACTTACACCAATTAACAGTGACATACACTGACACCAAGTAACAAAGACATACACTTACACAAAGTAACAAAGACATACACTTACACCAAGTAACACCGACACACACTGACACCAAGTAACACAGACACACACTGACACCCAGTAACAAAGACATACACAGACACCAAGTCACAAAGACATACACTGATACCCAGGAACACAGACACACACTTACACCAAGTAACAAAGACATACACTGATACCAATTCACAAAGACACACACTGACACCACGTAACAAAGACATACACTGATACCAAGTCACAAAGACATGCACTGATACCCAGTAACACAGACACACACTGACACCAAGTAACAAAGACACACACTTACACCAAGTAACACAGACACACACTGACACCCAGTAACACAGACACACACTTACACCAAGCAACACGGACATACACTGACACCAAGTAACAAAGACATGCACTGATACCCAGTAACACAGACACACACTTACACCAAGTAACATAGACATACACTGACACCAAGTAACAAAGACAAACTCTGATACCCAGGAACACAGACACATACTTACACCAAGTAACACAGACACACACTTACAGCAAGTAACAAAGACATACACTGACACCAAGTAACACAGACATACATTTACACCAAGTATTTTGACATACAATTAGACAAAGTAACAAAGACACACAGTTACACCAAGTAACACAGATATACAGTGACACCAAGTAACAGAGACATACACCGATACCCAGGAACACAGACACACACTTTCACCAAGTAACACAGACACACACTTACACCAAGTAGCAAAGACATACACTGACACCCAGTAGCAAAGACATACAATGAGTCCAAGTCACAAAGACATACACTGACACCCAGTAACACAGACACACACGGACACGAAGTAACAAAGACACAGACTTACACCAAGTAACACAGATACACACTGACACCCAGTAACACAGACACACTCTTACACGAAGTAACACATACATACACTGACACCAAGTAACACAGACATACACTGACACCAAGTAACAAAGACATACAATTATACAAAGTAACAAAGACACACACTTACACCAAGTAACACAGATATACACTGACACCAAGTAAAAAAGACATGCACTGACACCCAGTAACACAGACACACACTTACACCAAGTAACACAGATATACACTGACACCAAGTAACAAAGACATACACTGATACCCAGGAACACAGGCACACACTTACACCAAGTGACACAGACACACACTTACACCAAGTAACAAAGACATACACTTACACCAAGTAACACAGACATACACTGACACCAAGTAACAAAGACATAAAATTACACCAAGTAACAAAGACAGACAATTACACCAAGTAACAAAGACATACAATTACATCAAGTAACAAAGACACACACTTACACCAAGTAACAAAGACAGACACTGATACCCAGTAACAGAGACACACACTTACACCAAGTAACAAAGACATACACTGTCACCCAGTAACACAGAGAAACACTAATAAACAGTAACACAGACATACACTGACACCAAGTAGCAAAGACATACAATTACACCAAGTAACAAAGACACACACTTACACCAAGTAACACAGATATACACTGACACCAAGTGACAAAGACATACATTGATACCCAGTAACACAGACACACACTGACACCCAGTAACAAAGACATGCACTGATACCAAGTCACAAAGACATACATTGATACCCAGTAACACAGACACACACTGACACCAAGTAACACAGACATACACTGACACCAATTAACAAAGACATACACTGACACCAAGTAACAAAGACATACACTTACACCAAGTAACAAAGACAGACAATGACACCAAGTAACAAAGACATACACTTACACCAAGTATTTTGACATACACTGACACCACGTAACAAAGACATACACTGATACCCAGTAACACAGACACACACTTACACCAAGTAACAAAGACATACACTGACACCAAGTCACAAAGACACACACTGACACCCAGTAACACAACGAAACACACACTGACACGCAGTAACACAGAGAAACACTAATAAACAGTAACACAGACATACACTAACACCAAGTCACAAAGACACACACTGAAACCCAGTAACAAAGACAAACACTGACACCAACTCACAAAGAAATAAACTGATACCCAGGAACACAGACACACACTGACACCCAGTAACAAAGACATACACTGATACCAAGTCACAAAGACATACACTGATACCCAGTAACACAGACACACACTAACACCCAGTAACAAAGTCATTCACTGATACCAAGTCACAAAGACATACACTGATACCCAGTAACACAGACACACACTGACACCAAGTAACACAGACATACACTGACACCAAGTAACAAAGACATACACTGACACCAAGTAACAAAGACAAACACTGATACCCAGGAACACAGACACATACTTACACCAAGTAACTCAGACACACACTTACAGCAAGTAACAAAGACATACACTTACACCAAGTAACACAGACATACACTGACACCATGTAACAAAGACATACAATTACACCAAGTAACAAAGACACACAGTTACACCAAGTAACACAGATATACAGTGACACCAAGTAACAAAGACATGCACTGACACCCAGTAACACAGACGCACACGGACACCAAGTAACAAAGACACAAACTTACAGCAAGTAACACAGACACACACTGACACCCAGTAACACAGACACAAACTTACACCAAGTAACACAGGCAAACACTGACACCCATTAACACAGGCACACACTTACACCAGGTAACACAGACATACACTTACACCAAATAACACAGACATACACTGACACCAAGTAACAAAGACAAACACTGATACCCAGTAACACAGGCACACACTTACACCAAGTAACACAGACATACACTGACACCAAGTAACAAAGACATACACTTACACAAAGTAACAAAGACACACAATTACACCGAGTAACACAGACATACACTGACACCCAGTAATACAGACACACACCGACACCAAGTAACAAAGACACACACTTACACCAAGTAACACAGACACACACTGACACCCAGTAACACAAACAAACACACTGACACCAAGTGACGCAGACATACACGGACACCAAGTAACAAAGACATACACTGACACCAAGTAACACAGACACACACTTACACCAAGTAACACTAACACACACTTATACCCAGTCACACAGACATACACTTACACCAAGTAACAAAGACACACACTTACACCAAGTAACACGGACATACACTGATACCCAGTAACACATATACACACTTATACCAAGTAACAAAGACATACACTGACACCAAGTCACAAAGACATACACTGATACCCACTAACACAGACACACACTTACACCAAGTAACAAAGACACACACTGATACCCAGTAGCACAGACACACACTTACAACAAGTAACAAAGACATACACTGACACCCAGTTACAAAGACATACACTGACACCCAGCAACACAGACTCACACTGACACCAAGTAACAAAGACATACACTTACACCAAGTAACAAAGACACACACTTACACCCAGTAACACAGACATACACTAACACCAAGTAACAATGACATACACTGACACCAAGTCACAAAGACACACAGTGACACCCAGTAACAAAGACATACACTGACACCAAGTCACAAAGACATACACTGACACCCAGTAACACAGACACACACTTACACCAAGTAACAAAGACATACACTGACACCAAGGCACAAAGACATAGACTGATACCCAGTAACGCAGACACTCACTGGGTGTGGGGGGTCGGTGTGGGGGGTCGGGGTGGGGGGGCACATTGGCGCAGTGGTTAGCACCGCAGCCTCACAGCTCCAGGGACCCGGGTTCGATTCTGGGTACTGCTTGTGCGGAGTTTGCAAGTTCTCCCTGTGTCTGCGTGGATTTCCTCCGGGTGCTCCGGCTTCCTACCACATGCCAAAGACTTGCAGGATGATAGGTTAATTGGCCATCATAAATTGCCCCTAGTATAGGTAGGTGGTAGGGAAATATATCGGGACAGGTGGGGATGTGATAGGAATAAGGGTTTAGTGTAGGATTAGTATAAATGGTTGGTTGATGGTCGGCACAGACCCGGTGGGCCGAAGGGCCTGTTAAAGTGCTGTATCTCAAAACTAAACTAAATACTGACACCAAGTGTCACAGATACACACTGACACCCAGTAACACAAACAAACACACACTGACACCCAGTAACACAGAGAAACACTGATAAACAGTGACAAAGACACACACTGACACCCAGTAACAAAGACAGACACTGACACCAAGTCAAAAAGACATACACTTACACGAAGTAACAAAGACAGACAATTACACCAAGTAACAAAGACATACACTTGCACCAAGTATTTTGACACACACTTACACCAAGTAACACAGACATGCACTGACACCAAGTAACAAAGACATACACTTACACCAAGGAACAAAGACATACACTTACACCAAGTTACAAAGACACACACTTACACCAAGTAACACAGACATACACTGACACCAAGTAACATAGACACACACTTACACCAAGTAACAAAGACAGACACTGACACCAAGTGACAAAGACATACACTTACACCAAGTAACAAAGACATACACTGACACCAAGTAACAAAGACATGCACTGATACCCAGTAACACAGACACACACTTACACCAAGTAACAAAGACACACACTGACACCCAGTAACAAAGACAGACACTGACACCAAGTCACAAAGACATACACTTACACGAAGTAACAAAGACAGACAATTACACCAAGTAACAAAGACATACACTTGCACCTAGTATTTTGACATACACTGACACCAAGTAACAAAGACATGCACTGATACCCAGTAACACAGACACACACTTACAGCAAGTAACAAGGACAGACTCTGACACCAAGTCACAAAGACATACACTTACACGAAGTAACAAAGACATACACTGATACCCAGTACCACAGACACACACTGACACCAAGTAACAAAGACATACACTGATACCCAGTAACACAGACACACACTTACACCAAGTAACAAAGACATACACTGATGCCCAGTAACACAGTCACACACTCACACCAAGTAACAAAGACATACACTGATACCAAGTGACACAGACACACACTTACACCAAGTAACACAAACACTCACTGACACCAAGTAACAAAGACATACACTGACACCAAGTAACAAAGACATACAATTACACCAAGTCACAAAGACACACACTTACACCAAGTAACACAGACATACACTGACACCAAGTAACAAAGACATACACTGTCACCCAGTAACACAGACACAAACTTACACCAAGTAACAAAGACATACACTGATACCAAGTAACACAGACACACACTTACACCAAGTAACAAAGACACACACTGATAACCAGTAGCACAGACACACACTTACACCAAGTAACAAAGACATGCACTGACACCCAGTAACACAGACACACACGGACACCAAGTAACAAAGTCACACACTTACACCCAGTAACACAAACAAACACACTGACACCAAGTAACACAGACACACACTTACACCAAGTAACACAAACACACACTGACACCAAGTAACAAAGACAGACAATTACACCAAGTAACAAAGACATACACATACACCAAGTATTTTGACATACACTTACACCAAGTGACAAAGACACACACTGATACCCAGTAGCACAGACACACACTTACACCAAGTAACAAAGACATACACTGACACCCAGTAACACAGACACACACCGACACCAAGTAACAAAGTCACACACTTACACCAAGTAACACAGGCACACACTGACACCCAGTAACACAAACACACTGACACCCAGTAACACAGACACACACTGACACCAAGTAACAAAGACATATACTGACACCCAGGAACACGGAGACACACTGGGCGGCACATTGGCGCAGTGGTTAGCACCGCAGCCTCACAGCTCCAGGGACCCGGGTTCGATTCTGCGTACTGCCTGTCCGGAGTTTGCAAGTTCTCCCTGTGTCTGCGTGGGTTTCCTCCGGGTGCTCCGGCTTCCTCCCACATGCTAAAGACTTGCAGGATGATAGGTTAATTGGCCATCATAAATTGCCCCTAGTCTAGGCAGGTAGGTGGTAGGGAAATATATCGGGACAGGTGGGGATGTGATAGGAATACGGGTTTAGTGTGGGATTAGTATAAATGGTTGGTTGTTGGTCGGCACAGACCCGGTGGGCCGAAGGGCCTGTAAAAGTGCTGTATCTCAAAACTAAACTAAATACTGACACCTAGTGTCACAGATACACACTGACACCCAGCAACACAAACAAACACACACTGACACCCAGTAACACAGAGAAACACTGAGAAACAGTGACAAAGAAATACACTGACACCAAGTAACAAAGACACACACTGACACCCAGTAACAAAGACAGACACTGACACAAAGTCACAAAGACATACACTTACACGAAGTAACAAAGACAGACAATTACACCAAGTAACAAAGACATACACTTGCACCAAGTATTTTGACATACACTGACACCAAGTAACAAAGACATGCACTGATAACCAGTAACACAGACACACACTTACACCAAGTAACAAAGACAGACACTGACACCAAGTCACAAAGATATACACTTACACGAAGTAACAAAGACATACACTGATACCCAGTACCACAGACACACACTGACACCAAGTAACAAAGACATACACTGATACCCAGTAACACAGACACACACTTACACCAAGTAAAAAAGACACACCCTTACACCAAGTAACAAAGACAGACACTTACACCAAGTAACAAAGACATACACTGACACCAAGTAACAAAGACATACACTGATACCCAGTAACACAGACACACACTTACACCAAGTAACAAAGACATACACTGATGCCCAGTAACACAGTCACACACTCACACCAAGTAACAAAGACATGCACTGATACCAAGTGACACAGACACACACTTACACCAAGTAACACAAACACTCACTTACACCAAGTAACAAAGACATACACTGACACCAAGTAACAAAGACATACAATTACACCAAGTCACAAAGACACACACTTACACCAAGTAACACAGACATACACTTACACCAAGTAACAAAGACATACACTGTCACCCAGTAACACAGACACAAACTTACACCAAGTAACAAAGACATACACTGATACCAAGTAACACAGACACACACCTACACCAAGTAACACAGACACACACTTACAACAAGTAACAAAGACACACACTGACACCAAGTAACAAAGACATACACTTCCTCCAAGTAACACAGACATACACTGACACCAAGTAACAAAGACATACAATTACACCAAGTAACAAAGACACACACTTACACCAAGTAACACAGACATACACTGACACCAAGTAACAAAGACATGCACTGTTACCCATTAACACAGACACACACTTACACCAATTAACAAAGACATATCCTGATACCCAGTAGCACAGACACACACTGGGCGGCACATTGGCACAGTGGTTAGCAGCCTCACAGCTCCAGGGACCAGGGCTCGATTCTGGGTACTGCCTTTGCGGAGTTTGCAAGTTCTCCCTGTCTCTGCGTGAGTTTCCTCCGGGTGCTCCGGTTTCTTCCCACATGCCAAAGACTTGCAGGTTGATAGGTTAATTGGCCATTATAAATTGACCCTAGTATAGGTAGGTGTTAGGGAAATATATAGGGACAGTTGGGGATGTGATAGGAATACGGGATTAGTGTAGGATTAGTATAAATGGGTGGTTGATGGTCGGCACAGACTCGGTGGGCCGAAGGGCCTGTTTAAGTGCTGTATCTCTGAACTAAACTAAATACTGACACCTAGTGTCACAGACACACACTGACACCCAGTAACACAAACAAACACACACTGACACCCAGGAACACAGAGAAACACTGATACACAGTAACAAAGACATACACTGACACCAAGTAACACAGACACACACTGACACCCAGTAACAAAGACAGACACTGACACCAAGTCACAAAGACATACACTGATACCCAGGAACACAGACACACACTTACACCAAGTAACAAAGACAAACACTGATACCAAGTCACAAAGACACACACTGACACCCAGTAACAAAGACATACACTGACACCATGTCACAAAGACATGCATTGATCCACAGTAACACAGACACACACTTACACCAAGTAACAAAGACAGACACTGATTCCCAGTAACACAGACACACACTTACACCAAATAACACAGACATACACTGACACCAAGTAACAAAGACAAACACTGATACCCAGTAACACAGGCACACACTTACACCAAGTAACACTGACATACACTGACACCAAGTAACAAAGACATACACTTACACAAAGTAACAAAGACACACAATTACACCGAGTAACACAGACACAGACTGACACCCAGCAACACAGACACACACTTACACAAAATAACACAGACACACACTTACACCAAGTAACAAAGACAAACACTGACACCCAGTTACAAAGACATGCACTGACACCCAGTAACACAGACACACACGGACACCAAATAACACAGACACACACTTACACCAAGTAACAAAGACAAACACTGACACCCAGTTACAAAGACATACACTGACACCCAGTAACACAGACACACACGGACACCAAGTAACAAAGTCACACACTTACACCAAGTAACACAGACACACACTGACACCCAGTAACACAAACAAACACACTGACACCCAGTAACACAGACACACACTGACACCAAGTAACAAAGACATACACTGATACCAATTCACAAAGACACACACTGATCCACAGTAACACAGACACACACTTACACCGAGTAACACAGACACACACTGACACCCAGTAACACAGACACACACTTACACCAAATAACACAGACATACACTGACACCAAGTAACAAAGACATACACTGATACCCAGTAACACAGGCACACACTTACACCAAGTAACAGTGACATACACTGACACCAAGTAACAAAGACATACACTTACACAAAGTAACAAAGACATACACTTACACCAAGTAACAAAGACACACACTGACACCAAGTAACACAGACACACACTGACACCCAGTAACAAAGACATACACTGACACCAAGTCACAAAGACATACACTGATACCCAGGAACACAGACACACACTTACACCAAGTAACAAAGACATACACTGATACCAATTCACAAAGACACACACTGACACCCAGTAACAAAGACATACACTGACACCATGTCACAAAGACATGCACTGATCCACAGTAACACAGACACACACTTACACCAAATAACACAGACATACACTGACACCAAGTAGCAAAGACATGCACTGATACCCAGTGACACAGGCACACACTTACACCAAGTAACAGTGACATACACTGACACCAAGTAACAAAGACATACACTTACACAAAATAACAAAGACATACACTTACACCAATTAACACAGACACACACTGACACCAAGTAACAAATACATACACTGACTCCCAGTAACAAAGACATACACTGACAACCAGTAACACAGACATGCACTGACACCAAGTAACAAAGACATACACTTACACCAAGTAACAAAGACATACACTTACACCAAGTTACAAAGACACACACTTACATCAAGTAACACAGACATACACTGACACCAAGTAACATAGACACACACTTACACCAAGTAACAAAGACATACACTGACACCAAGTAACAAAGACATACACTGATACCCAGTAACACATACACACACTTACACCAAGTAACAAAGACACACACTGATACCCAGTAGCACAGACACACTCTGACACCCAGTAACAAAGACATACACTGACACCAAGTCACAAAGACATACACTGATACCCAGGAACACAGACACACACTGACAACAAGTAACAAAGTCATACACTGATGCCAAGTCACAAAGACACACACTGAAACCCAGTAACAAAGACATAAACTGACACCAAGTCACAAAGACATGCACTGATCCACAGTAACACAGACACACACTTACACCAAGTAACAAAGCCAATCACTGATACCCAGTAACACAGGCACACACTTACACCAAGTAACACATACACTGAAACCAAGTAACAAAGACATACACTGACACCAAGTAACAAAGACATACACTTACACAAAGTAACAAAGACACACACTTACACCGAGTAACACAGACACACACTGACACCCAGTAACACAGACACACACTTACACCAAATAAGACAGACATACACTGACACCAAGTAACAAAGGCATACACTGATACCCAGTAACACAGGCACACACTTACACCAAGTAACAGTGACATACACTGACACCAAGTAACAAAGACATACACTTACACAAAGTAACAAAGACATACACTTACACCAAGTAACACAGACACGCACTGACACCAAGTAACACAGACATACACTGACACCAAGTAACAAAGACATACACTGATACCCAGTAACACAGGCACACACTTACACCAAGTAACAGTGACATACACTGACACCAAGTAACAAAGACATACACTTACACAAAGTAACAAAGACATACACTTACACCAAGTAACACAGAGACACACTGACACCAAGTAACACAGACACACACTGACACCCAGTAACAAAGACATACACTGACACCAAGTCACAAAGACATACACTGATACCCAGGAACACAGACACACACTTACACCAAGTAACAAAGACAACCACTGATACCAATTCACAAAGACACACACTGACACCCAGTAACAAAGACATACACTGACACCAAGTCACAAAGACATGCACTGATCCACAGTAACACAGACACACACTTACACCAAATAACACAGACATACACTGACACCAAGTAGCAAAGACATACACTGATACCCAGTGACACAGGCACACACTTACACCAAGTAACAGTGACATACACTGACACCAAGTAACAAAGACATACACTTACACAAAATAACAAAGAAATACACTTACACCAAGTAACACAGACACACACTGACACCAAGTAACAAATACATACACTGACTCCCAGTAACAAAGACATACACTGACACCCAGTAACACAGACATGCACTGACACCAAGTAACAAAGACATACACTTACACCAAGTAACAAAGACATACACTTACACCAAGTTACAAAGACACACACTTACATCAAGTAACACAGACATACACTGACACCAAGTAACATAGACACACACTTACACCAAGTAACAAAGACATACACTGACACCAAGTAACAAAGACATACACTGATACCCAGTAACACATACACACACTTACACCAAGTAACAAAGACACACACTGATACCCAGTAGCACAGACACACACTGACACCCAGTAACAAAGACATACACTGACACCAAGTCACAAAGACATACACTGATACCCAGGAACACAGACACACACTGACAACAAGTAACAAAGTCATACACTGATGCCAAGTCACAAAGACACACACTGAAACCCAGTAACAAAGACATACACTGACACCAAGTCACAAAGACATGCACTGATCCACAGTAACACAGACACACACTTACATCAAGTAACAAAGACAGACACTGATTCCCAGTAACACAGACACACACTTACACCAAATAACACAGACATGCACTGACACCAAGTAACAAAGCCAAACACTGATACCCAGTAACACAGGCACACACTTACACCAAGTAACACATACACTGAAACCAAGTAACACAGACATACACTGACACAAAGTAACAAAGACATACACTTACACAAAGTAACAAAGACACACACCTACACCGAGTAACACAGACGCACACTGACACCCAGTAACACAGACACACACTTACACCAAATAACACAGACATACACTGACACCAAGTAACAAAGACATACACTGATACCCAGTAACACAGGCACACACTTACACCAAGTAACAGTGACATACACTGACACCAAGTAACAAAGACATACACTTACACAAAGTAACAAAGACATACACTTACACCAAGTAACAAAGACACACACTGACACCAAGTAACACAGACACACACTGACACCCAGTAACAAAGACATACACTGACACCAAGTCACAAAGACATACACTGATACCCAGGAACACAGACACACACTTACACCAAGTAACAAAGACATACACTGATACCAATTCACAAAGACACACACTGACACCCAGTAACAAAGACATACACTGACACCATGTCACAAAGACATGCACTGATCCACAGTAACACAGACACACACTTACACCAAATAACACAGACATACACTGACACCAAGTAGCAAAGACATGCACTGATACCCAGTGACACAGGCACACACTTACACCAAGTAACAGTGACATACACTGACACCAAGTAACAAAGACATACACTTACACAAAATAACAAAGACATACACTTACACCAATTAACACAGACACACACTGACACCAAGTAACAAATACATACACTGACTCCCAGTAACAAAGACATACACTGACAACCAGTAACACAGACATGCACTGACACCAAGTAACAAAGACATACACTTACACCAAGTAACAAAGACATACACTTACACCAAGTTACAAAGACACACACTTACATCAAGTAACACAGACATACACTGACACCAAGTAACATAGACACACACTTACACCAAGTAACAAAGACATACACTGACACCAAGTAACAAAGACATACACTGATACCCAGTAACACATACACACACTTACACCAAGTAACAAAGACACACACTGATACCCAGTAGCACAGACACACTCTGACACCCAGTAACAAAGACATACACTGACACCATCTCACAAAGACATACACTGATACCCAGGAACACAGACACACACTGACAACAAGTAACAAAGTCATACACTGATGCCAAGTCACAAAGACACACACTGAAACCCAGTAACAAAGACATAAACTGACACCAAGTCACAAAGACATGCACTGATCCACAGTAACACAGACACACACTTACACCAAGTAACAAAGCCAATCACTGATACCCAGTAACACAGGCACACACTTACACCAAGTAACACATACACTGAAACCAAGTAACAAAGACATACACTGACACCAAGTAACAAAGACATACACTTACACAAAGTAACAAAGACACACACTTACACCGAGTAACACAGACACACACTGACACCCAGTAACACAGACACACACTTACACCAAATAAGACAGACATACACTGACACCAAGTAACAAAGGCATACACTGATACCCAGTAACACAGGCACACACTTACACCAAGTAACAGTGACATACACTGACACCAAGTAACAAAGACATACACTTACACAAAGTAACAAAGACATACACTTACACCAAGTAACACAGACACGCACTGACACCAAGTAACACAGACATACACTGACACCAAGTAACAAAGACATACACTGATACCCAGTAACACAGGCACACACTTACACCAAGTAACAGTGACATACACTGACACCAAGTAACAAAGACATACACTTACACAAAGTAACAAAGACATACACTTACACCAAGTAACACAGAGACACACTGACACCAAGTAACACAGACACACACTGACACCCAGTAACAAAGACATACACTGACACCAAGTCACAAAGACATACACTGATACCCAGGAACACAGACACACACTTACACCAAGTAACAAAGACAACCACTGATACCAATTCACAAAGACACACACTGACACCCAGTAACAAAGACATACACTGACACCAAGTCACAAAGACATGCACTGATCCACAGTAACACAGACACACACTTACACCAAATAACACAGACATACACTGACACCAAGTAGCAAAGACATACACTGATACCCAGTGACACAGGCACACACTTACACCAAGTAACAGTGACATACACTGACACCAAGTAACAAAGACATACACTTACACAAAATAACAAAGAAATACACTTACACCAAGTAACACAGACACACACTGACACCAAGTAACAAATACATACACTGACTCCCAGTAACAAAGACATACACTGACACCCAGTAACACAGACATGCACTGACACCAAGTAACAAAGACATACACTTACACCAAGTAACAAAGACATACACTTACACCAAGTTACAAAGACACACACTTACATCAAGTAACACAGACATACACTGACACCAAGTAACATAGACACACACTTACACCAAGTAACAAAGACATACACTGACACCAAGTAACAAAGACATACACTGATACCCAGTAACACATACACACACTTACACCAAGTAACAAAGACACACACTGATACCCAGTAGCACAGACACACACTGACACCCAGTAACAAAGACATACACTGACACCAAGTCACAAAGACATACACTGATACCCAGGAACACAGACACACACTGACAACAAGTAACAAAGTCATACACTGATGCCAAGTCACAAAGACACACACTGAAACCCAGTAACAAAGACATACACTGACACCAAGTCACAAAGACATGCACTGATCCACAGTAACACAGACACACACTTACACCAAGTAACAAAGACAGACACTGATTCCCAGTAACACAGACACACACTTACACCAAATAACACAGACATGCACTGACACCAAGTAACAAAGCCAAACACTGATACCCAGTAACACAGGCACACACTTACACCAAGTAACACATACACTGAAACCAAGTAACACAGACATACACTGACACCAAGTAACAAAGACATACACTTACACAAAGTAACAAAGACACACACCTACACCGAGTAACACAGACGCACACTGACACCCAGTAACACAGACACACACTTACACCAAATAACACAGACATACACTGACACCAAGTAACAAAGACATACACTGATACCCAGTAACACAGGCACACACTTACACCAAGTAACAGTGACATACACTGACACCAAGTAACAAAGACATACACTTACACAAAGTAACAAAGACATACACTTACACCAAGTAACACAGACACACACTGACACCAAGTAACACAGACACACACTGACACCCAGTAACAAAGACATACACTGACACCAAGTCACAAAGACATACACTGATACCCAGGAACACAGACACACACTTACACCAAGTAACAAAGACAACCACTGATACCAATTCACAAAGACACACACTGACACCCAGTAACAAAGACATACACTGACACCAAGTCACAAAGACATGCACTGATCCACAGTAACACAGACACACACTTACACCAAATAACACAAACATACACTGACACCAAGTAGCAAAGACATACACTGATACCCAGTGACACAGGCACACACTTACACCAAGTAACAGTGACATACACTGACACCAAGTAACAAAGACATACACTTACACAAAATAACAAAGACATACACTTACACCAAGTAACACAGACACACACTGACACCAAGTAACAAATACATACACTGAAACCCAGTAACAAAGACATACACTGACACCCAGTAACACAGACATGCACTGACACCAAGTAACAAAGACATGCACTTACACCAAGTAACAAAGACATACACTTACACCAAGTTACAAAGACACACACTTACATCAAGTAACACAGACATACACTGACACCAAGTAACATAGACACACACTTACACCAAGTAACAAAGACATACACTGACACCAAGTAACAAAGACATACACTGATACCCAGTAACACATACACACACTTACACCAAGTAACAAAGACACACACTGATACCCAGTAGCACAGACACACACTGACACCCAGTAACAAAGACATACACTGACACCAAGTCACAAAGACATACACTGATACCCAGGAACACAGACACACACTGACAACAAGTAACAAAGTCATACACTGATGCCAAGTCACAAAGTCACACACTGAAACCCAGTAACAAAGACATACAATGACACCAAGTCACAAAGACATGCACTGATCCACAGTAACACAGACACACACTTACACCAAGTAACAAAGACAGACACTGATTCCCAGTAACACAGACACACACTTACACCAAATAACACAGACATACACTGACACCAAGTAACAAAGCCAAACACTGATACCCAGTAACACAGGCACACACTTACACCAAGTAACACATACACTGAAACCAAGTAACAAAGACATACACTGACACCAAGTAACAAAGACATACACTTACACAAAGTAACAAAGACACACACTTACACCGAGTAACACAGACACACACTGACACCCAGTAACACAGACACACACTTACACCAAATAACACAGACATACACTGACACCAAGTAACAAAGACATACACTGATACCCAGTAACACAGGCACACACTTACACCAATTAACAGTGACATACACTGACACCAAGTAACAAAGACATACACTTACACAAAGTAACAAAGACATACACTTACACCAAGTAACACCGACACACACTGACACCAAGTAACACAGACACACACTGACACCCAGTAACAAAGACATACACAGACACCAAGTCACAAAGACATACACTGATACCCAGGAACACAGACACACACTTACACCAAGTAACAAAGACATACACTGATACCAATTCACAAAGACACACACTGACACCCAGTAACAAAGACATACACTGACACCAAGTAACATAGACACACACTTACACCAAGTAACAAAGACATACACTGACACCAAGTAACAAAGACATACACTGATACCCAGTAACACATACACACACTTACACCAAGTAACAAAGACACACACTGATACCCAGTAGCACAGACACACACTGTCACCCAGTAACAAAGACATACACTGACACCAAGTCACAAAGACATACACTGATACCCAGGAACACAGACACACACTGACAACAAGTAACAAAGTCATACACTGATGCCAAGTCACAAAGACACACACTGAAACCCAGTAACAAAGACATACACTGACACCAAGTCACAAAGACATGCACTGATCCACAATAACACAGACACACACTTACACCAAGTAACAAAGACATACACTGATTCCCAGTAACACAGACACACACTTACACCAAATAACACAGACATACACTGACACCAAGTAACAAAGCCAAACACTGATACCCAGTAACACAGGCACACACTTACACCAAGTAACACATACACTGAAACCAAGTAACAAAGACATACACTGACACCAAGTAACAAAGACATACACTTACACAAAGTAACAAAGACACACACTTACACCGAGTAACACAGACACACACTGACACCCAGTAACACAGACACACATTACACCAAGTAACAAAGACAACCACTGATACCAATTCACAAAGACACACACTGACACCCAGTAACAAAGACATACACTGACACCAAGTCACAAAGACATGCACTGATCCACAGTAACACAGACACACACTTACACCAAATAACACAGACATACACTGACACCAAGTAGCAAAGACATACACTGATACCCAGTGACACAGGCACACACTTACACCAAGTAACAGTGACATACACTGACACCAAGTAACAAAGACATACACTTACACAAAATAACAAAGACATACACTTACACCAAGTAACACAGACACACACTGACACCAAGTAACAAATACATACACTGACTCCCAGTAACAAAGACATACACTGACACCCAGTAACACAGACATGCACTGACTCCAAGTAACAAAGACATACACTTACACCAAGTAACAAAGACATACACTTACACCAAGTTACAAAGACACACACTTACATCAAGTAACACAGACATACACTGACACCAAGTAACATAGACACACACTTACACCAAGTAACAAAGACATACACTGACACCAAGTAACAAAGACATACACTGATACCCAGTAACACATACACACACTTACACCAAGTAACAAAGACACACACTGATACCCAGTAGCACAGACACACACTGACACCCAGTAACAAAGACATACACTGACACCAAGTCACAAAGACATACACTGATACCCAGGAACACAGACACACACTGACAACAAGTAACAAAGTCATACACTGATGCCAAGTCACAAAGACACACACTGAAACCCAGTAACAAAGACATACACTGACACCAACTCACAAAGACATGCACTGATCCACAGTAACACAGACACACACTTACACCAAGTAACAAAGACAGACACTGATTCCCAGTAACACAGACACACACTTACACCAAATAACACAGACAGACACTGACACCAAGTAACAAAGCCAAACACTGATACCCAGTAACACAGGCACACACTTACACCAAGTAACACATACACTGAAACCAAGTAACAAAGACATACACTGACACCAAGTAACAAAGACATACACTTACACAAAGTAACAAAGACACACACTTACACCGAGTAACACAGACACACACTGACACCCAGTAACACAGACACACACTTACACCAAATAACACAGACATACACTGACACCAAGTAACAAAGACATACACTGATACCCAGTAACACAGGCACACACTTACACCAATTAACAGTGACATACACTGACACCAAGTAACAAAGACATACACTTACACAAAGTAACAAAGACATACACTTACACCAAGTAACACAGACACACACTGACACCAACTAACACAGACACACACTGACACCCAGTAACAAAGACATACACTGACACCAAGTCACAAAGACATACACTGATACCCAGGAACACAGACACACACTTACACCAAGTAACAAAGACATACACTGATACCAATTCACAAAGACACACACTGACACCCAGTAACAAAGACATACACTGACACCAAGTAACATAGACACACACTTACACCAAGTAACAAAGACATACACTGACACCAAGTAACAAAGACATACACTGATACCCAGTAACACATACACACACTTACACCAAGTAACAAAGACACACACTGATACCCAGTAGCACAGACACACACTGTCACCCAGTAACAAAGACATACACTGACACCAAGTCACAAAGACATACACTGATACCCAGGAACACAGACACACACTGACAAAAAGTAACAAAGTCATACACTGATGCCAAGTCACAAAGACACACACTGAAACCCAGTAACAAAGACATACACTGACACCAAGTCACAAAGACATGCACTGATCCACAATAACACAGACACACACTTACACCAAGTAACAAAGACAGACACTGATTCCCAGTAACACAGACACACACTTACACCAAATAACACAGACATACACTGACACCAAGTAACAAAGCCAAACACTGATACCCAGTAACACAGGCACACACTTACACCAAGTAACACATACACTGAAACCAAGTAACAAAGACATACACTGACACCAAGTAACAAAGACATACACTTACACAAAGTAACAAAGACACACACTTACACCGAGTAACACAGACACACACTGACACCCAGTAACACAGACACACACTTACACCAAATAACACAGACATACACTGACACCAAGTAACAAAGACATACACTGATACCCAGTAACACAGGCACACACTTACACCAAGTAACAGTGACATACACTGACACCAAGTAACAAAGACATACACTTACACAAAGTAACAAAGACATACACTTACACCAAGTAACACAGACACACACTGACACCAAGTAACACAGACACACACTGACACCCAGTAACAAAGACATACACTGACACCAAGTCACAAAGGCATACACTGATACCCAGGAACACAGACACACACTTACACCAAGTAACAAAGACATACACTGACACCAAGTCACAAAGACATGCACTGATCCACAGTAACACAGACACACACTTGCACCAGATAACACAGACATACACTGACACCAAGTAGCAAAGGCATACACTGATACCCAGGAACACAGACACACACTTACACCAAGTAACAGTGACATATACTGACACCAAGTAACAAAGACATACACTTACACAAAATAACAAAGACATACACTTACACCAAGTAACACAGACACACACTGACACCAAGTAACAAATACATACACTGACTCCCAGTAACAAAGACATACACTGACACCCAGTAACACAGACATGCACTGACACCAAGTAACAAAGACATACAGTTGCACCAAGTAACAAAGACATACACTTACACCAAGTTACAAAGACACACACTTACATCAAGTAACACAGACATAAACTGACACCAAGTAACATAGATACACACTTACACAAGTAACAAAGACATACACTGACACCAAGTAACAAAGACATACACTGATACCCAGTAACACATACACACACTTACACCAAGTAACAAAGACACACACTGATACCCAGTAGCACAGACACACACTGACACCAAGTAACAAAGACATACACTGACACCAAGTCACAAAGACATACACTGATACCCAGGAACACAGACACACACTGACACCAAGTAACAAAGACATACACTGATACCAAGTCACAAAGACACACACTGAAACCCAGTAACAAAGACATACACTGACACCAAGTCACAAAGACATGCACTGATCCACAGTAACACAGACACACACTTACACCAAGTAACAAAGACAGACAATTATTCCCAGTAACACAGACACACACTTACACCAAATAACACAGACATAGACTGACACCAAGTAACAAAGCCAAACACTGATACCCAGTAACACAGGCACACACTTACTCCAAGTAACACCTACACTGAAACCAAGTAACAAAGACATACACTGACACCAAGTAACAAAGACATACACTTACACAAAGTAACAAAGACACACACTTACACCGAGTAACACAGACACACACTGACACCCAGTAACACAGACACACACTTACACCAAATAACACAGACATACACTGACACCAAGTAACAAAGACATACACTGATACCCAGTAACACAGGCACACACTTACACCAAGTAACAGTGACATACACTGACACCAAGTAACAAAGACATACACTTACACAAAGTAACAAAGACATACACTTACACCAAGTAACACAGACACACACTGACACCAAGTAACACAGACACACACTGACACCCAGTAACAAAGACATACACTGACACCAAGTCACAAAGACATACACTGATACCCAGGAACACAGACACACACTTCCACCAAGTAACAAAGACATACACTGACACCAAGTCACAAAGACATGCACTGATCCACAGTAACACAGACACACACTTACACCAAGTAACTAAGACAGACACTGATTCCCAGCAACACAGACACACACTTACACCAAATAACACAGACATACACTGACACCAAGTTACAAAGCCACACACTGATACCCAGTAAGACAGGCGCACACTTACACCAAGTAACACAGACACACACATACACCAATTAACAAAGACATATACTGATACCCAGTAGCACAGACACACACTGGGCGGCACATTGGCACAGTGGTTAGCAGCCTCACAGCTCCAGGGGCCAGGGCTCGATTCTGGGTACTGCCTTTGCGGAATTTGCAAGTTCTCCCTGTCTCTGCGTGAGTTTCCTCCGGGTGCTCCGGTTTCTTCCCACATGCCAAAGACTTGCAGGTTGATCGGTTAATTGGCCATTATAAATTGACCCTAGTATAGGTAGGTGTTAGGGAAATATATAGGGACAGTTGGGGATGTGATAGGAATACGGGATTAGTGTAGGATTAGTATAAATGGGTGGTTGATGGTCGGCACAGACTCGGTGGGCCGAAGGGCCTGTTTAAGTGCTGTGTCTCTGAATTAAACTAAATACTGACACCTAGTGTCACAGACACACACTGACACCCAGTAACACAAACAAACACACACTGACACCCAGGAACACAGAGAAACACTGATACACAGTAACAAAGACATACACTGACACCAAGTAACACAGACACACACTGACACCCAGTAACAAAGACATACACTGACACCAAGTCACAAAGACATACACTGATACCCAGGAACACAGACACACACTTACACCAAGTAACAAAGACATACACTGATACCAAGTCAAAAAGACACACACTGACACCCAGTAACAAAGACATACACTGACACCAAGTCACAAAGACATGCACTGATCCACAGTAACACAGGCACACACTTACACCAAGTAACAGTGACATACACTGACACCAAGTAACAAAGACATACACTGACTCCCAGTAACAAAGACATACACTGACACCCAGTAACACAGACATGCACTGACACCAAGTAACAAAGACATACACTTACACCAAGTAACAAAGACACACACTTACATCAAGTAACACAGACATAAACTGACACCAAGTAACATAGACACACACTTACACAAGTAACAAAGACATACACTGACACCAAGTAACAAAGACATACACTGATACCCAGTAACACATACACACACTTACACCAAGTAACAAAGACACACACTGATACCCAGTAGCACAGACACACACTGACACCAAGTAACAAAGACATACACTGACACCAAGTCACAAAGACATACACTGATACCCAGGAACACAGACACACACTGACACCAAGTAACAAAGACATGCACTGATCCACAGTAACACAGACACACACTTACACCAAGTAACAAAGACAGACAATGATTCCCAGTAACACAGACACACACTTACACCAAATAACACAGACATACACTGACACCAAGTAACAAAGCCAAACACTGATACCCAGTAACACAGGCACACACTTACACCTTTTAACACATACACTGAAACCAAGTAACAAAGACATACACTGACACCAAGTAACAAAGACATACACTTACACAAAGTAACAAAGACACACACTTACACCGAGTAACACAGACATACACTGACACCCAGTAACACAGACACACACTTACACCAAATAACACAGACATACACTGACACCAAGTAACAAAGACATACACTGATACCCAGTAACACAGGCACACACTTACACCAAGTAACAGTGACATACACTGACACCAAGTAACAAAGACATACACTTACACAAAGTAACAAAGACATACACTTACACCAAGTAACACAGACACACACTGACACCAAGTAACACAGACACACACTGACACCCAGTAACAAAGACATACACTGACACCAAGTCACAAAGACATACACTGATACCCAGGAACACAGACACACACTTCCACCAAGTAACAAAGACATACACTGATACCAATTCACAAAGACACACACTGACACCCATAACAAAGACATACACTGACACCAAGTCACAAAGACATGCACTGATCCACAGTAACACAGACACACACTTACACCAAGTAACTAAGACAGACACTGATTCCCAGCAACACAGACACACACTTACACCAAATAACACAGACATACACTGACACCAAGTTACAAAGCCACACACTGATACCCAGTAAGACAGGCGCACACTTACACCAAGTAACACAGACACACACTTACACCAATTAACAAAGACATATACTGATACCCAGTAGCACAGACACACACTGGGCGGCACATTGGCACAGTGGTTAGCAGCCTCACAGCTCCAGGGACCAGGGCTCGATTCTGGGTACTGCCTTTGCGGAATTTGCAAGTTCTCCCTGTCTCTGCGTGAGTTTCCTCCGGATGCTCCGGTTTCTTCCCACATGCCAAAGACTTGCAGGTTGATAGGTTAATTGGCCATTTTAAATTGACCCTAGTATAGGTAGGTGTTAGGGAAATATATAGGGACAGTTGGGGATGTGATAGGAATACGGGATTAGTGTAGGATTAGTATAAATGGGTGGTTGATGGTCGGCACAGACTCGGTGGGCCGAAGGGCCTGTTTAAGTGCTGTGTCTCTGAATTAAACTAAATACTGACACCTAGTGTCACAGACACACACTGACACCCAGTAACACAAACAAACACACACTGACACCCAGGAACACAGAGAAACACTGATACACAGTAACAAAGACAAACACTGACACCAAGTAACACAGACACACACTGACACCCAGTAACAAAGACATACACTGACACCAAGTCACAAAGACATACACTGATACCCAGGAACACAGACACACACTTACACCAAGTAACAAAGACATACACTGATACCAAGTCACAAAGACACACACTGACACCCAGTAACAAAGACATACACTGACACCAAGTCACAAAGACATGCACTGATCCACAGTAACACAGGCACACACTTACACCAAGTAACAGTGACATACACTGACACCAGGTAACACAGACACATACTGACACCAAGTAACAAATACATACACTGACTCCCAGTAACAAAGACATACACTGACACCCAGTAACACAGACACACACCGACACCAAGTAACAAAGACACACACTTACACCAAGTAACACAGACACACACTGACACCCAGTAACACAGACACACACTTACACCAAATAACACAGACATACACTGACACCAAGTAACAAAGACATACACTGATACCCAGTAACACAGGCACACACTTACACCAAGTAACAGTGACATACACTGACACCAAGTAACAAAGACATACACTTACACAAAGTAACAAAGACATACACTTACACCAAGTAACACAGACACACACTGACACCAAGTAACACAGACACACACTGACACCCAGTAACAAAGACATACACTGACACCAAGTCACAAAGGCATACACTGATACCCAGGAACACAGACACACACTTACACCAAGTAACAAAGACATACACTGACACCAAGTCACAAAGACATGCACTGATCCACAGTAACACAGACACACACTTGCACCAAATAACACAGACATACACTGACACCAAGTAGCAAAGGCATACACTGATACCCAGGAACACAGACACACACTTACACCAAGTAACAGTGACATATACTGACACCAAGTAACAAAGACATACACTTACACAAAATAACAAAGACATACACTTACACCAAGTAACACAGACACACACTGACACCAAGTAACAAATACATACACTGACTCCCAGTAACAAAGACATACACTGACACCCAGTAACACAGACATGCACTGACACCAAGTAACAAAGACATACAGTTGCACCAAGTAACAAAGACATACACTTACACCAAGTTACAAAGACACACACTTACATCAAGTAACACAGACATAAACTGACACCAAGTAACATAGATACACACTTACACAAGTAACAAAGACATACACTGACACCAAGTAACAAAGACATACACTGATACCCAGTAACACATACACACACTTACACCAAGTAACAAAGACACACACTGATACCCAGTAGCACAGACACACACTGACACCAAGTAACAAAGACATACACTGACACCAAGTCACAAAGACATACACTGATACCCAGGAACACAGACACACACTGACACCAAGTAACAAAGACATACACTGATACCAAGTCACAAAGACACACACTGAAACCCAGTAACAAAGACATACACTGACACCAAGTCACAAAGACATGCACTGATCCACAGTAACACAGACACACACTTACACCAAGTAACAAAGACAGACAATTATTCCCAGTAACACAGACACACACTTACACCAAATAACACAGACATAGACTGACACCAAGTAACAAAGCCAAACACTGATACCCAGTAACACAGGCACACACTTACTCCAAGTAACACCTACACTGAAACCAAGTAACAAAGACATACACTGACACCAAGTAACAAAGACATACACTTACACAAAGTAACAAAGACACACACTTACACCGAGTAACACAGACACACACTGACACCCAGTAACACAGACACACACTTACACCAAATAACACAGACATACACTGACACCAAGTAACAAAGCCATACACTGATACCCAGTAACACAGGCACACACTTACACCAAGTAACAGTGACATACACTGACACCAAGTAACAAAGACATACACTTACACAAAGTAACAAAGACATACACTTACACCAAGTAACACAGACACACACTGACACCAAGTAACACAGACACACACTGACACCCAGTAACAAAGACATACACTGACACCAAGTCACAAAGACATACACTGATACCCAGGAACACAGACACACACTTCCACCAAGTAACAAAGACATACACTGACACCAAGTCACAAAGACATGCACTGATCCACAGTAACACAGACACACACTTACACCAAGTAACTAAGACAGACACTGATTCCCAGCAACACAGACACACACTTACACCAAATAACACAGACATACACTGACACCAAGTTACAAAGCCACACACTGATACCCAGTAAGACAGGCGCACACTTACACCAAGTAACACAGACACACACATACACCAATTAACAAAGACATATACTGATACCCAGTAGCACAGACACACACTGGGCGGCACATTGGCACAGTGGTTAGCAGCCTCACAGCTCCAGGGGCCAGGGCTCGATTCTGGGTAATGCCTTTGCGGAATTTGCAAGTTCTCCCTGTCTCTGCGTGAGTTTCCTCCGGGTGCTCCGGTTTCTTCCCACATGCCAAAGACTTGCAGGTTGATCGGTTAATTGGCCATTATAAATTGACCCTAGTATAGGTAGGTGTTAGGGAAATATATAGGGACAGTTGGGGATGTGATAGGAATACGGGATTAGTGTAGGATTAGTATAAATGGGTGGTTGATGGTCGGCACAGACTCGGTGGGCCGAAGGGCCTGTTTAAGTGCTGTGTCTCTGAATTAAACTAAATACTGACACCTAGTGTCACAGACACACACTGACACCCAGTAACACAAACAAACACACACTGACACCCAGGAACACAGAGAAACACTGATACACAGTAACAAAGACATACACTGACACCAAGTAACACAGACACACACTGACACCCAGTAACAAAGACATACACTGACACCAAGTCACAAAGACATACACTGATACCCAGGAACACAGACACACACTTACACCAAGTAACAAAGACATACACTGATACCAAGTCAAAAAGACACACACTGACACCCAGTAACAAAGACATACACTGACACCAAGTCACAAAGACATGCACTGATCCACAGTAACACAGGCACACACTTACACCAAGTAACAGTGACATACACTGACACCAAGTAACAAAGACATACACTGACTCCCAGTAACAAAGACATACACTGACACCCAGTAACACAGACATGCACTGACACCAAGTAACAAAGACATACACTTACACCAAGTAACAAAGACACACACTTACATCAAGTAACACAGACATAAACTGACACCAAGTAACATAGACACACACTTACACAAGTAACAAAGACATACACTGACACCAAGTAACAAAGACATACACTGATACACAGTAACACATACACACACTTACACCAAGTAACAAAGACACACACTGATACCCAGTAGCACAGACACACACTGACACCAAGTAACAAAGACATACACTGACACCAAGTCACAAAGACATACACTGATACCCAGGAACACAGACACACACTGACACCAAGTAACAAAGACATGCACTGATCCACAGTAACACAGACACACACTTACACCAAGTAACAAAGACAGACAATGATTCCCAGTAACACAGACACACACTTACACCAAATAACACAGACATACACTGACACCAAGTAACAAAGCCAAACACTGATACCCAGTAACACAGGCACACACTTACACCAAGTAACACATACACTGAAACCAAGTAACAAAGACATACACTGACACCAAGTAACAAAGACATACACTTACACAAAGTAACAAAGACACACACTTACACCGAGTAACACAGACATACACTGACACCCAGTAACACAGACACACACTTACACCAAATAACACAGACATACACTGACACCAAGTAACAAAGACATACACTGATACCCAGTAACACAGGCACACACTTACACCAAGTAACAGTGACATACACTGACACCAAGTAACAAAGACATACACTTACACAAAGTAACAAAGACATACACTTACACCAAGTAACACAGACACACACTGACACCAAGTAACACAGACACACACTGACACCCAGTAACAAAGACATACACTGACACCAAGTCACAAAGACATACACTGATACCCAGGAACACAGACACACACTTCCACCAAGTAACAAAGACATACACTGATACCAATTCACAAAGACACACACTGACACCCATAACAAAGACATACACTGACACCAAGTCACAAAGACATGCACTGATCCACAGTAACACAGACACACACTTACACCAAGTAACTAAGACAGACACTGATTCCCAGCAACACAGACACACACTTACACCAAATAACACAGACATACACTGACACCAAGTTACAAAGCCACACACTGATACCCAGTAAGACAGGCGCACACTTACACCAAGTAACACAGACACACACTTACACCAATTAACAAAGACATATACTGATACCCAGTAGCACAGACACACACTGGGCGGCACATTGGCACAGTGGTTAGCAGCCTCACAGCTCCAGGGACCAGGGCTCGATTCTGGGTACTGCCTTTGCGGAATTTGCAAGTTCTCCCTGTCTCTGCGTGAGTTTCCTCCGGATGCTCCGGTTTCTTCCCACATGCCAAAGACTTGCAGGTTGATAGGTTAATTGGCCATTTTAAATTGACCCTAGTATAGGTAGGTGTTAGGGAAATATATAGGGACAGTTGGGGATGTGATAGGAATACGGGATTAGTGTAGGATTAGTATAAATGGGTGGTTGATGGTCGGCACAGACTCGGTGGGCCGAAGGGCCTGTTTAAGTGCTGTGTCTCTGAATTAAACTAAATACTGACACCTAGTGTCACAGACACACACTGACACCCAGTAACACAAACAAACACACACTGACACCCAGGAACACAGAGAAACACTGATACACAGTAACAAAGACATACACTGACACCAAGTAACACAGACACACACTGACACCCAGTAACAAAGACATACACTGACACCAAGTCACAAAGACATACACTGATACCCAGGAACACAGACACACACTTACACCAAGTAACAAAGACATACACTGATACCAAGTCACAAAGACACACACTGACACCCAGTAACAAAGACATACACTGACACCAAGTCACAAAGACATGCACTGATCCACAGTAACACAGGCACACACTTACACCAAGTAACAGTGACATACACTGACACCAGGTAACACAGACACATACTGACACCAAGTAACAAATACATACACTGACTCCCAGTAACAAAGACATACACTGACACCCAGTAACACAGACACACACCGACACCAAGTAACAAAGACACACACTTACACCAAGTAACACAGACACACACTGACACCTAGTAACACAAACAAACACACTGACACCAAGTGACGCAGACATACACTGACAGCAAGTAACTAAGACATACACTGACACCAAGAAACACAGACACCTACTTACACCAAGTAACACAAACACACACTTGTACCAAGTAACAAAGACATACACTTACACCAAGTAACAAAGACACACACTTACACCAAGTAACACAGACATACACTGACACCAAGTAACAAAGACATACACTTACACCAAGTAACACAGACACATACTGACACCAAGTAACAAATACATACACTGACTCCCAGTGACAGAGACATACACTGACACCCAGTAACACAGACACACACCGACACCAAGTAACAAAGACACACACTTACACCAAGTAACACAGACACACACTGACACCTAGTAACACAAACAAACACACTGACACCAAGTGACGCAGACATACACTGACAGCAAGTAACTAAGACATACACTGACACCAAGTAACACAGACACACACTTACACCAAGTAACACAAACACACACTTGTACCAATTAACAAAGACATACACTTACACCAAGTAACAAAGACACACACTTACACCAAGTAACACAGACATACACTGACACCAAGTAACAAAGACAGACAACTACACCAAGTAACAAAGACATACACATACAGCAAGTATTTTGACATACACTGACACCAAGTAACAAAGACATACACTGATACCCAGTAACACATACACACACTTACACCAAGTAACAAAGACATACACTGACACCAAGTCACAAAGAAATACACTGATACCCACTAACACAGACACACACTTACACCAAGTAACAAAGACACACACTGATACCCAGTAGCACAGACACACACTTACGCCAAGTAAGAAAGACAGACACTGACTCCCAGTTACAAAGACATACACTGACACCCAGTAACACAGACACACAATGACACCAAGTAACAAAGACATACACTTACACCAAGTAACAAAGACACACACTTACACCAAGTAACAAAGACACACAATTACACCCAGTAACACAGACATACACTGACTCCAAGTAACAATGACATACACTGACACCAAGTCACAAAGACATAGACTGATACCCCGTAACGCAGACACTCACTGTGTGTGGGGCGTGGGGGGGGGGGCACATTGGCGCAGTGGTTAGCACCGCAGACTCACAGCTCCAGGGACCCGGGTTCGATTCCGGGTACTGCCTGTGCGGAGTTTGCAAGTTCTCCCTGTGTCTGCGTGGGTTTCCTCCGGGTGCTCCGACTTCCTCCCACATGCCAAAGACTTGCAGGATGATAGGTTAATTGGCCATCATAAATTGCCCCTAGTATAGGCAGGTGGTAGGGAAATATATAGGGACCGGTGGGGATGAGATTGGAATACGGGATTAGTGTAGGATTCGTATAAATGGGTTGTTGATGGTCGGCACAGACTCGGTGGGCCGAAGGGCCTGTTTAAGTGCTGTATCTCTGAACTAAACTAAATACTGACAACTAGTGTCACAGACACACACTGACACCAAGTAACACAAACAAACACACACTGACACCCAGGAACACAGAGAAACACTGATACACAGTAACAAAGACATACACTGACACCAAGTAACACAGACACACACTGACACCCAGTAACAAAGACATGCACTGACACCAAGTCACAAAGACATACACTGATACCCAGGAACACAGACACACACTTACACCAAGTAACAAAGACATACACTGATACCAAGTCACAAAGACACACACCGACACCCAGTAACAAAGACATACACTGACACCAAGTCACAAAGACATGCACTGATCCACAGTAACACAGACACACACTTATACCAAGTAACAAAGACAGACACTGATTCCCAGCAACACAGACACACACTTACACCAAATAACACAGACATACACTGACACCAAGTTACAAAGCCATACACTGATACCCAGTAACACAGGCACACACTTACACCAAGTAACAGTGACATACACTGACACCAAGTAACAAAGACATACACTTACACAAAGTAACAAAGACATACACTTACACCAAGTAACACAGACACACACTGACACCAAGTAACACAGACACACACTGACACCCAGTAACAAAGACATACACTGACACCAAGTCACAAAGACATACACTGATACCCAGGAACACAGACACACACTTCCACCAAGTAACAAAGACATACACTGATACCAATTCACAAAGACACACACTGACACCCATAACAAAGACATACACTGACACCAAGTCACAAAGACATGCACTGATCCACAGTAACACAGACACACACTTACACCAAGTAACTAAGACAGACACTGATTCCCAGCAACACAGACACACACTTACACCAAATAACACAGACATACACTGACACCAAGTTACAAAGCCACACACTGATACCCAGTAAGACAGGCGCACACTTACACCAAGTAACACAGACACACACTTACACCAATTAACAAAGACATATACTGATACCCAGTAGCACAGACACACACTGGGCGGCACATTGGCACAGTGGTTAGCAGCCTCACAGCTCCAGGGACCAGGGCTCGATTCTGGGTACTGCCTTTGCGGAATTTGCAAGTTCTCCCTGTCTCTGCGTGAGTTTCCTCCGGATGCTCCGGTTTCTTCCCACATGCCAAAGACTTGCAGGTTGATAGGTTAATTGGCCATTTTAAATTGACCCTAGTATAGGTAGGTGTTAGGGAAATATATAGGGACAGTTGGGGATGTGATAGGAATACGGGATTAGTGTAGGATTAGTATAAATGGGTGGTTGATGGTCGGCACAGACTCGGTGGGCCGAAGGGCCTGTTTAAGTGCTGTGTCTCTGAATTAAACTAAATACTGACACCTAGTGTCACAGACACACACTGACACCCAGTAACACAAACAAACACACACTGACACCCAGGAACACAGAGAAACACTGATACACAGTAACAAAGACATACACTGACACCAAGTAACACAGACACACACTGACACCCAGTAACAAAGACATACACTGACACCAAGTCACAAAGACATACACTGATACCCAGGAACACAGACACACACTTACACCAAGTAACAAAGACATACACTGATACCAAGTCACAAAGACACACACTGACACCCAGTAACAAAGACATACACTGACACCAAGTCACAAAGACATGCACTGATCCACAGTAACACAGGCACACACTTACACCAAGTAACAGTGACATACACTGACACCAGGTAACACAGACACATACTGACACCAAGTAACAAATACATACACTGACTCCCAGTAACAAAGACATACACTGACACCCAGTAACACAGACACACACCGACACCAAGTAACAAAGACACACACTTACACCAAGTAACACAGACACACACTGACACCTAGTAACACAAACAAACACACTGACACCAAGTGACGCAGACATACACTGACAGCAAGTAACTAAGACATACACTGACACCAAGAAACACAGACACCTACTTACACCAAGTAACACAAACACACACTTGTACCAAGTAACAAAGACATACACTTACACCAAGTAACAAAGACACACACTTACACCAAGTAACACAGACATACACTGACACCAAGTAACAAAGACATACACTTACACCAAGTAACACAGACACATACTGACACCAAGTAACAAATACATACACTGACTCCCAGTGACAGAGACATACACTGACACCCAGTAACACAGACACACACCGACACCAAGTAACAAAGACACACACTTACACCAAGTAACACAGACACACACTGACACCTAGTAACACAAACAAACACACTGACACCAAGTGACGCAGACATACACTGACAGCAAGTAACTAAGACATACACTGACACCAAGTAACACAGACACACACTTACACCAAGTAACACAAACACACACTTGTACCAATTAACAAAGACATACACTTACACCAAGTAACAAAGACACACACTTACACCAAGTAACACAGACATACACTGACACCAAGTAACAAAGACAGACAACTACACCAAGTAACAAAGACATACACATACAGCAAGTATTTTGACATACACTGACACCAAGTAACAAAGACATACACTGATACCCAGTAACACATACACACACTTACACCAAGTAACAAAGACATACACTGACACCAAGTCACAAAGAAATACACTGATACCCACTAACACAGACACACACTTACACCAAGTAACAAAGACACACACTGATACCCAGTAGCACAGACACACACTTACGCCAAGTAAGAAAGACAGACACTGACTCCCAGTTACAAAGACATACACTGACACCCAGTAACACAGACACACAATGACACCAAGTAACAAAGACATACACTTACACCAAGTAACAAAGACACACACTTACACCAAGTAACAAAGACACACAATTACACCCAGTAACACAGACATACACTGACTCCAAGTAACAATGACATACACTGACACCAAGTCACAAAGACATAGACTGATACCCCGTAACGCAGACACTCACTGTGTGTGGGGCGTGGGGGGGGGGGCACATTGGCGCAGTGGTTAGCACCGCAGACTCACAGCTCCAGGGACCCGGGTTCGATTCCGGGTACTGCCTGTGCGGAGTTTGCAAGTTCTCCCTGTGTCTGCGTGGGTTTCCTCCGGGTGCTCCGACTTCCTCCCACATGCCAAAGACTTGCAGGATGATAGGTTAATTGGCCATCATAAATTGCCCCTAGTATAGGCAGGTGGTAGGGAAATATATAGGGACCGGTGGGGATGAGATTGGAATACGGGATTAGTGTAGGATTCGTATAAATGGGTTGTTGATGGTCGGCACAGACTCGGTGGGCCGAAGGGCCTGTTTAAGTGCTGTATCTCTGAACTAAACTAAATACTGACAACTAGTGTCACAGACACACACTGACACCAAGTAACACAAACAAACACACACTGACACCCAGGAACACAGAGAAACACTGATACACAGTAACAAAGACATACACTGACACCAAGTAACACAGACACACACTGACACCCAGTAACAAAGACATGCACTGACACCAAGTCACAAAGACATACACTGATACCCAGGAACACAGACACACACTTACACCAAGTAACAAAGACATACACTGATACCAAGTCACAAAGACACACACCGACACCCAGTAACAAAGACATACACTGACACCAAGTCACAAAGACATGCACTGATCCACAGTAACACAGACACACACTTATACCAAGTAACAAAGACAGACACTGATTCCCAGCAACACAGACACACACTTACACCAAATAACACAGACATACACTGACACCAAGTTACAAAGCCATACACTGATACCCAGTAACACAGGCACACACTTACACCAAGTAACACAGACATACACTGACACCAAGTAACAAAGACATACACTTACACAAAGTAACAAAGACACACACTTACACCGAGTAACACAGACACACACTGACACCCAGTAACACAGACACACACTTACACCAAATAACACAGACATGCACTGACACCAAGTAACAAAGACATACACTGATACCCAGTAACACAGGCACACACTTACACCAAGTAACAGTGACATACACTGACACCAAGTAACAAAGACATACAATTACACAAATTAACAAAGACATACACTTACACCAAGTAACACAGACACACACTGACACCAAGTAACAAATACATACATTGACTCCCAGTAACAAAGACGTACACTGACACCCAGTATCACAGACACACACCGACACCAAGTAACAAAGACACAAACTTACACCAAGTAACACAGACACACACTGACACCCAGCAACACAAACAAACACACTGACACCAAGTGACGCAGACATACACTGACACCAAGTAACAAAGACATACACTGACACCAAGTAACACAGACACACACTTACACCAAGTAACACTAACACACACTTATACCAAGTAACAAAGGCATACACTTACACCAAGTAACAAAGACACACACTTACACCAAGTAACACAGACATACACTGACACCAAGTAACAAATACAGACAATTACACCAAGTAACAAAGACATACACATACAACAAGTATTTTGACATACACTGACACCAAGTAACAAAGACATAAACTGATACCCAGTAACACATATACACACTTACACCAAGTAACAAAGACATACACTGACACCAAGTCACAAAGACATACACTGATACCCAGTAACACAGACACACACTTACACCAAGTGACAAAGACACACACTGATACCCAGTAGCACAGACACACACTTACGTCAAGTAACAAAGACATACACTGACACCCAGTTACAAAGACATACACTGATACCCAGTAACACAGACACACACTTACACCAAGTAAAAAAGACATACACTTACACCAAGCAACACAGACATACACTGACACCCAGTAACACAGACACACACTTACACCAAGTAACAAAGACATACATTGACACCCAGTAACAAAGACATACACTGACACCCAGTAACACAGACACACACGGACACCAAGTAACTAAGACATACACTGACAGCAAGTATTTTGACATACACTGACACCAAGTAACAAAGACATACACTGATACACAGTAACACAGACACACACTTACACCCAGTCACAAAGACATACACTGATACCCAGTAACACAAGCACACACTTACACCAAGTAACACAGACAGACACTGACACCCAGTAACACAGACACACACTTACACCAAGTAACAAAGACATACACTGACAACCAGTAACAAAGACATACACTGACACCCAGTTGCACAGACACAAACGGACACCAAGTAGCAAAGACACAGACTTACACCAAGTAACACAGACACACACTGACACCCAGTAACACAGACACACACTTACACCATGTAACACAGACATACACTGACACCAAGTAACAAAGACATACACTGATACCCAGTACCACAGACAAACACTGACACCATGTAACAAAGACATACACTGACACCAAGTAACAAAGACATACACTGATACCCAGTAACACAGACACACACTTACACCAAGTAACAAAGACAAACACTGACACCAAGTCACAAAGACACACAGTGACACCCAGTAACAAAGACATACACTGACACCAAGTAACAAAGACATACACTGACACCCAGTAACACAGACACACACTTACACCAAGTAACAAAGACATACACTGTCACCAAGTCACAAAGACATACACTGATACCCAGTAACACAGACACACACTTACACCAAGTAACAAAGACACACACTGATACCCAGTAGCACAGACACACACTTACACCAAGTAACAAAGACATACACTGACACCCAGTTACAAAGACATACACTGATACCCAGTAACACAGACACACACTTACACCAAGTAAAAAAGACATACACTTACACCAAGCAACACAGACATACACTGACACCCAGTAACACAGACACACACTTACACCAAGTAACAAAGACATACATTGACACCCAGTAACAAAGACATACACTGACACCCAGTAACACAGACACACACGGACACCAAGTAACTAAGACATACACTGACAGCAAGTATTTTGACATACACTGACACCAAGTAACAAAGACATACACTGATACACAGTAACACAGACACACACATACACCCAGTCACAAAGACATACACTGATACCCAGTAACACAAGCACACACTTACACCAAGTAACACAGACAGACACTGACACCCAGTAACACAGACACACACTTACACCAAGTAACAAAGACATACACTGACACCCAGTAACAAAGACATACACTGACACCCAGTTGCACAGACACAAACGGACACCAAGTAGCAAAGACACAGACTTACACCAAGTAACACAGACACACACTGACACCCAGTAACACAGACACACACTTACACCATGTAACACAGACATACACTGACACCAAGTAACAAAGACATACACTGATACCCAGTACCACAGACACACACTGACACCATGTAACAAAGACATACACTGACACCAAGTAACAAAGACATACACTGATACCCAGTAACACAGACACACACTTACACCAAGTAACAAAGACAAACACTGACACCAAGTCACAAAGACACACAGTGACACCCAGTAACAAAGACATACACTGACACCAAGTAACAAAGACATACACTGACACCCAGTAACACAGACACACACTTACACCAAGTAACAAAGACATACACTGACACCAAGTCACAAAGACACACACTGACACCCAGTAACAAAGACATACACTGACACCAAGTCACAAAGACATACTCTGACACCCAGTAACACAGACACACACTTACACCAAGTAACAAAGACATACACTGACACCAAGTAACAAAGACATACACTGATACCCAGTAACACAGACACTCACTTACACCAAGTAGCACAGACATACACTGACACCAAGTCACAGAGACACACACTGACACCCAGTCACAAAGACATACACTGACACCAAGTCACAAAGACATACACTGATACCCAGTAACACAGACACACACTTACACCAAGTAACAAAGACATACACTGACACTAAGTCACAAAGACACACACTTACACCCAGTAACACAGACATACACTGACACCAAGTAACAATGACATACACTGACACCAAGTCACAAAGACACACACTGACACCCAGTAACAAAGACATACACTGACACCAAGTCACAAAGACATACACTGACACCCAGTAACACAGACACACACTTACACCAAGTAACAAAGACATACACTGACACCAAGTCACAAAGACATAGACTGATACCCAGTAACGCAGACACTCACTGGGTGTGGGGTGTGGAGGGTGGGGGGGCGCACATTGGCGCAGTGGATGGCACCGCAGCCTCACAGCTCCAGGGACCCTAGTTCGATTCTGGGTACTGCCTGTGCGGAGTTTGCAAGTTCTCCCTGTGTCTGCGTGGGTTTCCTCCGGGTGCTCCGGCTTCCTCCCACATGCCAAAGACTTGCAGGATGATAGGTTAATTGGCCATCATAAATTACCCCCAGTATAGGTAGGTGGTAGGGAAATATATCGGGACAGGTGGGGATGTGATAGGAATACGGCTTTAGTGTAGGATTAGTATAAATGGTTGGTTGATGGTCGGCACAGACCCGGTGGGCCGAAGGGCCTGTTAAAGTGCTGTATCTCGAAACTAAACTAAATACTGACACCTAGTGTCACAGAAACACACTGACACCCAGTAACACAAACAAACACACACTGACACCCAGTTACACAGAGAAACACTGATAAACAGTGACAAAGAAATACACTGACACCAAGTAACAAAGACACACACTGACACCCAGTAACAAAGACAGACACTGACACCAAGTCACAAAGACATACACTTACACGAAGTAACAAAGACAGACAATTACACCAAGTAACAAAGACATACACTTGCACCAAGTATTTTGACATACACTGACACCAAGTCACAAAGACATGCACTGATACCCAGTAACACAGACACACACTTACACCAAGTAACAAAGACAGACACTGACACCAAGTCACAAAGACATACACTTACACGAAGTAACAAAGACATACACTGATATCCAGTACCACAGACACACACTGACACCAAGTAACAACGACATACACTGATACCCAGTAACACAGACACTCACTTGCACCAAGTAAAAAAGACACACCCTTACACCAAGTCACAAAGACAGACACTTACATTCAGTAACAAAGACATACACTGACACCAAGTAACAAAGACATACACTGATACCCAGTAACACAGACACACACTTACACCAAGTAACAAAGACATACACTGATGCCCAGTAACACAGTCACACACTCACACCAAGTAACAAAGACATACATTGATACCAAGTGACACAGACACACACTTACACCAAGTAACACAAACACTCACTTACACCAAGTAACAAAGACATACACTGACACCAAGTAACAAAGACATACAATTACACCAAGTCACAAAGACACACACTTACACCAAGTGACACAGACATACACTGATACCAAGTAACACAGACACACACTTACACCAAGTAACACAGACACACACGTACAACAAGTAACAAAGACACACACTGACACCAAGTAACAAAGACATACACTTACACCAAGTAATACAGACATACACTGACACCAAGTAACAAAGACATACAATTACACCAAGTAACAAAGCTGCACACTTATACCAAGTAACACAGACATACACTGATACCCAGTAACACATACACACACTTACACCAAGTAACAAAGACATACACTGACACCAAGTCACAAAGACATACACTGATACCCACTAACACAGACACACACTTACGCCAAGTAACAAAGACATACACTGACACCCAGTTACAAAGACATACACTGACACCCAGTAACACAGACACACTCTTACACCAAGTAACAAAGACACACACTTGCACCCAGTAACACAGACATACACTGACTCCAAGTAACAATGACATACACTGTCACCAAGTAACACAGACACACACTGACACCCAGTAACAAAGACATACACTGACACCAAGTCACAAAGACATACACTGATACCCAGGAACACAGACACACACTTACACCAAGTAACAAAGACATACACTGATACCAAGTCACAAAGACACACACTGACACCCAGGAACAAAGACATACACTGACACCAAGTCACAAAGACATGCACTGATCCACAGTAACACAGACACACACTTACACCAAGTAACAAAGACAGACACTGATTCCCAGCAACACAGACACACACTTACACCAAATAACACAGACATACACTGACACCAAGTTACAAAGCCACACACTGATACCCAGTAACACAGGCACACACTTACACCAAGTAACACAGACATACACTGACACCAAGTTACAAAGACATACACTGACACCAAGTAACAAAGACATACACTTACACAAAGTAACAAAGACATACACTTACACCAAGTAACACAGACACACACTGACACCAAGTAACAAATACATACACTGACTCCCAGTAACAAAGACATACACTGACACCCAGTAACACAGACACACACCGACACCAAGTAACAAAGACACACACTTACACCAAGTAACACAGACACACACTGACACCCAGTAACACAAACAAGCACACTGACACCAAGTGACGCAGACATAGACTGACACCAAGTCACAAAGACATCCACTGACACCAAGTAACATAGACACACACTTACACCAAGTAACACAAACACACACTTATACCAAGTAACAAAGACATACACTTACACCAAGTCACAAAGACACACACTTACACCAAGTAACACAGACATACACTGACACCAAGTAACAAAGGCAGACAATTACAGCAAGTAACAAAGACATACACTTACACCAAGTCACAAAGACACACACTTACACCAAGTAACAAAGACATACACTGATACCCAGTAACACATACACACACTTACACCAAGTAACAAAGACATACACTGACACCCAGTTACAAAGACATACACTGACACCCAGTAACACAGACACACACTTACACCAAGTCACAAAGACACACACTGATACCCAGTAACACAGACACACACTTACACCAAGTAACAAAGACACACACTTGCACCCAGTAACACAGACATACACTGACTCCAAGTCACAATGACATACACTGTCACCAAGTAACACAGACACACACTGACACCCAGTAACAAAGACATACACTGACACCAAGTCACAAAGACATACACTGATACCCAGGAACACAGACACACACTTACACCAAGTAACAAAGACATACACTGATACCAAGTCACAAAGACACACACTGACACCCAGTAACAAAGACATACACTGACACCAAGTTACAAAGACATGCACTGATCCATAGTAACACAGACACACACTTACACCAAGTAACAAAGACAGACACTGATTCCCAGCAACACAGACACACACTTACTCCTAATAACACAGACATACACTGACACCAAGTTACAAAGCCACACACTGATACCCAGTAACACAGGCACACACTTACACCAAGTAACACAGACATACACTGACACCAAGTAACAAAGACATACACTGACACCAAGTAACAAAGACATACACTTACACAAAGTAACAAAGACACACACTTACACCGAGTAACACAGACACACACTTACAACAAATAACACAGACATACTCTGACACCAAGTAACAAAGACATACACTGATACCCAGTAACACAGGCACACACTTACACCAAGTAACAGTGACATACACTGACACCAAGTAACAAAGACATACACTGACACCAAGGAACAAAGACATACACTTACACCAAGTAACACAGACACACACTGACACCAAGTAACAAATACATACACTGACTCCCAGTAACAAAGACATACACTGACACCCAGTAACACAGACACACACCGACACCAAGTAACAAAGAACAACACTTACACCAAGTAACACAGACACACACTGACACCCAGTAACACAAACAAACACACTGACACCAAGTCACGCAGACATACACTGACACCAAATAACAAAGACATCCACTGACACCAAGTAACACAGACACACACTTACACCAAGTAACACAAACACACACTTATACCAAGTAACAAAGACATACACTTACACCAAGTAACAAAGACACACACTTACACCAAGTAACACAGACATACACTGACACCAAGTAACAAAGGCAGACAATTACACCAAGTAACAAAGACATACACATACACCAAGTATTTTGACATACACTGACACCAAGTAACAAAGACATACACTGATACCCAGTAACGTATACACACACTTACACCAAGTAACAAAGACATACACTGACACCAAGTCACAAAGACATACACTGATACCCACTAACACAGACACACAATTACACCAAGTAACAAAGACACACACTGATACCCAGTAGCACAGACACACACTTACGACAAGTAACAAAGACATACACTGACACCCAGTTACAAAGACATACACTGACACCCAGTAACACAGACACACACTTACACCAAGTAACAAAGACACACACTTGCACCCAGTAACACAGACATACACTGACTCCAAGTAACAATGACATACACTGACACCAAGTCACAAAGACACACACTGACACCCAGTAACAAAGACATACACTGACACCAAGTCACAAAGACACACACTGACACCCAGTAACAAAGACATACACTGACACCGTCACAAAGACATACACTGACACCCAGTAACACAGACACACACTTACACCAAGTAACAAAGACATACACTGACACCAAGTCACAAAGACATGCACAGATCCACAGTAACACAGACACACACTTACACCAAGTAACAAAGACAGACACTGATTCCCAGCAACACAGACACACACTTACACCAAATAACACAGACATACACTGACACCAAGTTACAAAGCCACACACTGATACCCAGTAACACAGGCACACACTTACACCAAGTAACACAGACATACACTGACACCAAGTAACAAAGACATACACTGACACCAAGTAACAAAGACATACACTTACACAAAGTAACAAAGACATACACTTACACCAAGTAAGACAGACACACACTGACACCAAGTAACAAATACATACACTGACTCCCAGTAACATAGACATACACTGACACCCAGTAACACAGACACACACCGACACCAAGTAACAAAGACACACACTTACACCAAGTAACACAGACACACACTGACACCCAGTAACACAAAAAAGCACACTGACACCAAGTGACGCAGACATAGACTGACACCAAGTCACAAAGACATCCACTGACACCAAGTAACATAGACACACACTTACACCAAGTAACACAAACACACACTTATACCAAGTAACAAAGACATACACTTACACCAAGTCACAAAGACACACACTTACACCAAGTAACACAGACATACACTGACACCAAGTAACAAAGGCAGACAATTACAGCAAGTAACAAAGACATACACTTACACCAAGTCACAAAGACACACACTTACACCAAGTAACAAAGACATACACTGATACCCAGTAACACATACACACACTTACACCAAGTAACAAAGACATACACTGACACCCAGTTACAAAGACATACACAGACACCCAGTAACACAGACACACACTTACACCAAGTAACAAAGACACACACTGATACCCAGTAGCACAGACACACACTTACGCCAAGTCACAAAGACATACACTGACACCCAGTTACAAAGACATACACTGACACCCAGTAACACAGACACACACTTACACCAAGTAACAAAGACACACACTTGCACCCAGTAACACAGACATACACTGACTCCAAGTCACAATGACATACACTGTCACCAAGTAACACAGACACACACTGACACCCAGTAACAAAGACATACACTGACACCAAGTCACAAAGACATACACTGATACCCAGGAACACAGACACACACTTACACCAAGTAACGAAGACATACACTGATACCAAGTCACAAAGACACCACTGACACCCAGTAACAAAGACATACACTGACACCAAGTTACAAAGACATGCACTGATCCACAGTAACACAGACACACACTTACACCAAGTAACAAAGACAGACACTGATTCCCAGCAACACAGACACACACTTACACCAAATAACACAGACATACACTGACACCAAGTTACAAAGCCACACACTGATACCCAGTAACACAGGCACACACTTACACCAAGTAACACAGACATACACTGACACCAAGTAACAAAGACATACACTGACACCAAGTAACAAAGACATACACTTACACAAAGTAACAAAGACACACACTTACACCGAGTAACACAGACACACACTTACAACAAATAACACAGACATACTCTGACACCAAGTAACAAAGACATACACTGATACCCAGTAACACAGGCACACACTTACACCAAGTAACAGTGACATACACTGACACCAAGTAACAAAGACATACACTGACACCAAGTAACAAAGACATACACTTACACCAAGTAACACAGACACACACTGACACCAAGTAACAAATACATACACTGACTCCCAGTAACAAAGACATACACTTACACCAAGTAACACAGACACACACCGACTCCAAGTAACAAAGAACAACACTTACACCAAGTAACACAGACACACACTGACACCCAGTAACACAAACAAACACACTGACACCAAGTGACGCAGACATACACTGACACCAAATAACAAAGACATCCACTGACACCAAGTAACACAGACACACACTTACACCAAGTAACACAAACACACACTTATACCAAGTAACAAAGACATACACTTACACCAAGTAACAAAGACACACACTTACACCAAGTAACACAGACATACACTGACACCAAGTAACAAAGGCAGACAATTACACCAAGTAACAAAGACATACACATACACCAAGTATTTTGACATACACTGACACCAAGTAACAAAGACATACACTGATACCCAGTAACATATACACACACTTACACCAAGTAACAAAGACATACACTGACACCAAGTCACAAAGACATACACTGATACCCACTAACACAGACACACAATTACACCAAGTAACAAAGACACACACTGATACCCAGTAGCACAGACACACACTTACACCAAGTAACAAAGACACACACTTGCACCCAGTAACACAGACATACACTGACTCCAAGTAACAATGACATACACTGACACCAAGTCACAAAGACACACACTGACACCCAGTAACAAAGACATACACTGACACCAAGTCACAAAGACACACACTGACACCCAGTAACAAAGACATACACTGACACCAAGTCACAAAGACATACACTGACACCCAGTAACACAGACACACACTTACACCAAGTAACAAAGACATACACTGACACCAAGTCACAAAGACATAGACTGATACCCTGTAACGCAGACACTCACTGGGTGTGGGGGGTCGGGGGGGGGGGGGGTGGGGTGCACATTGGCGCAGTGGTTAGCACCGCAGCCTCACAGCTCCAGGGACCCTGGTTCGATTCTGGGTACTGCCTGTGCGGAGTTTGCAAGTTCTCCCTGTGTCTGCGTGGGTTTCCTCCGGGTGCTCCGGCTTCCTCCCACATGCCAAAGACTTGCAGGATGATAGGTTAATTGGCCATCATAAATTGCCCCTAGTATAGGTAGGTGGTAGGGAAATATATAGGGACCGGTGGGGATGAGATTGGAATACGGGATTAGTGTAGGATTAGTATAAATGGGTTGTTGATGGTCGGCACAGACTCGTTGGGCCGAAGGGCCGGTTTAAGTGCTGTATCTCTGAACTAAACTAAGTACTGACACCTAGTGTCAGAGACACACACTGACACCAAGTAACACAAACAAACCCACACTGACACCCAGGAACACAGAGAAACACTGATACACAGTAACAAAGACATACACTGACACCAAGTCACAAAGACATGCACTGATCCACAGTAACACAGACACACACTTCCACCAAGTAACAAAGACAGACACTGATTCCCAGCAACACAGACACACACTTACACCAAATAACACAGACATACACTGACACCAAGTTACAAAGCCACACACTGATACCCAGTAACACAGGCACACACTTACACCAAGTAACACAGACATACACTGACACCAAGTAACAAAGACATACACTTACACAAAGTAACAAAGACATACACTTACACCAAGTAACACAGACACACACTGACACCAAGTAACAAATACATACACTGACTCCCAGTAACAAAGACATACACTGACACCCAGTAACACAGACACACACCGACACCAAGTAACAAAGACACACACTTACACCAAGTAACACAGACACACACTGACACCCAGTAACACAAACAAGCACACTGACACCAAGTCACAAAGACAGAGACTGACACCAAGTAACAAAGACATCCACTGACACCAAGTAACATAGACACACACTTACACCAAGTAACACAAACACACACTTTCACCAAGTAACAAAGACATACACTTACACCAAGTCACAAAGACACACACTTACACCAAGTAACACAGACATACACCGACACCAAGTAACAAAGGCAGACAATTACACCAAGTAACAAAGACATACACATACACCAAGTATTTTGACATACACTGATACCCAGTAACACATACACACACTTACACCAAGTAACAAAGACATACACTGACACCAAGTCACAAAGACATACACTGATACCCACTAACACAGACACACACTTACACCAAGTAACAAAGACACACACTGATACCCAGTAGCACAGACACACACTTACGCCAAGTCACAAAGACATACACTGACACACAGTTACAAAGACATACACTGACACCCAGTAACACAGACACACACTTACACCAAGTAACAAAGACACACACTTGCACCCAGTAACACAGACATACACTGACTCCAAGTAACAATGACATACACTGTCACCAAGTAACACAGACACACACTGACACCCAGTAACAAAGACATACACTGACACCAAGTCACAAAGACATACACTGATACCCAGGAACACAGACACACACTTACACCAAGTAACAAAGACATACACTGATACCAAGTCACAAAGACACACACTGACACCCAGTAACAAAGACATACACTGACACCAAGTCACAAAGACATGCACTGATCCACAGTAACACAGACACACACTTACACCAAGTAACAAAGACAGACACTGATTCCCAGCAACACAGACACACACTTACACCAAATAACACAGACATACACTGACACCAAGTTACAAAGCCACACACTGATACCCAGTAACACAGGCACACACTTACGCCAAGTAACACAGACATACACTGACACCAAGTAACAAAGATATACACTGACACCAAGTAACAAAGACATACACTTACACAAAGTAACAAAGACACACACTTACACCGAGTAACACAGACACACACTTACAACAAATAACACAGACATACTCTGACACCAAGTGACGCTGACATACACTGACACCAAATAACAAAGACATCCACTGACACCAAGTAACACAGACACAAACTTACACCAAGTAACACAAACACACACTTATACCAAGTAACAAAGACATACACTTACACCAAGTAACAAAGACACACACTTACACCAAGTAACACAGACATACACTGACACCAAGTAACAAAGGCATACACATACACCATGTATTTTGACATACACTGACACCAAGTAACAAAGACATACACTGATACCCAGTAACATATACACACACTTACACCAAGTAACAAAGACATACACTGACACCCAGTTACAAAGACTTACACTGACACTCAGTAACAAAGACACACACTTGCACCCAGTAACACAGACATACACTGACTCCAAGTAACAATGACATACACTGACACCAAGTCACAAAGACACACACTGACACCCAGTAACAAAGACATACACTGACACCAAGTCACAAAGACACACACTGACACCCAGTAACAAAGACATACACTGACACCAAGTCACAAAGACATACACTGACACCCAGTAACACAGACACACACTTACACCAAGTAACAAAGACATACACTGACACCAAGTCACAAAGACATAGACTGATAACCAGTAACGCAGACACTCACTGGGTGTGGGGGGTGGGGGGTGGGGGGGGGGGGTGCACATTGGCGCAGTGGTTAGCACCGCAGCCTCACAGCTCCAGGGACCCGGGTTCGATTCTGGGTACTGCCTGTGCGGAGTTTGCAAGTTCTCCCTGTGTCTGCGTGGGTTTCCTCCGGGTGCTCCGGCTTCCTCCCACATGCCAAAGACTTGCAGGATGATAGGTTAATTGGACATCATAAATTGCCCCTAGTAAAAGTAGGTGGTAGGGAAATATATCGGGACAGGTGGGGATGTGATAGGAATACGGGTTTAGTGTAGGATTAGTATAAATGGTTGGTTGATGGTCGGCACAGACCCGGTGGGACGAAGGGCCTGTTGAAGTGCTGTATCTCAAAACTAAACTAAATACTGACACCTAGTGTCACAGATACACACTGACACCCAGTAACACAGAGAAACACTGATAAACAGTGACAAAGAAATACACTGACACCAAGTCACAAAGACATACACTTACACGAAGTAACAAAGACAGACAATTACACCAAGGAACAAAGACATACACTTGCACCAAGTATTTTGACATACACTGACACCAAGTAACAAAGACATGCTCTGATACCCAGTAACACAGACACACACTTACACCAAGTAACAAAGACATACACTGACACCAAGTAACAAAGACATACACTGATACCCAGTAACACATATACACACTTACACCAAGTAACAAAGACATACACTGACACCAAGTCACAAAGACATACACTGATACCCACTAACACAGACACACACTCACACCAAGTAACAAAGACACACACTGATACCCAGCTGCACAGACACACACTTACACCAAGTAACAAAGACATACACTGACACCCAGCTACAAAGACATACACTGACACCCAGCAACACAGACACACACTGACACCAAGTAACAAAGACATACACTTACACCAAGTAACAAAGACATACACTTACACCAAGTAACAAAGACACACACTTACACCCAGTAACACAGACATACACTGACACCAAGTAACAATGACATACACTGACACCAAGTCACAAAGACACATACTGACACCCAGTAACAAAGACATACACTGACACCAAGTCACAAAGACATACACTGACACCCAGTAACACAGACACACACTTACACCAAGTAACAAAGACATACACTGACACCAAGTCACAAAGACATAGACTGATACCCAGTAACGCAGACACTCACTGGGTTTGGGGGGTCGGGGGTGGCACATTGGCGCAGTTGTTAGCACCGCAGCCTCACAGCTCCAGGGACCCGTGTTCGATTCTGGGTACTGCCTGTGCGGAGTTTGCAAGTTCTCCCTGTGTCTGCGTGGGTTTCCTCCGGGTGCTCCGGCTTCCTCCCACATGCCAAAGACTTGCAGGATGATAGGTTAATTGGACATCATAAATTGCCCCTAGTATAGGCAGGTGGTAGGGAAATATATAGGGACCGGTGGGGATGAGATTGGAATACGGGATTAGTGTAGGATTAGTATAAATGGGTTGTTGATGGTCGGCACAGACTCGTTGGGCCGAAGGGCCTGTTTAAGTGCTGTATCTCTGAACTAAACTAAATACTGACACCTGGTGTCACAGACACACACTGACACCAAGTAACACAAACAAACACACACTGACACCCAGGAACACAGATAAACACTGATACACAGTAACAAAGACATACACTGACACCAAGTAACACAGACACACACTGACACCCAGTAACAAAGACATACACTGACACCAAGGCACAAAGACATACACTGATACCCAGGAACACAGACACACACTTACACCAAGTAACAAAGACATACACTGATACCAAGTCACAAAGACACACACTGACACCCAGTAACACAAACAAACACACTGACACCAAGTGACGCAGACATACACTGACACCAAGTAACAAAGAAATACACTGACACCAAGTAACACAGACACACACTTACACCAAGTAACACAAACACACACTTATACCAAGTAACAAAGACATACACTTACACCAAGTAACAAAGACACACACTTACACAAAGTAACACAGACATACACTGACACCAAGTAACAAAGACAGACAATTACACCAAGTAACAAATACATACACATACACCAAGTATTTTGACATACACTGACACCAAGTAACAAAGACATACACTGATACCCAATAACACATACACACACTTACACCAAGTAACAAAGACTTACACTGACACCAAGTCACAAAGACATACACTGATACCCACTAACACAGACACACACTTACACCAAGTAACAAAGTCACACACTGATACCCAGTAGCACAGACACACACTTACGCCAAGTAACAAAGACATACACTGACACCCAGTTACAAAGACATACACTGACACCCAGTAACACAGACACACAATCACACCAAGTAATAAAGACATACACTTACACCAAGTAACAAAGACACACACTTACACCAAGTAACAAAGACACACACTTACACCCAGTAACACAGACACACACTGACTCCAAGTAACAATGACATACACTGACACCAAGTCACAAAGACACACACTGACACCCAGTAACAAAGACATACACTGACACCAAGTCACAAAGACATACACTGACACCCAGTAACACAGACACACACTTACACCAAGTAACAAAGACATAGACTGATACCCAGTAACGCAGACACTCACTGGGTGTGGGGGGTGGGGGGGGGGGGTGCACATTGGCGCAGTGGTGAGCACCGCAGCCTCACAGCTCCAGGGACCCGGGTTCGATTCTGCGTACTGCCTGTGCGGAGTTTGCAAGTTCTCCCTGTGTCTGCGTGGGTTTCCTCCGGGTGCTCCGGCTTCCTCCCACATGCCAAAGACTTGCAGGATGATAGGTTAATTGGCCATCATAAATTTCCCCTAGTCTAGGTAGGTGGTAGGGAAATATATAGGGACCGGTGGGGATGAGATTGGAATACGGGATTAGTGTAGGATTAGTATAAATGGGTTGTTGATGGTCGGCACAGACTCGGTGGGCCGAAGGCCCGTTTAAGTGCTGTATCTCTGAACTAAACTAATTACTGACACCTGGTGTCACAGACACACACTGACACCAAGTAACACAAACAAACACACACTGAAACCCAGGAACACAGAGAAACACTTACACCAAGTAACAAAGACATACACTGATACCAAGTCACAAAGACACATACTGACACCCAGTAACAAAGACATACACTGACACCAAGTCACAAAGACATGCACTGATCCACAGTAACACAGACACACACTTATACCAAGTAACAAAGACATACACTGATACCCAGGAACACAGACACACACTTACACCAAGTAACAAAGACATACATTGATACCAAGTCACAAAGACACACACTGACACCCAGTAACAAAGACATACACTGACACCAAGTCACAAAGACATGCACTGATCCACAGTAACACAGACACACACTTATACCAAGTAACAAAGACAGACACTGAATCCCAGTAACACAGACACACAGTTACACAAAATAACACAGACATACACTGACACCAAGTTACAAAGCCATACACTGATACCCAGTAACACAGGCACACACTTACACCAAGTTACACAGACATACACTGACACCAAGTAACAAAGACATACACTTACACCAAGTAACAAATACATACACTGACTCCCAGTAACAAAGACATACACTGACACCCAGTAACACAGACACACACCGACACCAAGTAACAACGACACACACTTACACCAAGTAACACAGACACACACTGACACCCAGTAACACAAACAGACACACTGACACCAAGTGACGCAGACATACACTGACACCAAGTAACAAAGACATACACTGACACCAAGTAACACAGACACACACTTACACCAAGTAACACTAACACACACTTATACCAAGTAACAAAGACATACACTTACACCAAGTAACAAAGACACACACTTACACCAAATAACACAGACATACACTGACACCAAGTAACAAAGACAGACAATTACACCAAGTAACAAAGACATACACATACCAAGTATTTTGACATACACTGACACCAAGTAACAAAGACATACACTGATACCCAGTAACACATATACACACTTACACCAAGTAACAAAGACATACACTGACACCAAGTCACAAAGACATACACTGATACCCACTAACACAGACACACACTTACACCAAGTAACAAAGACACACACTGATACCCAGCAGCACAGACACACACTTACACCCAGTAACAAAGACATACACTGACACCCAGCTACAAAGACATACACTGACACCCAGCAACACAGACACACACTGACACCAAGTAACAAAGACATACACTTACACCAAGTAACAAAGACATACACTTACACCAAGTAACAAAGACACACACTTACACCCAGTAACACAGACATACACTGACACCAAGTAACAATGACATACACTGACACCAAGTCACAAAGACACATACTGACACCCAGTAACAAAGACATACACTGACACCAAGTCACAAAGACATAAACTGACACCCAGTAACACAGACTCACACTTACACCAAGTAACAAAGACATACACTGACACCAAGTCACAAAGACATAGACTGATACCCAGTAACGCAGACACTCACTGGGTTTGGGGGGTCGGGGGGGGGGCACATTGGCGCAGTTGTTAGCACCGCAGCCTCACAGCTCCAGGGACCCGTGTTCGATTCTGGGTACTGCCTGTGCGGAGTTTGCAAGTTCTCCCTGTGTCTGCGTGGGTTTCCTCCGGGTGCTCCGGCTTCCTCCCACATGCCAAAGACTGGCAGGATGATAGGTTAATTGGCCATCATAAATTGCCCCTAGTAAAAGTAGGTGGTAGGGAAATATATCGGGACAGGTGGGGATGTGATAGGAATACGGGTTTAGTGTAGGATTAGTATAAATGGTTGGTTGATGGTCGGCACAGACCCGGTGGGACGAAGGGCCTGTTGAAGTGCTTTATCTCAAAACTAAACTAAATACTGACACCTAGTGTCACAGATACACACTGACACCCAGTAACACAAACAAACACACACTGACACCCAGTAACACAGAGAAACACTGATAAACAGTGACAAAGAAATACACTGACACCAAGGAACAAAGACACACACTGACACCCAGTAACAAAGACAGACACTGACACCAAGTCACAAAGACATACACTTACACGAAGTAACAAAGACAGACAATTACACCAAGGAACAAAGACATACACTTGCACCAAGTATTTTGACATACACTGACACCAAGTAACAAAGACATGCTCTGATACCCAGTAACACAGACACACACTTACACCAAGTAACAAAGACATACACTTACACCAAGCAACACAGACATACACTGACACCCAGTAACACAGACACACACTTACACCAAGTAACAAAGACATACACTGACACCCAGTAACAAAGACATACACTGACACCCAGTAACAAAGACACACACGGACACCAAGTAACTAAGACATACACTGACAGCAAGTATTTTGACATACACTGACACCAAGTAACAAAGACATACACTGATACACAGTAACACAGACACACACTTACACCCAGTCACAAAGACATACACTGATACCCAGTAACACAAGCACACACATACACCAAGTAACACAGACAGACACTGACACCCAGTAACACAGACACACACTTACACCAAGTAACAAAGACATACACTGACACCCAGCAACAAAGACATACACTGACACCCAGTAACACAGACACAAACGGACACCAAGAAACAAAGAAATACACTGACACCAAGTCACAAAGACACACACTGACACACAGTAACAAAGACAAACACTGACACCAAGTCAAAAAGACATACACTGATACCCAGTAACACAGACACACACTTACACCAAGTAACAAAGACAGACACTGATACCCAGTAACACAGACACACACTTACACCAATTAACAAAGACATACACTGACAGCCAGTAGCAAAGACATACACTGACACCCAGTAACACAGCCACACACGGACACCAAGTAACAAAGACACACACTGACACCAAATAACAAAGATACACACTTTCACCAAGTAACACAGACATACACTGACGCCAAGTGCCAAAGACATACACTGATACCCAGTAACACAGGCACACACTTACACCAAGTAACACTGACATACAATCACACCAAGTAACAAAGACATACACTGACACCAAGTAAAAAAGACATACACTTACACCAAGTAACAAAGACACACACTTACACCAAGTAACACAGGCACAACCTTACACCAAGTAACACAGACATACAATGATACCCAGTAACACAAACACACACTTACACCAACTAACAAAGACAGACACTGATACCCAGTAACACAGTCGCACACTTACACCAAGTAACAAAGACATACACTGACACCCAGTAACAAAGACATACACTGACTCCCAATACTACAGACATGCACGAATACCCAGTAACACAGGCACACACTTACACCAAGTAACAAAGACATACACTTACACCAAGTAACACAGACATACACTGACACCCAGTAACACAGACACACACTTACACCAAGTAACAAAGACATGCACTGACACCCAGTAACAAAGACATACACTTACACCAAGTAACAAAGACATACACTGACAGCAAGTAACCAAGAAATACCCTGATACCCAGTAACACAGACAAACACTTACACCAACTAACAAAGACATACACTGATACCCAGTAACACAGACACACACCTACACCATGTAACACAGACATACACTGACACCAAGTAACAAAGACATACACTGGCACCAAGTAACAAAGACATACACTGATACCCAGTAACACAGACACACAATTACACCAAGTAACAAAGACATACACTGATACCCAGTAACACAGACACACACTTAGACCATGTAACACAGACATACGCTTACACCAAGTAACAAAGACACACACTAACACCAAGTAACACAGACATACACTGACACCAGGTAACAAAGACAGACAATTACACCAAGTAACAAAGACATACACTTACACCAAGTATTTTGACATACACTGACACCAAGTAACAAAGACCTGCACTGATACCCAGTAACACAGACATACACTTACACCAAGAAACAAAGAAATACACTGACACCAAGTCACAAAGACACACACTGACACCCAGTAACAAAGGCAAACACTGACACCAAGTCACAAAGAACATACACTGATACCCAGTAACACAGACACACACTTACACCAAGTAACAAAGACAGACACTGATACCCAGTAACACAGACACACACTTACACCAATTAACAAAGACATACACTGACACCCAGTAACAAAGACATACACTGACACCAAGTAACACAGACACACACGGACACCAAGTAGCAAAGACACACACTGATACCAAGTAACAAAGATACACACTTTCACCACGTAACACAGACATACACTGACGCCAAGTAACAAAGACATACACTGATACCCAGTAACACAGGCACACACTTACACCATGTAACACAGACATACAATGATACCAAGTAACAAAGACATACACTGACACCAAGTAACAAAGACATACACTTACGCCAAGTAACAAAGACACACACTGACACCAAGTAACACAGACATACACTGACACCAAGTAACAAACACAGACAATTACACCAAGTAACAAAGACATACACTTACACCAAGTAACAAAGATATACACTGACAGCAAGTAACCAAGATATACACTGATACCCAGTAACACAGACACACACTTACACCATGTAACGCAGACATACACTGACACCAAGTAACAAAGACATACACTGACACCAAGTAACAAAGACATACACTGATACCCAGTAACACAGACACACACTTACACCAATTAACAAAGGCATACACTGATACCCAGTAACACAGACACACACTTACACCATGTAACACAGACATACGCTTACACCAAGTAAAAAAGACACACACTAACACCAAGTAACACAGACATGCACTGACACCAGGTAACAAAGACAGACAATTACACCAAGTAACAAAGACATACACTTACACCAAGTATTTTGACATACACTGACACCAAGTAACAAAGACATACACTGATACCCAGTAACACAGACATACACTTACACCAAGAAACAAAGAAATACACTGACACCAAGTCACAAAGACACACACTGACACCCAGTAACAAAGGCAAACACTGACACCAAGTCACAAAGACATACACTGATACCCAGTAACACAGACACACACTTACACCAAGTAAAAACGACAGACACTGATGCCCAGTAACACAGACACACACTTACACCAATTAACAAAGACATACACTGACACCAAGTAACAAAGACATACACTGATACCCAGTAACACAGGCACACACTTACACCAAGTAACACAGACATACAATGACACCAAGTAACAAAGACATACACTGACACCAAGTAACAAAGACATACACTTACGCCAAGTAACAAAGACACACAATTACACCACGTAACGCAGACATACACTGACACCAAGTAACAAAAACAGACAATTACACCAAGTAACAAAGACATACACTTACACCAAGTATTTTGACATACACTGACACCAAGTTACAAAGACATACACTGATACCCAGTAACACAGACACACACTTACACCAAGTAACAAAGACATTGGAGCAGTGGTTAGCAACGCGGCCTCAGAGCTCCACGGACCCGGGTTCGATTCTGGGTACTGCGTGTGCGCAGTTTGCAAGTTCTCCCTGTGTCTGCGTGAGTTTCCTCCGGGAGCTCCGGTTTCCTCCCACATGCCAAAGACTTGCAGTTGATAGGTTAATTCGCCATCATAAATTGCCCCTAGTATAGGTAGGTGGAAGGGAAATATATAGGGACAGGTGGGGATGTGATAGAAATACGGGATTAGAGTAGGATTAGCATAAATGGGTGGTTGAAGGTCGGCACAGACTCGGTGGGCCGAAGGGCCTGTTTAAGTGCTGGATCTCTAAACTAAACTAAATACTGACACCTAGTGTCACAGACACACACTGACACCCAGTAACACAAACAAACACACACTGACACCCAGTAAAACAGAGAACCACTGATACACAGTAACAATGACATACACGGACACCAAGTAACACAGACACACACTGACACCCAGTATCAAAGACATACACTGACACCAAGTCACAAAGACATACACTGATACCAAGTCACAAAGACATACACTGATACCCAGTAACACAGACACACACTGACACCAAGTAACAAAGACATACACTGAGACCAAGTAACAAAGCCATACACCTACACCAAGTAACAAAGACACACACTTACACCAAGTAACACAGACATGCACTGACACCAAGTAACAAAGACAGACAATTACGCCAAGTAACAAAGACAAACACTTACAACAAGTATTTTGAGATACAATGACACCAAGTAACAAAGACATACACTGATACCCAGTAACACCGACACACACTTAAAAAAAGTAACAAAGACATACACTGACACCAATTCACAAAGGCACACATTGTCACCCAGTAACAAAGACATACAGTGACACCAAGTCACAAAGACATACACTGATACCCTGTAACACAGACACACACTTACACCAAGTAACACAGACATACACTGACAGCAAGTAACAAAGACATACACTGATACCCAGTAACACAGACACACACTTACACCAAGTAACACAGACATACACTGAAACCAAGTAACAAAGACATACACTGATACCAAGTCACAAAGACATAAACTGATACCCAGTAACACAGACACACACTGACACCAAGTCACAAAGACATACACTGATTCCAAGTCACAAAGACATACACTGATACCCAATAACGCAGACACACACTTACACCAAGTAATACAGACATCCACTGACACCAATTAACAAAGACATACACTGCTACCCAGTAACACAGACACACACTTACACCAAGTAACAAAGACAGACAAAAATATCCAGTAACACAGACACACCCTTACACCAAGTAACAAAGACATACACTGACACCCAGTAACAAAGACATACACTGACACCCAGTAACACAGACACACACGGACACCAAGTAACTAAGACACACACTTACACCAAGTAACACAGACACACACTAACACCCAGTAACAGAAACAAACACACTGACACCATGTAACACAGAAATACACTGACACCAAGTAACAAGGACATACACTGATACCCAGTAACACAGGCACACTCTTACACCAAGTAACACAGACATATACTGACAAAAAGTAACAAAGACAGACAATTACACCAAGTAACAAAGACATACACTTACACCAAGTAACAAAGACATACACTGACACCAAGTAACAAAGACATACGCTTACACCAAGTAACAAAGACACACACTTACACCCAGTAACACAGACACACACTGACACCAAGTAACAAAGACATACACTGACACCAAGTCACAAAGAAGCACACTGACACCCAGTAACAAAGACATACACTGACACCAAGTCACAAAGACATACACTGATACACAGTAACACAGACACACACTTACACCAAGTAACACAGACACACACTTACACCAACTATTTTGACATACACTGACACCAAGTAATAAAGAGATACACTGATACCCAGTAACACAGACACACACTTACACCAAGTCACAAAGACATACACTGATACCAAGTCACAAAGACATACACTGATACCCAATAACGCAGACACACACTTACACCAAGTAATACAGACATACACTGACACCAATTAACAAAGACATACACTGATACCAGGTAACACAGACACACACTTACACCAAGTAACAAAGACAGACACTGATACCCAGTAACACAGACACACCCTTACACCAAGTAACAAAGACGTACACTGACACCCAGTAACAAAGACATACACTGACACCCAGTAACACAGACACACACGGACACCAAGTAACTAAGACACACACTTACACCAAGTGACACAGACACACACTGACACCCAGTAACACAAACAAACACACTGACACCAAGTAACACAGAAATACACTGACACCAAGTAACAAAGACATACACTGATACCCAGTAACGCAGGCACACTCTTACACCAAGTAACACAGACATACACTGACACCAAGTAACAAAGACATACGCTTGCACCAAGCAACAAAGACACACACTTACACGAAGTAACACAGACATACACTGACACCAAGTAACAAAGACAGACAATTACACCAAGTAACAAAGACATACACTTACACCAAGTATTTTGACATACACTGACACCAAGTAACAAAGACATACACTGATACCCAGTAACACAGACACACACTTACACCAAGTAACAAAGACATACACTGACACCAAGTCACAAAGACACACACTGACACCCAGTAACAAAGACATACACTGACACCAAGTCAAAAAGACATACACTGATTCACAGTAACACAGACACACACTTGCACCAAGTAACACAGACATGCACTGACACCAAGTAACAAAGACATACACTGATCCCCAGTAACACAGACACACACTTACACCCAGTAACAAAGGCATACACTGACACCAAGACACAAAGAGATACACTGATACACAGTAACACAGACATACACTTACACCAAGTAACACAGACATACACTGATACCCAGTAACACAGACACCCACTGACACCAAGTAACAAAGACATACACTGAGAGCAAGTAACAAAGCCATACACCTACACCAAGTAACAAAGACACACACTTACACCAAGTAACACAGACATACACTGACACCAAGTAACAAAGACAGACAATTACGCCAAGTAACAAAGACATACACTTACACCAAGTAACAAAGACATACACTGATCCCCAGTAACACAGACACACACTTACACCCAGTAACAAAGGCATACACTGACACCAAGTCACAAAGACATACACTGATACACAGTAACACAGACATACACTTACACCAAGTAACACAGACATACACTGATACCCAGTAACACAGACACACTCTGACACCAAGTAACAAAGACATACACTGAGAGCAAGTAACAAAGCCATACACCTACACCAAGTAACAAAGACACACACTTACACCAAGTAACACAGACACACACTTACACCAAGTAACAAAGACAGACAAAAATATCCAGTAACACAGACACACCCTTACACCAAGTAACAAAGACATACACTGACACCCAGTAACAAAGACATACACTGACACCCAGTAACACAGACACACACGGACACCAAGTAACTAAGACACACACTTACACCAAGTAACACAGACACACACTAACACCCAGTAACAGAAACAAACACACTGACACCATGTAACACAGAAATATACTGACACCAAGTAACAAAGACATACACTGATACCCAGTAACACAGGCACACTCTTACACCAAGTAACACAGACATACACTGACACCAAGTAACAAAGACATACGCTTACACCAAGTAACAAAGACACACACTTACACCAAGTAACACATACATCCACTGACAAAAAGTAACAAAGACAGACAATTACACCAAGTAACAAAGACATACACTTACACCAAGTATTTTGACATACACTGACACCAAGTAACAAAGACATACACTGACACCAAGTAACAAAGACATACGCTTACACCAAGTAACAAAGACACACACTTACACCCAGTAACACAGACACACACTGACACCAAGTAACAAAGACATACACTGACACCAAGTCACAAAGAAGCACACTGACACCCAGTAACAAAGACATACACTGACACCAAGTCACAAAGACATACACTGATACACAGTAACACAGACACACACTTACACCAAGTAACACAGACATACACTGATACCCAGTAACACAGACACACACTGACACCAAGTAACATAGACATACACTGAGACCAAGTAACAAAGCCATACACCTACACCAAGTAACAAAGACACACACTTACACCATGTATTTTGACATACACTGACACCAAGTAACAAAGAGATACACTGATACCCAGTAACACAGACACACACTTACACCAAGTCACAAAGACATACACTGATACCAAGTCACAAAGACATACACTGATACCCAATAACGCAGACACACACTTACACCAAGTAATACAGACATACACTGACACCAATTAACAAAGACATACACTGATACCCAGTAACACAGACACACACTTACACCAAGTAACAAAGATAGACACTGATACCCAGTAACACAGACACACACTTACACCAAGTAACAAAGACGTACACTGACACCCAGTAACAAGGACATACACTGACACCCAGTAACACAGACACACACGGACACCAAGTAACTAAGACACACACTTACACCAAGTAACACAGACACACACTGACACCCAGTAACACAAACAAACACACTGACACCAAGTAACACAGAAATACACTGACACCAAGTAGCAAAGACATACACTGATACCCAGTAACACAGGCACACTCTTACACCAAGTAACACAGACATACACTGACACCAAGTAACAAAGACATACACTGACACCAAGTAACAAAGACATACGCTTACACCAAGCAACAAAGACACACACTTACACCAAGTAACACAGACATACACTGACACCAAGTAACAAAGACAGACAATTACACCAAGTAACAAAGACATACACTTACACCAAGTATTTTGACATACACTGACACCAAGTAACAAAGACATGCACTGATACCCAGTAACACAGACACACACTTACACCAAGTAACAAAGACATACACTGACACCAAGTCACAAAGACACACACTGACACCCAGTAACAAAGACATACACTGACACCAAGTCACAAAGACATACACTGATACACAGTAACACAGACACACACTTACACCAAGTAACACAGACATACACTGACACCAAGTAACAAAGACATACACTGATCCCCAGTAACACAGACACACACTTACACCCAGTAACAAAGGCATACACTGACACCAAGTCACAAAGACATACACTGATACACAGTAACACAGACATACACTTACACCAAGTAACACAGACATACACTGATACCCAGTAACACAGACACACTCTGACACCAAGTAACAAAGACATACACTGAGAGCAAGTAACAAAGCCATACACCTACACCAAGTAACAAAGACACACACTTACACCAAGTAACACAGACACACACTTACACCAAGTAACAAAGACAGACAAAAATATCCAGTAACACAGACACACCCTTACACCAAGTAACAAAGACATACACTGACACCCAGTAACAAAGACATACACTGACACCCAGTAACACAGACACACACGGACACCAAGTAACTAAGACACACACTTACACCAAGTAACACAGACACACACTAACACCCAGTAACAGAAACAAACACACTGACACCATGTAACACAGAAATATACTGACACCAAGTAACAAAGACATACACTGATACCCAGTAACACAGGCACACTCTTACACCAAGTAACACAGACATACACTGACACCAAGTAACAAAGACATACGCTTACACCAAGTAACAAAGACACACACTTACACCAAGTAACACATACATCCACTGACAAAAAGTAACAAAGACAGACAATTACACCAAGTAACAAAGACATACACTTACACCAAGTATTTTGACATACACTGACACCAAGTAACAAAGACATACACTGACACCAAGTAACAAAGACATACGCTTACACCAAGTAACAAAGACACACACTTACACCCAGTAACACAGACACACACTGACACCAAGTCACAAAGACATACACTGATACACAGTAACACAGACACACACTTACACCAAGTAACACAGACATACACTGATACCCAGTAACACAGACACACACTGACACCAAGTAACATAGACATACACTGAGACCAAGTAACAAAGCCATACACCTACACCAAGTAACAAAGACACACACTTACACCATGTATTTTGACATACACTGACACCAAGTAACAAAGAGATACACTGATACCCAGTAACACAGACACACACTTACACCAAGTCACAAAGACATACACTGATACCAAGTCACAAAGACATACACTGATACCCAATAACGCAGACACACACTTACACCAAGTAATACAGACATACACTGACACCAATTAACAAAGACATACACTGATACCCAGTAACACAGACACACACTTACACCAAGTAACAAAGACAGACACTGATACCCAGTAACACAGACACACCCTTACACCAAGTAACAAAGACGTACACTGACACCCAGTAACAAGGACATACACTGACACCCAGTAACACAGACACACACGGACACCAAGTAACTAAGACACACACTTACACCAAGTAACACAGACACACACTGACACCCAGTAACACAAACAAACACACTGACACCAAGTAACACAGAAATACACTGACACCAAGTAGCAAAGACATACACTGATACCCAGTAACACAGGCACACTCTTACACCAAGTAACACAGACATACACTGACACCAAGTAACAAAGACATACACTGACACCAAGTAACAAAGACATACGCTTACACCAAGCAACAAAGACACACACTTACACCAAGTAACACAGACATACACTGACACCAAGTAACAAAGACAGACAATTACACCAAGTAACAAAGACATACACTTACACCAAGTATTTTGACATACACTGACACCAAGTAACAAAGACATGCACTGATACCCAGTAACACAGACACACACTTACACCAAGTAACAAAGACATACACTGACACCAAGTCACAAAGACACACACTGACACCCAGTAACAAAGACATACACTGACACCAAGTCACAAAGACATACACTGATACACAGTAACACAGACACACACTTACACCAAGTAACACAGACATACACTGACACCAAGTAACAAAGACATACACTGATCCCCAGTAACACAGACACACACTTACACCCAGTAACAAAGGCATACACTGACACCAAGTCACAAAGACATACACTGATACACAGTAACACAGACATACACTTACACCAAGTAACACAGACATACACTGATACCCAGTAACACAGACACACACTGACACCAAGTAACAAAGACATACACTGAGAGCAAGTAACAAAGCCATACACCTGCACCAAGTAACAAAGACACACACTTACACCAAGTAACACAGACATACACTGACACCAAGTAACAAAGACAGACAATTACGCCAAGTAACAAAGACATACACTTACACCAATAATTTTGACATACACTGACACCAAGTAACAAAGACATACACTGATACCCAGCAACACCGACATACACTTACACCAAGTAACAAAGACATACACTGACACCAATTCACAAAGACACACATTGACACCCAGTAACAAAGACATACAGTGACACCAAGTCACAAAGACATACACTGATACCAAGTCACAAAGACATACACTGATACCCAATAACGCAGACACACACTTACACCAATTCACAAAGACATACACTGATTTCAAGTCACAAAGGCATACACTGATACCCATTAACGCAGACACACACTTGCACCAAGTAACACAGACATACACTGACACCAAGTAACAAAGACATACACTGATACCTCGTAACACAGACACACACTTACACCAAGTAACACAGACACACACTGACACCAAGTAACAAAGACATACACTGATACGCAATATCACAGACACACACTGACACCAAGTCACAAAGACATACACTGATACCAAGTCACAAAGACATACACTGATACCCAATAACTCAGACACACACTTACACCAAGTAACAAAGACAGACGCTGATACCCAGTAACACAGACACACCCTTACACCAAGTAACAAAGACATACACTGACACCCAGTAACACAGACACACACGGACACCAAGTAACTAAGACACACACTGACATCAAGTAAACAGATGTACACTGACACCAAGTAACAAAGACATACACTGATACCCAGTAACACAGGCACACTCTTACACCAAGTAACACAGACATACACTGACACCAAGTAACAAAGACATACACTGACACCAAGTCACAAAGACACACACTGACACCCAGTAACAAAGACATACACTGACACCAAGTCACAAAGACATACACTGATACACAGTAACACAGACACACACTTACACCAAGTAACACAGACATACACTGACACCAAGTAACAAAGACATACGCTTACACCAAGTAACAAAGACACACACTTACACCCAGTAACACAGACACACACTGACACCAAGTAACAAAGACATACACTGACACCAAGTCACAAAGAAGCACACTGACACCCAGTAACAAAGACATACACTGACACCAAGTCACAAAGACATACACTGATACACAGTAACACAGACACACACTTACACCAAGTAACACAGACATACACTGATACCCAGTAACACAGACACACACTGACACCAAGTAACATAGACATACACTGAGACCAAGTAACAAAGCCATACACCTACACCAAGTAACAAAGACACACACTTACACCATGTATTTTGACATACACTGACACCAAGTAACAAAGAGATACACTGATACCCAGTAACACAGACACACACTTACACCAAGTCACAAAGACATACACTGATACCAAGTCATAAAGACATACACTGATACCCAATAACGCAGACACACACTTACACCAAGTAATACAGACATACACTGACACCAATTAACAAAGACATACACTGATACCCAGTAACACAGACACACACTTACACCAAGTAACAAAGACAGACACTGATACCCAGTAACACAGACACACCCTTACACCAAGTAACAAAGACGTACACTGACACCCAGTAACAAGGACATACACTGACACCCAGTAACACAGACACACACGGACACCAAGTAACTAAGACACACACTTACACCAAGTAACACAGACACACACTGACACCCAGTAACACAAACAAACACACTGACACCAAGTAACACAGAAATACACTGACACCAAGTAGCAAAGACATACACTGATACCCAGTAACACAGGCACACTCTTACACCAAGTAACACAGACATACACTGACACCAAGTAACAAAGACATACACTGACACCAAGTAACAAAGACATACGCTTACACCAAGCAACAAAGACACACACTTACACCAAGTAACACAGACATACACTGACACCAAGTAACAAAGACAGACAATTACACCAAGTAACAAAGACATACACTTACACCAAGTATTTTGACATACACTGACACCAAGTAACAAAGACATGCACTGATACCCAGTAACACAGACACACACTTACACCAAGTAACAAAGACATACACTGACACCAAGTCACAAAGACACACACTGACACCCAGTAACAAAGACATACACTGACACCAAGTCACAAAGACATACACTGATACACAGTAACACAGACACACACTTACACCAAGTAACACAGACATACACTGACACCAAGTAACAAAGACATACACTGATCCCCAGTAACACAGACACACACTTACACCCAGTAACAAAGGCATACACTGACACCAAGTCACAAAGACATACACTGATACTCAGTAACACAGACATACACTTACACCAAGTAACACAGACATACACTGATACCCAGTAACACAGACACACACTGACACCAAGTAACAAAGACATACACTGAGAGCAAGTAACAAAGCCATACACCTGCACCAAGTAACAAAGACACACACTTACACCAAGTAACACAGACATACACTGACACCAAGTAACAAAGACAGACAATTACGCCAAGTAACAAAGACATACACTTACACCAATAATTTTGACATACACTGACACCAAGTAACAAAGACATACACTGATACCCAGCAACACCGACATACACTTACACCAAGTAACAAAGACATACACTGACACCAATTCACAAAGACACACATTGAAACCCAGTAACAAAGACATACAGTGACACCAAGTCACAAAGACATACACTGATACCAAGTCACAAAGACATACACTGATACCCAATAACGCAGACACACACTTACACCAATTCACAAAGACATACACTGATACCAAGTCACAAAGGCATACACTGATACCCATTAACGCAGACACACACTTGCACCAAGTAACACAGACATACACTGACACCAAGTAACAAAGACATACACTGATACCTCGTAACACAGACACACACTTACACCAAGTAACACAGACACACACTGACACCAAGTAACAAAGACATACACTGATACGCAATATCACAGACACACACTGACACCAAGTCACAAAGACATACACTGATACCAAGTCACAAAGACATACACTGATACCCAATAACTCAGACACACACTTACACCAAGTAACAAAGACAGACGCTGATACCCAGTAACACAGACACACCCTTACACCAAGTAACAAAGACATACACTGACACCCAGTAACACAGACACACACGGACACCAAGTAACTAAGACACACACTGACACCAAGTAAACAGAAGTACACTGACACCAAGTAACAAAGACATACACTGATACCCAGTAACACAGGCACACTCTTACACCAAGTAACACAGACATACACTGACACCAAGTAACAAAGACATACACTGACACCAAGTAACAAAGACATATGCTTACACCAAGTAACAAAGACACACACTTACACCAAGTAACACAGACATACACTGACACCAAGTAACAAAGACAGACAATTACACAAAGTAACAAAGACATACACTTACACCAAGTATTTTGACATACACTGACACCAAGTAACAAAGACATACACTGATACCCCGTAACACACTCACACACTTACACCTAGTAACAAAGACATACACTGACACCAAGTCACAAAGACACACACTGACACCCAGTAACAAAGACATACACTGCCACCAAGTCACAAAGACATACACTGATACCCAGTAACACAGACACACATTTACACCAAGTAACACAGACATACACTGACACCAAGTAACAAAGACATACACTTAGAATTAGAACATTACAGCGCAGTACAGGCCCTTCGGCCCTCGATGTTGCGCCGACCTGTGAAACCAGCTGACCTACACTATTCCATTTTCATCCATGTGTCTATCCAATGTCCACTTAAATGCCCTTAAAGTTGGCGAATCTACTACTGCTGCAGGCAGGGCGTTCCACGCCCTTACTAGTCTCTGAGTAAATAAACTACCTCTCACATCTTTCCTATATCTATCACCCCTCAACTTGAAGTTATGTCCCCTCGTGTTTGCCATCACCATCCGAGGAAAAAGACGCTCACTATCCACCCTATCTAACCCTCTGATTATCTTATATGTCTCTATTAAGTCACCTCTCCTCCTCCTTCTCTCCAACGAAAACAACCTCAAGTCCCTCAGCCTTTCCTCGTAAGACCTTCCCTCCATACAAGGCAACATCCTAGTAAATCTCCTCTGCACCCTTTCCATAACTTCCACATCCTTCCTATAATGTGGTGACCAGAAATGCACGCAATACTCCAGGTGCGGCCGCACCAGAGTTTTGTACAGCTGCAGCATGACCTCGTGGCTCCGAAACTCGATTCCCCTCCTAATAAAAGCTAACACACCATATGCCTTCTTAACAGCCCATTTAACCTGGTTAGCAACCTTCCGGGATTTATGCACCTGGACACCAAGATCTCTCTGTTCATCTACACTACCACGAATCTTCCCATTAGCCCAGTACTCTGCATTCCTGTTACACCTTCCAAAGTGAATCACCTCACACTTTTCCGCATTAAACTCCATTTGCCATCTCTCAGCCCAGCTATGCAGCCTATCTATGTCTCTCTGTACCCTACAACATCCTTCGGCACTATCCACAACTCCACCGACCTTAGTGTCATCTGCAAATTTACTAACCCACCCTTCTACACCCTCTTCCAGGTCATTTATAAAAATGACAAACAGCAGTGGCCCCAAAACAGATCCTTGCGGTACACCACTAGTAACTAAACTCCAGGATGAACATTTGCCATCAACCACCACCCTCTGTCTTCTTTCAGCTAGCCAATTTCTGATCTAAAGCTCTAAATCGCCTTCAACCCCATACTTCCGTATTTTCTGCACTAGCCTACCGTGGGGAACCTTATCAAACGCCTTACTGAAATCCATATACACCACATCCACTGCTTTACCCTCATCCACCTTTTTGGTGACCTTCTCGAAAATCTTAATAAGGTTTGTGAGGCATGACCTACCCGTCACAAAACCGTGCTGACTATCTCTAATGTACTTATTCTTTTCAAGATGATTATAAATCCTGTCTCTTATAACCTTTTCCAACATTTTACCGACAACCGAAGTAAGGCTCACAGGCCTATAATTACCAGGGCTGTCTCTACTCCCCTTCTTGAACAAGCGGACAACATTTGCAATCCTCCAGTCTTCCGGCACTATTCCTGTCGACAATGACGACATAAAGATCAAGGACAAAGGCTCTGCAATCTCCTCCCTAGCTTCCCAGAGAATCCTAGGATAAATCCCATCTGGCCCAGGGGACTTATCTATTTTCACACTTTCCAAAATTGCTAACACCTCCTCCTTGTGAACCTCAATCCCATCTAGCCTCGTAGCCTGAATCTCAGTATTCTCAACAACATTTTCTTTCTCTACTGTAAATACTGACGCAACATATTCATTTAACGCTTCCCCTATCTCCTCTGATTCCACACACAACTTCCCATTACTATCCTTGATTGGCCCTAATCTAACTCTAGTCATTCTTTTATTCCTGATATACCTATAGAAAGCCTTAGGGTTTTCCCTGATCCGATCCACCAATGACTTCTCGTGTCCTCTCCTTGCTCTTCTTAGCTCTCCCTTTAGATCCTTCCTGGCTAGCCTGTAGCTCTCAAGCGCCCTAACTGAGCCTTCACGTCTCATCCTAACATAAGCCTTCTTCTTCCTCTTGACAAGCGCTTCAACGTCTTTAGTAAACCACGGCTCCCTCGCACGACAACTTCCTCCCTGCCTCACAGGTACATACTTATCAAGGACACGCAGTAGCTGCTCCTTGAATAAGCTCCACATTTTGATTGTTCCCATCCCCTGCAGTTTCCTTCCCCATCCTACGCATCCTGAATCTTGCCTAATCGCATCATAATTTCCTTTCCCCCAGTTATAATTCTTGCCCAGCAGTATATAACTGCCCCTGCCCATCGCTAAGGTAAACCTAACCGAATTGTGATCACTATCACCAAAGTGCTCACCTACATCTAAATCTAACACCTGGCCGGGTTCATTTCCCAGTACCAAATCCAATGTGGCATCGCCCCTGGTTGGCCTGTCTACATACTGTGTCAAAAAACCCTCCTGCACACACTGGACAAAAACTGAACCATCTAAAGTACTCGAACTATAGTATTTCCAGTCGATATTTGGAAAGTTAAAGTCCCCCATAACAACTACCCTGTTACTCTCACCCCTGTCGAGAATCATCTTCGCTATCCTTTCCTCTACATCTCTGGAACTATTCGGAGGTCTATAAAAGACTCCCAACAGGGTAACCTCACCTCTCCTGTTTCTAACCTCAGCCCATACTACCTCAGTAGACGAGTCCTCAAACGTCCTTTCTATCGCTGTAATACTCTCCTTGATTAACAATGCCACATCCCCCCCCTCTTTTACCATCTTCTCTGTTCTTACTGAAACATCTAAATCCCGGAATCTGCAACATCCATTCCTGCCCCTGCTCTACCCATGTCTCCGAAATGGCCACTACATCGAGATCCCAGATACCAACCCATGCTGCAAGCTCACCCACCTTATTCCGGATGCTCCTGGCGTTGAAATAGACACACTTTAAACCAGGTTCTTGCTTGCCAGTGCCATCTTGCGTCCTTGTAACCATATCCCTGACCTCACTACTCTCAACATCCTGTACACTGGCACAACAATTTAGGTTCCCATTCTCCTGCTGAATTATTTTAAACCCACCCCGAAGAGCACTAGCAAACCTCCCCCCCAGGATATTGGCACCCCTCTGGTTCAGGTGAAGACCATCCTGTTTGTAGAGGTCCCACCTACCCCAGAAAGAGCCCCAATTATCCAGGAAACCAAAACGCTCCCTCCTGCACCATCCCTGCAGCCACGTGTTCAACTCCTCTCTCTCCCTATTCCTCGCTTCGCTATCACGTGGCACGGGCAACAACCCAGAGATAACAACTCTGTTTGTTCTCGCTCTAAGCTTCCACCCTAGCTCCCTAAATTTCTGTCTTAAATCCCCATCTCTCTTCCTACCTATGTCGTTGATGCCTATGTGGAACACGACCTGGGGCTGCTCCCCCTCCCCATTAAGGATCCCAAAAACACGATCCGAGACATCACGAACCCTGGCACCTGGGAGGCAACATACCAACCGTGAGTCTCTCTCGTTCCCACAGAACCTCCTATCTGATCCCCTAACTATGGAGTCCCCAATGACTAATGTTCTGCTCCTCTTCCCCCTTCCCTTCTGAGCAACAGGGACAGACTCTGTGCCAGATATCTGTACCCCATTGCTTACCCCTGGTAAGTCGTCCCCCGCAACAGTATCCAAAACGGTATACCTGTTGTTGAGGGAAACGGCCACAGGGGATCCCTGCACTGCCTGCTGGTTCCCTCTCCTTCCCCTGACGGTAACCGATCTACCTACTTCTTTTACCTGGGGTGTGACTACCTCCCCATAACTCCTCTCAATAACCTCCTCCGCCTCCCGAATGATCCGAAGTTCATCCAGCTCCAGCTCCAGTTCCCAACGCGGATCTCGAGGAGCTGGAGTTGGGTGCACTACCCACAGATGCAGTCAGCAGGGACACTCTTGGCGACCCTTACCTCCCAAATTCTGCAGGAGGAACATACAACTGCCTTAACCTCCATTCCCACTATTCCAAATTCCCAACAAATCTACTGAAAAAACAAAAAAAAACAAAAAGTCAAAACTTGTTAGGTTAGCAATCCAACGCACAGAACTTACTAAATAAAAAGCTTACCTTATCAACACACCAGAGTCCTTTTTTTTTTGGTTAGAGGAGGAGGGTGGGTGGGGGACACTACACGTGTAGTGTCTCGGGTACAGCCACCACACAAATATATACCTTTTTCCTTACCCAGCAGTCCCCTGGTCCTCCGAAAACAAAAGGGAATTCACTTTTAAACTTACGCTGAAATTGACTACACAGATGTAAGCCCGTTCACGCACCTCCGTTGCTATCCAAGCTGCAGTCACCGAAACTAAACACTGATAGCCAGTAACACAGACACACACTTACACCAAGTAACAAAGACATACACTGACACCCAGTAACAAAGACATACACTGACACCCAGTAACACAGACAAACACGGACAACAAGTAACAAAGACACACACTTACACCAAGTAACACAGACACACACTGACACCCAGCAACACAAACAAACACACTGACACCAAGTAACACAGACAGAAACTGACAACAAGTAACAAAGACATACACTGATACCCAGTAACACAGGCACACACTGGGGGTGGGGTGGGGTCACATTGGCGCAGTGGTTAGCACCGCAGCCTCACAGCTCCAGGGAGCCTGGTTCGATTCTGGGTACTGCCTGTGCGGAGATGGCAATTTCTCCCTGTGTCTGCGTGGGTTTCCTCCGGGTGCTCCGGCTTCCTCCCACATGCCAAAGACTTTCAGGATGATAGGTTAATTGGCCATCATAAATTGCCCCTAGTATATGTAGGTGGTAGGGAAATATATAGGGATAGGTGGGGATGTGATAGGAATACGGGATTAGAGTAGGATTAGTATAAATGGGTGGTTGATGGTTGGCACAGACTCGGTGGGCCGAAGGGACTGTTTAAGTGCTGTATCTCTAAATTAAAGTAAATACTGACACCTAGAGTCACTGACACCCAGTAACACAAACAAACACACACTGACCCCCAGTCACACAGAGAAACACTGATACACTGACAGCAAGTAACACAGATACACACTGACACCCAGTAACAAAGACACACACTGATACCAAGTCACAAATACATACACTGATACCCAGTAACACAAACAAACACACACTGACCCCCGGTCACACAGAGAAACACTGATACACTGACAGCAAGTAACACAGATACACACTGACACCCAGTAACAAAGACATATACTGATACCAAGTCACAAATACATACACTGATACCCAGTAACACAAACAAACACACACTGACACCCAGTAACACAGAGAAACACTGATACACAGTAACAAAGACATACACTGATACCCAGTCGCACAGACACACACTTACACCAAGTAACAAAGACATACACTGACACCAAGTCACAAAGACAAACACTGACACCCAGTAACAAAGACATACACTGACACCAAGTCACAAAGACATACACTGATACCCAGTAACACAGAAACACACTTACACCAAGTAACACAGACATGCACAGACAGCAAGTAACAAAGACATGCACAGACACCAAGTAACAAAGACATGCACTGATACCCAGTAACACAGACACACACTTACACCAAGTAACAAAGACAGACCCTGCTACCCACTAACATAGACACACACTTACACCAAGTAACAAAACATACACTGAAACACAGTAACACAGACATACATTGACACCCAGTAACGCAGACACACACGGACACCAAGTAACAAAGGCACAGACTTATACCAAGTAACACAGACACACACTGACACCCAGTAACACAAACAAACACACTGACACCAAGTAACACAGACATACACTGACACCAAGTAACTAAGACATACACTGATACCCAGTAACACAGGCACACACTAACACCAACTAACAAAGACATACACTGACAGCAAGTAACAAAGACAGACACTTACACCAAGTAACAAAGACACACACTTACACCAAGTAGCACAGACATACACTGACACCAATTAACAAAGACAGACAATTACACCAAGTAACAAAGACATACACTTGCACCAAGTATTTTGACATACACTGACACCATGTAACAAAGACATACACTGATACACAGTAACATAGACACACACCTACACCAAGTAACAAAGACATACACTGACACCAAGTCACAAAGACACACACTGACACCCAGTAACAAAGACATACACTGACACCAAGTCACAAAGACATACACTGATACCCAGAAACACAGACATACACTTACACCAAGTAACACATACATGCACTGACACCAAGTAACAAAGACATGCACAGATACCCAGTAACACCGACACACACTTGCACCAAGTAACAAAGACATACACTGACACCCAGTAACAAAGACATACACTTGCACCAAGTAACAAAGACATACACTGACACCCAGTAACAAAGACATACACTGACACCCAGTAACAATGACATGTACTGACACCAAGTAACACAGACACACACTGACACCCAGTAAAAAAGACGTACACTGACACCAAGTCACAAAGACATATGCTGATACCAAGTCACAAAGACATACACTGATATCGAGTAACACAGACACACACTGACACCAAGTAACAAAGACATAGACTGACACCAAGTAACAAAGACATACACTTACACCAAGCATTTTGACATACACTGACACCCAGTAACAAAGACATACACTGACACCAAGTCTCAAAGAAATACACTGATACCCAGCAACACAGACACAACACTTACACAAAGTAACACAGACATACACTGACACCCAGTAACAAAGACATACACAGACACCCAGCAACGCAGACACGCACGGACACCAAGTAACAAAGACACAAACTTACACCAAGTAACACAGACTACCTCCACATAACTCCTCTCAATAACCTCTACCGCCTCCCGAATGATCCAAAGTTCATCCAGCTCCACCTCCAGTTACCGAACGCGGTTCTCGAGGAGCTGGAGTTGGGTGCACTTCCCACAGATGCAGTCAGCAGGGACACTCTTGGCGACCCTTACCTCCCACGTTCTGCAGGAGGAACATACAACTGCCTTAACCTCAATTCCCACTATTCCAAATTCCAAAACATCTACTGAAAAAACAAAAAAAAAACAAAAAGTCAAAACTTGTTAGGTTAGCAATCCAACGGACAGAATTTCCTAAATAAAAAGCTTACCTTATCAACACAACAGAGTCCTTTTTTTTTGGTGAGAGGAGGAGGGTGGGTGGGAGACACTACACGTGTAGTGTCTCGGGTACAGCGACCACACAAATATATACCTTTTTCCTTACCCAGCAGTCCACTGGTCCTCCGAAAACAAAAGGGATTCACTTTTAAACTGACGCTGAAATTGACTTCACAGCTGTAAGCCCGTTCTCGCACCTCCGTTGCTATCCAAGCTGCAGTCACCGAAACTAAACACTGATACCCAGTAACACACACACACACTTACACCAAGTAACAAAGACAGACACTGATACCCAGTGTCACAGTCACACACTTACACCAAGTCACAAAGACACACACTGACACCCAGTAACAAAGACATACACTGACACCAAGTCACAAAGACATGCACTGATACCCAGAAACACAGACATACACTTACACCAAGTAACACATACATACACTGACACCAAGTAACAAAGACATGCACAGATACCCAGTAACACCGACACACACTTACACCAAGTAACAAAGACAGACACTGCTACTCAGTAACACAGCACACACTTGCACAAAGTAACAAAGACATACACTGACACCCAGTAACAAAGACATACACTGACACCCAGTAACAATGACATGCACTGACACCAAGTAACACAGACACACACTGACACCCAGTAAAAAAGACGTACACTGACACCAAGTCACAAAGACATATACTGATACCAAGTCACAAAGACATACACTGATATCCAGTAACACAGACACACACTGACACCAAGTAACAAAGACATACACTGACACCAAGAAACAAAGACATACACTGACACCAAGTAACAAAGACATACACTTACACCAAGCATTTTGACATACACTGACACCAAGTAACAAAGACATACACTGATACCCAGTAACACAGACACACACTTACATCAAGTAACAAAGACATACACTGACACCAAGTCACAAAGACACACACTGACACCCAGTAACAAAGACATACACTGACACCAAGTCTCAAAGAAATACACTGATACCCAGTAACACAGACACACACTTACACAAAGTAACACAGATATACACTGGCACCCAGTAACACAGACACACACTTACACCAAGTCACAAACACATACACTGACACCCAGTAACAAAGACATACACAGACACCCAGTAACGCAGACACACACGGACACCAAGTAACAAAGACACAAACTTACACCAAGTAACACAGACTACCTCCACATAACTCCTCTCAATAACCTCTACCGCCTCCCGAATGATCCGAAGTTCATCCAGCTCCAGCTCCAGTTCCCGAACGCGGTTCTCGAGGAGCTGGAGTTGGGTGCACATCCCACAGATGCAGTCAGCAGGGACACTCTTGGCGACCCTTACCTCCCACATTCTGCAGGAGGAACATACAACTGCCTTAACCTCAATTCCCACTATTCCAAATTCCCAAAAAATCGACTGAAAAAACAAAAAAAAACAAAAAGTCAAAACTTGTTAGGTTAGCAATCCAACGGACAGAACTTCCGAAATAAAAAGCTTACCTTATCAACACACCAGAGTCCTTTTTTTTTGGTTAGAGGAGGAGGGTGGGTGGGAGACACTACACGTATAGTGTCTCGGGTACAGCCACCACACAAATATATACCTTTTCTCTTACCCAGCAGTCCACTGGTCCTCCGAAAACAAAAGGGAATTCACTTTTAAACTGACGCTGAAATTGACTTCACAGCTGTAAGCCCGTTCTCGCACCTCCGTTGCTATCCAAGCTGCAGTCACCGAAACTAAACACTGATACCCAGTAACACACACACACACTTACACCAAGTAACAAAGACAGACTCTGATACCCAGTAATACAGTCACACACTTACACCAAGTAACAAAGACAAACACTGACACCCAGTAACAAAGACATACACTGACACCCAGTAACACAGACATGCACTGATACCCAGTAACACAGACACACACTTACACCAAGTAACAAAGACATACACTTACACCAAGTAACACAGACATACACTGACACCCAGTAACACAGACACACACTTACACCAAGTAACAAAGACATACAGTGACACCCAGTAACAAAGACATACACTGACACACAGTAACACAGACACACACGGACACCAAGTGACAAAGACATACACTGACACCAAGTATTCTGACATACACTGACCCCCAGTAACACAGACATACACTGATACCCAGTAACAAAGACATACACTGACACCAAGTCACAAAGACATGCACTGTTACAAAGTCACAAAGACGTACACTGATGCCCAGTAACACAGACACACACTGACACCAAGTAACAAAGACATACACTGACACCAAGTAAGAAAGACATACACTTACACCAAGTAACAAAGACAGACAATTACACCAAGTAGCAAAGACATACACTTACACCAAGTATTTTGACATGCACTGACACCAAGTCACAAAAACACACACTGACACCCAGTAACAAAGACATACACTGACACCAAGTCACAAAGACATACACTGAAACCCAGTAACACAGACCCACACATACACCAAGTAACCCAGACATAAACTGACACCCAGTAACACAGGCACACACTTACACCCAGTAACAAAGACATACACTGACACCCAGTAACAAAGACACACACTGACACTAAGTAACACAGAGACACACTGACACCCAGTAACACAAACAAACACACTGACACCAAGTAACACAGACATGCACTGATACCAAGTCACAAAGACATACACTGATGCCCAGTAACACAGACACACACTGACACCAAGTAACAAAGACATACACTGACACCAAGTAACAATGACACACACTTACACCAAGTAACACAGACATACATTGACACCAAGTAACAAAGACAGACAATTACACCAAGTAACAAAGACATACACTTACACAAAGTATTTTGACATACACTGACACCAAGTAACAAAGACATACACTGATACCCAGTAACACAGACACACACTTACACCAAGTAACAAAGACATACACTGACACCAAGTCACAAAGACACACACTGACTCCCAGTAACATAGAAATACACTGACACCAAGTCACAAAGACATCCACTGATACCCAGTAACACAGACACACACTTACACCAAGAAACACAGACATACACTGACACCAAGTAACAAAGACATGCACAGATACCCAGTAACACAGACACACACTTACACCAAGTAACAAAGACAGACACTGATACCCAGTAACACAGACACACACTTACACCAAGTAACAAGACTTACACTGACACCCAGTAACAAACACATACAATGACACCAAGTAACGCAGACACACACGGACACCAGGTTACACAGACATACACTGACACCAAGTAACAAAGACATGCACTGATACCCAGTAACACAGACACACTCTGACACCAAGTAACAAAGACATACACTGACACCAAGTAAGAAAGACATACACTTACACCAAGTAACAAAGACAGACAATTACACCAAGTAGCAAAGACATACACTTACACCAAGTATTTTGACATGCACTGACACCAAGTCACAAAGACACACACTGACACCCAGTAACAAAGACATACTCTGACACCAAGTCACAAAGACAGACACTGAAACCCAGTAACACAGACCCACACATACACCAAGTAACCCAGACATAAACTGACACCCAGTAACACAGGCAGACACTTACACCCAGTAACAAAGACATACACTGACACCCAGTAACAAAGTCATACACTTACACCAAGTATTTTGACATACACTGACACCAAGAAACATAGACAATCACTGATACCCAGTAACACAGACACACACTGACACCAAGGAACAAAGACATACACTGACACCAAGTCACAAAGACACACACTGACTCCCAGTAACAAAGACATACACTGACACCAAGTCACAAAGACATACACTGATACCCAGTAACACAGACACACACTTACACCAAGTAACAAAGACATACACTTACACCCAGTAACACAGACACACACTTACACCAAGTAACAAAGACATACACTGACACCAAGTCGCAAAGACATACATTGATACCCAGTAACACAGACACACACTTACACCAAGTAACACAGACAGACACTCACACCCAGTGACACAGACACACACTTACACCAAGTTACACAGACATACACTGACACCAAGTAACACAGACAAACACTGACACCAAGTAACACAGACACACACTGATACCCAGTAACACAGACACACAGTTACCACAAGTAACACAGACATACACTGACACCAAGTAACTAAGACATACACTGATACCCAGGAACACAGACACACACCGATACAAAGTAACACAGACACACACTTACACCAATTAAAAAAGACATACACTTGCCCCAAGTAACACAGACATACACTGACACCAATTAACAAAGACAATCAATTACACCAAGTAACAAAGACACACTCTTACACCAAGTAACACAGACACTCACTGACACCCAAGTAACACAGACACACACTTACACCAAGTAATACAGACATACAATGACACCAAGTAACAAAGACATACACTGATACCCAGTAAAACAGACACAGACTTACACCAAGTAACAAAGACATACACTGACACCAAGTCACAAAGACATACACTGATACCCAGTAACACAGACACACACTTACACCACGTAACACAGACATACACTGACACCAAGTAACAAAGACATGCACAGATACCCAGTAACCCAGACACACACTTACACCAAGTAACAAAGACTTACACTGACACCCAGTAACAAACACATACACTGACACCAAGTAATGCAGACACACACGGACACCAAGTAACAAAGACACAGACTTGCACCAAGTAACACAGACACACACTGACACCCAGTAACACAGACACACACTTACACCAAGTAACAAAGACATACACTGACACCAAGTAACAAAGACATACACTGGTACCCATTAACACAGGCACACACTTACACCAAGTAACACAGACATACACTGACACCAAGTAACAAAGACATGCACTGATACCCAGTAACACAGACACACACTTACACCAAGTAACAAAGACAGACAATTACACCAAGTAACAAAGACATACACTTACACCAAGTATTTTGACATACACTGACACCAAGTAACATAGACAATCACCGATACCCAGTAACACAGACACACACTGACACCAAGTAACAAAGACATACACTGACACCAAGTCACAAAGACATACACTGATACCCAGTAACACAGACACACACTTACACCAAGTATCACAGACATACAGTGACACCAAGTCACAAAGAAATGCAAAGATACCCAGTAACACAGACACACACTTACACCAAGTAACAAAGACAGACACTGATACCCAGTAACACAGACACACACTTACACCAAGTAACAAAGACATACACTGACACCCAGTAACAAAGACATACACTGAGACCCTGTAACGCAAACACACACGGACACCAAGTGACAAAGACACAGACTTACACCATGTGACACAGACACACACTGACACCCAGTAACACAGACACACACTTACACCAAGTAACACAGACATACACTGACACCCAGTAACAAAGACATACACTGACACCCAGTAACACAGACATGCACTGATACCCAGTAACACAGACACACACTTACACCAAGTAACAAAGACATACACTTACACCAAGTAACACAGACATACACTGACACCCAGTAACACAGACACACACTTACACCAAGTAACACAGACATACACTGACACCAAGTCGCAAAGACTCACACTGACACCCAGTAACAAAGACATACACTGACACCAAGTCACAAAGACATACACTGAAACCCAGTAACACAGACCCACACTTACACCAAGTAACACAGACATATACTGACACCAAGTCGCAAAGACATACACTGATACCCAGTAACACAGACACACACTTACACCAAGTAACTCAGACAGACACTCACACCCAGTAACACAGACACACACTTACACCAAGTTACACAGACATACACTGACACCAAGTAACAAAGACATGCACTGATACATAGTAACACAGACACACACTTACACCAAGTAACAAAGACAGACACTGATGCCCAGTAACACAGACACACACTTACACCAAGTAACAAAGACACACACTGACACCAAGTAACAAAGACATACACTGACACCAAGTAACAATGACACACACTTACACCAAGTAACACAGACATACACTGACACCAAGTAACACAGACACACACTGATACCCAGTAACACAGACACACAGTTACAACAAGTAACACAGACATACACTGACACCAAGTAACTAAGACATACACTGATACCCAGGAACACAGACACACACCGACACCAAGTAACACAGACTCACACTTACACCAATTAACAAAGACATACACTTGCACCAAGTAACACAGACATACACTGACACCAATTAACAAAGACAAACAATTACACCAAGTAACAAAGACACACAATTACACCAAGTAACACAGACACTCACTGACACCCAAGTAACACAGACACACACTTAGACCACGTAACACAGACTTACACTGACACCCAGTAACAAACACATACACTGACACCAAGTAATGCAGACACACACGCACACCAAGTAACAAAGACACAGACTTACACCAAGTGACACAGACACACACTGACACCCAGTAACACAGACACACACTTACACCAAGTAACAAAGACATACACTGACACCAAGTAACAAAGACATACACTGATACCCATTAACACAGGCACACACTTACACCAAGTAACACAGACATACACTGACACCAAGTAACAAAGACATGCACTGATACCCAGTAACAAAGACACTGACTTACACCAAGTAACAAAGACAGACAATTACACCAAGTAACAAAGACATACACTTACACCAAGTAACAGAGACATACACTTACAGCAAGTAACAAAGACATACACTGACACTCAGTAACAAAGACATACACTGACACCCAGTAACACAGACATGCACTGATACCCAGTAACACAGACACACACTTACACCAAGTAACACAGACATACACTGACACCAAGTCGCAAAGACACACACTGACACCCAGTAACACAGACACACACTTACACCACGTAACACAGACATACACTGACACCAAGTAACAAAGACATGCATCGATACCCAGTAACCCAGACACACACTTACACCAAGTAACAAAGACTTACACTGACACCCAGTAACAAACACATACACTGACACCAAGTAATGCAGACACACACGGACACCAAGTAACAAAGACACAGACTTGCACCAAGTAACACAGACACACACTGACACCCAGTAACACAGACACACACTTACACCAAGTAACAAAGACATACACTGACACCAAGTAACAAAGACATACACTGGTACCCATTAACACAGGCACACACTTACACCAAGTAACACAGACATACACTGACACCAAGTAACAAAGACATGCACTGATACCCAGTAACACAGACACACACTTACAGCAAGTAACAAAGACAGACAATTACACCAAGTAACAAAGACATACACTTACACCAAGTATTTTGACATACACTGACACCAAGTAACATAGACAATCACTGATACCCAGTAACACAGACACACACTGACACCAAGTAACAAAGACATACACTGACACCAAGTCACAAAGACATACACTGATACCCAGTAACACAGACACACACTTACACCAAGTATCACAGACATACACTGACACCAAGTCACAAAGAAATGCAAAGATACCCAGTAACACAGACACACACTTACACCAAGTAACAAAGACAGACACTGATACCCAGTAACACAGACACACACTTACACCAAGTAACAAAGACATACACTGACACCCAGTAACAAAGACATACACTGACACCCTGTAACGCAAACACACACGGACACCAAGTGACAAAGATACAGACTTACACCATGTAACACAGACACACACTGACACCCAGTAACTCAGACACACACTTACACCAAGTAACACAGACATACACTGACACCCAGTAACAAAGACATACACTGACACCCAGTAACACAGACATGCACTGATACCCAGTAACACAGACACACACTTACACCAAATAACAAAGACATACACTTACACCAAGTAACACAGACATACACTGACACCCAGTAACACAGACACACACTTACACCAAGTAACACAGACATACACTGACACCAAGTCGCAAAGACTCACACTGACACCCAGTAACAAAGACATACACTGACACCAAGTCACAAAGACATACACTGAAACCCAGTAACACAGACCCACACTTACACCAAGTAACACAGACATACACTGACACCAAGTCGCAAAGACATACACTGATACCCAGTAACACAGACACACACTTACACCAAGTAACTCAGACAGACACTCACACCCAGTAACACAGACACACACTTACACCAAGTTACACAGACATACACTGACACCAAGTAACAAAGACATGCACTGATACCCAGTAACACAGACACACACTTACACCAAGTAACAAAGACAGACACTGATACCCAGTAACACAGACACACACTTACACCAAGTAACAAAGACACACACTGACACCAAGTAACAAAGACATACACTGACTCCAAGTAACAATGACACACACTTACACCCAGTAACACAGACATACACTGACACCAAGTAACACAGACACACACTGATACCCAGTAACACAGACACACAGTTACAACAAGTAACACAGACATACACTGACACCAAGTAACTAAGACATACACTGATACCCAGGAACACAGACACACACCGACACCAAGTAACACAGACTCACACTTACACCAATTAACAAAGACATACACTTGCACCAAGTAACACAGACATACACTGACACCAATTAACAAAGACAAACAATTACACCAAGTAACAAAGACACACAATTACACCAAGTAACACAGACACTCACTGACACCCAAGTAACACAGACACACACTTACACCAAGTAACACAGACATACACTGACACCAAGTAACAAAGACATACACTGATACCCAGTAACACAGACACACACTTACACCAAGTTACAAAGACATACACTGACACCAAGTCACAAAGACATACACTGATACCCAGTAACACAGACACACACTTAGACCACGTAACACAGACTTACACTGACACCCAGTAACAAACACATACACTGACACCAAGTAATGCAGACACACACGCACACCAAGTAACAAAGACACAGACTTACACCAAGTGACACAGACACACACTGACACCCAGTAACACAGACACACACTTACACCAAGTAACAAAGACATACACTGACACCAAGTAACAAAGACATACACTGATACCCATTAACACAGGCACACACTTACACCAAGTAACACAGACATACACTGACACCAAGTAACAAAGACATGCACTGATACCCAGTAACACAGACACACACTTACACCATGTAACAAAGGCAGACAATTACACCAAGTAACAAAGACATACACTTACACCAAGTAACAGAGACATACAATGACACCCAGTAACACAGACACACACTTACAGCAAGTAACAAAGACATGCACTGACACTCAGTAACAAAGACATACACTGACACCCAGTAACGCAAACACACACGGACACCAAGTGACAAAGACACAGACTTACACCATGTAACACAGACACACACTGACACCCAGTAACACAGACACACACTTAAACCAAGTAACACAGACATACACTGACACCCAGTAACAAAGACATACACTGACACCCAGTAACACAGACATGCACTGATACCCAGTAACACAGACACACACTTACACCAAGTAACACAGACATACACTGACACCAAGTCGCAAAGACACACACTGACACCCAGTAACAAAGACATACACTAACACCAAGTCACAAAGACAGACACTGAAACCCAGTAACACAGACCCACACTTACACCAAGTAACACAGACATACACTGACACCAAGTCGCAAAGACATACACTGATACCCAGTAACACAGACACACACTTACACCAAGTAACACAGACAGACACTCACACCCAGTAACACAGACACACACTTACACCAAGTAACAAAAACATACACTGACACCAAGTAACACAGACACACACTGATACCCAGTACCACAGACACACACTGTCACCAAGTAACAAAGACATACACTGACACCCAGTAAGACAGACCAGACAAACAAACGCACTGACACCCAGTAACACAGACACACACTGACACCAAGTAACAAAGACATATACTGACACCCAGTAACACGGACACACACTGGGCAGCACAGTGGCGCAGTGGTTAGCACTGCAGACTCACAGCTCCAGGGACCCCGGGTTCGATTCTGGGTACTGCCTGTGCGGAGTTTGCAAGTTCTCCCTGTGTCTGCGTGGGTTTCCTCCGGGTGCTCCGGTTTCCTCCCACATGCCAAATACTTGCTGGTTGATAGGTTAATTGGCCATCATAAATTGCCGCTAGTATAGGTAGGTGGCAGGGAAATATATACAGACAGGTGGGGATGTGATAGGAATACGGCATTAGTGTAGGATTAGTATAAATGGGTGGTTGATGGTCGGCACAGACTCGGTGGGCCGAAGGGCCTGTTAAAGTGCTGTATCACTAAACTAAACTAAAAACTGACACCCAGTGTCAAAGATACACACTGACACCCAGTAACACAGAGAAACACTGATAAACTGTGACAAAGACATCCACTGATACCAAGTAACACAGACACACACTGACACCCGGTAACAAAGACATACACTGACACCAAGTCACAAAGACGTACACTGATACCCAGGAACACAGACACACACTGACACCAAGTAAGAAAGACAGACACTTACACCAAGTAACAAAGACAGACAATTACACCAAGTAACAAAGACATACACTTTCACCAAGTATTTTGACATACACTGACACCAAGTCACAAAGACACACACTGACACCCAGTAACAAAGACATGCACTGACACCAAGAGACAAAGACATACACTGAAACCCAGTAACACAGACCCACACTTACACCAAGTAACACAGACATAAACTGACTACCAGTAACACAGGCACACACTTACACCCAGTAACAAAGACACACACTGACACCCAGTGACACAGACACACACTGACATCCAGTAACACAAACAAACACACTGACACCAAGTAACACAGACATGCACTGATACCAAGTCACAAAGATTTACACTGATGCCCAGTAACAATGACACACACTAACACCAGTTAAAACAGACATACACTGACACCCAGTAACACAGACACACACGGACACCAGGTAACAAAGACACACACTTACACCAAGTAACAAAGACATGCACTGACACCAAGTAACAAAGACATACACTGATGCCCAGTAACACAGACACACACTGACACCAAGTAACAAAGACATACACTTACACCCAGTAACAAAGACATACACTTACACCAAGTCACAAAGACATACACTGATACCCAATAACACAGACACACACTTACACCAAGTAACACAGACATGCACTGACACCAAGTAACAAAGACATGCACTGATACCCAGTAACACAGACACACACTTACACCAAGTAACAAAGACAGACACTGATACCCAGCAACAAAGACCCACAATTACACCAAGTAACATAGACATACACTGACACCCAGTAACAAAGAAATACACTGACACCCAGTAACACAGACACACACGGACACCAAGTAACAAAGACACACACAAACACCAAGTAACACAGACACACACTGACACCCAGTAACACAAGCAAACACACTGACACCAAGTAACACAGACATACACTGATACCAAGTCACAAAGACATACAATGATGCCCAGTAACACAGACACACACTGACACCAAGTAACAAAGACATACACTGACACCAAGTAACAAAGACATACACTTACACCAAGTAACAAAGACACACACTTACACCAAGTAACACAGACATACACTGATACCAAGTCACAAAGACATACACTGATGCCCAGTAACAATGACACACACTAACACCAGTTAAAACAGACATACTCTGACACCCAGTAACACAGACACACACGGACACCAGGTAACAAAGACACACACTTACACCAAGTAACAAAGACATACACTGACACCAAGTAACAAAGACATACACTGATGCCCAGTAACACAGACACACACTGACACCAAGTAACAAAAACATACACTTACACCCAGTAACAAAGACATACACTTACACCAAGTCACAAAGACATACACTGATACCCAATAACACAGACACACACTTACACCAAGTAACACAGACATGCACTGACACCAAGTAACAAAGACATGCACTGATACCCAGTAACACAGACACACACTTACACCAAGTAACATAGACATACACTGACACCCAGTAACAAAGAAATACACTGTCACCCAGTAACACAGACACACACGGACACCAAGTAACAAAGACACACACAAACACCAAGTAACACAGGCACACACTGACACCCAGTAACACAAGCAAACACACTGACACCACGTAACACAGACATACACTGATGCCAAGTCACAAAGACATACACTGATGCCCAGTAACACAGACACACACTGACACCAAGTAACAAAGACATACACTGACACCAAGTAACAAAGACATACACTTACACCAAGCAACAAAGACACACACTTACACCAAGTAACACAGACATACACTGACACCAAGTAACAAAGACAGACAATTGCACCAAGTAACAAAGACACACACTTACACCAAGTCACAATGACACACACTGACTACCAGTAACAAAGACATACACTGATACCCAGTAACACAGACACACAGTTACACCAAGTAACAGAGACAGACACTGACACCCAGTAACACAAACAAACACACTAACAACAAGTAACACAGACATACACTGATACAAAGTCACAAAGACATACACTGATGCCCAGTAACACAGACACACACTGACACCAAGTAACAAAGACATGCACTGACACGACGTAACAAATACAGACACTTGCACCAAGTAACAAAGACACACACTTACACCAAGTAACACAGACATCCACTGACACCAATGTAACAAAGACAGACAATTGCACCAAGTAACAAAGACATACACTTACACCAAGTATTTTGACATACACTGACACCAAGTAACAAAGACATACACTGATACCCAGTAACACAGACACACACTTACACCAAGTAACAAAAACATACACTGACACCAAGTCACAAAGACACACACTGACTACCAGGAACAAAGACATACACTGACACCAAGTAACAAAGACATACACTTACACCAAGTAACAAAGACACACACTTCCACCAAGTAACACAGACAAACACTGACACCAATTAACAAAGACAGACAATTACACCAAGTAACAAAGACATACACTTACACCAAGTATTTTGAAATACACTGACACCAAGTAACAAAGACATACACTGATACCCAGTAACACAGACACACACTTACTCCAAGTAACAAAGACATACACTGACACCAAGTCACAAAGACACTCACTGACACCCAGTAACAAAGACATACACTGACGTAAATTCACAAAGACATACACTGATACACAGTAACACAGACACACACTTACACCAGGTAACACAGACATACACTGACACCAATTAACAAAGACATACACTGATACCCAGTAACACAGAAACACACTTACACCAAGTAACAAAAACAGACACTGATACCCAGTAACACAGACACACACTTACATCAAGTAACAAAGACATACACTGACACCCAGTAACAAAGACATACACTGACACCCAGTAACTCAGACACACACGGACACCAAGTAACAAAGACACACACTTACACCAAGTAACACAGACACACACTGACACCCAGTAACACAGACACACACTTACAACAAGTAACAAAGACATACACTGACACCAAGTCACACAGGCACACACGGCGGGTGGGGGGCGGGGGGGGGCACAATGGCGCTGTGGTTAGCACCGCAGCCTCACAGCTCCAGGGACCGGGGTTCGATTCTGTGTACTGCCTGTGCGGGGTTTGCAAGTTCTCCCTGTGTCTGCGTGGGTTTCCTCCGGGTGCTCCGGTTTCCTCCCACATGCCAAAGACTTGCAGGTTGATAGGTTAATTGGCCATCATAAATTGCCCCTAGTATAGGTAGGTGGTAGGGAAATATATAAGGATAGGTGGGGATGTGATAGGAATACGGGATTAGTGTGGGATTAGTATAAATTGGTGGTTGATGGACGGCACAGACTCGGTGGGCCGAAGGGCCTGTTTAAGTGCTGCATCTCTAAACTAAACTAAATACTGACACCTAGTGTCACTGATACACACTGACACCCAGTAACACAGAGAAACACAGATAAACAGTAATAAAGACATACACTGATACGAAGTCACAAAGACATACACTGATATCCAGTAACACAGACACACACTGACACCCAGTAACAAAGACATACACTGACACGAAGTCACAAAGACATACACTGATACCCAGTAACACAGACACACACTGACACCAAGTCACAAAGACATGCACTGATGCCCAGTAACACAGACACACACTGACACCAAGTAACAAAGACATACACTGACACCAAGTAACAAAGACATACACTTACACCAAGTAACAAAGACACACACTTACACCAAGAAACAAAGACATACACTGATACCCAGTAACACAGACACACACTTACACCAAGTAACAAAGACATACACTGACACCAAGTCACAAAGACACACACTGACACCCAGTAACAAAGTCATACAATGACACCCAGTAACACAGACACACACGGAGACCAAGTAACAAAGACACAGACTTACACCAAGTAACACAGACACACACTGACACGCAGTAACACAGACACACATTTACACCAAGTAACAAAGACATACACTGATACCCAGTAACACAGACACACACTTACACCAAGTAACACATACATGCAATGACACCAAGTAACAAAGACAGACACTGATACTCAGGAACACAGACACAAACTTACACCAAGTAACACAGACACACACTTACACCAAGTAACAAAGACATACACCTACACCAAGTAACACAGACAGACACTGACACCAAGTAACAAAGACATAAAATTACACCAAGTAACAAAGACACACACTTACACCAAGTAACACAGATATACACTGACACCAAGTAACACAGACATACACTGACACCAAGTAACAACGACATACAATTACACCAAGTAACAAAGACACACACTTACACCAAGTAACACAGATATACACTGACACCAAGTAACAAAGACACACACTTACACCAAGTAACACAGCCACACACTCACACCCAGTAACACAGATACACACTTACACCAAGTAACACAGACATACACTGACACCCAGTACCACAGACACACACTTACACCAAGTAACAAAGACACACACTGACACCCAGTAACACAGACACACACTGACACCCAGTAACACAGACACACACGTACACCAAGTAACACAGACATACACTGACACGAAGTAACAAAGACGGACTATTACACCAAGTAATATATACATACACTTACACCAAGTATTTTGACATACACTTGCAACAAGTAACAAAGACATACACTGACAACCAGTAACAAAGACATACAATGACACCAAGTAACAAAGACATACACTGACACCAAGTCACAAAGACACACACTGACACCCAGTAACAAAGACATACACTTACACCAAGTCACAAAGACATACACTGATACCCAGGATCACAGACACACACTTACACCAAGTAACAAAGACATACACTGATACCAATTCACAAAGACACACACTGACACCCAGTAACACAGACACACACCGACACCAAGTAACAAAGACACACACTTACACCAAGTAACAAAGACATACACTTACACCAAGTAACAAAGACACACACTGACACCAAGTAACAAAGACATACACTGAAACCCAGTAACACAGACACACACTGACACCAAGTAAAAAAGACACACCCTTACACCAAGTAACAAAGACAGACACTTACACCAAGTAACAAAGACATACACTGACACCAAGTAACAAAGACATACACAGATACCCAGTAACACAGACACACACTGACACCAAGTAACAAAGACATACACTGACACCAAGTAACAAAGACATACACTTGCACCAAGTAACAAAGACACACACAAACACCAAGTAACACAGACACTCACTGACACCCAGTAACACAGACACTCACTGATACCCAGTAAGACAGACACACAGTTATAACAAGTAACACAGACATACACTGACACCAAGTAACTAAGACATACACTGATACCCAGGAACACAGCCACACGCCGACACCAAGTAACACAGACACACATTTACACCAATTAACAAAGACATACACTTGCACCAAGTAACACAGACATACACTGACACCAATTAACAAAGACAAACAAATACACCAAGTAACAAAGACACACACTTACACCAAGTAACACAGACACTCACTGACACCCAGTAACACAGACACACACTTACACCAATTAACACAGACATACACTGACACCAAGTAACAAAGACATACACTGATACCCAGTAACACAGGCACACACTGGCCGTAGGGGGTGGGGGGGGCACATTGGCGCAGTGGTTAGCACCGCAGCCTCACAGCTCCAGGGACCCGGGTTCGATTCTGGGTACTGCCTGTGCGGAGTTTGCAAGTTCTCCCTGTGTCTGCGTGGGTTTCCTCGGGGTGCTCCGGTTTCCTCCCACATGCCAAAGACTTGCAGGTTCATAGGTTAATTGGCCATCATAAGTTGCCCATAGTATAGGCAAGTGGTAGGGAAATATAAAGGGACAGGTGGGGATGTGATAGGAATACGGGATTAGTGTAGGATTAGTATAAATTGGTGGTTGATGGTCGGCACAGCCGAGGTGGGCCGAAGGGCCTGTTAAAGTGCTGTATCTCTAAACTAAACTAAATACTGACACCTGGTGTCACAGAGACACACTGACACCCAGTAACTCAAGCAAACACACACTGCCACCCAGTAACACAGAGAAACACTAATAAACAGTAACAAAGACATACACTGACACCAAGACACAAACACACACACTTGCACCAAGTGACAAAGACATACGCTTACACCAAGTCACAAAGACATACACTGATACCCAGTAACACAGACACACACTGACACCCAGTTAGAAATACACACTGACCACCAGTAACACAGACACACACTGACCCCCAGTAACACAGTCATACACTGACACCAAGTCACAAAGACACACACTGACACCCAATAACAAAGACATACACTGACACCAAGTCACAAATACATGCACTGATACACAGACACACACTTACAGCAATTAACACAGACATACACAGACAACAAGTAACAAAGACATACACTGATACCAAGTCCCAAAGACGTACACTGATACCCAGGAACACAGACACACACTGACACCCAGTAACAAAGACATACACTGTTACCAAGTCACAAAGACATACACTGATACCCAGTAACACAGACACACACTGACACCCAGTAACAAAGACATACACTGATACCAAGTCACAAAGACATACACTGATACACAGTAACAAAGACACACACTTGCACCAAGTAACACAGACATACACTGACACCAAGTAACAATGACATACACTGACACCAAGTAACAAAGACATACACATACACCAAGTAACAAAGACAGAAAATAACACCAAGTAACAAAGACATACACTTACACCAATTATTTTGAAATACACTGACACCAAGTAACAAAGACATACATTGATACCCAGTAACACAGACACACACTTACACCAAGTAACAAAGACATACACTGACACCAAGTCACAACGACACACACTGACACCCAGTTACAAAGACATACACTGACACCAAGTCACAAAGACAAACACTGATACCCAGTAACACAAACACACACTTACACCAAGTAACACAGACATACACTGACACCAAGTAACAAAGACATACACTGATACCCAGTAACACAGACACACACATACACCACGTAACAAAGACAGACACTGATACCCAGTAACACAGACACACACTTACACCAAGTAACAAAGACATACACTGACACCCAGTAACAAAGGCATACACTGACACCCAGTAACACAGGCACACACGGACACCAAGTAACAAAGACACACACTTACACCAAGTAACACAGACACACACTGACACCCAGTAACACATACAAACACTTACACCAAGTAACACAGACACACACTGACACCCAGTAACACAGACACACACTTACACCAAGTAACACAGCCATACACTGACACCAAGTAACAAAGACATACATTGATACCCAGTAACACAGACACACACTTGCACCAAGTAACACAGTCATACACTGACACCAAGTAACAAAGACATACACTGATACCCAGGAACACAGACACACACTTACACCAAGTAACACAGACACACACTTACACCAAGTAACAAAGACATACACTTACACCAAGTAACACAGACATACACTGACACCAAGTAAGAAAGACATACAATTACACCAAGTAACAAAGACACACACTTACACCAAGTAACACAAATATACACTGACACCAAGTAACAAAGACATGCACTGACACCCAGTAACACAGACACACATGGACACCAAGTAACAAAGACACACACTGACACCAAGTAACACAGACACACACTGACACCCAGTAACACAGACACACACTTACACCAAGTAACACAGACATACACTGACACCAAGTAACAAAGACATACACTGATACCCAGTAACACAGGCACACAGTTGCACCAAGTAACAAAGACACACACTGACACCCAGTAACATAGACATACACTGAGACCAAGTCACAAAGACATACACTGATACCCAGGAACACAGACACACACTGACACCCAGTAACAAAGACATACACTGATACCAAGTCACAAAGACATACACTGATACCCAGTAACACAGACACACACTGACGCCCAGTAACAAAGACATACGCTGATACCAAGTCACAAAGACATACACTGATACCCAGTAACACAGACACACACTGACACCAAGTAACAAAGACATGCACTGGCACCAAGTAACAAAGACATACACTTACACCAAGTAACAAAGACACACACTCACACCAATTAACACAGACATACACTGACACCAAGTAACAAAGACATAGACTGACACCAAGTAACAAAGACATACTCTTACACCAAGTATTTTGACATACACTGACACCAAGTAACAAAGACATACACTGATACCCAGTAACACAGACACACACTTACACCAAGTAACAAAGACATACACTGACACAAAGTCACAAAGACACACACTGACACCCAGTAACAAAGACATACAATTACACCAAGTAACAAAGACACACACTTACACCAAGTAATATAGATATACACTGACACCAAGTAACAAAGACATGCACTGACACCCAGTAACACAGACACACATGGATACCAAGTAACAAAGACACACACTTACACCAAGTAACACAGACACACACTGACACCCAGTAACACAGACACACACTTACACCAAGTAACACAGACATACACTGACACCAAGTAACAAAGACACACACTGATACCCAGTAACACAGACACACACTTACACCAAGTAACAAAGACATACACTGACACGCAGTAACAAAGGCATACACTGACACCCAGTAACACAGGCACACACGGACACCAAGTAACAAAGACACACACTTACACCAAGTAACACAGACACACACTGACACCCAGTCACACATACAAACACTTACACCAAGTAACACAGACACACACTGACACCCAGTAACACAGACACACACTTACACCAAGTAACACAGACATACCCTGACTCCAAGTAACAAAGACATACACTAATACCCAGTAACACAGACACACACTTACACCAAGTAACACAGACATACACTGACACCAAGCAACAAAGACATACACTGATACCCAGGAACACAGACACACACTTACACCAAGTAACACAGACACACACTTACACCAAGTAAAAAAGACATACACTGACACCAAGTAACACAGACATACACTGACACCAAGTAAGAAAGACATACAATTACACCAAGTAACAAAGACACAAACTTACACCAAGTAACACAAATATACACTGACACCAAGTAACAAAGAAATGCACTGACACCCAGTAACACAGACACACATGGACACCAAGTAACAAAGACACACACTGACACCAAGTAACAAAGACATACACTGATACCCAGTAACACAGACACACACTTGCACTAAGTAACAAAGACACACACTGACACCCAGTAACAAAGACATACACTGAGACCAAGTCACAAAGACATACACTGATACCCAGGAACACAGACACACACTGACACCCAGTCACAAAGACATACACTGATACCCAGTAATACAGAGACACACTGACTCCCATTAACAAAGACATGCACTGACACCAAGTAACAAAGACATACACTTACACCAAGTAACAAAGACACACACTCACACCAAGTAACACAGACATACACTGACACCAAGTAACAAAGACATAGACTGACACCAAGTAACAAAGACATACACTTACACCTAGTAACAAAGACAGACAATTACACCAAGTACCAAAGACAGACACTTACACCAAGTATTTTGACACACACTGACACCAAGTAACAAAGACATACACTGATACCCAGTAACACAGACACACACTTACACCAAGTAACAAAGACATACACTGACACCAAGTCACAATGACACACACTGACACCCAGTAACAAAGACATACAATTACACCAAGTAACACAGACACACACTGACACCAAGTAACAAAGACATACACAGACACCAAGTCACAAAGACATACACTGATACCCAGGAACACAGACACACACTGACACCCAGTAACACAGACATACACTGATACCAAGTCACAAAGACATACACTGATACCCAGGAACACAGAAACACTCTGACACCCAGTTAGAAAGACATACACTGATACCAAGTCACAAAGACATACACTGGTACCCAGTAATACAGACACACACTGACACCAAGTAACAAAGACATGCACTGACACCAAGTAACAAAGACATACACTTACACGAAGTAACAAAGACACACACCTACACCAAGTAACAGAGACATACACTGACACCAAGTATCAAAGACATACACTGACACCAAGTAACAAAGACATACACTTACACCAAGTAACAAAGACAGACATTTACACCAAGTAACAAAGACATACACTTACACCAAGTATTTTGACATACACTGACACCAAGTAACAAAGACATACACTGACACCAAATCACAAAGACATACACTGATATCCAGTAACACAGACACACACTTACACAAAGTCACAAAGACACACACTGACACCCAGTAACAAAGACATACACTGACACCAAGTCACAAAGACATACACTGATATCCAGTAACACAGCCACACACTTACACAAAGTAACACAGACATACACTGACACCAAGTAACAAAGACATACACTGATACCCAGTAACACAGACACACACTTACACCAAGTAACAAAGACAGACACTGATACCCAGTAACATAGACACACACTTGCACCAAGTAACAAAGGCATACACTGACACCCAGTAACAAAGACATACACTGACACCCAGTAACACAGACACACACTGACACCAAGTAACAAAGACACACACTTACACCAAGGAACACAGACACACACTGACACCCAGTAACACAGGCACACACTTACACCAAGTAACACAGACATACACTGACACCAAGTAACAAAGACATCCACTGATACCCAGTAACACAGACACAGACTTACACCAAGTAACGCAGAAATACACTGACACCAAGTAACAAAGACATACACTGATACCCAGGAACACAGACACACACTTACACCAAGTAACACAGACACACACTTACACCAAGTAACAAAGACATACAATTACACCAAGTAACAAAGACGTACAATTACACCAAGTAACACAGATATACACTGGCAACAAGTAACAAAGACATGCACTGACACCCAGTAACACAGACACACGCGGACACCAAGTAACAAAGACACACACTTACACCAAGTAACTCAGACACACAATTACATCAAGTAACAAAGACAGACACTGATACCCAGTAACACAGACACACACTTACACCAAGCAACAAAGACATACACTGACACCCAGTAACAAAGACATACACTGATACCCAGTAACACAGACACACGCGGACACCAAGTAACAAAGACACACACTTACACCAAGAAACACAGACACTCACTGTCACCCTGAAACACAGACACACACTTACACAAAGTTACACGGACATACACTGACACCAAGTAACAAAGACATACACTGATACCCAGTAACACAGACACACACTTACACCAAGTAACACAGATATACACTGGCACCAAGTAACAAAGATATGCACTGACACCCAGTAACACAGACACACACGGACACCAAGTAACAAAGACACACACTTACACCAAGTAACACAGACACACACTTACACCAAGTAACAAAGACAGACACTGATTCCCAGTAACACAGACACACACGGACACCAAGTAACAACGACACACACTTACACCAGGTAACACAGACACACACTGACTCCCAGTAAAACAGACACACTCTTACACCAAGTAACACAGACATTCACTGACACCAAGTAACACAGACATACAGTGACACCAAGTAACAAAGACATACACTGATACCCAGTAACACAGACACACACTTACACCAAGTAACACAGACACACACTTACACCAAGTAACAAAGACATACACATACACCAAGTAACACAGATATACACTGGCACCAAGTAACAAAGACATGCACTGACACCCAGTAACACAGACACACACGGACACCAAGTCACAAAGACACACACTTACACCAAGTAACACAGACACACACTGACATCCAGTAACACAGACACACACTTATACCAAGTAACACAGACATACACTGACACCAAGTAACAAAGACATCCACTGATACCCAGTAACACAGACACACACTTGCACCAAGTAACACAGACATACACTTACACCAAGTAACAAAGATATACAATGATACCCAGGAACACAGACAGACATTTACTCCAAGTAACACAGACACACAATTACACCAAGTAACAAAGACATACACTTACACCAAGTAACACAGACATACACTGACACCAAGTAACAAAGACTTGCACTGATACCCAGTAACACAGACACACACTGACACCAAGTTAGAAACACACACTGACCCCCAGTAACACAGACACACACTGACCCCCAGTAACAAAGACATACACTGACACCAAGTCACAAAGACACACACTGACACCCAGTAACAAAGACATACACTGACACCAAGTCACAAAGACATGCACTGATACACAGACACACACTTACACCAAGTAACACAGACATACTCTGACACCAAGTAACAAAGACATACACTGATACCCATTATCACAGACACACACTTACATCAAGTAACAAAGACAGACACTGATACCCAGTAACACAGACACACACTTGCACCAAGTAACAAAGGCATACACTGACACCCAGTAACAAAGACATACACTGACACCCAGTAACACAGACACACACTGACACCAAGTAACAAAGACATACACTGACACCAAGTGACAAAGACATACACTGACACCAAGTCACAAAGACATACACTGATACCCAGTAACACAGACACACACTTGCACTAAGTAACAAAGACACACACTGACACCCAGTAACAAAGACATACACTGAGACCAAGTCACAAAGACATACACTGATACCCAGGAACACAGACACACACTGACACCCAGTAACAAAGACATACACTGATACCAAGTCACAAAGACATACACTGATACCCAGTAATACAGAGACACACTGACTCCCATTAACAAAGACATGCACTGACACCAAGTAACAAAGACATACACTTACACCAAGTAACAAAGACACACACTCACACCAAGTAACACAGACATACACTGACACCAAGTAACAAAGACATAGACTGACACCAAGTAACAAAGACATACACTTACACCTAGTAACAAAGACAGACAATTACACCAAGTACCAAAGACAGACACTTACACCAAGTATTTTGACACACACTGACACCAAGTAACAAAGACATACACTGATACCCAGTAACACAGACACACACTTACACCAAGTAACAAAGACATACACTGACACCAAGTCACAATGACACACACTGACACCCAGTAACAAAGACATACAATTACACCAAGTAACACAGACACACACTGACACCAAGTAACAAAGACATACACAGACACCAAGTCACAAAGACATACACTGATACCCAGGAACACAGACACACACTGACACCCAGTAACACAGACATACACTGATACCAAGTCACAAAGACATACACTGATACCCAGGAACACAGAAACACTCTGACACCCAGTTAGAAAGACATACACTGATACCAAGTCACAAAGACATACACTGGTACCCAGTAATACAGACACACACTGACACCAAGTAACAAAGACATGCACTGACACCAAGTAACAAAGACATACACTTACACGAAGTAACAAAGACACACACCTACACCAAGTAACAGAGACATACACTGACACCAAGTATCAAAGACATACACTGACACCAAGTAACAAAGACATACACTTACACCAAGTAACAAAGACAGACATTTACACCAAGTAACAAAGACATACACTTACACCAAGTATTTTGACATACACTGACACCAAGTAACAAAGACATACACTGACACCAAATCACAAAGACATACACTGATATCCAGTAACACAGACACACACTTAGACAAAGTCACAAAGACACACACTGACACCCAGTAACAAAGACATACACTGACACCAAGTCACAAAGACATACACTGATATCCAGTAACACAGCCACACACTTACACAAAGTAACACAGACATACACTGACACCAAGTAACAAAGACATACACTGATACCCAGTAACACAGACACACACTTACACCAAGTAACAAAGACAGACACTGATACCCAGTAACATAGACACACACTTGCACCAAGTAACAAAGGCATACACTGACACCCAGTAACAAAGACATACACTGACACCCAGTAACACAGACACACACTGACACCAAGTAACAAAGACACACACTTACACCAAGGAACACAGACACACACTGACACCCAGTAACACAGGCACACACTTACACCAAGTAACACAGACATACACTGACACCAAGTAACAAAGACATCCACTGATACCCAGTAACACAGACACAGACTTACACCAAGTAACGCAGAAATACACTGACACCAAGTAACAAAGACATACACTGATACCCAGGAACACAGACACACACTTACACCAAGTAACACAGACACACACTTACACCAAGTAACAAAGACATACAATTACACCAAGTAACAAAGACGTACAATTACACCAAGTAACACAGATATACACTGGCAACAAGTAACAAAGACATGCACTGACACCCAGTAACACAGACACACGCGGACACCAAGTAACAAAGACACACACTTACACCAAGTAACTCAGACACACAATTACATCAAGTAACAAAGACAGACACTGATACCCAGTAACACAGACACACACTTACACCAAGCAACAAAGACATACACTGACACCCAGTAACAAAGACATACACTGATACCCAGTAACACAGACACACGCGGACACCAAGTAACAAAGACACACACTTACACCAAGAAACACAGACACTCACTGTCACCCTGAAACACAGACACACACTTACACAAAGTTACACGGACATACACTGACACCAAGTAACAAAGACATACACTGATACCCAGTAACACAGACACACACTTACACCAAGTAACACAGATATACACTGGCACCAAGTAACAAAGATATGCACTGACACCCAGTAACACAGACACACACGGACACCAAGTAACAAAGACACACACTTACACCAAGTAACACAGACACACACTTACACCAAGTAACAAAGACAGACACTGATTCCCAGTAACACAGACACACACGGACACCAAGTAACAACGACACACACTTACACCAGGTAACACAGACACACACTGACTCCCAGTAAAACAGACACACTCTTACACCAAGTAACACAGACATTCACTGACACCAAGTAACACAGACATACAGTGACACCAAGTAACAAAGACATACACTGATACCCAGTAACACAGACACACACTTACACCAAGTAACACAGACACACACTTACACCAAGTAACAAAGACATACACATACACCAAGTAACACAGATATACACTGGCACCAAGTAACAAAGACATGCACTGACACCCAGTAACACAGACACACACGGACACCAAGTCACAAAGACACACACTTACACCAAGTAACACAGACACACACTGACATCCAGTAACACAGACACACACTTATACCAAGTAACACAGACATACACTGACACCAAGTAACAAAGACATCCACTGATACCCAGTAACACAGACACACACTTGCACCAAGTAACACAGACATACACTTACACCAAGTAACAAAGACATACAATGATACCCAGGAACACAGACAGACATTTACTCCAAGTAACACAGACACACAATTACACCAAGTAACAAAGACATACACTTACACCAAGTAACACAGACATACACTGACACCAAGTAACAAAGACTTGCACTGATACCCAGTAACACAGACACACACTGACACCAAGTTAGAAACACACACTGACCCCCAGTAACACAGACACACACTGACCCCCAGTAACAAAGACATACACTGACACCAAGTCACAAAGACACACACTGACACCCAGTAACAAAGACATACACTGACACCAAGTCACAAAGACATGCACTGATACACAGACACACACTTACACCAAGTAACACAGACATACTCTGACACCAAGTAACAAAGACATACACTGATACCCATTATCACAGACACACACTTACATCAAGTAACAAAGACAGACACTGATACCCAGTAACACAGACACACACTTGCACCAAGTAACAAAGGCATACACTGACACCCAGTAACAAAGACATACACTGACACCCAGTAACACAGACACACACTGACACCAAGTAACAAAGACATACACTGACACCAAGTGACAAAGACATACACTGACACCAAGTCACAAAGACATACACTGATACCCAGGAACACAGACACACACTGACACCCAGTAACAAAGACATACACTGATACCAAGTCACAAAGACATACACTGATCCCCAAGTAACACAGAAACACACTGACACCCAGTAACAAAGACATACACTGATACCAAGTCACAAAGACATACACTGATACCCAGTAACACAGACACACACTGACACCCAGTAACAAAGACATACACTGATATCAAGTCACAAAGACATTCACTTACACCAATTAACAAAGACACACACTTACACCAAGAAACACAGACACTCACTGTCACCCAGAAACACAGACACACACTTACACAAAGTAACACGGACATACACTGACACTAAGTAACAAAGACATACACTGATACCCAGTAACACAGACACACACTTACCCCAAGTAACACAGATATACACTGGCACCAAGTAACAAAGATATGCACTGACACCCAGTAACACAGACACACACGGACACCAAGTAACAAAGACACACACTTACACCAAGCAACACAGACACACACTTACACCAAGTAACAAAGACAGACACTGATACCCAGTAACACAGACACACACGGACACCAAGTAACAACGACACACACTTACACCAGGTAACACAGACACACACTGACACCCAGTAAAACAGACACACACTTACACCAAGTAACACAGACATACACTGACACCAAGTATCACAGACATACAGTGACACCAAGTAACAAAGACATACACTGATACCCAGTAACACAGACACACACTTACACCAAGTAACACAGACACACACTTACACCAAGTAACAAAGACATAGACATACACCAAGTAACACAGACATACACTGACACCAAGTAACAAAGACATACAATTACACCAAGTAACAAAGACACACACTTGCACCAAGTAACACAGATATACACTGGCACCAAGTAACAAAGACATGCACTGTCACCCAGTAACACAGACACACACGGACACCAAGTAACACAGACACACACTTACACCAAGTAACAAAGACAGACACTGATTCCCAGTAACACAGACACACACGGACACCAAGTAACAACGACACACACTTACACCAGGTAACACAGACACACACTGACTCCCAGTAAAACAGACACACTCTTACACCAAGTAACACAGACATTCACTGACACCAAGTAACACAGACATACAGTGACACCAAGTAACAAAGACATACACTGATACCCAGTAACACAGACACACACTTACACCAAGTAACACAGACACACACTTACACCAAGTAACAAAGACATACACATACACCAAGTAACACAGATATACACTGGCACCAAGTAACAAAGACATGCACTGACACCCAGTAACAAAGACACACACTTACACCAAGTAACTCAGACACACAATTACATCAAGTAACAAAGACAGACACTGATACCCAGTAACACAGACACACACTTACACCAAGCAACAAAGACATACACTGACACCCAGTAACAAAGACATACACTGATACCCAGTAACACAGACACACGCGGACACCAAGTAACAAAGACACACACTTACACCAAGAAACACAGACACTCACTGTCACCCTGAAACACAGACACACACTTACACAAAGTTACACGGACATACACTGACACCAAGTAACAAAGACATACACTGATACCCAGTAACACAGACACACACTTACACCAAGTAACACAGATATACACTGGCACCAAGTAACAAAGATATGCACTGACACCCAGTAACACAGACACACACGGACACCAAGTAACAAAGACACACACTTACACCAAGTAACACAGACACACACTTACACCAAGTAACAAAGACAGACACTGATTCCCAGTAACACAGACACACACGGACACCAAGTAACAACGACACACACTTACACCAGGTAACACAGACACACACTGACTCCCAGTAAAACAGACACACTCTTACACCAAGTAACACAGACATTCACTGACACCAAGTAACACAGACATACAGTGACACCAAGTAACAAAGACATACACTGATACCCAGTAACACAGACACACACTTACACCAAGTAACACAGACACACACTTACACCAAGTAACAAAGACATACACATACACCAAGTAACACAGATATACACTGGCACCAAGTAACAAAGACATGCACTGACACCCAGTAACACAGACACACACGGACACCAAGTCACAAAGACACACACTTACACCAAGTAACACAGACACACACTGACATCCAGTAACACAGACACACACTTATACCAAGTAACACAGACATACACTGACACCAAGTAACAAAGACATCCACTGATACCCAGTAACACAGACACACACTTGCACCAAGTAACACAGACATACACTTACACCAAGTAACAAAGACATACAATGATACCCAGGAACACAGACAGACATTTACTCCAAGTAACACAGACACACAATTACACCAAGTAACAAAGACATACACTTACACCAAGTAACACAGACATACACTGACACCAAGTAACAAAGACTTGCACTGATACCCAGTAACACAGACACACACTGACACCAAGTTAGAAACACACACTGACCCCCAGTAACACAGACACACACTGACCCCCAGTAACAAAGACATACACTGACACCAAGTCACAAAGACACACACTGACACCCAGTAACAAAGACATACACTGACACCAAGTCACAAAGACATGCACTGATACACAGACACACACTTACACCAAGTAACACAGACATACTCTGACACCAAGTAACAAAGACATACACTGATACCCATTATCACAGACACACACTTACATCAAGTAACAAAGACAGACACTGATACCCAGTAACACAGACACACACTTGCACCAAGTAACAAAGGCATACACTGACACCCAGTAACAAAGACATACACTGACACCCAGTAACACAGACACACACTGACACCAAGTAACAAAGACATACACTGACACCAAGTGACAAAGACATACACTGACACCAAGTCACAAAGACATACACTGATACCCAGGAACACAGACACACACTGACACCCAGTAACAAAGACATACACTGATACCAAGTCACAAAGACATACACTGATCCCCAAGTAACACAGAAACACACTGACACCCAGTAACAAAGACATACACTGATACCAAGTCACAAAGACATACACTGATACCCAGTAACACAGACACACACTGACACCCAGTAACAAAGACATACACTGATATCAAGTCACAAAGACATTCACTTACACCAATTAACAAAGACACACACTTACACCAAGAAACACAGACACTCACTGTCACCCAGAAACACAGACACACACTTACACAAAGTAACACGGACATACACTGACACTAAGTAACAAAGACATACACTGATACCCAGTAACACAGACACACACTTACCCCAAGTAACACAGATATACACTGGCACCAAGTAACAAAGATATGCACTGACACCCAGTAACACAGACACACACGGACACCAAGTAACAAAGACACACACTTACACCAAGCAACACAGACACACACTTACACCAAGTAACAAAGACAGACACTGATACCCAGTAACACAGACACACACGGACACCAAGTAACAACGACACACACTTACACCAGGTAACACAGACACACACTGACACCCAGTAAAACAGACACACACTTACACCAAGTAACACAGACATACACTGACACCAAGTATCACAGACATACAGTGACACCAAGTAACAAAGACATACACTGATACCCAGTAACACAGACACACACTTACACCAAGTAACACAGACACACACTTACACCAAGTAACAAAGACATAGACATACACCAAGTAACACAGACATACACTGACACCAAGTAACAAAGACATACAATTACACCAAGTAACAAAGACACACACTTGCACCAAGTAACACAGATATACACTGGCACCAAGTAACAAAGACATGCACTGTCACCCAGTAACACAGACACACACGGACACCAAGTAACACAGACACACACTTACACCAAGTAACAAAGACAGACACTGATTCCCAGTAACACAGACACACACGGACACCAAGTAACAACGACACACACTTACACCAGGTAACACAGACACACACTGACTCCCAGTAAAACAGACACACTCTTACACCAAGTAACACAGACATTCACTGACACCAAGTAACACAGACATACAGTGACACCAAGTAACAAAGACATACACTGATACCCAGTAACACAGACACACACTTACACCAAGTAACACAGACACACACTTACACCAAGTAACAAAGACATACACATACACCAAGTAACACAGATATACACTGGCACCAAGTAACAAAGACATGCACTGACACCCAGTAACACAGACACACACGGACACCAAGTCACAAAGACACACACTTACACCAAGTAACACAGACACACACTGACATCCAGTAACACAGACACACACTTATACCAAGTAACACAGACATACACTGACACCAAGTAACAAAGACATCCACTGATACCCAGTAACACAGACACACACTTGCACCAAGTAACACAGACATACACTTACACCAAGTAACAAAGACATACAATGATACCCAGGAACACAGACAGACATTTACTCCAAGTAACACAGACACACAATTACACCAAGTAACAAAGACATACACTTACACCAAGTAACACAGACATACACTGACACCAAGTAACAAAGACTTGCACTGATACCCAGTAACACAGACACACACTGACACCAAGTTAGAAACACACACTGACCCCCAGTAACACAGACACACACTGACCCCCAGTAACAAAGACATACACTGACACCAAGTCACAAAGACACACACTGACACCCAGTAACAAAGACATACACTGACACCAAGTCACAAAGACATGCACTGATACACAGACACACACTTACACCAAGTAACACAGACATACTCTGACACCAAGTAACAAAGACATACACTGATACCCATTATCACAGACACACACTTACATCAAGTAACAAAGACAGACACTGATACCCAGTAACACAGACACACACTTGCACCAAGTAACAAAGGCATACACTGACACCCAGTAACAAAGACATACACTGACACCCAGTAACACAGACACACACTGACACCAAGTAACAAAGACATACACTGACACCAAGTGACAAAGACATACACTGACACCAAGTCACAAAGACATACACTGATACCCAGGAACACAGACACACACTGACACCCAGTAACAAAGACATACACTGATACCAAGTCACAAAGACATACACTGATCCCCAAGTAACACAGAAACACACTGACACCCAGTAACAAAGACATACACTGATACCAAGTCACAAAGACATACACTGATACCCAGTAACACAGACACACACTGACACCCAGTAACAAAGACATACACTGATATCAAGTCACAAAGACATTCACTTACACCAATTAACAAAGACACACACTTACACCAAGAAACACAGACACTCACTGTCACCCAGAAACACAGACACACACTTACACAAAGTAACACGGACATACACTGACACTAAGTAACAAAGACATACACTGATACCCAGTAACACAGACACACACTTACCCCAAGTAACACAGATATACACTGGCACCAAGTAACAAAGATATGCACTGACACCCAGTAACACAGACACACACGGACACCAAGTAACAAAGACACACACTTACACCAAGCAACACAGACACACACTTACACCAAGTAACAAAGACAGACACTGATACCCAGTAACACAGACACACACGGACACCAAGTAACAACGACACACACTTACACCAGGTAACACAGACACACACTGACACCCAGTAAAACAGACACACACTTACACCAAGTAACACAGACATACACTGACACCAAGTATCACAGACATACAGTGACACCAAGTAACAAAGACATACACTGATACCCAGTAACACAGACACACACTTACACCAAGTAACACAGACACACACTTACACCAAGTAACAAAGACATAGACATACACCAAGTAACACAGACATACACTGACACCAAGTAACAAAGACATACAATTACACCAAGTAACAAAGACACACACTTGCACCAAGTAACACAGATATACACTGGCACCAAGTAACAAAGACATGCACTGTCACCCAGTAACACAGACACACACGGACACCAAGTAACAAAGACACACACTTACACCAAGTAACACAGACACACACTGACACCCAGTAACACAGACACACACTTACACCAAATAACACAGACATACACTGACACCAAGTAACAAAGACATACACTGATACCCAGTAACACAGACACACACTTACACCAAGTAACACAGACATACACTTACAACAAGTATTTTGACATACACTGACACCCAGTAACAAAGACATACACTGACACCCAGTAACAAAGACACACACGGACACCAAGTAACAAAGACACACACTTACACCAAGTAACACAGACACACACTGACACCCAGTAACACAGACACACACTTACACCAAGTAACACAGACATACACTGATACCAAGTAACAAAGACATACACTGATACCCAGTAACACAGACACACACTTACACCAACTAACACAGACATACACAGACACCAAGTAACAAAAACATACACTGATACCCAGTAACACAGACACACACTTACACCAAGTAACACAGACATACACTGACACCAAGTAACAAAGACATACAATTGCACCAAGTAACAAAGACGCACACTTACACCAAGTAACACAGACACACACTGACACCCAGTAACACAGACACACACTTACACCAAGTATCACAGACACACACTGACACCCAGTAACACAGACACACACTTACACCAAGCAACACAGACATGCACTGACACCAAGTAACAAAGACATACACTGATACCCAGTAACACAGACACACACTTACACCAAGTAACACAGACATACACTGACACCAAGTAACAAAGACATACAATGATACCCAGGAACACAGACACACACTTTCACCAAGTAACACAGCACACACTTACAACAAGTAACAAAGACATACTCTTACACCAAGTAACACAGACATACACTGACACCAAGTAACAACGACATACATTAAACAAAGTAACAAAGACACACACTTACACCAAGTAACAAAGACAGACACTGACACCAAGTAACAAAGACATACACTGATACCCAGGAACACAGACACACACTTGCACCAAGTAACACAGACACACACTGACACCCAGTAACACAGACACACATTTACACAAAGTAACACAGACATACACTGACACCAAGTAACAACGACATACAATGATACCCAGGAACACAGACACACACGAACACCAAGTAACAACGACACACACTTACACCAAGTAACACAGACACACACTGACACCCAGTAAAACAGACACACACTTACACCAAGTAACACAGAAATACACTGACACCAAGTAACACAGACATACAGTGACACCAAGCAACAAAGACATACACTGATACCCAGTAACACAGACACACACTTACACCAAGTAACACAGAGACACACTTACACCAAGTAACAAAGACATACACATACACCAAGTAACACAGACATGCACTGACACCAATTAACAAAGACATACAATTACACCAAGTAACAAAGACACACACTTGCATCAAGTAACACAGATATACACTGGCACCAAGTAACAAAGACATGCACTGACACCCAGTAACACAGACACACACGGACACCAAGTAACAAAGACACACACTTACACAAAGTAACACAGACACACACTGACATCCAGTAACACAGACACACACTTACACCAAGTAACACAGACATACACTGACACCAAGTAACAAAGACATACAATGATACACAGGAACACAGACAGACATTTACACCAAGTAACACAGACACACAATTACACCAAGTAACAAAGACATACACTTACACCAAGTAACACAGACATACACTGACACCAAGTAACAAAGACACACACTTACACCAAGTAACACAGACACACACTGACATCCAGTAACACAGACAAACACTTACACCAAGTAACACAGACATACACTTACACCAAGTAACAAAGACATACAATGATACCCAGGAACACAGACAGACATTTACACCAAGTAACACAGACACACAATTACACCAAGTAACAAAGACATACACTTACACCTAGTAACACAGACATACACTGACACCAAGTAACAAAGACTTGCACTGATACCCAGTAACACAGACACACACTGACACCCAGTTAGAAACACACACTGACCCCCAGTAACACAGACACACACTGACCCCCAGTAACACAGACATACACTGACACCAATTCACAAAGACACACACTGACACCCAGTAACAAAGACATACACTGACACCAAGTCACAAAGACATGCACTGATATACAGAAACACACACTTACACCAAGTAACACAGACATACTCTGACACCAAGTAACAAAGACATACACTGATACCCATTATCACAGACACACACTTACATCAAGTAACAAAGACATACACTGATACCCAGTAACACAGACACACACTTACAACAAGTAACAAAGACAGACACTGATACCCAGTAACACAGACACACACTTGCACCAAGTTACAAAGGCATACACTGACACCCAGTAACAAAGTCATACACTGACACCCAGTAACACAGACACACACTGACACCAAGTAACAAAGACATACACTGACACCAAGTGAAAAAGACATACACTGACACCAAGTCACAAAGACATACACTGATACCCAGGAACACAGACACACACTGACACCCAGTAGCAAAGACATACACTGATACCAAGTCTCAAAGACATACACTGATCCCCAAGTAACACGGAAACACACTGACACCCAGTAACAAAGACATACACTGATTCCAAGTCACAAAGACATACACTGATACCCAGTAACACAGACACACACTGACACCCAGTAACAAAGACGTACACTGATATCAAGTCACAAAGACATTCACTTACACCAATTAACAAGGACACACACTTACACCAAGAAACACAGACACTCACTGTCACCCAGAAACACAGACACACACTTACACAAAGTAACACGGACATACACTGACACTAAGTAACAAAGACATACACTGAAAGCCAGTAACACAGACACACACTTACCCCAAGTAACACAGATATACACTGGCAACAAGTAACAAAGATATGCACTGACACCCAGTAACACAGACACACACGGACACCAAGTAACAAAGACACACACTTACACCAAGTAACACAGACACACACTTACACCAAGTAACAAAGACAGACTCTGATACCCAGTAACACAGACACACACGGACACCAAGTAACAACGACACACACTTACACCAGGTAACACAGACACACACTGACACCCAGTAAAACAGACACACACTTACACCAAGTAACACAGACATACACTGACACCAAGGAACAAAGACATACAATTACACCAAGTAACAAAGACACACTTTTGCACCAAGTAACACAGATATACACTGGCACCAAGTAACAAAGACATGCACTGTCACCCAGTAACACAGACACACACGGACACCAAGTAACAAAGACACACACTTACACCAAGTAACACAGACACACACTGACACGCAGTAACACAGTCACACACTTACACCAAGTAACACAGACATACACTGACACCAAGTAACAAAGACATACACTGATACCCAGTAACACAGACACACACTTACACCAAGTAACACAGAAATACACTTACACCAAGTAACAAAGACATACAATGATACCCAGGAACACAGACACACAATTACACCAAGAAACACAGACACACAATTACACCAAGTAACAAAGACATACACTTACACCAAGTAACACAGACATACACTGACACCAAGTAACAAAGACTTGCACTGATACCCAGTAACACAGACACACACTGACACCCAGTTAGAAACACACACTGACCCCCAGTAACACAGACACACTCTGACCCCCAGTAACACAGACATACACTGACACCAAGTCACAAAGACACACACTGACACCCAGTAACAAAGACATACACTGACACCAAGTCACAAAGACATGCACTGATACACAGACACACACTTATACCAAGTCACACAGACATACTCTGACACCAAGTAACAAAGACATACACTGATACCCATTGTCACAGACACACACTTCCATCAAGTAACAAAGACATACACTGATACCCAGTAACACAGACACACACTTAGACCAAGTAACAAAGTCATACACTGACACCCAGTAACAAAGACATACACTGACACAAAGTAACAAAGACATACACTGACACCAAGTGACAAAGACACACACTGACACCCAGTAACAAAGACATACACTGACAAAAAGTCACAAAGACATACACTGATACCCAGGAACACAGACACACACTGACACCCAGTAACAAAGACATACACTGATACCAAGTCACAAAGACATACACTGATACCCAGTAACACAGAAACACACTGACACCCAGTAACAAAGACATACACTGATACCAAGTCACAAAGACATACACTGATACCCAGTAACACAGACACACACTGACACCCAGTAACAAAGACATACACTGATATCAAGTCACAAAGACATTCACTTACACCAATTAACAAAGACACACACTTACACCAAGTAACACAGACATACACTGACACCAAGTAACAAAGACAAACACCGACACCAAGTAACAAAGACAGACACTTACACCAAGTAACAAAGACACACACTTACACCAAGTAACACAGACATACAATGACACCAAGTAACAAAGACAGACACTGACACCAAGTAAAAAAGCCATACACTTACACCAAGTAACAAAGGCAGACAATTACACCAAGTAACAAAGACATACACTTACATCAAGTATTTTGACATACACTGGCACCAAGTAACAACGACATACTCTGATACCCAGTAACACAGACACACACTTACACCAAGTAACAAAGACATACACGGACACCAAGTCACAAAGACACACACAGACACCCAGTAACAAAAGCATACACTGACACCAAGTCACAAAGACATACACTGATGCCCAGTAACACAGACACACATTTACAACAAGTAACACAGACATACACTGACACCAAGTAACAAAGACATGCACTGATACCCAGTAACACAGACACACACTTGCACCAAGTAACACAGACACACACTTACACCAAGTAACAAAGACATAGACAAACACCAAGTATCACAGACATACACTGACACCAAGTAACAAAGACATACAATTACACCAAGTAACAAAGACACACACTTGCACCAAGTAACACAGATATACACTGGCGCCAAGTAACAAAGACATGCACTGTCACCCAGTCACACAGACACACACGGACACCAAGTAACAAAGACACACACTTACACCAAGTAACACAGACACACACTGACACCCAGTAACACAGACACACACTTACACCAAGTAACACAGACATACACTGACACCAAGTAACAAAGACATACACTGATACCCAGTAACACAGACACACAATTACACCAAGAAACACAGACATACACTTACACCAAGTAACAAAGACATACAATGATACCCAGGAACAGAGACACACACTTACACCAAGAAACACTGACACACAATTACACCAAGTAACAAAGACATACACTTATACCAAGTAACACAGACATACACTGACACCAAGTAACAAAGACTTGCACTGATACCCAGTAACACAGACACACACTGACACCCAGTTAGAAACACACACTGACCCCCAGTAACACAGACACACACTGACCCCCAGTAACACAGACATACACTGACACCAAGTCACAAAGACACACACTGACACCCAGTAACAAAGACATACACTGACACCAAGTCACAAAGACATGCACTGATACACAGACACACACTTATACCAAGTAACACAGACATACTCTGACACCAAGTAACAAAGACATACACTGATACCCATTATCACAGACACACACTTACATCAAGTAACAAAGACATACACTGATACCCAGTAACACAGACACACACTTACACCAAGTAACAAAGGCATACACTGACACCCAGTAACAAAGACATACACTGACACCCAGTAACACAGACACACACTGACACCAAGTAACAAAGTCATACACTGACACCAAATGACAAAGACACACACTGACACCCAGTAACAAAGACATACACTGACACCAAGTCACAAAGACATACACTGATACCCAGGAACACAGACACACACTGACACCCAGTAACAAAGACATACACTGATACCAAGTCACAAAGACATACACTGATACCCAGTAACACAGACACACACTGACACCAAGTAACAAAGACATACACTGACACCAAATGACAAAGACACACACTGACACCCAGTAACAAAGACATACACTGACACCAAGTCACAAAGACATATACTGATACCCAGGAACACAGACACACACTGACACCCAGTAACACAGACATACACTGACACCAAGTAACAAAGACAAACACCGACACCAAGTAACAAAGACAGACACTTACACCAAGTAACAAAGACACACACTTACACCAAGTAACACAGACATACAATGACACCAAGTAACAAAGACAGACACTGACACCAAGTAAAAAAGCCATACACTTACACCAAGTAACAAAGGCAGACAATTACACCAAGTAACAAAGACATACACTTACATCAAGTATTTTGACATACACTGGCACCAAGCAACAACGACATACTCTGATACCCAGTAACACAGACACACACTTACACCAAGTAACAAAGACATACACTGACACCAAGTCACAAAGACACACACAGACACCCAGTAACAAAGGCATACACTGACACCAAGTCACAAAGACATACACTGATGCCCAGTAACACAGACACACATTTACAACAAGTAACACAGACATACACTGACACCAAGTAACAAAGACATGCACTGATACCCAGTAACACAGACACACACTTGCACCAAGTAACACAGACACACACTTACACCAAGTAACAAAGACATAGACAAACACCAAGTAACACAGACATACACTGACACCAAGTAACAAAGACATACAATTACACCAAGTAACAAAGACACACACTTGCACCAAGTAAGTCAGATATACACTGGCGCCAAGTAACAAAGACATGCACTGTCACCCAGTCACACAGACACACACGGACACCAAGTAACAAAGACACACACTTACACCAAGTAACACAGACACACACTGACACCCAGTAACACAGACACACACTTACACCAAGTAACACAGACATACACTGACACCAAGTAACAAAGACATACACTGATACCCAGTAACACAGACACACACTTACACCAAGAAACACAGACATACACTTACACCAAGTAACAAAGACATACAATGATACCCAGGAACACAGACACACACTTACACCAAGAAACACTGACACACAATTACACCAAGTAACAAAGACATACACTTACACCAAGTAACACAGACATACACTGACACCAAGTAACAAAGACTTGCACTGATACCCAGTAACACAGACACACACTGACACCCAGTTAGAAACACACACTGACCCCCAGTAACACAGACACACACTGACCCCCAGTAACACAGACATACACTGACACCAAGTCACAAAGACACACACTGACACCCAGTAACAAAGACATACACTGACACCAAGTCACAAAGACATGCACTGATACACAGACACACACTTATACCAAGTAACACAGACATACTCTGACACCAAGTCACAAAGACATACACTGATACCCATTATCACAGACACAAACTTACATCAAGTAACAAAGACATACACTGATACCCAGTAACACAGACACACACTTACACCAAATAACAAAGGCATACACTGACACCCAGTAACAAAGACATACACTGACACCCAGTAACACAGACACACACTGACACCAAGTAACAAAGACATACACTGACACCAAATGACAAAGACACACACTGACACCCAGTAACAAAGACATACACTGACACCAAGTCACAAAGACATACACTGATACCCAGGAACACAGACACACACTGACACCCAGTAACAAAGACATACACTGATACCAAGTCACAAAGACATACACTGATACCCAGTAACACAGAAACACACTGACACCCAGTAACAAAGACATACACTGATACCAAGTCACAAAGACATACACTGATACCCAGTAACAAAGACATACTCTGATATCAAGTCACAAAGACATTCACTTACACCAATTAACAAAGACACACACTTACAACAAGTAACACAGACATACACTGACACAAAGTAACAAAGACAAACACCGACACCAAGTAACAAAGACATACACTTACACCAAGTAACAAAGACACACACTTACACCAAGTACACAGACATACAATCACACCAAGTAAGAAAGACAGACACTGACACCAAGTAAAAAAGCCATACACTTACACCAAGTAACAAAGGCAGACAATTACACCAAGTAACAAAGACATACACTTACATCAAGTATTTTGACATACACTGGCACCAAGTAACAACGACATACTCTGATACCCAGTAACACAGACACACACTTACACCAAGTAACAAAGACATACACTGACACCAAGTCATAAAGACACACACTGACACCCAGTAACAAAGACATACACTGACACCAAGTCACAAAGACATACACTGATGCCCAGTAACACAGACACACACTTACACCAAGTAACACAGACATACACTGACACCAAGTAACAAAGACATGCACTGATACCCAGTAACACAGACACACACTTGCACCAAGTAACAAAGACAGACACTGATAACCAGTAACACAGACACACACTTACACCAACTAACACAGACATACACAGACACCAAGTAACAAAGACATACACTGATACCCAGTAACACAGACACACTCTTACACCAAGTAACACAGACATACACTGACACCAAGGAGCAAAGACATACAATTGCACCAAGTAACAAAGACGCACACTTACACCAAGTAACACAGACACACACTGACACCCAGTAACACAGACACACACTTACACCAAGTATCACAGACACACACTGACACCCAGTAACACAGACACACACTTACACCAAGCAACACAGACATGCACTGACAACAAGTAACAAAGACAGACACTGATACCCAGCAACACAGACACACACTTACACCAAGTAACACAGACATACACTGACACCAAGTAGCAAAGACATACAATGATACCCAGGAACACAGACACACACTTTCACCAAGTAACACAGCACACACTTAAAACAAGTAACAAAGACATACTCATACACCAAGTAACACAGACATACACTGACACCAAGTAACAAGACATACATTAAACAAAGTAACAAAGACTCACACTTACACCAAGTAACAAAGACAGACACTGACACCAAGTAACAAAGACATACACTGATACCCAGGAACACAGACACACACTTGCACCAAGTAACACAGACACACACTGACACCCAGTAACACAGACACACACTTGCACCAAGTAACAAAGGCATACACTGACACCCAGTAACAAAGACATACATTGACACCCAGTAACACAGACACACACTGACACCAAGTAACAAAGACATACACTGACACCAAGTGACAAAGACACACTCTGACACCCAGTAACAAAGACATACACTGACACCAAGTCACAAAGACATACACTGATACCCAGGAACACAGACACACACTGACACCCAGTAACAAAGACATACACTGATACCAAGTCACAAAGACATACACTGATACCCAGTAACACAGAAACACACTGACACCCAGTAACAAAGACATACACTGATACCAAGTCACAAAGACATACACTGATACCCAGTAACACAGACACACACTGACACCCAGTAACAAAGACATGCACTGATATCAAGTCATAAAGACATTCACTTACACCAATTAACAAAGACACACACTTACACCAAGCAACACAGACAAACACTGACACCAAGTAACAAAGACAAACACCGACACCAAGTAACAAAGACATACACTTACACCAAGTAACAAAGACACACACTTACACCAAGGAACACAGACATACAATGACACCAAGTAACAAAGACAGACACTGACACCAAGTAAAAAAGACATACACTTACACCAAGTAACAAAGGCAGACAATTACACCAAGTAACAAAGTCATACACTTACATCAAGTATTTTGACATACACTGGCACCAAGTAACAACGACATACTCTGATACCCAGTAACACAGACACACACTTACACCAAGTAACAAAGACATACACTGACACCATTTCACAAAGACACACACTGACACCCAGTAACAAAGACATACACTGACACCAAGTCACAAAGACATACACTGATGCCCAGTAACACAGACACACACTTACACCAAGTAACACAGACATACACTGACACCAAGGAACAAAGCCATGCACTGATACCCATTAACACAGACACACAGTTGCACCAAGTAACAAAGACAGACACTGATAACAAGTAACACAGACACACACTTACACCAAGTAACAAAGACATACACTGACACCCAGTAACAAAGACACACACTGACAACCAGTAACAAAGACACACACGAACACCAAGTAACAAAGACACACACTTACACCAAGTAACACAGACACACACTGACACCCAGTAACACAGACACACACTTACACCAAGTAACACAGACATACACTGATACCAAGTAACAAAGACATACACTGATACCCAGTAACACAGACACACACTTACACCAACTAACACAGACATACACAGACACCAAGTAACCAAGACATACACTGATACCCAGTAACACAGACACACACTTACACCAACTAACACAGACATATACAGACACCAAGTAACAAAGACAGACACTGACACCAAGTAACAATGACATACACTGATACCCAGGAACACAGACACACACTTACACCAAGTAACACAGACACACACTGGCACCCAGTAACACAGACACACACTTACACCAAGTAACACAGACATGCACTGACACCAAGTAACAAAGAAATACACTGATACCCAGTAACACAGACACACACTTACACCAAGTAACACAGACATACACTGACACCATGTAACAAAGACATACACTGATACCCAGGAACACAGACACACACTTACACCAAGTAACACAGACACACACTTACACCAAGTAACAAAGACATACACATACACCAAGTAACACAGACATACACTGACATCAAGTAACAAAGACATACAATTACACCAAGTAACAAAGAAACACACTTACACCAAGTAACACAGATATACACAGGCACCAAGTAACAAAGACATGCACTGACACCCAGTAACACAAGCACACACGGACACCAAGTAACAAAGACACACACTAACACCAAGTAACACAGACACACACTGACAACCAGCAACACAGACACAGACTTACACCAAGTAACACAGACATACACTGACACCAAGTAACAAAGACATACACTGATACCCAGTAACACAGACACACACTTACACCAAGTAACACAGACATACACTGACACCAAGTAACTAAGACATACAATGATACCCAGGAACACAGACACACACTGACACAAAGTAACACAGACACACACTTACACCATGTAACAAAGACATACACTTACACCATGTAACACAGACATACACTGACACCAAGTAACAAAGACATACAATGATACCCAGTAACACAGACACACACTGACACACAGTTAGAAAAACACACTGACCCCCAGTAACACAGACACACACTGACCCCCAGTAACACAGACAAACACTGACACCAAGTCACAAAGACACACACTGACACCAAGAAACAAAGACATACACTGATGCACAGACACACAATAACACCAAGTAACACAGACATACACTGACACCAAGTAACACAGACATACACTTACACCAAGTAACAAAGACATACAATGATACCCAGGAACACAGACACACACTTTCACCATGTAACACAGACACACACTTGCACCAAGTAACAAAGACAGACACTGACACCAAGTTACAAAGACATACACTGATACCCAGGAACACAGACACACACTTACACCAAGTAACACAGACACACACTGGCACCCAGTAACACAGACACACACTTACACCAAGTAACACAGACATGCACTGACACCAAGTAACAAAGAAATACACTGATACCCAGTAACACAGACACACACTTACAACAAGTGACACAGACATACACTGACACCATGTAACAAAGACATACACTGATACCCAGGAACACAGACACACACTTACACCAAGTAACACAGACACACACTTACACCAAGTAACAAAGACATACACATACACCAAGTAACACAGACATACACTGACATCAAGTCACAAAGACATACAATTACACCAAGTAACAAAGAAACACACTTACACCAAGTAACACAGATATACACTGGCACCAAGTAACAAAGACATGCACTGACACCCAGTAACACAAGCACACACGGACACCAAGTAACAAAGACACACACTTACACCAATTAACACAGACACACATTGACTACCAGCAACACAGACACAGACTTACACCAAGTAACACAGACATACACTGACACCAAGTAACAAAGACATACAATGATACCCAGGAACACAGACACACACTTACACAAAGTAACACAGACACACACTTACACCATGTAACAAAGACATACACTTACACCATGTAAGACAGACATACACTGACACCAAGTAACAAAGACATACAATGATACCCAGTAACACAGACACACACTGACACACAGTTAGAAAAACACACTGACCCCCAGTAACACAGACAAACACTGACACCAAGTCACAAAGACACACACTGACACCAAGTAACAAAGACATACACTGATGCACAGACACACAATAACACCAAGAAACACAGACATACACTGACACCAAGTAACACAGACATACACTTACACCAAGTAACAAAGACATACAATGATACCCAGGAACACAGACACACACTTACACCAAGTAACACAGACACACACTTACACCAAGTAACAAAGACATACACTGATACCCAGTAACACAGACACACACTGACACCCAGTTAGAAACACACACTGACGCCCAGTAACACAGACACACACTGACCCACAGTAACACAGACATACACTGACACCAAGTCACAAAGACACACACTGACACCCAGTAACAAAGACATACACTGACACCAAGTCACAAAGACACACACTGACACCAAGTAACAAAGACATACCCTGACACCAAGTAACAAAGACATACACTTACTCCAAGTAACAAAGACAGACAATTACACCAAGTAACAAAGACATACACTTACACCAAGTATTTTGACATACACTGACACCAAGTATCAAAGACATACACTGATACCCAGTAACACAGACACACACTTACACCAAGTAACAAAGACATACACTGACACAAAGTCACAAAGACACACACTGACACCCAGTATCAAAGACATACACTGACACAAAGTCACAAAGACATACACCGATACCCAGTAACACAGACACACACTTACACCAAGCAACAAAGACATACACTGACACCCAGTAACACAGACACACACTTACACCAAGTAACAAAGACATACACTGACACCCAGTAACAAAGACATAAACTGACACCCAGTAACACAAACACACACGGACACCAAGTAACAAAGACACAGACTTACACCAAGTAACACAGACACACACTGACACCCAGTAACACAGACACACACTTACACCATGTAACACAGACATACACTGACACCAAGTCACAAAGACAGTCACTGACACCCAGTAACAAAGACACACTCTGACACCAAGTCACAAAGACATACACTGATACCCAGGAACACAGACACACACTGACACCCAGTAACAATGACATACACTGATACCAAGTCACAAAGACATACAATGATACCCAGTAACACAGACACACACTGACACCCAGTAACAAAGACATACACAGATACCAAGTCACAAAGACATACACTGATACCCAGTAACACAGACACACACTTACACCAAGTAACAAAGACATACACTGACTCCAAGTAGCAAAGACGTACACTGATACCCAGGAACACAGACACACACTTACACCAAGTAACGCAGACACACACTTACACAAAGTAACAAAGACAGACACTTACACCAAGTAACAAAGATGTACACAGGCACCAAGTAACAAAAACACACACTGACATCCAGTAAAACAGTGAAACACTAATAAACAGGAACAAAGACATACCCTGACACCAAGTAACACAGACACACACTGACACCAAGTCACAAAGACATACACTGATACCAAGTTACAAAGACATACACTGATACACAGTAACACAGACATACACTTACACCAAGTAACAAAGACCGACACTGATACCCAGTAACACAGACACACACTTACACCAAGTAACAAAGACATACACTGACACCCAGAAACAAAGACATAGACTGACACCCAGTAACACAGACACACACGGACACCAAGTAACAAAGACACACACTTACACCAAGTAACACAGACACACACTGACACCCAGTAACACAGACACACACTTACACCAAGTATCACAGACACACACTGATTCACAGTAACACAGACACACACTTACACCAAGTAACAAAGACATACACTGACTCCAAGTAGCAAAGACGTACACTGATACCCAGGAACACAGACACACACTTACACCAAGTAACACAGACACACACTTACACCAAGTAACAAAGACATACACTTACACCAAGTAAAACAGACATACACTGACACCAAGTAAAAAAGACATACAATTACACCAAGTAACAAAGACACACACTTACACCAAGTAACACAGACACACACTGACACCCAGTAACACAGACACACACTTACACCAAGTATCACAGACACACACTGACACCCAGTAACACAGACACAAACTTACACCAAGCAACACAGACATACACTGACACCAAGTAACAAAGACATACACTGATACACAGTAACACAGACACACACTTACACCATGTAACACAGACATACACTGACACCAAGTAACAAAGACAGACAATGATACCCAGGAACACAGACACACACTTACACCAAGTAACACAGACACACACTTACACCAAGTAACAAAGACATACACTTACACCAAGTCACAAAGACATACACTGATACCAAGTCACAAAGACATACACTGATACCCAGTAACACAGGCACACACTGACACCAAGTAACAAAGACATACCCTGACACCAAGTAACAAAGACATACACTTACACCAAGTAACAAAGACAGACAATTACACCAAGTAACAAAGACATACACTTACACCAAGTATTTTGACATACACTGACACAAAGTAACAAAGACATACACTGATACCCAGTAACACAGACACACACTTACACCAAGTAACAAAGACATACACTGACAACAAGTCACAAAGACACACACTGACACCCAGTAACAAAGACATACACTGACACCAAGTCACAAAGACATACACTGATACCCAGTAACACAGACACACACTTACACCAAGTAACACAGACATACACTGACACCCAGTAACACAGACACACACTTACACCAAGTAACAAAGACATACACTGACACCCAGTAACAAAGACATACACTGACACCCAGTAACACAAACACACACGGACACCAAGTAACAAAGACACAGACTTACACCAAGTAACACAGACACACACTGACACCCAGTAACACAGACACACACTTACACCAAGTAACACAGACACACACTGACACCAAGTCACAAAGACACACACTGACACCCAGTAACAAAGACACACTCTGACACCAAGTCACAAAGACATACACTGATACCCAGGAACACAGACACACACTGACACCCAGTAACAATGACATACACTGGTACCAAGTCACAAAGACATACACTGATACCCAGTAACACAGACACACACTGACACCAAGTAACAAAGACATACACAGACACCAAGTAACAAAGACATACACTTACACCAAGTAAAAAAGACACACACTTACACCAAGTAACACAGACATACACTGACACCCAGTAACAAAGACATACACTGACACCAAGTTACAAATACGTACACTTACACCAAGTAACAAAGACAGACAATTACACAAAGTAACACAGACATACACTTCCACCAAGTATTTTGACATACACTGACACCAAGTAACAAAGAAATACACTGATACCCAGTAACACAGACACACACTTACTCCAAGAAACAAAGACATACACTGACACCAAGTCACAAAGACACACACTGACACCCAGTAACACAGACATACACTGCTACCAAGTCACAAAGACATACACTGATACCCTGTAACACAGACACACACTTACACCAAGTAACACAGACATACACTGACACCAAGTAACAAAGACATACACTGATACCCAGTAACACAGACACACACTTACACAAAGTAACAAAGACATACACTGACAAAAAGTAACAAAGACATACACTGACACCCAGTAACACAGACACACACGGACACCAAGTAACAAAGACACACACTTACACCAAGTATCACAGACACACACTGACACCCAGTAACACAGACACACACTTACACCAAGCAACACAGACATACACTGACACCAAGTAACAAAGACAGACACTGATACCCAGTAACACAGACACACACTTACAACAAGTAACACATACATACACTGACACCAAGTAACAAAGACATACACTGACACCAAGTAACACAGACATACACTGACACCAAGTAACAAAGACAAACACTTACACCAAGTAACACAGACATACACTGACACCAAGTAACAAAGACATACAATTACATCAAGTAACACAGACACACACTTACACCAAGTAACACAGACATACACTGACACCAAGTAACAAAGACATACACTTACACCAAGTAACACAGACATACACTGACACCAAGTAACAAAGACATGCAATTACACCAAGTAACAAAGACACACACTTACACCACGTAATACAGATAGACACTGGCACCAAGTAACAAAGACATGCACTGACACCGAGTAACACAGACACACACAGACACCAAGTAACAAAGACTAACACTTACACCAAGTAACTCAGACACACACTGACACTCAGTAACACAGACACACACTTACACCAAGTAACAAAGACACACACTTACACCAAGTAACTCAGACACACACTGACACCCAGTAACACAGACACACACGGACACCAAGTAACAAAGGCACACACTTAAACTAAGTAACTCAGACACACACTGACACCCAGTAACACAGACACACACTTACACCAAGTAACACAGACATACACTGACACCAAGTAACAAAGACGTACAATGATACCCAGGAACACAGACACACACTTACTCCAAGTAACACAGACACACACTTACACCAAGTAACAGAGGCATACACTTACACCAAGTAACACAGTCATACACTGACACCAAGTAACAAAGACATACAATCACACCAAGTAACAAAGACTCACAATTACACCAAGTAACAAAGACAGACACTGATACCCAGTAACACAGACACAAACATGCACCAAGTAACAAAAACATACACTGACACCCAGTAACACAAATAAACACACACTGCCACCCAGCAACACAGAGAAACACTAATAAACAGTAACAAAGACATACACTGACACCAAGTAACACAGACAAACACTGACACCCAGTAACAAAGACATACACTGACACCAAGTCACAAAGACATACACTGATACCAAGTCACAAAGAGATACACTGATACCCAGTAACACAGACACACACTGACACCAAGTAACAGAGACATACACTGACACCGAGTAGCAAAGACACGCACTTACACCAAGTAAAAAAGACAGACAATTACACCAAGTAACAAAGACATACACTTACACCAAGTTTCTTGACACACACTGACACCCAGTAACAAAGACATACTCTGACACCAAGTCACAAATACATACAAATATACCCATTAACACAGACACACACTTACACCAAGTAACACAGACATACACTGACACCCAGTAACACAGACACACACTTACACCAAGTAACAAACACATACACTGACACCCAGTAACAAAGACATACACTGACACCCAGTAACACAGACACACACGGACTTCAAGTAACAAAGACACAGACTTAAACCAAGTAACACAGACACACACTGACACCCAGTAACAAAGACACACACTTACACCAAGTAACACAGACATACACTGACACCAAGTCACAAAGACACTCACTGACACCCAGTAACAAAGACATACACTGACACAAAGTCACAAAGACATACACTGATACCCAGTAACACAGACACACACTGACACCCAGTATCAAAGACATACACTGATACCAAGTCACAAAGACATACACTGATACTCAGTAACACAGACACACACTGACACCAAGTAACAAAGACATACACAGACACCAAGTAACAAAGACATACACTTACACCAAGTAACAAAGACACTCACTTACACCAAGTAAACAGACATACACTGACACCAAGTAACAAAGACAAAAAATGACACCAATTTACAAAGACATACACTTACACCAAGTAACAAAGACAGACAATTACACCAAGTAACAAAGACATAATCTTCCACCAAGTATTTTGACATACACTGACACCAAGTAACAAAGACATACACTGATACCCAGTAACACAGACACGCACTTACACCAAGTAACAAAGACATACACTGACACCAAGTCACAAAGACACACACTGACACCCAGTAACAAAGACATACACTGATACCAAGTCACAAAGACATACACTGATACCCAGTAACACAGACACACACTTACACCAAGTAAAGCAGACATACACTGACACCAAGTAACAAAGACATACACTGATACCCAGTAACACAGACACACACTTACACCAAGTAACAAAGACATACACAGACATCCAGTAACAAAGACATACACTGACACCCAGTAACACAGACACACACGGACACCAAGTAACAAAGACATACACTGATTCCAAGTCACAAAGACATACACTGATACCCAGTAACACAGACACACACTGACACCCAGTAACAAAGACATACACTGATACCAAGTCACAAAGACATACACTGATACCCAGTAACACAGACACACACTGACACCCAGTAACAAAGACATCCACTGATACCAAGTCACAAAGACATACACTGATACCCAGTAACACAGACACACACTGACACCAAGTAACAAAGACATACACAGACACCAAGTAACAAAGACATACACTTACACCAAGTAACAAAGACACTCACTTACACCAAGTAACACAGACATACACTGACACCAAGTAACAAAGACATACACTGACACCAATTTACAAAGACATACACTGACACCAAGTAACAAAGACAGACAATTACACCAACTAACAAAGACATAATCTTCCACCAAGTATTTTGACATACACTGACACCAAGTAACAAAGACATGCACTGATACCCAGTAACACAGACACGCACTTACACCAAGTAACAAAGACATACACTGACACCAAGTCACAAAGACACACACTGACACCCAGTAACAAAGACATACACTGTTACCAAGTCACAAAGACATACACTGATACCCAGTAACACAGACACACACTTGCACCAAGTAAAGCAGACATACACTGACACCAAGTAACAAAGACATACACTGATACCCAGTAACACAGACACACACTTACACCAAGTAACAAAGACATACACAGACATCCAGTAACAAAGACATACACTGACACCCAGTAACACAGACACACACGGACACCAAGTAACAAAGACACACACTTACACCAAGTATCACAGACACACACTGACACCCAGTAACACAGACACAGCCTTACCCCAAGTAACACAGACATACACTGACACCAAGTAACAAAGACATGCACTGATACCCAGTAACACAGACACACATTTACACCAAGTAACACAGACATACACTGACACCAAGTAACAAAGACATACACTGATACCCAGGAACACAGACACACACTTACATCAAGCAACACAGACACACACTTACACCAAATCACAAAGACATACACTGATACCCAGTAACACAGACACACACTTACACCAAGTGACACAGACATACACTGACACCAAGTAACTAAGACAAACACTGATATCCAGTAACACAGACACACACTTACACCAAGTAACAAAGACAGACACTGATACCCAGTAACACAGACACACACATACACCAAGTAACAATGACATACACTGACACCCAGTAACACAGACACACACGGACACCAAGTAACAAAGACATACGCTTACACCCAGTAACAAAGACATACACTGATGCCCAGTAACACAGACACACACTCACACCAAGTAACAAAGACATACACTGACACCAAGTAACAAAGACATCCACTGACACCAAGTCACAAACACAGGCAATGATACCCAGTAACACAGACACACATTGACACCAAGTCACAAAGACATGCACTGACACCAAATAACAAAGACATACACTTACACCAAGTAACAAAGACATACACATACACCAAGTAACACAGACATACACTGACACCCAGTAACACAGACACACACTGACACCCAGGAAAAAAGACAAACACTGATACCAAGTAACAAAGACATACACTGATACCCAGTAACACAGACACACACTGACACCAAGTAACAAAGACATGCACTGATACCAAGTCACAAAGACATACACTGATACCCAGTAACACAGACACACACTGACACCCAGTAACAAAGACATACACTGATACCAAGTCACAAAGACATACACTGATACCCAGTAACACAGACACACACTGACACACAGCAGCAAAGACACAAACTGATACCAAGTCGCAAAGACATACACTGATACCCAGTAACACAGACACACACTGACACCAAGTAACAAAGACATGCACTGACACCAAATAACAAAGACATACACTTACACCAAGTAACAAAGACATACACTGACCCCAAGTCACAAGACAGACACTGACACTCCAGTAACAAAGACAAACACTGACACCAAGGAACGAACACAGACACTGACACCAAGTCACAAAGACATACACTGACACCCAGTAACAAAGACATACACTGATGCCCAGTAACACAGACACACACTCACAATAAGTAACAAAGACATACACTGCCACCCAGTAACAAAGACATACACTGACACCAAGTCACAAAGACAGGCACTGACACCCAGTAACAAAGACGTACACTGACACCAAGTAACAAAGAAATACACTTACACCAAGTAACACAGACATACACTGACACCAAGTAACGAACACAGACACTGACACCAAGTCACAAAGACATACACTGACACCCAGTAACAAAGACATACGCTGATGCCCAGTAACACAGACACACACTCACACCAAGTAACAAAGACATACGCTTACACCAAGTAACACAGTCATACACTGACACCAAGTCACAAAGACACACACTGACACCCAGTAACAAAGACATACACTGACACCAAGTCACAAAGACATACACTGATGCACAGACACACACTTACACCAAGTAACGCAGACATACACTGACACCAAGTAACAAAGAAATACAATGATACCCAGTATCACAGACACACACTGACACCCAGTAACAAAGACATACACTGATACCAAGTCATAAAGACATACACTGATACCCAGTAACACAGACACACACTGACACCCAGTAAAAAAGTCATGCACTGTTACCAAGTCGCAAAGACATACACTGATACCCAGTAACACAGACACACACTGACACCAAGTAACAAAGACATGCACAGATACCAAGTCACAAAGACATACACTGATACCCAGTAACACAGACACACACTGACACCCAGTAACAAAGACATACACTGATACCAAGTCACAAAGACATACACTGATACCCAGTAACACAGACACTCACTGACACCCAGTAACAAAGACATACACTGATACCAAGTCACAAAGACATACACTGATACCCAGTAACACAGACACACACTGACACCAAGTAACAAAGTCATGCACTGACACCAAGTCACAAAGACATACACTTACACCAAGTAACAAAGACATACACTTACACCAAGTAACCCAGACATACACTGACACCAAGTAACAAAGACATACACTGACACCGAGTAACAAAGACATACACTTACAACAAGTAACACAGACACATACTTACACCAAGTAACAAAGACATACACTGACACCAAGTAACACAGACATACACTGACAACAAGTAGCAAAGACAGACAATTACACCAAGTAACAAAGACACACACTTACACAAAGTAACACAGATATACACTGACACCTTGCAACAAAGACATGCACTGACACCCAGTAACACAGACACACAAGGACACCAAGTAACAAAGACACACACTTACACCAAGTAACACAGACACACACTCACACCAAGTAACAAAGACATACACTGATACCAGGTCACAAAGACATACACTGATACCCAGTAACACAGACACACACTGACACCCAGTAACAAAGACATACACTGATACCAAGTCACAAAGACATACACTGATACCCAGTAACACAGACACACACTGACACCCAGTAACAAAGACACAAACTGATACCAAGTCACAAAGACATACACTGATACCCAGTAACACAGACACACACTGACACCAAGTAACAAAGACATGCACTGACACCAAATAACAAAGACATACACTTACACCAAGTAACAAAGACATACACTGACACCAAGTCACAAAGACAGACACTGACACTCCAGTAACAAAGACAAACACTGACACCAAGTAACGAACACAGACACTGACACCAAGTCACAAAGACATACACTGACACCCAGTAACAAAGACATACACTGATGCCCAGTAACACAGACACACACTCACAACAAGTAACAAAGACATACACTGCCACCCAGTAACAAAGACATACACTGACACCAAGTCACAAAGACAGGCACTGACACCCAGTAACAAAGATGTACACTGACACCAAGTAACAAAGACATACACTTACACCACGTAACACAGACATAAAATGACACCAAGTAACGAACACAGACACTGACACCAAGTCACAAAGACATACACTGACACCCTGTAACAAAGACATACACTGATGCCCAGTAACACAGACACACACTCACACCAAGTAACAAAGACATACGCTTACACCAAGTAACACAGTCATACACTGACACCAAGTCACAAAGACACACACTGACACCCAGTAACAAAGACATACACTGACACCAAGTCACAAATACATACACTGATGCACAGACACACACTTACACCAAGTAACGCAGACATACACTGACACCAAGTAACAAAGAAATACAATGATACCCAGTATCACAGACACACACTTACACCAAGTAACAAAGACATACACTGACACCAACTCACAAAGACATACACTGATACCCAGGAACACAGACACACACTGACACCCAGTAAGAAAGACATACACTGATACCAAGTCACAAAGACATACACTGATACCCAGTAACACAGACACACACTGACACCCAGTAACAAAGACATACACTGATACCAAGTCATAAAGACATACACTGATACCCAGTAACACAGACACACACTGACACCCAGGAACAAATTCATGCACTGTTACCAAGTCGCAAAGACATACACTGATACCCAGTAACACAGACACACACTGACACCCAGTAACAAAGACATACACTGATACCAAGTCATAAAGACATACACTGATACCCAGTAACACAGACACACACTGACACCCAGTAACAAAGACATGCACTGATACCAAGTCACAAAGACATACACTGATACCCAGTAACACAGACACACACTGACACCCAGTAACAAAGACATACACTGATACCAAGTCACAAAAACATACACTGATACCCAGTAACACAGTCACTCACTGACACCCAGTAACAAAGACATACACTGATACCAAGTCACAAAGACAGACACTGATACCCAGTAACACAGACACACACATACACCAAGTAACAATGACATACACTGACACCCAGTAACAAAGACATACACTGACACACAGTAACACAGACACACATGGACACCAAGTAACAAAGACATACGCTTACGCCCAGTAACAAAGACATACACTGATGCCCAGTAACACAGACACACACTCACACCAAGTAACAAAGACATACACTGACACCAAGTAACAAAGACATCCACTGACACCAAGTCACAAACACAGGCAATGATACCCAGTAACACAGACACACATTGACACCAAGTAACAAAGACATGCACTGACACCAAATAACAAAGACATACACTTACACCAAGTAACAAAGACATACACATAAACCAAGTAACACAGACATACACTGACACCCAGTAACACAGACACACACTGACACCCAGTAACAAAGACAAACACTGATACCAAGTAACAAAGACAGACACTTACACCAAGTAACCCAGACATACACTGACACCAAGTAACAAAGACATACACTGACACCGAGTAACAAAGACATACACTTACAACAAGTAACACAGACACATACTTACACCAAGTAACAAAGACATACACTGACACCAAGTAACACAGACATACACTGACAACAAGTAGCAAAGACAGACAATTACACCAAGTAACAAAGACACACACTTACACAAAGTAACACAGATATACACTGACACCTTGCAACAAAGACATGCACTGACACCCAGTAACACAGACACACAAGGACACCAAGTAACAAAGACACACACTTACACCAAGTAACACAGACACACACTCACACCAAGTAACAAAGACATACACTGATACCAGGTCACAAAGACATACACTGATACCCAGTAACACAGACACACACTGACACCCAGTAACAAAGACATACACTGATACCAAGTCACAAAGACATACACTGATACCCAGTAACACAGACACACACTGACACCCAGTAACAAAGACACAAACTGATACCAAGTCACAAAGACATACACTGATACCCAGTAACACAGACACACACTGACACCAAGTAACAAAGACATGCACTGACACCAAATAACAAAGACATACACTTACACCAAGTAACAAAGACATACACTGACACCAAGTCACAAAGACAGACACTGACACTCCAGTAACAAAGACAAACACTGACACCAAGTAACGAACACAGACACTGACACCAAGTCACAAAGACATACACTGACACCCAGTAACAAAGACATACACTGATGCCCAGTAACACAGACACACACTCACAACAAGTAACAAAGACATACACTGCCACCCAGTAACAAAGACATACACTGACACCAAGTCACAAAGACAGGCACTGACACCCAGTAACAAAGATGTACACTGACACCAAGTAACAAAGACATACACTTACACCACGTAACACAGACATAAAATGACACCAAGTAACGAGCACAGACACTGACACCAAGTCACAAAGACATACACTGACACCCTGTAACAAAGACATACACTGATGCCCAGTAACACAGACACACACTCACACCAAGTAACAAAGACATACGCTTACACCAAGTAACACAGTCATACACTGACACCAAGTCACAAAGACACACACTGACACCCAGTAACAAAGACATACACTGATACCAAGTCACAAATACATACACTGATGCACAGACACACACTTACACCAAGTAACGCAGACATACACTGACACCAAGTAACAAAGAAATACAATGATACCCAGTATCACAGACACACACTTACACCAAGTAACAAAGACATACACTGACACCAACTCACAAAGACATACACTGATACCCAGGAACACAGACACACACTGACACCCAGTAAGAAAGACATACACTGATACCAAGTCACAAAGACATACACTGATACCCAGTAACACAGACACACACTGACACCCAGTAACAAAGACATACACTGATACCAAGTCATAAAGACATACACTGATACCCAGTAACACAGACACACACTGACACCCAGGAACAAAGTCATGCACTGTTACCAAGTCGCAAAGACATACACTGATACCCAGTAACACAGACACACACTGACACCCAGTAACAAAGACATACACTGATACCAAGTCATAAAGACATACACTGATACCCAGTAACACAGACACACACTGACACCCAGTAACAAAGACATGCACTGATACCAAGTCACAAAGACATACACTGATACCCAGTAACACAGACACACACTGACACCCAGTAACAAAGACATACACTGATACCAAGTCACAAAAACATACACTGATACCCAGTAACACAGTCACTCACTGACACCCAGTAACAAAGACATACACTGATACCAAGTCACAAAGACAGACACTGATACCCAGTAACACAGACACACACATACACCAAGTAACAATGACATACACTGACACCCAGTAACAAAGACATACACTGACACACAGTAACACAGACACACACGGACACCAAGTAACAAAGACATACGCTTACACCCAGTAACAAAGACATACACTGATGCCCAGTAACACAGACACACACTCACACCAAGTAACAAAGACATACACTGACACCAAGTAACAAAGACATCCACTGACACCAAGTCACAAACACAGGCAATGATACCCAGTAACACAGACACACATTGACACCAAGTAACAAAGACATGCACTGACACCAAATAACAAAGACATACACTTACACCAAGTAACAAAGACATACACATAAACCAAGTAACACAGACATACACTGACACCCAGTAACACAGACACACACTGACACCCAGTAACAAAGACAAACACTGATACCAAGTAACAAAGACATACACTGATACCCAGTAACACAGACACACACTGACACCAAGTAACAAAGACATGCACTGATACCAGGTCACAAAGACATACACTGATACCCAGTAACACAGACACACACTGACACCCAGTAACAAAGACATACACTGATACCAAGTCACAAAGACATACACTGATACCCAGTAACACAGACACACACTGACACACAGTAACAAAGACACAAACTGATACCAAGTCACAAAGACATACACTGATACCCAGTAACACAGACACACACTGACACCAAGTAACAAAGACATGCACTGACACCAAATAACAAAGACATACACTTACACCAAGTAACAAAGACATACACTGACACCAAGTCACAAAGACAGACACTGACACTCCAGTAACAAAGACAAACACTGACACCCAGTAACGAACACAGACACTGACATCAAGTCACAAAGACATACACTGACACCCAGTAACAAAGACATACACTGATGCCCAGTAACACAGACACACACTCACAACAAGTAACAAAGACATACACTGCCACCCAGTAACAAAGAAATACACTGACACCAAGTAACAAAGACAGGCACTGACACCCAGTAACAAAGACGCACACTGACACCAAGTAACAAAGACATACACTTACACCAAGTAACACAGACATACACTGACACCAAGTAACGAACACAGACACTGACACCAAGTCACAAAGACATACACTGACACCCAGTAACAAAGACATACACTGATGCCCAGTAACACAGACACACACTCACACCAAGTAACAAAGACATACGCTTACACCAAGTAACACAGTCATACACTGACACCAAGTCACAAAGACACACACTGACACCCAGTAACAAAGACATACACTGACACCAAGTCACAAAGACATACACTGACACCCAGTAACACAGACACACACTGACACCAAGTAACAAAGACACACACTTACACCAAGTATCACAGACACACACTGACACCCAGTAACACAGACACAGCCTTACCCCAAGTAACACAGACATACACTGACACCAAGTAACAAAGACATGCACTGATACCCAGTAACACAGACACACACTTACACCAAGTAACACAGACATACACTGACACCAAGTAACAAAGACATACACTGATACCCAGGAACACAGACACACACTTACATCAAGCAACACAGACACACACTTACACCAAATCACAAAGACATACACTGATACCCAGTAACACAGAGACACACTTACACCAAGTGACACAGACATACACTGACACCAAGTAACTAAGACAAACACTGATATCCAGTAACACAGACACACACTTACACCAAGTAACAAAGACAGACACTGATACCCAGTAACACAGACACACACATACACCAAGTAACAATGACATACACTGACACCCAGTAACACAGACACACACGGACACCAAGTAACAAAGACATACGCTTACACCCAGTAACAAAGACATACACTGATGCCCAGTAACACAGACACACACTCACACCAAGTAACAAAGACATACACTGACACCAAGTAACAAAGACATCCACTGACACCAAGTCACAAACAAAGGCAATGATACCCAGTAACACAGACACACATTGACACCAAGTCACAAAGACATACACTTACACCAAATAACAAAGACATACACTTACACCAAGTAACAAAGACATACACATACACCAAGTAACACAGACATACACTGACACCCAGTAACACAGACACACACTGACACCCAGTAACAAAGACAAACACTGATACCAAGTAACAAAGACATACACTGATACCCAGTAACACAGACACACACTGACACCAAGTAACAAAGACATGCACTGATACCAGGTCACAAAGACATACACTGATACCCAGTAACACAGACACACACTGACACCCAGTAACAAAGACATACACTGATACCAAGTCACAAAGACATACACTGATACCCAGTAACACAGACACACACTGACACCAAGTAACAAAGACATGCACTGACACCAAATAACAAAGACATACACTTACACCAAGTAACAAAGACATACACTGACACCAAGTCACAAAGGCAGACACTGACACTCCAGTAACAAAGACAAACACTGACACCAAGGAACGAACACAGACACTGACACCAAGTCACAAAGACATACACTGACACCCAGTAACAAAGACATACACTGATGCCCAGTAACACAGACACACACTCACAACAAGTAACAAAGACATACACTGCCACCCAGTAACAAAGACATACACTGACACCAAGTCACAAAGACAGGCACTGACACCCAGTAACAAAGACGTACACTGACACCAAGTAACAAAGACATACACTTACACCAAGTAACACAGACATACACTGACACCAAGTAACGAACACAGACACTGACACCAAGTCACAAAGACATACACTGACACCCAGTAACAAAGACATACGCTGATGCCCAGTAACACAGACACACACTCACACCAAGTAACAAAGACATACGCTTACACCAAGTAACACAGTCATACACTGACACCAAGTCACAAAGACACACACTGACACCCAGTAACAAAGACATACACTGACACCAAGTCACAAAGACATACACTGATGCACAGACACACACTTACACCAAGTAACGCAGACATACACTGACACCAAGTAACAAAGAAATACAATGATACCCAGTATCATAGACACACACTTACACCAAGTAACAAAGACATACACTGACACCAAGTCACAAAGACATACACTGATACCCAGGAACACAGACACACACTGACACCCAGTAAGAAAGACATACACTGATACCAAGTCACAAAGACATACACTGATACCCAGTAACACAGACACACACTGACACCCAGTAACAAAGACATACACTGATACCAAGTCATAAAGACATACACTGATACCCAGTAACACAGACACACACTGACACCCAGTAAAAAAGTCATGCACTGTTACCAAGTCGCAAAGACATACACTGATACCCAGTAACACAGACACACACTGACACCAAGTAACAAAGACATGCACAGATACCAAGTCACAAAGACATACACTGATACCCAGTAACACAGACACACACTGACACCCAGTAACAAAGACATACACTGATACCAAGTCACAAAGACATACACTGATACCCAGTAACACAGACACTCACTGACACCCAGTAACAAAGACAAACACTGATACCAAGTCACAAAGACATACACTGATACCCAGTAACACAGACACACACTGACACGAAGTAACAAAGTCATGCACTGACACCAAGTCACAAAGACATACACTTACACCAAGTAACAAAGACATACACTTACACCAAGTAACACAGACACATACTTACACCAAGTAACAAAGACATACACTGACACCAAGTAACACAGACATACACTGACAACAAGTAGCAAAGACAGACAATTACACCAAGTAACAAAGACACACACTTACACAAAGTAACACAGATATACACTGACACCTTGCAACAAAGACATGCACTGACACCCAGTAACACAGACACACAAGGACACCAAGTAACAAAGACACACACTTACACCAAGTAACACAGACACACACTCACACCAAGTAACAAAGACATACACTGATACCAGGTCACAAAGACATACACTGATACCCAGTAACACAGACACACACTGACACCCAGTAACAAAGACATACACTGATACCAAGTCACAAAGACATACACTGATACCCAGTAACACAGACACACACTGACACACAGTAACAAAGACACAAACTGATACCAAGTCACAAAGACATACACTGATACCCAGTAACACAGACACACACTGACACCAAGTAACAAACACATGCACTGACACCAAATAACAAAGACATACACTTACACCAAGTAACAAAGACATACACTGACACCAAGTCACAAAGACAGACACTGACACTCCAGTAACAAAGACAAACACTGACACCAAGTAACGAACACAGACACTGACACCAAGTCACAAAGACATACACTGACACCCAGTAACAAAGACATACACTGATGCCCAGTAACACAGACACACACTCACAACAAGTAACAAAGACATACACTGCCACCCAGTAACAAAGACATACACTGACACCAAGTCACAAAGACAGGCACTGACACCCAGTAACAAAGATGTACACTGACACCAAGTAACAAAGACATACACTTACACCAAGTAACACAGACATACAATGACACCAAGTAACGAACACAGACACTGACACCAAGTCACAAAGACATACACTGACACCCTGTAACAAAGACATACACTGATGCCCAGTAACACAGACACACACTCACACCAAGTAACAAAGACATACGCTTACACCAAGTAACACAGTCATACACTGACACCAAGTCACAAAGACACACACTGACACCCAGTAACAAAGACATACACTGACACCAAGTCACAAAGACATACACTGATGCACAGACACACACTTACACCAAGTAACGCAGACATACACTGACACCAAGTAACAAAGAAATACAATGATGCCCAGTATCACAGACACACACTTACACCAAGTAACAAAGACATACACTGACACCAAGTCACAAAGACATACACTGATACCCAGGAACACAGACACACACTGACACCCAGTAAGAAAGACATACACTGATACCAAGTCACAAAGACATACACTGATACCCAGTAACACAGACACACACTGACACCCAGTAACAAAGACATACACTGATACCAAGTCATAAAGAAATACACTGATACCCAGTAACACAGACACACACTGACACCCAGGAACAAAGTCATGCACTGTTACCAAGTCGCAAAGACATACACTGATACACAGTAACACAGACACACACTGACACCCAGTAACAAAGACATACACTGATACCAAGTCATAAAGACATACACTGATACCCAGTAACACAGACACACACTGACACCCAGTAACAAAGACATGCACTGATACCAAGTCACAAAGACATACACTGATACCCAGTAACACAGACACACACTGACACCCAGTAACAAAGACATACACTGATACCAAGTCACAAAGACATACACTGATACCCAGTAACACATTCACTCACTGACACCCAGTAACAAAGACATACACTGATACCAAGTCACAAAGACAGACACTGATACCCAGTAACACAGACACACACATACACCAAGTAACAATGACATACACTGACACCCAGTAACAAAGACATACACTGACACACAGTAACACAGACACACACGGACACCAAGTAACAAAGACATACGCTTACACCCAGTAACAAAGACATACACTGATGCCCAGTAACACAGACACACACTCACACCAAGTAACAAAGACATACACTGACACCAAGTAACAAAGACATCCACTGACACCAAGTCACAAACACAGGCAATGATACCCAGTAACACAGACACACATTGACACCAAGTAACAAAGACATGCACTGACACCAAATAACAAAGACATACACTTACACCAAGTAACAAAGACATACACATAAACCAAGTAACACAGACATACACTGACACCCAGTAACACAGACACACACTGACACCCAGTACAAAGACAAACACTGATACCAAGTAACAAAGACATACAATGATACCCAGTAACACAGACACACACTGACACCAAGTAACAAAGACATGCACTGATACCAGGTCACAAAGACATACACTGATACCCAGTAACACAGACACACACTGACACCCAGTAACAAAGACATACACTGATACCAAGTCACAAAGACATACACTGATACCCAGTAACACAGACACACACTGACACACAGTAACAAAGACACAAACTGATACCAAGTCACAAAGCCATACACTGATACCCAGTAACACAGACACACACTGACACCAAGTAACAAAGACATGCACTGACACCAAATAACAAAGACATACACTTACACCAAGTAACAAAGACATACACTGACACCAAGTCACAAAGACAGACACTGACACTCCAGTAACAAAGACAAACACTGACACCCAGTAACGAACACAGACACTGACATCAAGTCACAAAGACATACACTGACACCCAGTAACAAAGACATACACTGATGCCCAGTAACACAGACACACACTCACAACAAGTAACAAAGACATACACTGCCACCCAGTAACAAAGACATACACTGACACCAAGTCACAAAGACAGGCACTGACACCCAGTAACAAAGACGCACACTGACACCAAGTAACAAAGACATACACTTACACCAAGTAACACAGACATACACTGACACCAAGTAACGAACACAGACACTGACACCAAGTCACAAAGACATACACTGACACCCAGTAACAAAGACATACACTGATGCCCAGTAACACAGACAAACACTCACACCAAGTAACAAAGACATACGCTTACACCAAGTAACACAGTCATACACTGACACCAAGTCACAAAGACACACACTGACACCCAGTAACAAAGACATACACTGACACCAAGTCACAAAGACATACACTGATGCACAGACACACACTTACACCAAGAAACGCAGACATACACTGACACCAAGTAACAAAGAAATACAATGATACCAGTATCACAGACACACACTTACACCAAGTAACAAAGACATACACTGACACCAAGTCACAAAGACATACAATGATACCCAGGAACACAGACACACACTGACACCCAGTAAGAAAGACATACACTGATACCAAGTCACAAAGACATACACTGATACCCAGTAACACAGACACACACTGACACCCAGTAACAAAGACATACACTGATACCAAGTCATAAAGACATACACTGATACCCAGTAACACAGACACACACTGACACCCAGTAACAAAGTCATGCACTGTTACCAAGTCGCAAAGACATACACTGATACCCAGTAACACAGACAAACACTGACACTAAGTAACAAAGACATGCACAGATACCAAGTCACAAAGACACACACTGATACCCAGTAACACAGACACACACTGACACCCAGTAACAAAGACATACACTGATACCAAGTCACAAAGACATACACTGATACCCAGTAACACAGACACTCACTGACACCCAGTAACAAAGACATACTCTGATACCAATCACAAAGACATACACTGATACCCAGTAACACAGACACACACTGACACCAAGTAACAAAGTCATGCACTGACACCAAGTCACAAAGACATACACTTACACCAAGTAACAAAGACATACACTTACACCAAGTAACCCAGACATACACTGACACCAAGTAACAAAGACATACACTGACACCAAGTAACAAAGACATACACTTACAACAAGTAACACAGACACATACTTACACAAAGTAACAAAGACATACACTGACACCAAGTAACACAGACATACACTGACAACAAGTAGCAAAGACAGACAATTACACCAAGTAACAAAGACACACACTTACACAAAGTAACACAGATATACACTGACACGTTGCAACAAAGACATGCACTGACACCCAGTAACACAGACACACAAGGACACCAAGTAACAAAGACACACACTTACACCAAGTAACACAGACACACACTGACATCCAGTAACAAAGACATACACTGATACCAAGTCACAAAGACATACACTGATACCCAGTAACACAGACACACACTGACACCCAGTAACAAAGACACAAACTGATACCAAGTCACAAAGACATACACTGATACCCAGTAACACAGACACACACTGACACTAAGTAACAAAGACATGCACTGACACCAAATAACAAAGACATACACTTACACCAAGTAACAAAGACATACACTGACACCAAGTCACAAAGACAGACACTGACACTCCAGTAACAAAGACAAACACTGACACCAAGTAACGAACACAGACACTGACACCAAGTCACAAAGACATACACTGACACCCAGTAACAAAGACATACACTGATGCCCAGTAACACAGACACACACTGACAACAAGTAACAAAGAGATACACTGCCACCCAGTAACAAAGACATACACTGACACCAAGTCACAAAGACAGGCACTGACACCCAGTAACAAAGATGTACACTGACACCAAGTAACAAAGACATACACTTACACCAAGTAACACAGACATACACTGACACCAAGTAACGAACACAGACACTGACACCAAGTCACAAAGACATACACTGACACCCTGTTACAAAGACATACACTGATACCAAGTCATAAAGACATACACTGATACCCAGTAACACAGACACACACTGACACCCAGTAACAAAGTCATGCACTGTTACCAAGTCGCAAAGACATACACTGATACCCAGTAACACAGACACACACTGACACCAAGTAACAAAGACATGCACAGATACCAAGTCACAAAAACATACACTGATACCCAGTAACACAGACACACACTGACACCCAGTAACAAAGACATACACTGATACCAAGTCACAAAGACATACACTGATACCCAGTAACACAGACACTCACTGACACCCAGTAACAAAGACATACACTGATACCAATCACAAAGACATACACTGATACCCAGTAACACAGACACACACTGACACCAAGTAACAAAGTCATGCACTGACACCAAGTCACAAAGACATACACTTACACCAAGTAACAAAGACATACACTTACACCAAGTAACCCAGACATACTCTGACACCAAGTAACAAAGACATACACTGACACCAAGTAACAAAGACATACACTTACAACAAGTAACACAGACACATACTGACACCAAGTAACAAAGACATACACTGACACCAAGTAACACAGACATACACTGACAACAAGTAGCAAAGACATACAATTACACCAAGTAACAAAGACACACACTTACACAATGTAACACAGATATACACTGACACCTTGCAACAAAGACATGCACTGACACCCAGTAACACAGACACACAAGGACACCAAGTAACAAAGACACACACTTACACCAAGTAACACAGACACACACTCACACCAAGTAACAAAGACATACACTGATACCAGGTCACAAAGACATACACTGATACCCAGTAACACAGACACACACTGACACCCAGTAACAAAGACATACACTGATACCAAGTCACAAAGACATACACTGATACCCAGTAACACAGACACACACTGACACCCAGTAACAAAGACACAAACTGATACCAAGTCACAAAGACATACACTGATACCCAGTAACACAGACACACACTGACACTAAGTAACAAAGACATGCACTGACACCAAATAACAAAGACATACACTTACACCAAGTAACAAAGACATACACTGACACCAAGTCACAAAGACAGACACTGACACTCCAGTAACAAAGACAAACACTGACACCAAGTAACGAACACAGACACTGACACCAAGTCACAAAGACATACACTGACACCCAGTAACAAAGACATACACTGATGCCCAGTAACACAGACACACACTCACAACAAGTAACAAAGACATACACTGCCACCCAGTAACAAAGACATACACTGACACCAAGTCACAAAGACAGGCACTGACACCCAGTAACAAAGATGTACACTGACACCAAGTAACAAAGACATACACTTACACCAAGTAACACAGACATACACCGACACAAAGTAACGAACACAGACACTGACACCAAGTCACAAAGACATACACTGACACCCTATAACAAAGACATACACTGATGCCCAGTAACACAGACACACACTCACACCAAGTAACAAAGACATACGCTTACACCAAGTAACACAGTCATACACTGACACCAAGTCACAAAGACACACACTGACACCCAGTAACAAAGACATACACTGACACCAAGTCACAAAGAAATACAATGATACCCAGTATCACAGACACACACTTACACCAAGTAACAAAGACATACACTGACACCAAGTCACAAAGACATTAACTGATACCCAGGAACACAGACACACACTGACACCCAGTAAGAAAGACATACACTGATACCAAGTCACAAAGACATACACTGATACCCAGTAACACAGACACACACTGACACCCAGTAACAAAGACATACACTGATACCAAGTCATAAAGACATACACTGATACCCAGTAACACAGACACACACTGACACCCAGTAACAAAGTCATGCACTGTTACCAAGTCGCAAAGACATACACTGATACCCAGTAACACAGACACACACTGACACCCAGTAACAAAGACATACACTGATACCAAGTCATAAAGACATACACTGATACCCAGTAACACAGACACACACTGACACCCAGTAACAAAGACATACACTGATACCAAGTCACAAAGACATACACTGATACCCAGTAACACAGACACACACTGACACCCAGTAACAAAGACATACACTGATACCAAGTCACAAAGACATACACTGATACCCAGTAACACAGACACTCACTGACACCCAGTAACAAAGACATACACTGATACCAAGTCACAAAGACATACACTGATACCCAGTAACACAGACACACACTGACACCAAGTAACAAAGTCATGCACTGACACCAAGTCACAAAGACATACACTTACACCAAGTAACAAAGACATACACTTACACCAAGTAAGCCAGACATACACTGACACCAAGTAACAAAGACATACACTGACACCAAGTAACAAAGACATACACTTACAACAAGTAACACAGACACATACTTACACCAAGTAACAAAGACATACACTGACACCAAGTAACACAGACATACACTGACAACAAGTAGCAAAGACAGACAATTACACCAAGTAACAAAGACACACACTTACACAAAGTAACACAGATATACACTGACACCTTGCAACAAAGACATGCACTGACACCCAGTAACACAGACACACAAGGACACCAAGTAACAAAGACACACACTTACACCAAGTAACACAGACACACACTGACACCCAGTAACACAGACACACACTCACACCAAGTAACAAAGACATACACTGACACCAAGTAAAAAAGACATACGCTAACACCAAGTCACAAAGACAGGCACTGACACCCAGTAACAAAGACATACACTGACACCAAGTATCAAAGACATACTCTTACACCAAGTAAAACAGACATACACTGACACCAAGTAACAAAGACATACGCTTAGACCAAGTAAAAAAGACATACACTGATACCCAGTAACACAGACACAAACTGACACCCTGTTTGAAACACACACTGACCCCCAGTAACACAGTCATACACTGACACCAAGTCACAAAGACACACACTGACACCCAGTAACAAAGACATACACTGACACCAAGTCACAAAGACATACACTGATACACAGACACAGAGTTACACCAAGTAACACAGACATACACTGTCACCAAGTCACAAAGACATACACTGATACCCTGTAACAAAGACACACACTGACACCCAGTAACAAAGACATACACAGATACCAAGTAACAAAGACATACACAGATACCCATAAACACAGACACACACTTACACCAAGTAACAAAGACATACACTGATACAAAGTCACAAAGACATACACTGATACCCAGTAACACAGACACACACTGACACCCAGTAACAAAGACACACACTGATACCAATTCACAAAGACATACACTGATACCCAGTAACACAGACACACACTGACACCAAGTAACAAAGACATGCACTGACACCAAATAACAAAGACATACACTTTTTGCAAGTAACAAAGACATACACATACACCAAGTAACACAGACATACACTGACACCCAGTAACACAGACACACACTGACACCCAGTAACAAAGACATACACTGATACCAAGTAACAAAGACATACACTGATACCCAGTAACACAGACACACACTGACACCAAGTAACAAAGACATGCACTGATACCAGGTCACAAAGACATACACTGATACCCAGTAACACAGACACACACTGACACCCAGTAACAAAGACATACACTGATACCAAGTCACAAAGACATACACTGATACCCAGTAACACAGACACACATTGACACCCAGTAACAAAGACACACACTGATACCAAGTCACAAAGACATACACTGATACCCAGTAACACAGACACACACTGACACCAAGTAACAAAGACATGCACTGACACCAAATAACAAAGACATACACTTACACCAAGTAACAAAGACATACACATACACGAAGTAACACAGACATACACTGACACCAAGTAACAAAGACATACACTGACACCAAGTAACAAAGACATACACTTACAACAAGTAACAAAGACACATACTTACACCAAGTAACAAAGACATACACTGACACCAAGTAACACAGACATACACTGAATACAAGTAACAAAGACATACAATTACACCAAGTAACAAAGACACACACTTACACCAAGTAACACAGACACACACGGGCAACAAGTAACAAAGACACACACTTACACCAAGTAACACAGACACACACTGACACCCAGTAACAAAGACACACACTTACACCAAGTAACACAGACATACACTGACACCAAGTAACAAAGACATGCACTGATACCCAGTAACACAGACACACACTGACACCAAGTAACAAAGACATGCACTGACACCAAGTAACAAAGACATACACTTACACCAAGTAACAAAGACATACACTTACACCAAGTAACCCAGACATACACTGACACCAGGTAACAAAGACATACACTGACACCAAGTAACAAAGACATACACTTACAACAAGTAACACAGACACATACTTACACCAAGTAACAAAGACATGCACTGACACCAAGTAACACAGACATACACTGACAACAAGTAACAAAGACATACAATTAAACCAAGTTACAAAGACACACACTTGCACCAAGTAACACAGATATACACTGTCACCTTGCAACAAAGACATGCACTGACACCCAGTAACACAGACACACACGGACACCAAGTAACAAAGACACACACTTACACCAAGTAACACAGACAAACACTGACACCAAGTAACAAAGACATACACTGACACCAAGTATAAAAGACATACACTAACACCAAGTCACAAAGACCGGCACTGACACCCAGTAACAAAGACATACACTGACACCAAGTAACAAAGACATACTCTTACACCAAGTAACACAGACATACACTGGCACCAAGTAACAAAGACATACGCTTACACCAAGTAAAAAAGACATACACTGATACCCCGTAACACAGACACACACTGACACCCTGTTAGAAACACACACTGACCCCCAGTAACACAGACACACACTGACCCCCAGTAACACAGTCATACACTGACACCCAGTAACACAGACACACACTGACACCCAGTAACAAAGACATACACTGATACCAATTAACAAAGACATACACTGATACCCAGTAACACAGACACACACTGACACCAAGTAACAAAGACATGCACTGATACCAGGTCACAAAGACATACACTGATACCCAGTAACACAGACACACACTGACACCCAGTAACAAAGACATACACCGATACCCAGTCACAAAGACATACACTGATACCCAGTAACACAGACACACATTGACACCCAGTAACAAAGACACACACTGATACCAAGTCACAAAGACATACACTGATACCCAGTAACACAGACACACACTGACACCAAGTAACAAAGACATGCACTGACACCAAATAACAAAGACATACACTTACACCAAGTAACAAAGACATACACATACACCAAGTAACACAGACATACACTGACACCAAGTAACAAAGACATACACTGACACCAAGTAACAAAGACATACACTTACAACAAGTAACACAGACACATACGTACACCAAGTAACAAAGACATACGCTTACACCAAGTAAAAAAGACATACACTGATACCCAGTAACACAGACACACACTGACACCCTGTTAGAAACATACACTGACCCCCAGTAACACAGACACACACTGACCCCCAGTAACACAGTCATACACTGACACCAAGTCACAAAGACACACACTGACACCCAGTAACAAAGACATACACTGACACCAAGTCACAAAGACATACACTGTACACAGACACACACTTACACCAAGTAACACAGACATACACTGTCACCAAGTAACAAAGACATACACTGATTCCCAGGAACACAGACACACACTGACATCCAGTAACAAAGACATACACTGATACCTAGTCACAAAGACATACACTGATACCCAGTAAAACAGACACACACTGACACCCAGTAACAAAGACATACACTGATACCAAGTCACAAAGACATACACTGACACCAAGTAACAAAGGCATACACTTTCACCAAGTAACACAGGCATACACTGACACCAAGTAACAAAGACATACACTGATACCAAGGAACACAGACACACACTTACACCAAGTAACACAGACACACACTTACATCAAGTAACAAAGATATACACTGATACCCAGTAACACAGACATACATTTACACCAAGTAACAAAGACATACACTGACACCAAGTCACAAAGACAGACTCTGACACCCAGTAACAAAGACAAACACTGACACCAAGTAACGAACACAGACACTGACACCAAGTCACAAAGACATACACTGACACCCAGTAACAAAGAGATACACTGAGACCAAGTAACAAAGTCAGACACTGAAACCAAGTAACAAAGACATGCACTGATGGCCAGCAACACAGACACACACTCACACCAAGTAACAAAGACATACACTGACACCAAGTATCAAAGACATACACTGACACCAAGTCACAAAGACAAACACTGACACCCAGTAACAAAGAAATACACTGACACCAAGTAACAAAGACATACACTGACACCAAGTGACAATGTCATACACTGAAACCAAGTAACAAAGACACACACTTGCACCAAGTAACACAAACATACACTGACACCAAGTCACAAAGATACACACTGATACACAGTAACAAAGACATACACTGACACCAAGTCACAAAGACATACACTGATACACAGACACATAGTTACACCAAGTAACACAGACACACACTGACACCAAGTAACAAAGACATACACTGATACCCAGTATCACAGACACACACTTGCACCAAGTAACAAAGACATACACTGACACCAAGTAACAGAGACATACACTGATACCCAGGAACACAGACATACACTGACACCCAGTAACAAAGACATACACATACACCAAGTAACACAGACATACACTGACACCAAGTAACAATGACATACACTGACACCAAGTAACAAAGACATACACTTACAACAAGTAACACAGACACATACTTACACCAAGTAACAAAGACATACACTGACACCAAGTAACACAGACATACACTGAAAACAAGTAACAAAGACACACACTTACACCAAGTAACACAGACACACACGGGCACCAAGTAACAAAGACACACACTTACACCAAGTAACACAGACACACACTGACACCCAGTAACAAAGACACACACTTACACCAAGTAACACAGACATACACTGACACCAAGTAACAAAGACATACACTGATACCCAGTAACACAGACACACACTTACACCAACTAACACAGACATACACTGACACCAAGTAACGAAGACAGACACTGACACCAAGTCACAAAGACATACACTGACACCAAGTAACAAAGGCATACACTGACACCAGGTAACACAGTCATACACTGACACCAAGTAACAAAGACATACACTGATACCAAGGAACACAGACACACACTTACACCAAGTAACACAGACACACACTTACATCAAGTAACAAAGATATGCACTGACACCAAGTCACAAAGACAGACATTTACACCCAGTAACAAAGACAAACACTGACACCACGTAACGAACACAGACACTGACACCAAGTCACAAAGACATACACTGACACCCAGTAACAAAGACATACACTGACACCAAGTGACAATGTCATACACTGAAACCAAGTAACAAAGACATGCACTGATGGCCAGTAACACAGACACACACTCACACCAAGTAACAAAGACATACACTGACACCAAGTAACAAAGACATACACTGACACCAAGTCACAAAGACAGACACTGACACCCATTAACAAAGACATACACTGACACCAAGTAACAAAGACATACACTTACACCAAGTAACACAGACATACACTGACACCAAGTAACAAAGAGATACGCTTACACCAAGTAACAAAGACATACACTGATACCCAGTAACACAGACACACACTGACACCCAGTTAGAAAAGCACACTGACCCCCAGTAACACAGACACACACTGACCCCCAGTAACACAGTCATACAATGACACCAAGTCACAAAGATACACACTGACACCCAGTAACAAAGACATACACTGACACCAAGTCACAAAGACATACACTGATACACAGACACACACTTACACCAAGTAACACAGACACACACTGACACCAAGTAACAAAGACATACACTGATACCCAGTATCACAGACACACACTTGCACCAAGTAACAAAGACATACACTGACACCAAGTCACAGAGACATACACTGATACCCAGGAACACAGACACACACTGACACCCAGTAACAAAGACATACACTGATACCAAGTCACAAAGACATACACTGATACCCAGTAACACAGACACACTCTGACACCCAGTAACAAAGACATACACTGATACCAAGTCACAAAGACATACACAGATACCCAGTAACACAGACACACACTGACACCCAGTAACAAAGACATACAATTACACCAAGTAACCAAAGACACACACTTACACCAAGTAACAAAGACACACACTTGCACCAAGTAACAAAGACATACATTGACACCAATCACAGAGACATACACTGATACCCAGGAACACAGACACACACTGACACCCAGTAACAAAGACAGACACTGATACCAAGTCACAAAGACATACACAGATACCCAGTAACACAGACACACACTGACACCCAGTAACAAAGACATACAATTACACCAAGTAACAAAGACACACACTTACACCAAGTAACAAAGACACACACTTACACCAAGTAACACAGACACACACTGACACCCAGTAACAAAGACATACACTGATACCAAGTCACAAAGACACACACTGACAACCAGAAACAAAGACATACACTGACACCAAGTGACAAAGACATACACTGATACCAAGTCACAAAGACATACACTGATACCCAGTAACACAGACACACACTGACACCAAGTAACAAAGACATACACTGACACCAAGTAACAAAGACAAACAATTACACCAAGTAACAAATAGATACACTTACACCAAGTACCTTGACATACACTGACACCAAGTAACAAAGACACACACAGACACCAAGTAACAAAGACACACACTTACACCAAGTAACAAAGACATACACAGACACCAAGTAACAAAGACACACACTTACACCAAGTAACACAGACACACACTGACACTCAGTAACACAGACACACACTTACACCAAGTAACACAGACATGCACTGACACCAAGTAACAAAGACATGCACTGATACCCAGTAGCACAGGCACACAATGGGGGGGCACATTGGCGCAGTGGTTAGCACCGCAGCCTCACAGCTCCAGGGAACCGGGTTCGATTCTGGGTACTGCCTGTGCGGAGTTTGCAAGTTCTCCCTGTGTCTGCGTGGGTTTCCTCCGGGTGCTCCGGTTTCCTCCCACATGCCAAAGACTTGCAGGCTGGTAGGTTAATTGGCCATTATAAATTGCCCCTCGCATAGGTAGGTTGCAGGGAAACATACAGGGACCGGTATGGATGTTATTGGAATATAGGATTCGAGTAGCATTAGTATAAGTGGGTGGTTGATGGTCGGTGCAGACTCGGTGGGCCGAAGGGCCTTTTTCAGTGCTGTATCTGTAAACTAAACTAAATACTGACACCTAGTGTCGCAGACACTCACTGACACCCAGTAACACACACTGAGACACAGGAACAAAGACATACACTTACACCAAGTAACAAAGACACACACTTACACCAAGTAACAAAGACACACACTTGCACCAAGTAACACAGACATACACTGACACCAAGTAACAAGATGGCTCCTGGGCTGGAAGCTCCCTCGGAAGCTCCCTTGCTGTTCAACTCTATCCATGGCCATCTGCTCCCATCCCTAACGTTTTCTCCCCCAATCTGCCCTCTTAAACTGTTTAAATTCCCCTGGCTCTTTAAATCAGTTCATTTTAGCCCTATCTAAAAGTTAACAGTTAGTTTAGTGTATGTTACCTGGGCCCACTGCCCTCCGCCAGCCACACCTGCTCTTTGTTTTCTCAATGAAATTGATCCGGATGAAACTGACGAGAACAGCTGCCGATACTTCAATCTCCGATCCTGCTGTCTTCACAGTCCAGAGTGTCTGCAGCCACGGCATGCGGTTTGTCCATTGAGGTGAAGAAGGAGCTGCGGGACCCGAGAGAAGTCCTGTGAAAAGGTGCCCCGAACACCCAAAACATCCACGAACGGCCCCCCCGGCCGCAACTTCAAAGCGCCCGCGGGAGATGGCTCGGAGAGCATCTGCAGCGCACTGTCGGCAATGCTGCATGCCTTTATTTAAACCACTGCAAAAAAAAAAAAAAACCCTTAGCAAATGTAATCACCTCTAAGTCTGCCAAATGATGCTTCACCTCCCGAAGGACGTGGATGAGCTTTCCGGACGTCGATGGTGGGCACTGAGGAAATGGCTTATTACCTGCACCAGATTCCACCCCCCCTCCCCCCCCTTTACCCCCCTTCCACCACCCCCCCCACCCCCGTCCCCTTCCCTGCTCCACCCTCTCAGCTCACCCCCTCACAACCCCGTCCCAGCCCGCCCCCCCCTCGCACCATCTTCACCCCGCACCCCCTTCCCCTGCACCCACCCACCCCCTCCCTCTACCCCTCCCCCTTGCATCCCCTCCTCCCACCGGCACCATCCTACACCTGTGTAGGGGCCCCAACAACCCCACTGCCTTGTGGGCATCTCGGGAGAGACCAAGGCTAAGGGAGTAAACCCTAACAGAAAATCCGGAGCGGAACCCCGTAGGCGGTCATGTGTCACCTTTGGCATGTTTCCGGCAGTTCCTGCAGCCATACTGGTGCCAAACGTCGTGTCCTGCACTCCTTTGGACCCCACCAGAAAGGCCGAGAGGGGGGTTTTGACGACTGGGCAACTCTCAACCTCCATAAATTTGCCCAGGCATGCGCCATGGAGAGGTCACTCCATAGTTGCCTCACAGCGACTGAAACAACACGGAAGGCAGCAGTTACGGGTTATAAGTCCAGATAAATTGGCGTAGAAACTGGGCGCCACGGGTTGCCTTTGTCGGTGGGAGAGGTCATTGCACCTCACTGGACAGCTACCGCCCGCCTCAAACCGGGCAGCCCCCGGTCAATAAGGTTCTGTCCCGCCACAGTCTGCCTGCTTCAATGGGTGCTTGGAGCTCAGGGTCATTGCCCGAAAGGTGGACTGATACACCGCACCAAACAACATGAAAAAAGGAAAGAAGGTACCAGCCCTTCGCTTTGCAAGCTGGAACGTCAGAACTATGTGTCCTGGCCTGTCGGAAGACCTTACACAAATCAACGATTCTCGGAAGACCGCCATCATTAACAACGAGCTCAGTAGACTCAATGTGGACATTGCAGCACTTCAGGAGACTCGCCTCCCCGCGAGTGGCTCTCTAGCAGAGCAAGACTACACCTTCTTCTGGCAGGGCAGGGATCCTGAAGAACCAAGACAGCATGGAGTGGGCTTCGCCATCAGAAACTCCTTGCTCAGCATGATAGAGCCTCCCTCAAATGGCTCGGAACGCATACTGTCCATCCGACTGCTCACCACCTCTGGTTCAGTACACCTACTCAGCATCTATGCTCCAACACTCTGTTCCGCACCTGAAGCTAAAGACCAGTTCTATGAACAACTCCATAACATCATTAGCAGCATCCCCAACACCGAACACCTATTCCTGCTGGGGGACTTTAATGCCAGGGTTGGGGCCGACCATGACTCATGGCCCTCCTGCCTTGGGCGCTATGGCGTTGGAAGGATGAATGAGAACGGGCAGAGACTGCTTGAGTTGTGTACCTATCATAACCTCTGCATCACCAACTCGTTCTTTCACACTAAACCCTGTCACCAGGTTTCATGGAGGCACCCAAGATCACGTCGTTGGCACCAGCTAGACCTCATTGTCACAAGGCGAGCCGCCTTAAACAGTGTTCAAATCACACGCAGCTTCCACAGTGCGGACTGCGACACCGACCACTCCCTGGTGTGCAGCAAGGTTAGACTCAGACCAAAGAAGTTGCATCATTCCAAGCAGAAGGGCCACCCGTGCATCAACACGAGCAGAATTTCTCACCCACAGCTGTTACAAAAATTTCTAAATTCACTTGTAACAGCCCTTCAAAACACTCCCACAGGGGATGCTGAGACCAAGTGGGCCCACATCAGAGACGCCATCTATGAGTCAGCTTTGACCACCTACGGCAAAAGTGCGAAGAGAAATGCAGACTGGTTTCAATCTCATAATGAAGAGCTGGAACCTGTCATAGCCGCTAAGCGCATTGCACTTTTGAACTACAAGAAAGCCCCCAGCGATTTAACATCCGCAGCACTTAAAGCAGCCAGAAGTACTGCACAAAGAACAGCTCGGCGTTGCGCAAACGACTACTGGCAACACCTATGCAGTCATATTCAGCTGGCCTCAGACACCGGAAACATCAGAGGAATGTATGATGGCATGAAGAGAGCTCTTGGACCAACCATCAAGAAGATCACCCCCCTCAAATCTAAATCGGGGGACATAATCACTGACCAACGCAAACAGATGGACCGCTGGGTTGAGCACTACCTAGAACTGTACTCCAGGGAGAATGCTGTCACTGAGACTGCCCTCAATGCAGCCCAGCCTCTACCAGTCATGGATGAGCTGGACATACAGCCAACCAAATCGGAACTCAGTGAAGCCATTGATTCCCTAGCCAGCGGAAAAGCCCCTGGGAAGGACAGCATTACCCCTGAAATAATCAAGAGTGCCAAGCCTGCTATACTCTCAGCACTACATGAACTGCTATGCCTGTGCTGGGACGAGGGAGCAGTACCCCAGGACATGCGCGATGCCAACATCATCACCCTCTATAAAAACAAAGGTGACCGCGGTGACTGCAACAACTACCGTGGAATCTCCCTGCTCAGCATAGTGGGGAAAGTCTTTGCTCGAGTCGCTCTGAACAGGCTCCAGAAGCTGGCCGAGAGCGTCTACCCTGAGGCACAGTGTGGCTTTCGTGCAGAGAGATCGACTATTGACATGCTGTTCTCCCTTCGTCAGATACAGGAGAAATGCCGTGAACAACAGATGCCCCTCTACATTGCTTTCATTGATCTCACCAAAGCCTTTGACGCCGTCAGCAGACGTGGTCTCTTCAGACTACTAGAAAAGATCGGATGTCCACCAAAGCTACTAAGTATCATCACCTCATTCCATGACAATATGAAAGGCACAATTCAACATGGTGGCTCCTCATCAGAGCCCTTTCCTATCCTGAGTGGTGTGAAACAGGGCTGTGTTCTCGCACCCACACTTTTTGGGATTTTCTTCTCCCTGCTGCTTTCACATGCGTTCAAATCCTCTGAAGAAGGAATTTTCCTCCACACAAGATCAGGGGGCAGGTTGTTCAACCTTGCCCGTCTAAGAGCGAAGTCCAAAGTACGGAAAGTCCTCATCAGAGAACTCCTCTTTGCTGACGATGCTGCTTTAACATCTCACACTGAAGAATGCCTGCAGAGTCTCATCGACAGGTTTGCGTCTGCCTGCAATGAATTTGGCCTAACCATCAGCCTCAAGAAAACGAACATCATGGGGCAGGATGTCAGAAATGCTCCATCCATCAATATTGGCGACCACGCTCTGGAAGTGGTTCAAGAGTTCACCTACCTAGGCTCAACTATCACCAGTAACCTGTCTCTCGATGCAGAAATCAACAAGCGCATGGGTAAGGCTTCCACTGCTATGTTCAGACTGGCCAAGAGAGTGTGGGAAAATGGCGCACTGACACGGAACACAAAAGTCCGAGTGTATCAGGCCTGTGTCCTCAGTACCTTGCTCTACGGCAGCGAGGCCTGGACAACGTATGCCAGCCAAGAGCGACGTCTCAATTCATTCCATCTTCGCTGCCTTCGGAGAATACTTGGCATCAGGTGGCAGGACTATATCTCCAACACAGAAGTCCTTGAAGCGGCCAACATCCCCAGCTTATACACACTACTGAGTCAGCGGCGCTTGAGATGGCTTGGCCATGTGAGCCGCATGGAAGATGGCAGGATCCCCAAAGACACATTGTACAGCGAGCTCGCCACTGGTATCAGACCCACCGGCCGTCCATGTCTCCGTTATAAAGACGTCTGCAAACGCGACATGAAATCGTGTGACATTGATCACAAGTCGTGGGAGTCAGTTGCCAGCATTCGCCAGAGCTGGCGGGCAGCCATAAAGACAGGACTAAATTGTGGCGAGTCGAAGAGACTTAGTAGTTGGCAGGAAAAAAGACAGAGGCGCAAGGGGAGAGCCAACTGTGCAACAGCCCCAACAAACAAATTTCTCTGCAGCACCTGTGGAAGAGCCTGTCATTCCAGAATTGGCCTTTATAGCCACTCCAGGCGCTTTATAGCCACTCCAGGCGCTGCTTCACAAACCACTGACCACCTCCAGGCGCGTATCCATTGTATCTCGAGATAAGGAGGCCCAAAAGAAAAAAAAAAAGAAAAAAAAAAAGTAACAAAGACATGCACTGACACCAAGTAACAAAGACATGCACTTACACCAAGTAACAAAGACACACACTTACGCCAAGTAACACAGACATTCACCGACACCAAGTAACAAAGATAGACAATTACACCAAGTAACAAAGACATACACTAACAACAAGTATTTTGACATACACTGACAGCAAGTAACAAAGACATACACTGATACCCAGTAACACAGACACACACTTACACCAAGTAACACAGACATACACCGACACCAAGTCAGAAAGACACACACTGACACCCAGTAACAAAGACATACACTGACGCCAAGTCACAAAGACATGCACTGATACCCAGTAACACAGAGAAACATTGATACACTGACACCAAGTAACACAGATACACACTGACACCCAGTAACAAAGACATACACTGACCCCCAGTGACACAGACATGCACTGCTACCCAGTAACACAGACACACACTTACACCAAGTAACAAAGACACACACTGACACCAAGTAACAAAGGCATACACTTACACCAAGTAACAAAAACATACACTGATACCCAGTAACAAAGACACACACTTACACCAAGTAACAAAGACAGACACTTATGCCCAGTAACACAGACACACACTTAAACCAAGTAACAAAGTCATACACTGACACCAAGTAACAAAGACGTACACTGACACCAAGTAATACAGACATACACTGACACCAAGTAACTAAGACCGAAACTTACACCAAGTAACAAAGACACACACTGACAAACAATCACACACTGACACCCAGTATCACAGAGAACCACTGATATACAGTAACAAAGACATACACTGACATCAAGTAACACAGACATACACTGACACCAAGTCACAAAGACATACACTGATACCAAGTCACAAAGACATACACTGATACACAGTAACACAGACGCACACTGACACCAAGTAACAAAGGCATACGCTTACACCAAGTAACAAAGACACACACTTACACCAAGTAACACAGACATACACTGACACCAAGTAACAAAGACAGACAATTACACCAAGTATTTTGACACACACTGACACCAATTAACAAAGACATACACTGATACCCAGTAACACAGACACACACTCACACCAAGTAACAAAGTCATACACTGATACCCAGTAACACAAACAAACACACTGACACCATGTAACAAAGACATACACTGAAACCCAGTAACACAGGCACACACTGACTCCCAGTAACAAAGACATACACTGACACTAAATCACAAAGACATACACTGATACCAAGTAACAAAGACATACACTGATACCCAGTAACATAGACACACACTGACACCAAGTAACAAAGGCATACACTTACAACAAGTAACAAAGACACACACTTACAACAAGTGACACAGACATACACTGACACCAAGTAACAAAGACAGACAATTACACCAAGTAACAAAGACATACACTTGCACCAAGTATTTTGACATACACTGATACCCAGTAACACAGGCACACACTTACACCAAGTAACACAGACATACACTGACAGCCAGTAACAAAGTCATACACTGACACCAAGTCTCAAAGAGATGCACTGATACCCAGTAACACAGACACACACTGACACCAAGTAACAAAGGCATACGCTTACACCAAGTAACAAAGAAACACACTTACACCAAGTGACACAGACATACACTGACACCAAGTAACAAAGACAGACAATTACACCAAGTAACAAGGACATACACTTACACCAGGTATTTTGACATACACTGATACCAAGTAACACAGGCACACACTTACACCAAGTAACACAGACATACACTGACAGCCAGTAACAAAGTCATACAGTGACACCAAGTCTCAAAGACATGCACTGATACCAAGTAACACAGACACACACTTACACCAAGTAACAAAGACAGACACTGATACCCAGTAACACAGACACACACTTACACCAAGTAACAAAGACGGACACTGACACCAAGTAACAAAGACACACATTTACACCAAGTAACACAGACACACACTGACACACAGTAACACAGACATACACTGACACCAAGTAACAAAGACAGACAATTACACCAAGTAACAAAGACATACACTTGCACCAAGTAACAAAGACAGACACTGATACCCAGTAACACAGACACACACTTACACCAAGTAACAAAGACGGACACTGACACCAAGTAACAACGACACACATTTACACCAAGTAACACAGACACACACTGACACACAGTAACACAGACATACACTGACACCAAGTAACAAAGACAGACAATTACACCAAGTAACAAAGACATACACTTACACCAAGTATTTTGATACACACTGACACCAAGTAACAAAGACATACACTGATACCCAGTAACACAGACACACACTGACACCAAGTAAGAAAGACATACACTGATACCATTTCACAAAGACACACACTGACACCCAGTAACAAAGACATACACTGACACCAAGTCACAAATACATACACTGATACCCAGTAACACAGACACTCACTTACACCAAGTAACACAGACATACACTGACACCAAGTAACAAAGACATGCACTGATACCCAGTAACACAGACACAAACTTACACCAAGTAACAAAGACAGACACTGATACCCAGGAACACAGACACACACTTACACCAAGTTTCAAAGTCAGACACTGACACCCAGTAACAAAGACATGCACTGACACCCAGTAACACTGACACACACAGACACCAAGTAACAAAGACACACACTTACACAAAGTAACACAGACCTACACTGACACCAAGTAACAAAGACATACACTGATACCCAGTAACAGAGGAACACACTGGGGGCGGCGGAGGGCACATTGGCACAGTGGTTTGCACCGCAGCCTCACAGCTCCAGGGACCCGGGTTCGATTCTGGGTACTGCCTGTGCGGAGTTTGCAACTTCTCCCTGTGTCTGAGTGGGTTTCCTCCGGGTGCTCCGGTTTCCTCCCACATGCCAAAGACTTGCAGGTTGATAGGTTAATTGGCCATTATAAATTGCCCCTAGTATAGGTAGGTGGTAGGGAAATATATAGGGACAGGTCGGGATGTGATAGGAATGCAGGATTAGTGTAGGGTTAGAATAAATGGGTGGTTGATGGTCGGCACAGACTCGGTGCGCCGAAGGGCCAGTTTAAGTGTGTATCTCTAAACTAAACTAAATACTGACACCCAGTAACACAAACAAACACACACCGACACCCAGTAACACAGAGAAACACTGGTACACAGTAACAAAGACATACACATACACCAAGTAACTAAAGACACACACTTACACCAAGTAACACAAACAGACAAACACTGACACCAAGTAACGAAGACATACACTTACACCAAGTAACAAAGACACACACTGACAACCAGTAACACAGACACTCACTTACACCAAGTAACAAAGACACACTCTGACACCAACTAACAAAGACATACACTTACACCATGTAACAAAGACACAGACTTACAGCAAGTAACAAAGACACACACTTACACCAAGTAACAAAGACAGACACTGATACCCAGTAACACAGAAACACACTTAAACCAAGTAACAAAGACATACACTGACACCAAGTAACAAAGACATACACTTACACCAAGTAACACAGAGATACACTGACACCAAGTAAGAAAGACAGACAATTACACCAAGTAACAAAGACACACACTAACACCAAGTATTTTGACATACACTGACACCAAGTAACAAAGACATACACTGATACCCAGTAACACAGACACACACTTGCACCAAGTAACAAAGACACACACTTACACCAAGTAACACAGACACACACTGACACCCAGTAACACAAACACACACAGACACCAAGTAACAAAGACATACACTGACACCAAGTAACAAAGACATACACTTACACCAAGTAACACAGACACACACTGACACCCAGGAACACAGACATACACAGACACCAAGTAACAAAGACAGACAATTACACCAAGTAACAAAGACAGACACTTACACCAAGTATTTTGACATACCCTGACACCAAGTAACAAAGACATCCACTGATACCCAGTAACACAGACACACAAAGACACCAAGTAACAAAGACATACACTGACACCAAGTCACAAAGACACACACTGACACCCAGTAACAAAGACATACACTGACACCAAGTCACAAAGACATACACTGATACCCAGAAACACATACACACACTTACACCAAGTAACACAGACATACACTGATACCCAGTAACGGAGACACACACTGATACCCAGTAACACAGGCACACACTTACACCAAGTAACACAGACATACACTGACAGCCAGTAACAAAGTCATACAGTGACACCAAGTCTCAAAGACATGCACTGATACCCAGTAACACAGACACACACTGACACCAAGTAACAAAGGCATACGCTTACACCAAGTAACAAAGAAACACACTTACACCAAGTGACACAGACATACACTGACACCAAGTAACAAAGACAGACAATTACACCAAGTAACAAAGACATACACTTACACCAAGTATTTTGACATACACTGATACCAAGTAACACAGGCACACACTTACACCAAGTAACACAGACATACACTGACAGCCAGTAACAAAGTCATACACTGACACCAAGTCTCAAAGGCATGCACTGATACCCAGTAACACAGACACACACTTGCACCAAGTAACAAAGACAGACACTGATACCCAGTAACACAGACACACACTTACAACAAGTAACAAAGACGGACACTGACACCAAGTAACAAAGACACACATTTACACCAAGTAACACAGACACACACTGACACCCAGCAACACAAACATACACTGACACCAAGTAACAAAGACAGACAATTACACCAAGTAACAAAGACATACACTTGCACCAAGTAACAAAGACAGACACTGATACCCAGTAACACAGACACACACTTACACCAAGTAACAAAGACGGACACTGACACCAAGTAACAACGACACACATTTACACCAAGTAACACAGACACACACTGACACACAGTAACACAGACATACACTGACACCAAGTAACAAAGACAGACAATTACACCAAGTAACAAAGACATACACTTACACCAAGTATTTTGATACACACTGACACCAAGTAACAAAGACATACACTGATACCCAGTAACACAGACACACACTGACACCAAGTAAGAAAGACATACACTGATACCATTTCACAAAGACACACACTGACACCCAGTAACAAAGACATACACTGACACCAAGTCACAAATACATACACTGATACCCAGTAACACAGACACTCACTTACACCAAGTAACACAGACATACACTGACACCAAGTAACAAAGACATGCACTGATACCCAGTAACACAGACACAAACTTACACCAAGTAACAAAGACAGACACTGATACCCAGGAACACAGACACACACTTACACCAAGTTTCAAAGTCAGACACTGACACCCAGTAACAAAGACATGCACTGACACCCAGTAACACTGACACACACAGACACCAAGTAACAAAGACACACACTTACACAAAGTAACACAGACCTACACTGACACCAAGTAACAAAGACATACACTGATACCCAGTAACAGAGGAACACACTGGGGGCGGCGGAGGGCACATTGGCACAGTGGTTTGCACCGCAGCCTCACAGCTCCAGGGACCCGGGTTCGATTCTGGGTACTGCCTGTGCGGAGTTTGCAACTTCTCCCTGTGTCTGAGTGGGTTTCCTCCGGGTGCTCCGGTTTCCTCCCACATGCCAAAGACTTGCAGGTTGATAGGTTAATTGGCCATTATAAATTGCCCCTAGTATAGGTAGGTGGTAGGGAAATATATAGGGACAGGTCGGGATGTGATAGGAATGCAGGATTAGTGTAGGGTTAGAATAAATGGGTGGTTGATGGTCGGCACAGACTCGGTGCGCCGAAGGGCCAGTTTAAGTGTGTATCTCTAAACTAAACTAAATACTGACACCCAGTAACACAAACAAACACACACCGACACCCAGTAACACAGAGAAACACTGGTACACAGTAACAAAGACATACACATACACCAAGTAACTAAAGACACACACTTACACCAAGTAACACAAACAGACAAACACTGACACCAAGTAACGAAGACATACACTTACACCAAGTAACAAAGACACACACTGACAACCAGTAACACAGACACTCACTTACACCAAGTAACAAAGACACACTCTGACACCAACTAACAAAGACATACACTTACACCATGTAACAAAGACACAGACTTACAGCAAGTAACAAAGACACACACTTACACCAAGTAACAAAGACAGACACTGATACCCAGTAACACAGAAACACACTTAAACCAAGTAACAAAGACATACACTGACACCAAGTAACAAAGACATACACTTACACCAAGTAACACAGAGATACACTGACACCAAGTAAGAAAGACAGACAATTACACCAAGTAACAAAGACACACACTAACACCAAGTATTTTGACATACACTGACACCAAGTAACAAAGACATACACTGATACCCAGTAACACAGACACACACTTGCACCAAGTAACAAAGACACACACTTACACCAAGTAACACAGACACACACTGACACCCAGTAACACAAACACACACAGACACCAAGTAACAAAGACATACACTGACACCAAGTAACAAAGACATACACTTACACCAAGTAACACAGACACACACTGACACCCAGGAACACAGACATACACAGACACCAAGTAACAAAGACAGACAATTACACCAAGTAACAAAGACAGACACTTACACCAAGTATTTTGACATACCCTGACACCAAGTAACAAAGACATCCACTGATACCCAGTAACACAGACACACAAAGACACCAAGTAACAAAGACATACACTGACACCAAGTCACAAAGACACACACTGACACCCAGTAACAAAGACATACACTGACACCAAGTCACAAAGACATACACTGATACCCAGAAACACATACACACACTTACACCAAGTAACACAGACATACACTGATACCCAGTAACGGAGACACACACTGATACCCAGTAACACAGGCACACACTTACACCAAGTAACACAGACATACACTGACAGCCAGTAACAAAGTCATACAGTGACACCAAGTCTCAAAGACATGCACTGATACCCAGTAACACAGACACACACTGACACCAAGTAACAAAGGCATACGCTTACACCAAGTAACAAAGAAACACACTTACACCAAGTGACACAGACATACACTGACACCAAGTAACAAAGACAGACAATTACACCAAGTAACAAAGACATACACTTACACCAAGTATTTTGACATACACTGATACCAAGTAACACAGGCACACACTTACACCAAGTAACACAGACATACACTGACAGCCAGTAACAAAGTCATACACTGACACCAAGTCTCAAAGGCATGCACTGATACCCAGTAACACAGACACACACTTGCACCAAGTAACAAAGACAGACACTGATACCCAGTAACACAGACACACACTTACAACAAGTAACAAAGACGGACACTGACACCAAGTAACAAAGACACACATTTACACCAAGTAACACAGACACACACTGACACCCAGCAACACAAACATACACTGACACCAAGTAACAAAGACAGACAATTACACCAAGTAACAAAGACATACACTTACACCATGTATTTTGATATACACTGACACCAAGTAACAGAGACATACACTGATACCCAGTAACACAGACGCACACTGACACCAAGTAACAAAGACATACACTGATACCATTTCACAAAGACACACACTGACACCCAGTAACAAAGACATACACTGACACCAAGTCACAAATACATACACTGATACCCAGTAACACAGACACACACTTACACCAAGTAACACAGACATACACTGACACCAAGTAACAAAGACATGCACTGATACCCACTAACACAGACACAAACTTACACCAAGTAACAAAGACAGACACTGATACCCAGGAACACAGACACACACTTACACCAAGTAACAAAGTCAGTCACTGACACCAAGTAACAAACACATGCACTGATACCCACTAACACAGACACACACGGACACCAAGTAACAAAGACATACACAGACACCAAGTAACAAAGACAGACAATTACACCAAGTAACAAAGACATACACTTACACCAAGTATTTTGACATACCCTGACACCAAGTAACAAAGACATACACTGACACCAAGTCACAAAGACACACACTGACACCCAGTAACAAAGACATACACTGACACCAAGTCACAAAGACATACACTGATACCCAGAAACACATACACACACTTACACCAAGTAACACAGACATACACTGATACCCAGTAACGGAGACACACACTGATACCCAGTAACACAGGCACACACTTACACCAAGTAACACAGACATACACTGACAGCCAGTAACAAAGTCATACAGTGACACCAAGTCTCAAAGACATGCACTGATACCCAGTAACACAGACACACACTGACACCAAGTAACAAAGGCATACGCTTACACCAAGTAACAAAGAAACACACTTACACCAAGTGACACAGACATACACTGACACCAAGTAACAAAGACAGACAATTACACCAAGTAACAAAGACATACACTTACACCAATATTTTGACATACACTGATGCCAAGTAACACAGGCACACACTTACACCAAGTAACACAGACATACACTGACAGCCAGTAACAAAGTCATACACTGACACCAAGTCTCAAAGGCATGCACTGATACCCAGTAACACAGACACACACTTGCACCAAGTAACAAAGACAGACACTGATACCCAGTAACACAGACACACACTTACACCAAGTAACAAAGACGGACACTGACACCAAGTAACAAAGACACACATTTACACCAAGTAACACAGACACACACTGACACCCAGCAACACAAACATACACTGACACCAAGTAACAAAGACAGACAATTACACAAAGTAACAAAGACATACACTTACACCATGTATTTTGATATACACTGACACCAAGTAACAGAGACATACACTGATATCCAGTAACACAGACTCACACTGACACCAAGTAACAAAGACATACACTGATACCATTTCACAAAGACACACACTGACACCCAGTAACAAAGACATACACTGACACCAAGTCACAAATACATACACTGATACCCAGTAACACAGACACACACTTACACCAAGTAACACAGACATACACTGACACCAAGTAACAAAGACATGCACTGATACCCACTAACACAGACACAAACTTACACCAAGTAACAAAGACAGACACTGATACCCAGGAACACAGACACACACTTACACCAAGTAACAAAGTCAGTCACTGACACCAAGTAACAAACACATGCACTGATACCCACTAACACAGACACACACGGTCACCAAGTAACAAAGACACACACTTACACCAAGTAACACAGACACACACTTACACCAAGTAACAAAGGCATACACTGACACCAAGTTACAAGGACAGACAATTACACCAAGTAACAAAGACATACACTTCCACCAAGTATTTTGACATACACTGACACAAAGTAACAAAGACATACACTGACACCCAGTAACAAAGACATACACTGACACCAAATCACAAAGACATACACTTACACCAAGTAACAAAGACATACACTGACACCCAGTCACAAAGACACACACTTACACCAAGTAACGCAGACACACACTGACACCCAGTAACACAAGCAAACACACTGACACCCAGTAACAAAGACACACACTTACTCCAAGTAACAAAGACATACACTGACACCCAGTAACAAAGACATACACTGACACCAAGTAACAAAGACATACACTGACACCCAGTAACACACACTGATACACAGTAACAAAGACGTACACTGACACCCAGGAAAACAGACACACACGGACACCAAGTAACAAAGTCACACACTTACACCAAGTAACACAGACACACACTGACACCTAGTGACACAAACAAACACACTGACACCCAGTAACACAGACACACACTGACACCAAGTAACACAGACACACACTGACACCCAGTAACAAAGACATACACTGACACCAAGTATTTTGACATACACTGACACCAAGGCACAAAGACATACACTGATACCCAGTAACACAGCCATACACTGATACCAATTCACAAAGACATACACTGATACCCAGTAACACAGACACACACTGACACCCAGTAACAAAGACATACACTGACACCAAGTAACAAAGACATACGCTTACACCAAGTAACAAAGACACGCACTTACACCAAGGAACACAGACATACACTGAAACCAAGTAACAAAGACATACACTGACACCAAGTAACAAAGACAGACAATTACAACAAGGAACACAGACATACACTGACACCAAGTAACAAAGTCAAGCACTGATACCCAGTGACACATACACACACTTACACCAAGTAACAAAGGCATACACTGACACCAAGTCACAAAGACATACACTGATACCCACGAACACAGACACACACTTACACCAAGTAAAACAAACAAACACACACTGACACCCAGTAACACAGAGAAACACTGAATCACAGTAACAAAGACATGCCCTGACACCAAGTGACAAAGACGTACACTGATAACAAGTCACAAAGACATACACTGATAACAAGTCACAAAGACATACACTGATACCCAGGAACACAGACACACACTGACACAAAGTAACAAAGACATACAATTGCACCAAGTATTTTGACATGCACTGACACCAAGTAACAAAGACATACACTGATACCCAGTAACAAAGACATACACTGATACCCAGTAACACAGACACACACGGACACCAAGTAACAAAGAAACACACTTACACCAAGTAACACTGACACACACTTACACCCAGTAACACAAACAAACACACTGACACCGAGTGGCGCAGACATACACTGACACCAAGTAACAAAGACATACACTGTCACCAAGTAACACAGACACACACTTACACCAAGTAACACAAACACACACTTATACCAAGTAACAAAGACATACGCTGACACCAAGTAACACAGACAAACACTTACACCAAGTAACACAGACATAGACTGACACCAAGTGACAAAGACATACACTTACACCAAGTAACACAGATATACACTTCCACCAAGTAACAAAGACATACACTTACACCAAGTATTTTGACATACACTGACACCAAGTAACAAAGACACACACTTACAACCAGTAACACAAACAAACATAATGACACCGAGTGACGCAGACATACACTGACACCAAGTAACAAAGACATACACTGACACCAAGTAACACAGACACACACTTGCACCAAGTAACACAAACACACACTAACACAAAGTAACAAAGACACACACTGACACCAAGTCACAAAGACACACACTGTCACCCAGTAACAAAGGCATACACTGACACCAAATCACAAAGACATACACTTACACCAAGTAACAAAGACATGCACTGACACCCAGTAACAAAGACATAAACTGACACCCAGTAACAAAGACACACACGGACACCAAGTAACAAAGACACACACTTACACCAAGTAACACAGACACACACTGACACCCAGTAACACAAACAAACACACTGACACCCAGTAACAAAGACACACACTTACACCAAGTAACAAAGACATACACTGACACCAAGTAACAAAGACATACACTGACACCCAGTAACACACACTGATACACAGTAACAAAGACATACACTGACACGCAGGAACACAGACACACACGGACACCAAGTAACAAAGTCACACACTTACACCAAGTAACACAGACACACACTGACACTCAGTAACACAAACAAACACACTGACACCCAGTAACACAGACACACACTGACACCAAGTAACACAGACACACACTGACACCCAGTAACAAAGACATACACTTACACCAAGTATTTTGACATACACTGACACCAAGTCACAAAGACATACACTGATACCCAGTAAGACAGCCATACACTGATACCAAGTCACAAAGACATACACTGATACCCAGTAACACAGACACACACTGAAACCCAGTAACAAAGACATACACTGACACCAAGTAACAAAGACATACGCTTGCACCAAGTAACAAAGACACACACTTACACCAAGGAAAACAGACATACACTGAAACCAAGTAACAAAGACATACACTGACACCAAGTAACAAAGACAGACACTGACACCCAGTAACAAAGACATGCACTGACACCCAGTAACACAGACACACATGGACACCAAGTAACAAAGACACACACTTACACCAAGTAACACAGACACACACTGACACCCAGTAACACAAACAAACACTCTGACACCAAGTAACACTGACCTACACTGACACCAAGTAACAAAGACATACACTGATACCCAGTAACACAGACACAAACTGACACCAAGTAACAAAGACATGCACTGACACCCAGTAACACAGACACACATGGACACCAAATAACAAAGACACACACTTACACCAAGTAACACAGACACACACTGACACCCAGTAACACAAACAAACACTCTGACACCAAGTAACACAGACACACACTGACACCAAGTAGCAAAGACATGCACTGACACCCAGTAACAAAGACATACACTGACACCAAGTCACAAAGACATACACTGATACCAAGTCACAAAGACATACACTGACACCCAGTAACACAGACACACACGGAAACCAAGTAACAAAGTCACACACTTACACCAAGTAACACAGACACACACTGACACCAAGTAACACAAACAAACACACTGACACCCAGTAACACAGACACACACTGACACCAAGTAACACAGACACACACTGACACCCAGTAACAAAGACATGCACTGACACCCAGTAACAAAGACATACACTGACACCAAGTCACAAAGACATACACTGATACCAAGTCACAAAGACATACACTGACACCCAGTAACACAGACACACACGGACACCAAGTAACAAAGTCACACACTTACACCAAGTAACACAGACACACACTGACACCAAGTAACACAAACAAACACACTGACACCCAGTAACACAGACACACACTGACACCAAGTAACACAGACACACACTGACACCCAGTAACAAAGACATACACTGATACTCAGTAACACAGACACACACTTACACCAAGTAACAAAGACATACACTTACACCAAGTATTTTGACATACACTGACACCAAGTCACAAAGACATACACTGATACCCAGTAACACAGCCATACACTGATACCAAGTCACAAAGACATACACTGATACCCAGTAACATAGACACACACTGACACCCAGTAACAAAGACATACGCTTACACCAAGTAACAAAGACAGACAATTACACCAAGTAACAAAGACATACACTTACACCAAGTATTTTGACATACACTGACACCAAGTAACAAAGACATGCACTGATACCCAGTAACACAGACACACACTTACACCAAGTAACAAAGACAGACACTGATACCCAGTAACACAGACACACACTTACACCAAGTAACAAATTCACACACTTACACCAAGTAACACAGACACACACTGACACCCAGTAACACAAACAAACACACTGACACCCAGTAACAAAGACATACACTGACACCCAGTAACACAGACACACACGGACACCAAGTAACAAAGTCACACACTTACACCAAGTAACACAGACACACACTGACACCCAGTAACACAAACAAACACACTGACACCGAGTAACAAAGACATACACTGACACCCAGTAACACAGACACACACGCACACCAAGTAACAAAGTCACACACTTGCACCAAGTAACACAGACACACACTGACACCCAGTAACACAAACAGACACATTGACACCCAGTAACACAGACACACACTGACACCAAGTAGTAAAGACATGCACTGACACCTAGTAACAAAGACATACACTGACACCAAGTCACAAAGACATACACTGATACCAAGTCACAAAGACATACACTGACACCCAGTAACACAGACACACACGGACACCAAGTAACAAAGTCACACACTTACACCAAGTAACACAGACACACACTGACACCCAGTAACACAAACAAACACACTGACACCCAGTAACACAGACACACACTGACACCAAGTAACACAGACACACACTGACACCCAGTAACAAAGACATACACTGATACCCAGTAACACAGACACACACTTACACCAAGTAACAAAGACATACACTGACACCAAGTAACAAAGACACACACTGTCACCCAGTAACACAGCCATACACTGATAACAAGTCACAAAGACACACACTGACACCAAGTAACAAAGACACACACTGTCACCCAGTAAAAAAGGCATACACTGAGACCAAACCACAAAGACATACACTTACACCAATTAACAAAGGCATACACTGACACCAAGTCACAAAGACATACACTGATACCCAGTAACACAGACACACACTGACACCCAGTAACAAAGACATGCACTGATACCCAGTAACACAGACACACACTTACACCAAGTAACAAAGACAGACACTGATACCCAGTAACACAGACACACACTTACACCAAGTAACAAATTCACACACTTACACCAAGTAACACAGACACACACTGACACCCAGTAACACAAACAAACACACTGACACCCAGTAACAAAGACATACACTGACACCCAGTAACACAGACACACACGGACACCAAGTAACAAAGTCACACACTTGCACCAAGTAACACAGACACACACTGACACCCAGTAACACAAACAAACACACTGACACCGAGTAACAAAGACATACAATGACACCCAGTAACACAGACACACACGGACACCAAGTAACAAAGTCTCACACTTACACCAAGTAACACAGACACACACTGACACCCAGTAACACAAACAAACACATTGACACCCAGTAACACAGACACACACAGAAACCAAGTAGTAAAGACATGCACTGACACCCAGTAACAAAGACATACACTGACACCAAGTCACAAAGACATACACTGATACCAAGTCACAAAGACATACACTGACACCCAGTAACACAGACACACACGGACACCAAGTAACAAAGTCACACACTTACACCAAGTAACACAGACACACACTGACACCCAGTAACACAAACAAACACACTGACACCCAGTAACACAGACACACACTGACACCAAGTAACACAGACACACACTGACACCCAGTAACAAAGACATACACTGATACCCAGTAACACAGACACACACTTACACCAAGTAACAAAGACATACACTTACACCAAGTATTTTGACATACACTGACACCAAGTCACAAAGACATACACTGATACCCAGTAACACAGCCATACACTGATACCAAGTCACAAAGACATACACTGATACCCAGTAACATAGACACACACTGACACCCAGTAACAAAGACATACACTGACACCAAGTAACAAAGACAGACAATTACACCAAGTAACAAAGACATACACTTACACCAAGTATTTTGACATACACTGACACCAAGTAACAAAGACATGCACTGATACCCAGTAACACAGACACACACTTACACCAAGTAACAAAGACAGACACTGATACCCAGTAACACAGACACACACTTACACCAAGTAACAAATTCACACACTTACACCAAGTAACACAGACACACACTGACACCCAGTAACACAAACAAACACACTGACACCCAGTAACAAAGACATACACTGACACCCAGTAACACAGACACGCACGGACACCAAGTAACAAAGTCACACACTTACACCAAGTAACACAGACACACACTGACACCCAGTAACACAAACAAGCACACTGACACCGAGTAACAAAGACATACACTGACACCCAGTAACACAGACACACACCGACACCAAGTAACAAAGTCACACACTTACACCAAGTAACACAGACACACACTGACACCCAGTAACACAAACAAACACATTGACACCCAGTAACACAGACACACACTGACACCAAGTAGTAAAGACCTGCACTGACACCCAGTAACAAATACATACACTGACACCAAGTCACAAAGACATACACTGATACCAAGTCACAAAGACATACACTGACACCCAGTAACACAGACACACACGGACACCAAGTAACAAAGTCACACACTTACACCAAGTAACACAGACACACACTGACACCCAGTAACACAAACAAACACACTGACACCCAGTAACACAGACACACACTGACACCAAGTAACACAGACACACACTGACACCCAGTAACAAAGACATACACTGATACCCAGTAACACAGACACACACTTACACCAAGTAACAAAGACATACACTTACACCAAGTATTTTAACATACACTGACACCAAGTCACAAAGACATACACTGATACCCAGTAACACAGCCATACACTGATAACAAGTCACAAAGACACACACTGACACCAAGTAACAAAGACACACACTGTCACCCAGTAAAAAAGGCATACACTGAGACCAAACCACAAAGACATACACTTACACCAATTAACAAAGGCATACACTGACACCAAGTCACAAAGACATACACTGATACCCAGTAACACAGACACACACTGACACCCAGTAACAAAGACATGCACTGATACCCAGTAACACAGACACACACTTACACCAAGTAACAAAGACAGACACTGATACCCAGTAACACAGACACACACTTACACCAAGTAACAAATTCACACACTTACACCAAGTAACACAGACACACACTGACACCCAGTAACACAAACAAACACCCTGACACCCAGTAACAAAGACATACACTGACACCCAGTAACACAGACACACACGGACACCAAGTAACAAAGTCACACACTTGCACCAAGTAACACAGACACACACTGACACCCAGTAACACAAACAAACACACTGACACCGAGTAACAAAGACATACAATGACACCCAGTAACACAGACACACACGGACACCAAGTAACAAAGTCTCACACTTACACCAAGTAACACAGACACACACTGACACCCAGTAACACAAACAAACACATTGACACCCAGTAACACAGACACACACAGAAACCAAGTAGTAAAGACATGCACTGACACCCAGTAACAAAGACATACACTGACACCAAGTCACAAAGACATACACTGATACCAAGTCACAAAGACATACACTGACACCCAGTAACACAGACACACACGGACACCAAGTAACAAAGTCACACACTTACACCAAGTAACACAGACACACACTGACACCCAGTAACACAAACAAACACACTGACACCCAGTAACACAGACACACACTGACACCAAGTAACACAGACACACACTGACACCCAGTAACAAAGACATACACTGATACCCAGTAACACAGACACACACTTACACCAAGTAACAAAGACATACACTTACACCAAGTATTTTGACATACACTGACACCAAGTCACAAAGACATACACTGATACCCAGTAACACAGCCATACACTGATACCAAGTCACAAAGACATACACTGATACCCAGTAACATAGACACACACTGACACCCAGTAACAAAGACATACACTGACACCAAGTAACAAAGACAGACAATTACACCAAGTAACAAAGACATACACTTACACCAAGTATTTTGACATACACTGACACCAAGTAACAAAGACATGCACTGATACCCAGTAACACAGACACACACTTACACCAAGTAACAAAGACAGACACTGATACCCAGTAACACAGACACACACTTACACCAAGTAACAAATTCACACACTTACACCAAGTAACACAGACACACACTGACACCCAGTAACACAAACAAACACACTGACACCCAGTAACAAAGACATACACTGACACCCAGTAACACAGACACGCACGGACACCAAGTAACAAAGTCACACACTTACACCAAGTAACACAGACACACACTGACACCCAGTAACACAAACAAGCACACTGACACCGAGTAACAAAGACATACACTGACACCCAGTAACACAGACACACACCGACACCAAGTAACAAAGTCACACACTTACACCAAGTAACACAGACACACACTGACACCCAGTAACACAAACAAACACATTGACACCCAGTAACACAGACACACACTGACACCAAGTAGTAAAGACCTGCACTGACACCCAGTAACAAATACATACACTGACACCAAGTCACAAAGACATACACTGATACCAAGTCACAAAGACATACACTGACACCCAGTAACACAGACACACACGGACACCAAGTAACAAAGTCACACACTTACACCAAGTAACACAGACACACACTGACACCCAGTAACACAAACAAACACACTGACACCCAGTAACACAGACACACACTGACACCAAGTAACACAGACACACACTGACACCCAGTAACAAAGACATACACTGATACCCAGTAACACAGACACACACTTACATCAAGTAACAAAGACATACACTTACACCAAGTATTTTTACATACACTGACACCAAGTCACAAAGACATACACTGATACCCAGTAACACAGCCATACACTGATACCAAGTCACAAAGACACACACTGACACCAAGTAACAAAGACACACAATGTCACCCAGTAACAAAGGCATACACTGACACCAAACCACAAAGACATACACTTACACCAATTAACAAAGGCATACACTGACACCAAGTCACAAAGACATATACTGATACCAAGTCACAAAGACATACACTGACACCCAGTAACACAGACACACACGGACACCAAGTAACAAAGTCACACACTTACACCAAGTAACACAGACACACACTGACACCCAGTAACACAAACAAACACACTGACACCCAGTAACACAGACACACACTGACACCAAGTAACACAGACACACACTGACACCCAGTAACACAAACAAACACATTGACACCCAGAAACACAGTCACACACTTACACCAACTAACAAAGTCATACACTTACACCAAGTATTTTGACATACACTGACACCAAGTCACAAAGACATACACTGATACCCAGTAACACAGACACACACTGACACCAAGTAGCAAAGACATGCACTGACACCAAGTAACAAAGACATACACTTACACCAAGTATTTTGACATACACTGACACCAAGTAACAAAGACATGCACTGATACCCAGTAACACAGACACACACTTACACCAAGTAACAAAGACAGACACTGATACCCAGTAACACAGACACACACTTACACCAAGTAACAAATTCACACACGGACACCAAGTAACACAGACACACACTGACACCCAGTAACACAAACAAACACACTGACACCCAGGAACAAAGACATACACTGACACCCAGTAACACAGACACACACGGACACCAAGTAACAAAGTCACACACTTACACCAAGTAACAAAGACATACACTGACACCAAGTCACAAGGACATACACTGATACCAAGTCACAAAGACATACACTGATACCCAGGAACACAGACACACACTGACACCAAGTAACACAGACACACACTGACACCAAGTAACAAAGACATACACTGACACCCAGTAACAAAGACATACACTGACACCCAGTAACACAGACACACACGGACACCAAGTAACAAAGTCACACACTTACACCAAGTAACACAGACACACACTGACACCCAGTAACACAAACAAACACACACTGACACCCAGTAACACAGAGAAACACAGATACACAGTAACAAAGACATACACTGAAACCAAGTCACAAGGACATACACTGATACCAAGTCACAAAGACATACACTGATACCCAGTAACACAGACACACACTTACACCAAGTAACAAAGACATACACTGACACCAAGTCACAAGGACATACACTGATACCAAGTCACAAAGTCACACACTTACACCAAGTAACACAGACACACACTGACACCAAGTAACAAAGACATGCACTGACACCCAGTAACAAAGACATACACTGACACCAAGTCACAAAGACATACACTGATACTCAGTAACACAGACATACACTGACACCCAGTAACACAGACACACACTGACACCAAGTAACACAGACACACACTGACACCCAGTAACAAAGACATACTCTGATACCCAGTAACACAGACACACACTTACACCAAGTAACAAAGACATACACTTACACCAAGTATTTTGACATACACTGACACCAAGTCAAAAAGACATACACTGATACCAAGTCACAAAGACATACACTGATACCCAGTAACATAGACACACACTGACACCCAGTAACAAAGACATACACTAACACCAAGTAACAAAGACATACGCTTACACCAAGTAACAAAGACAGACAATTACACCAAGTAACAAAGACATACACTTACACCAAGCATTTTGACATACACTGACACCAAGTAACAAAGACATGCACTGATACCCAGTAACACAGACACACACTTACACCAAGTAACAAAGACAGACACTGATACCCAGTAACACAGACACACACTTACACCAAGTAACAAATTCACACACTTACACCAAGTAACACAGACACACACTGACACCCAGTAACACAAACAAACACACTGACACCCAGTAACAAAGACATACACTGACACCCAGTAACACAGACACACACGGACACCAAGTAACAAAGTCACACACTTACACCAAGTAACACAGACACACACTGACACCCAGTAACACAAACAAACACACTGACACCCAGTAACAAAGACATACACTGACACCCAGTAACACAGACACACACGGACACCAAGTAACACAGTCACACACTTACACCAAGTAACACAGACACACACCGACACCCAGTAACACAAACAAACACACTGACACCCAGTAACACAGACACACACTGACACCAAGTAACACAGACACACACTGACACCCAGTAACAAAGACATACACTGATACCCAGTAACACAGACACACACTTACACCAAGTAACAAAGACATACACTTACACCAAGTATTTTGACATACACTGACACCAAGTCACAAAGACATACACTGATACCCAGTAACACAGCCATACACTGATACCAAGTCACAAAGACATACACTGATACCCAGTAACATAGACACACACTGACACCCAGTAACAAAGACATACACTGACACCAAGTAACAAAGACATACGCTTACACCAAGTAACAAAGACAGACAATTACACCAAGTAACAAAGACATACACTTACACCAAGTATTTTGACAGACACTGACACCAAGTAACAAAGACATGCACTGATACCCAGTAACACAGACACACACTTACACCAAGTAACAAAGACAGACACTGATACCCAGTAACACAGACACACACTTTCACCAAGTAACAAATTCACACACTTACACCCAGTAACACAGACATACACTGACACCAAGTAACAATGACATACACTGACACCAAGTCACAAAGACACACACTGACACCCAGTAACAAAGACATACATTGACACCAAGTCACAAAGACATACGCTTGCACCAAGTAACAAAGACAGACAATTACACCAAGTAACAAAGACATACACTTACACCAAGTATTTTGACATACACTGACACCAAGTAACAAAGACATGCACTGATACCCAGTAACACAGACACACACTTACACCAAGTAACAAAGACAGACACTGATACCCAGTAACACAGACACACACTTACACCAAGTAACAAATTCACACACTTACACCAAGTAACACAGACACACACTGACACCCAGTAACACAAACAAACACACTGACACCCAGTAACAAAGACATACACTGACACCCAGTAACACAGACACACACGGACACCAAGTAACAAAGTCACACACTTACACCAAGTAACACAGACACACACTGACACCAAGTAGCAAAGACATGCACTGACACGAAGTAACAAAGACATACACTTACACCAAGTATTTTGACATACACTGACACCAAGTAACAAAGACATGCACTGATACCCAGTAACACAGACACACACTTACACCAAGTAACAAAGACAGACACTGATACCCATTAACACAGACACACACTTACACCAAGTAACAAATTCACACACTTACACCAAGTAACACAGACACACACTGACACCCAGTAACACAAACAAACACACTGACACCCAGTAACAAAGACATACACTGACACCCAGTAACACAGACACACACGGACACCAAGTAACAAAGTCACACACTTACACCAAGTAACAAAGACATACACTGACACCAAGTCACAAGGACATACACTGATACCAAGTCACAAAGACATACACTGATACCCAGGAACACAGACACACACTGACACCAAGTAACACAGACACACACTGACACCAAGTAACAAAGATATACACTGACACCAAGTAACAAAGACATACACTGACACCCAGTAACACAGACACACACGGACACCAAGTAACAAAGTCACACACTTACACCAAGTAACACAGACACACACTGACACCCAGTAACACAAACAAACACACACTGACACCCAGTAACACAGAGAAACACAGATACACAGTAACAAAGACATACACTGATACCAAGTCACAAAGACATACACTGATACCCAGGAACACAGACACACACTTACACCAAGTAACAAAGACATACACTGACACCAAGTCACAAGGACATACACTGATACCAAGTCACAAAGTCACACACTTACACCAAGTAACACAGACACACACTGACACCCAGTAACACAAACAAACACATTGACACCCAGTAACACAGACACACACTGACACCAAGTAACAAAGACATGCACTGACACCCAGTAACAAAGACATACACTGACACCTAGTCACAAAGACATACACTGATACCCAGTAACACAGACATACACTGACACCCAGTAACACAGACACACACTGACACCAAGTAACACAGACACACACTGACACCCAGTAACAAAGACAGACACTGATACCCAGTAACACAGACAGACTCTTACACCAAGTAACAAAGACATACACTTACACCAAGTATTTTGACATACACTGACACCAAGTCAAAAAGACATACACTGATACCAAGTCACAAAGACATGAACTGATACCCAGTAACATAGACACACACTGACACCCAGTAACAAAGACATACACTAACACCAAGTAACAAAGACATACGCTTACACCAAGTAACAAAGACAGACAATTACACCAAGTAACAAAGACATACACTTACACCAAGTATTTTGACATACACTGACACCAAGTAACAAAGACATGCACTGATACCCAGTAACACAGACACACACTTACACCAAGTAACAAAGACAGACACTGATACCCAGTAACACAGACACACACTTACACCAAGTAACAAATTCACACACTTACACCAAGTAACACAGACACACACTGACACCCAGTAACACAAACAAACACACTGACACCCAGTAACAAAGACATACACTGACACCCAGTAACACAGACACAACACTGACACCAAGTAACAAAGTCACACACTTACACCAAGTAACACAGACACACACTGACACCCAGTAACACAAACAAACACACTGACACCCAGTAACAAAGACATACACTGACACCCAGTAACACAGACACACACGGACACCAAGTAACAAAGTCACACACTTACACCAAGTAACACAGACATACACTGACACCCAGTAACACAAACAAACACACTGACACCCAGTAACACAGACACACACTGACACCAAGTAACACAGACACACACTGACACCCAGTAACAAAGACATACACTGATACCCAGTAACACAGACACACACTTACACCAAGTAACAAAGACATACACTTACACCAAGTATTTTGACATACACTGACACCAAGTCACAAAGACATACACTGATACCCAGTAACACAGCCATACACTGATACCAAGTCACAAAGACATACACTGATACCCAGTAACATAGACACACACTGACACCCAGTAACAAAGACATACGCTTACACCAAGTAACAAAGACAGACAATTACACCAAGTAACAAAGACATACACTTACAGCAAGTATTTTGACATACACTGACACCAAGTAACAAAGACATGCACTGATACCCAGTAACACAGACACACACTTACACCAAGTAACAAAGACAGACACTGATACCCAGTAACACAGACACACACTTACACCAAGTAACAAATTCACACACTTACACCCAGTAACACAGACATACACTGACACCAAGTAACTATGACATACACTGACACCAAGTCACAAAGACACACACTGACACCCAGTAACAAAGACATACACTGACACCAAGTCACAAAGACATACGCTTACACCAAGTAACAAAGACAGACAATTACACCAAGTAACAAAGACATACACTTACACCAAGTATTTTGACATACACTGACACCAAGTAACAAAGACATGCACTGATACCCAGTAACACAGACACACACTTACACCAAGTAACAAATTCACACACTTACACCAAGTAACACAGACACACACTGGCACCCAGTAACACAAACAAACACACTGACACCAAGTCACAAAGACATACACTGACACCCAGTAACACAGACACACACGGACACCAAGTCACAAAGACATACACTGATACCCAGTAACACAGCCATACACTGATACCAAGTCACAAAGACATACACTGACACCAAGTAACACAGACACACACTGACACCAAGTAACAAATTCACACACTTACACCAAGTAACACAGACACACACTGTCACCCAGTAACACAAACAAACACACTGACACCCAGTAACAAAGACAAACACACTGACACCCAGTAACAAAGACATACACTGACACCCAGTAACACAGACACACACGGACACCAAGTAACAAAGTCACACACTTACACCAAGTAACACAGACACACACTGACACCCAGTAACACAAACAAACACACTGACACCCAGTAACAAAGACATACACTGACACCCAGTAACACAGACACACACGGACACCAAGTAACAAAGTCACACACTTACACCAAGTAACACAGACACACACTGACACCCAGTAACACAAACAAACACATTGACACCCAGTAACACAGACACACACTGACACCAAGTCGCAAAGACATGCACTGACACCCAGTAACAAAGACTTACACTGACACCAAGACACAAAGACATATACTGATACCAAGTCACAAAGACATACACTGACACCCAGTAACACAGACACACACGGACACCAAGTAACAAAGTCACACACTTACACCAAGTAACACAGACACACACTGACACCCAGTAACACAAACAAACACACTGACACCCAGTAACACAGACACACACTGACACCAAGTAACACAGACACACACTGACACCCAGAAACAAAGACATACACTGATACCCAGTAACACAGACACACACTTACACCAAGTAACAAAGACAGACACTGATACCCAGTAACACAGACACACACTTACACCAAGTAACAAAGTCACACACTTACACCAAGTAACACAGACACACACTGACACCCAGTAACACAAACAAACACACTGACACCCAGTAACAAAGACATACACTGACAACCAGTAACACAGACACACACGGACACCAAGTAACAAAGTCACACACTTACACCAAGTAACACAGACACACACTGACACCCAGTAACACAAACAAACACACTGACACCAAGTAACAAAGACATACACTGACACCCAGTAACACAGACACACACGGACACCAAGTAACAAAGTCACACACTTACACCAAGTAACACAGACACACACTGACACCCAGTAACACAAACAAACACACTGACACCCAGTAACACAGACACACAATGACACCAAGTAACACAGACACACACTGACACCGAGTAACAAATACATACACTGATACCCAGTAACACAGACACACACTTACACCAACTAACAAAGACATACACTTACACCAAGTATTTTGACATACACTGACACCAAGTCACAAAGACATACACTGATACCCAGTAACACAGACACACACTGACACCAAGTAGCAAAGACATGCACTGACACCAAGTAACAAAGACATACACTTACACCAGGTATTTTGACATACACTGACACCAAGTAACAAAGACATGCACTGATACCCAGTAACACAGACACACACTTACACCAAGTAACAAATTCACACACTTACACCAAGTAACACAGACACACAATGACATCCAGTAACACAAACAAACACACTGACACCCAGTAACAAAGACATACACTGACACCCAGTAACACAGACACACACGGACACCAAGTAACAAAGTCACACACTTACACCAAGTAACAAAGACACACACTTACACCAAGTAACAAAGACATACACTGACACCCAGTAACACAGAGACACACGGACACCAAGTAACAAAGACACACACTGACACCAAGTAACAAAGACACACACTTACAACATGTAACAAAGACATACACTGACACCAAGTCACAAAGACACAAACTGACACCCAGTAACACAGAGAAACACTGATACACAGTAACAAAGATATACAATTACACCAAGTAACAAAGCTGCACACTTATACCAAGTAACACAGACATACACTGTCACCATGTAGCAAAGCCATGCACTGATACCCAGTAACACAGACACACACTTACACCAAGTAACAAAGATATACACTGATACCCAGTAACACAGACATACACTTACACCAAGTAACAAAGTCACACACTTACACCAAGTAACACAGACACACACTGACACCCAGTAACAAAGACATGCACTGACACCCAGTAACACAGACACACATGGACACCAAGTAACAAAGACACACACTTACACCAAGTAACACAGACACACACTGACACCCAGTAACACAAACAAACACTCTGACACCAAGTAACACTGACCTACACTGACACCAAGTAACAAAGACATACACTGATACCCAGTAACACAGACACAAACTGACACCAAGTAACAAAGACACACACTTACACCAAGTAACACAGACACACACTGACACCCAGTAACACAAACAAACACTCTGACACCAAGTAACACAGACACACACTGACACCAAGTAGCAAAGACATGCACTGACACCCAGTAACAAAGACATACACTGACACCAAGTCACAAAGACATACACTGATACCAAGTCACAAAGACATACACTGACACCCAGTAACACAGACACACACGGACACCAAGTAACAAAGTCACACACTTACACCAAGTAACACAGACACTCACTGACACCAAGTAACACAAACAAACACACTGACACCCACTAACACAGACACACACTGACACCAAGTAACACAGACACACACTGACACCCAGTAACAAAGACATACACTGATACCCAGTAACACAGACACACACTTACACCAAGTAACAAAGACATACACTTACACCAAGTATTTTGACATACACTGACACCAAGTCACAAAGACATACACTGATACCCAGTAACACAGCCATACACTGATACCAAGTCACAAAGACATACACTGATACCCAGTAACATAGACACACACTGACACCCAGTAACAAAGACATACACTAACACCAAGTAACAAAGACATACGCTTACACCAAGTAACAAAGACAGACAATTACACCAAGTAACAAAGACATACACTTACACCAAGTATTTTGACATACACTGACACCAAGTAACAAAGACATGCACTGATACCCAGTAACACAGACACACACTTACACCAAGTAACAAAGACAGACACTGATACCCAGTAACACAGACACACACTTACACCAAGTAACAAATTCACACACTTACACCAAGTAACACAGACACACACTGACACCCAGGAACACAAACAAACATACTGACACCCAGTAACAAAGACATACACTGACACCCAGTAACACAGACACACACGGACACCAAGTAACAAAGTCACAAACTTACACCAAGTAACACAGACACACACTGACACCAAGTAACATAAACAAAAACACTGACACCCAGTAACAAAGACATACACTGACACCCAGTAACACAGACACACACGGACACCAAGTAACAAAGTCAAACACTTACATCAAGTAACACAGACACACACTGACACCCAGTAACACAAACAAACACACTGACACCCAGTAACACAGACACACACTGACACCAAGTAACACAGACACACTCTGACACCCAGTAGCAAAGACATACACTGATGCCAAGTAACACAGACACACACTTACACCAAGTAACAAAGACATACACTGACACCAAGTATTTTGACATACACTGACACCCAGTAACACAAACAAACACACTGACACCCAGTAACAAAGACATACACTGACACCCAGTAACACAGACACACACGGACACCAAGTAACAAAGTCACACACTTACACCAAGTATCCCAGACACACACTGACACCCAGTAACACAAACAAACACATTGACACCCAGTAACACAGACACACACTGACACCAAGTAGCAAAGACATGCACTGACACCCAGTAACAAAGACATACACTGACACCAAGTCACAAAGACATATACTGATACCAAGTCACAAAGACATACACTGACACCCAGTAACACAGACACACACGGACACCAATTAACAAAGTCACACACTTACACCAAGTAACACAGACACACACTGACACCCAGTAACACAAACAAACACACTGACACCCAGTAACACAGACACACACTGACACCAAGTAACACAGACACACACTGACACCCAGTAACACAAAAAAACACATTGACACCCAGTAACACATTCACACACTTACACCAACTAACAAAGACATACACTTACACCAAGTATTTTGACATACACTGACACCAAGTCACAAAGACATACACTGATACCCAGTAACACAGACACACACTGACACCAAGTAGCAAAGACATGCACTGACACCAAGTAACAAAGACATACACTTACACCAAGTATTTTGACATGCACTGACACCAAGTAACAAAGACATGCACTGATACCCAGTAACACAGACACACACTTACACCAAGTAACAAAGACAGACACTGATACCCAGTAACACAGGCACACACTTACACCAAGTAACAAATTCACACACTTACACCAAGTAACACAGACACACACTGACACCCAGTAACACAAACAAACACACTGACACCCAGTAACAAAGACATATACTGACACCCAGTAACACAGACACACACGGACACCAAGTAACAAAGTCACACACTTACACCAAGTAACAAAGACATACACTGACACCAAGTCACAAGGACATACACTGATACCAAGTCACAAAGACATACACTGATACCCAGGAACATAGACACACACTGACACCAAGTAACACAGACACACACTGACACCAAGTAACAAAGACATACACTGACACCCAGTAACACAGACACACACGGACACCAAGTAACAAAGTCACACACTTACACCAAGTAACACAGACACACACTGACACCCAGTAACACAAACAAACACACACTGACACCCAGTAACACAGAGAAACACAGATACACAGTAACAAAGACATACACTGAAACCAAGTCCACAGGACATTCACTGATACCAAGTCACAAAGACATACACTGATACCCAGGTACACAGACACACACTGACACCCAGTAACACAGACATACACTGACACCAAGTAACAATGACATACACTGACACCAAGTCACAAAGACACACACTGACACCCAGTAACAAAGACATACACTGACACCAAGTCACAAAGACATGCGCTTACACCAAGTAACAAAGACAGACAATTACACCAAGTAACAAAGACATACACTTACACCAAGTATTTTGACATACACTGACACCAAGTAACAAAGACATGCACTGATACCCAGTAACACAGACACACACTTACACCAAGTAACAAAGACAGACACTGATACCCAGTAACACAGACACACACTTACACCAAGTAACAAATTCACACACTTACACCAAGTAACACAGACACACACTGACACCCAGTAACACAAACAAACACACTGACACCCAGTAACAAAGACATACACTGACACCCAGTAACACAGACACACACGGACACCAAGTAACAAAGTCACACACTTACACCAAGTAACACAGACACACACTGACACCCAGTAACACAAACAAACACACTGACACCCAGTAACAAAGACATACACGAACACCCAGTAACACAGACACACACGGACACCAAGTAACAAAGACATACACTGATACCCAGTAACACAGACACACACTTACACCAAGTATTTTGACATACACTGACACCAAGTCACAAAGACATACACTGATACCCAGTAACACAGCCATACACTGATACCAAGTCACAAAGACATACACTGATACCCAGTAACATAGACACACACTGACACCCAGTAACAAAGACATACACTGACACCAAGTAACAAAGACATACGCTTACACCAAGTAACAAAGACAGACAATTACACCAAGTAACAAAGACATACACTTACACCAAGTATTTTGACATACACTGACACCAAGTAACAAAGACATGCACTGATACCCAGTAACACAGACACACACTTACACCAAGTAACAAAGACAGACACTGATACCCAGTAACACAGACACACACTTTCACCAAGTAACAAATTCACACACTTACACCCAGTAACACAGACATACACTGACACCAAGTAACAATGACATACACTGACACCAAGTCACAAAGACACACACTGACACCCAGTAACAAAGACATACACTGACACCAAGTCACAAAGATCTGCGCTTACACCAAGTAACAAAGACAGACAATTACACCAAGTAACAAAGACATACACTTACACCAAGTATTTTGACATACACTGACACCAAGTAACAAAGACATGCACTGATACCCAGTAACACAGACACACACTTACACCAAGTAACAAAGACAGACACTGATACCCAGTAACACAGACACACACTTACACCAAGTAACAAATTCACACACTTACACCAAGTAACACAGACACACACTGACACCCAGTAACACAAACAAACACACTGACACCCAGTAACAAAGACATACACTGACACCCAGTAACACAGACACACACGGACACCAAGTAACAAAGTCACACACTTACACCAAGTAACACAGACACACACTGACACCCAGTAACACAAACAAACACACTGACACCCAGTAACAAAGACAAACACTGACACCCAGTAACACAGACACACACGGACACCAAGTAACAAAGTCACACACTTACACCAAGTAACACAGACACACACTGACACCAAGTAGCAAAGACATGCACTGACACCAAGTAACAAAGACATACACTTACACCAAGTATTTTGACATACACTGACACCAAGTAACAAAGACATGCACTGATACCCAGTAACACAGACACACACTTACACCAAGTAACAAAGACAGACACTGATACCCAGTAACACAAACAAACACACTGACACCCAGTAACAAAGACATACACTGACACCCAGTAACACAGACACACACGGACACCAAGTAACAAAGTCACACACTTACACCAAGTAACACAGACACACACTGACACCAAGTAGAAAAGACATGCACTGACACCAAGTAACAAAGACATACACTTACACCAAGTATTTTGACATACACTGACACCAAGTAACAAAGACATGCACTGATTCCCAGTAACACAGACACACACGGACACCAAGTAACAAAGTCACACACTTACACCAAGTAACAAAGACATACACTGACACCAAGTCACAAGGACATACACTGATACCAAGTCACAAAGACATACACTGATACCCAGGAACACAGACACACACTGACACCAAGTAACACAGACACACACTGACACGAAGTAACAACGACATACACTGACACCCAGTAACAAAGACATAAACTGACACCCAGTAACACAGACACACACGGACACCAAGTAACAAAGTCACATACTTACACCAAGTAACACAGACACACACTGACACCCAGTAACACAAACAAACACACACTGACACCCAGTAACACAGAGAAACACAGATACACAGTAACAAAGACATACACTGAAACCAAGTCACAAGGACATACACTGATACCAAGTCACAAAGACATACACTGATACCCAGGAACACAGACACACACTTACACCAAGTAACAAAGACATACACTGACACCAAGTCACAAGGACATACACTGATACCAAGTCACAAAGTCACACACTTACACCAAGTAACACAGACACACACTGACACCCAGTAACACAAACAAACACATTGACACCCAGTAACACAGACACACACTGACACCAAGTAACAAAGACATGCACTGACACCCAGTAACAAAGACATACACTGACACCAAGTCACAAAGACATACACTGATACCCAGTAACACAGACATACACTGACACCCAGTAACACAGACACACACTGACACCAAGTAACACAGACACACACTGACACCCAGTAACAAAGACATACACTGATACCCAGTAACACAGACACACTCTTACACCAAGTAACAAAGACATACACTTACACCAAGTATTTTGACATACACTGACACCAAGTCAAAAAGACATACACTGATACCAAGTCACAAAGACATACACTGATACCCAGTAACATAGACACACACTGACACCCAGTAACAAAGACATACACTAACACCAAGTAACAAAGACATACGCTTACACCAAGTAACAAAGACAGACAATTACACCAAGTAACAAAGACATACACTTACACCAAGTATTTTGACATACACTGACACCAAGTAACAAAGACATCCACTGATACCCAGTAACACAGACACACACTTACACCAAGTAACAAAGACAGACACTGATACCCAGTAACACAGACACACACTTACACCAAGTAACAAATTCACACACTTACACCAAGAAACACAGACACACACTGACACCCAGTAACACAAACAAACACACTGACACCCAGTAACAAAGACATACACTGACACCCAGTAACACAGACACACACGGACACCAAGTAAGAAAGTCACACGCTAACACCAAGTAACACAGACACACACTGACACCCAGTAACACAAACAAACACACTGACACCCAGGAACAAAGACATACACTGACACCCAGTAACACAGACACACACGGACACCAAGTAACAAAGTCACACACTTACACCAAGTAACACAGACACACACTGACACCCAGTAACACAAACAAACACACTGACACCCAGTAACACAGACACACACTGACACCAAGTAACACAGATACACACTGACACCCAGTAACAAAGACATACACTGATACCCAGTAACACAGACACACACTGACACCAAGTAACAAAGACATACACTTACACCAAGTATTTTGACATACACTGACACCAAGTCACAAAGACATACACTGATACCCAGTAACACAGCCATACTCTGATACCAAGTCACAAAGACATACACTGATACCCAGTAACATAGACACACACTGACACCCAGTAACAAAGACATACACTGACACCAAGTAACAAAGACATACGCTTACACCAAGTAACAAAGACAGACAATTACACCAAGTAACAAAGACATACACTTACACCAAGTATTTTGACATACACTGACACCAAGTAACAAAGACATGCACTGATACCCAGTAACACAGACACACACTTACACCAAGTAACAAAGACAGACACTGATACCCAGTAACACAGACACACACTTACACCAAGTAACAAATTCACACACTTACACCCAGTAACACAGACATACACTGACACCAAGTAACAATGACATACACTGACACCAAGTCACAAAGACACACACTGACACCCAGTAACAAAGACATGCACTGACACCAAGTCACAAAGACATACGCTTACACCAAGTAACAAAGACAGACAATTACACCAAGTAACAAAGACATACACTTACACCAAGTATTTTGACATACACTGACACCAAGTAACAAAGACATGCACTGATACCCAGTAACACAGACACACACTTACACCAAGTAACAAATTCACACACTTACACCAAGTAACACAGACACACACTGACACCCAGTAACACAAACAAACACACTGACACCAAGTCACAAAGACATACACTGACACCCAGTAACACAGACACACACGGACACCAAGTCACAAAGACATACACTGATACCCAGTAACACAGCCATACACTGATACCAAGTCACAAAGACATACACTGACACCAAGTAACACAGACACACACTGACACCAAGTAACAAATTCACACACTTACACCAAGTAACACAGACACACACTGACACCCAGTAACACAAACAAACACACTGACACCCAGTAACAAAGACAAACACACTGACACCCAGTAACAAAGACATACACTGACACCCAGTAACACAGACACACACGGACACCAAGTAACAAAGTCACACACTTACACCAAGTAACACAGACACACACTGACACCCAGTAACACAAACAAACATACTGACACCCAGTAACAAAGACATACACTGACACCCAGTAACACAGACACACACGGACACCAAGTAACAAAGTCACACACTTACACCAAGTAACACAGACACACATTGACACCCAGTAACACAGACACACACTGACACCAAGTAGCAAAGACATGCACTGACACCCAGTAACAAAGACTTACACTGACACCAAGTCACAAAGACATATACTGATACCAAGTCACAAAGACATACACTGACACCCAGTAACACAGACACACACGGACACCAAGTAACAAAGTCACACACTTACACCAAGTAACACAGACACACACTGACACCCAGTAACACAAACAAACACACTGACACCCAGTAACACAGACACACACTGACACCAAGTAACACAGACACACACTGACACCCAGTAACAAAGACATACACTGATACCCAGTAACACAGAAACACACTTACACCAAGTAACAAAGACAGACACTGATACCCAGTAACACAGACACACACTTACACCAAGTAACAAAGTCACACACTTACACCAAGTAACACAGACACTCACTGACACCCAGTAACACAAACAAACACACTGACACCCAGTAACAAAGACATACACTGACAACCAGTAACACAGACACACACGGACACCAAGCAACAAAGTCACACACTTACACCAAGTAACACAGACACACACTGACACCCAGTAACACAAACAAACACACTGACACCCAGTAACAAAGACATACACTGACACCCAGTAACACAGACACACACGGACACCAAGTAACAAAGTCACACACTTACACCAAGTAACACAGACACACACTGACACCCAGTAACACAAACAAACACACTGACACCCAGTAACACAGACACACACTGACACCAAGTAACACAGACACACACTGACACCCAGTAACAAAGACATACACTGATACCCAGTAACACAGACACACACTTACACCAACTAACAAAGACATACACTTACACCAAGTATTTTGACATACACTGACACCAAGTCACAAAGACATACACTGATACCCAGTAACACAGACACACACTGACACCAAGTAGCAAAGACATGCACTGACACCAAGTAACAAAGACATACACTTACACCAGGTATTTTGACATACACTGACACCAAGTAACAAAGACATGCACTGATACCCAGTAACACAGACACACACTTACACCAAGTAACAAAGACATGCACTGATACCCAGTAACACAGACACACACTTACACCAAGTAACAAATTCACACACTTACACCAAGTAACACAGACACACACTGACACCCAGTAACACAAACAAACACACTGACACCCAGTAACAAAGACAAACACACTGACACCCAGTAACAAAGACATACAATGACACCCAGTAACACAGACACACACGGACACCAAGTAACAAAGTCACACACTTACACCAAGTAACACAGACACACACTGACACCCAGTAACACAAACAAACACACTGACACCCAGTAACAAAGACATACACTGACACCCAGTAACACAGACACACACGGACACCAAGTAACAAAGTCACACACTTACACCAAGTAACACAGACACACATTGACACCCAGTAACACAGACACACACTGACACCAAGTAGCAAAGACATGCACTGACACCCAGTAACAAAGACTTACACTGACACCAAGTCACAAAGACATATACTGATACCAAGTCACAAAGACATACACTGACACCCAGTAACACAGACACACACGGACACCAAGTAACAAAGTCACACACTTACACCAAGTAACACAGACACACACTGACACCCAGTAACACAAACAAACACACTGACATCCAGTAACACAGACACACACTGACACCAAGTAACACAGACACACACTGACACCCAGTAACAAAGACATACACTGATACCCAGTAACACAGAAACACACTTACACCAAGTAACAAAGACAGACACTGATACCCAGTAACACAGACACACACTTACACCAAGTAACAAAGTCACACACTTACACCAAGTAACACAGACACTCACTGACACCCAGTAACACAAACAAACACACTGACACCCAGTAACAAAGACATACACTGACAACCAGTAACACAGACACACACGGACACCAAGCAACAAAGTCACACACTTACACCAAGTAACACAGACACACACTGACACCCAGTAACACAAACAAACACACTGACACCCAGTAACAAAGACATACACTGACACCCAGTAACACAGACACACACGGACACCAAGTAACAAAGTCACACACTTACACCAAGTAACACAGACACACACTGACACCCAGTAACACAAACAAACACACTGACACCCAGTAACACAGACACACACTGACACCAAGTAACACAGACACACACTGACACCCAGTAACAAAGACATACACTGATACCCAGTAACACAGACACACACTTACACCAACTAACAAAGACATACACTTACACCAAGTATTTTGACATACACTGACACCAAGTCACAAAGACATACACTGATACCCAGTAACACAGACACACACTGACACCAAGTAGCAAAGACATGCACTGACACCAAGTAACAAAGACATACACTTACACCAGGTATTTTGACATACACTGACACCAAGTAACAAAGACATGCACTGATACCCAGTAACACAGACACACACTTACACCAAGTAACAAAGACATGCACTGATACCCAGTAACACAGACACACACTTACACCAAGTAACAAATTCACACACTTACACCAAGTAACACAGACACACAATGACACCCAGTAACACAAACAAACACACTGACACCCAGTAACACAGACACACACTGGGCGGCACAGTGGCGCAGTGGTTAGCACCGCAGCCTCACAGCTCCAGGGACCCGGGTTGGATTCTGGGTACTGCCTGTGCGGAGTTTGCAAGTTCTCCCTGTGTCTGCGTGGGTTTCCTCCGGGTGCTCCGGTTTCCTCCCACATGCCAAAGACTTGCAGTTTGGTAGGTTAATTGGCCATTATAAATTGCCCCTAGTATAGGTAGTTGGTAGGGAAATGTATAGGGACCGGTGGGGATGAGATTAGAATCCGGGATTAGTGTAGGAATTGTATAAATGGGTTGTTGATGGTCGGCACAGACTCGGTGGCCCGAAGGGCCAGTTTAAGTGCTGTATCTCTAAACTAAACGAAATACTGACACCCAGTAACACAAACAAACACACACTGACACCCAGTAACAAAGACATACACTGACACCAAGTCACAAGGACATACACTGATACCAAGTCACAAAGACAGACACTGACACCCAGTAACAAAGACAAACACATTGACACCCAGTAACACAGACACACACTGACACCAAGTAGCAAAGACATGCACTGACACCCAGTAACAAAGACATACACTGACACCAAGTCACAAAGACATACACTGATACCAAGTCACAAAGACATACACTGACACCCAGTAACCCAGACACACACGGACAACAAGTAACAAAGACACACACTTACACCAAGTAACAAAGACATACACTGACACCCAGTAACACAGAGACACACGGACACCAAGTAACAAAGACACACACTGACACCAAGTAACAAAGACACACACTTACACCATGTAACAAAGACATACACTGACACCAAGTCACAAAGACAAAAACTGACACCCAGTAACACAGAGAAACACTGATACACAGTAACAAAGATATACAATTACACCAAGTAACAAAGCTGCACACTTATACCAAGTAACACAGACATACACTGTCACCATGTAGCAAAGATATACACTGATACCCAGTAACACAGACATACACTTACACCAAGTAACAAAGTCACACACTTACACCAAGTAACACAGACACACACTGACACCAAGTAACAAAGACACACACTTACACCAAGTAACAAAGACATACACTGACACCCAGTAACACAGAGACACACGGACACCAAGTAACAAAGACACACACTGACACCAAGTAACAAAGACACACACTTACACCATGTAACAAAGACATACACTGACACCAAGTCACAAAGACACAAACTGACACCCAGTAACACAGAGAAACACTGATACACAGTAACAAAGATATACAATTACACCAAGTAACAAAGCTGCACACTTATACCAAGTAACACAGACATACACTGTCACCATGTAGCAAAGACATGCACTGATACCCAGTAACACAGACACACACTTACACCAAGTAACAAAGATATACACTGATACCCAGTAACACAGACATACACTTACACCAAGTAACAAAGACATACACTGACACCAAGAAACAAAGACATACACTGACACCAAGTCACAAAGACAGACACTGACACCCAGTAACAAAGACAAACACATTGACACCCAGTAACACAGACACACACTGACACCAAGTAGCAAAGACATGCACTGACACCCAGTAACAAAGACATACACTGACACCAAGTCACAAAGACATACACTGATACCAAGTCACAAAGACATACACTGACACCCAGTAACCCAGACACACACGGACAACAAGTCACAAAGACATACACTGATACCCAGTAACACAGCCATACACTGATACCAAGTCACAAAGACATACACTGACACCAAGTAACACAGACACACACTGACACCAAGTAACAAATTCACACACTTACACCAAGTAACACAGACACACACTGACACCCAGTAACACAAACAAACACACTGACACCCAGTAACAAAGACAAACACACTGACACCCAGTAACAAAGACATACACTGACACCCAGTAACACAGACACACACGGACACCAAGTAACAAAGTCACACACTTACACCAAGTAACACAGACACACACTGACACCCAGTAACACAAACAAACACACTGACACCCAGTAACAAAGACATACACTGACACCCAGTAACACAGACACACACGGACACCAAGTAACAATGTCACACACTTACACCAAGTAACACAGACACACATTGACACCCAGTAACACAGACACACACTGACACCAAGTAGCAAAGACATGCACTGACACCCAGTAACAAAGACTTACACTGACACCCAGTAACACAGACACACACGGACACCAAGTAACAAAGTCACACACTTACACCAAGTAACACAGACACACACTGACACCCAGTAACACAAACAAACACACTGACACCCAGTAACACAGAAACACACTGACACCAAGTAACACAGACACACACTGACACCCAGTAACAAAGACATACACTGATACCCAGTAACACAGACACACACTTACACCAAGTAACAAAGACAGACACTGATACACAGTAACACAGACACACACTTACACCAAGTAACAAAGTCACACACTTACACCAAGTAACACAGACACTCACTGACACCCAGTAACACAAACAAACACACTGACACCCAGTAACAAAGGCATACACTGACAACCAGTAACACAGACACACACGGACACCAAGTAACAAAGTCACACACTTACACCAAGTAACACAGACACACACTGACACCCAGTAACACAAACAAACACACTGACACCCAGTAACAAAGACATACACTGACACCCAGTAACACAGACACACACGGACACCAAGTAACAAAGTCACACACTTACACCAAGTAACACAGACACACACTGACACCCAGTAACACAAACAAACACACTGACACCCAGTAACACAGACACACACTGACACCAAGTAACACAGACACACACTGACACCCAGTAACAAAGACATACACTGATACCCAGTAACACAGACACACACTTACACCAACTAACAAAGACATACACTTACACCAAGTATTTTGACATACACTGACACCAAGTCACAAAGACATACACTGATACCCAGTAACACAGACACACACTGACACCAAGTAGCAAAGACATGCACTGACACCAAGTAACAAAGACATACACCTACACCAGGTATTTTGACATACACTGACACCAAGTAACAAAGACATGCACTGATACCCAGTAACACAGACACACACTTACACCAAGTAACAAAGACATGCACTGATACCCAGTAACACAGACACACACTTACACCAAGTAACAAATTCACACACTTACACCAAGTAACACAGACACACAATGACACCCAGTAACACAAACAAACGCACTGACACCCAGTAACAAAGATATACACTGACACCCAGTAACACAGACACACACGGACACCAAGTAACAAAGTCACACACTTACACCAAGTAACACAGACACACACTGACACCCAGTAACACAAACAAACACACTGACACCCAGTAACACAGACACACACTGGGCGGCACAGTGGCGCAGTGGTTAGCACCGCAGCCTCACAGCTCCAGGGACCCGGGTTGGATTCTGGGTACTGCCTGTGCGGAGTTTGCAAGTTCTCCCTGTGTCTGCGTGGGTTTCCTCCGGGTGCTCCGGTTTCCTCCCACATGCCAAAGACTTGCAGTTTGGTAGGTTAATTGGCCATTATAAATTGCCCCTAGTATAGGTAGTTGGTAGGGAAATGTATAGGGACCGGTGGGGATGAGATTAGAATCCGGGATTAGCTTAGGAATTGTATAAATGGGTTGTTGATGGTCGGCACAGACTCGGTGGCACGAAGGGCCAGTTTAAGTGCTGTATCTCTAAACTAAACTAAATACTGACACCCAGTAACACAAACAAACACACACTGACACCCAGTAACAAAGACATACACTGACACCAAGTCACAAGGACATACACTGATACCAAGTCACAAAGACATACACTGATACCCAGGAACACAGACACACACTGACACCAAGTAACACAGACACACACTGACACCAAGTAACAAAGACATACACTGACACCCAGTAACAAAGACATACACTGACACCCAGTAACACAGACACACACGGACACCAAGTAACAAAGTCACACACTTACACCAAGTAACACAGACACACACTGACACCAAGTAACAAAGACACACACTTACACCAAGTAACAAAGACATACACTGACACCCAGTAACACAGAGACACACGGACACCAAGTAACAAAGACACACACTGACACCAAGTAACAAAGACACACACTTACACCATGTAACAAAGACATACACTGACACCAAGTCACAAAGACACAAACTGACACCCAGTAACACAGAGAAACACTGATACACAGTAACAAAGATATACAATTACACCAAGTAACAAAGCTGCACACTTATACCAAGTAACACAGACATACACTGTCACCATGTAGCAAAGATATACACTGATACCCAGTAACACAGACATACACTTACACCAAGTAACAAAGTCACACACTTACACCAAGTAACACAGACACACACTGACACCAAGTAACAAAGACACACACTTACACCAAGTAACAAAGACATACACTGACCCCCAGTAACACAGAGACACACGGACACCAAGTAACAAAGACACACACTGACACCAAGTAACAAAGACACACACTTACACCATGTAACAAAGACATACACTGACACCAAGTCACAAAGACACAAACTGACACCCAGTAACACAGAGAAACACTGATACACAGTAACAAAGATATACAATTACACCAAGTAACAAAGCTGCACACTGATACCAAGTAACACAGACATACACTGTCACCATGTAGCAAAGACATGCACTGATACCCAGTAACACAGACACACACTTACACCAAGTAACAAAGATATACACTGATACCCAGTAACACAGACATACACTTACACCAAGTAACAAAGACATACACTGACACCAAGAAACAAAGACATACACTGACACCAAGTCACAAAGACAGACACTGACACCCAGTAACAAAGACAAACACATTGACACCCAGTAACACAGACACACACTGACACCAAGTAGCAAAGACATGCACTGACACCCAGTAACAAAGACATGCACTGACACCAAGTCGCAAAGACATACACTGATACCAAGTCACAAAGACATACACTGACACCCAGTAACACAGACACACACGGACACCAAGTCACAAAGACATACACTGATACCCAGTAACACAGCCATACACTGATACCAAGTCACAAAGACATACACTGACACCAAGTAACACAGACACACACTGACACCAAGTAACAAATTCACACACTTACACCAAGTAACACAGACACACACTGACACCCAGTAACACAAACAAACACACTGACACCCAGTAACAAAGACAAACACACTGACACCCAGTAACAAAGACATACACTGACACCCAGTAACACAGACACACACGGAAACCAAGTAACACAGTCACACACTTACACCAAGTAACACAGACACACACTGACACCCAGTAACACAAACAAACACACTGACACCCAGTAACAAAGACATACACTGACACCCAGTAACACAGACACACACGGACACCAAGTAACAAAGTCACACACTTACACCAAGTAACACAGACACACACTGACACCCAGTAACACAAACAAATACATTGACACCCAGTAACACAGACACACACTGACACCAAGTAGCAAAGACATGCACTGACACCCAGTGACAAAGACTTACACTGACACCAAGTCACAAAGACATATACTGATACCAAGTCACAAAGACATACACTGACACCCAGTAACACAGACACACACGGACACCAAGTAACAAAGTCACACACTTACACCAAGTAACACAGACACACACTGACACCCAGTAACACAAACAAACACACTGACACCCAGTAACACAGACACACACTGACACCAAGTAACACAGACACACACTGACACCCAGTAACAAAGACATACACTGATACCCAGTAACAGAGACACACACTTACACCAAGTAACAAAGACAGACACTGATACCCAGTAACACAGACACACACTTACACCAAGTAACACAGTCACACACTTACACCAAGTAACACAGACACACACTGACACCCAGTAACACAAACAAACACACTGACACCCAGTAACAAAGACATACACTGACAACCAGTAACACAGACACACACGGACACCAAGTAACAAAGTCACACAATTACACCAAGTAACACAGACACACACTGACACCCAGTAACACAAACAAACACACTGACACCCAGTAACAAAGACATACACTGACACCCAGTAACACAGACACACACGGACACCAAGTAACAAAGTCACACACTTACACCAAGTAACACAGACACACACTGACACCCAGTAACACAAACAAACACACTGACACCCAGTAACAAAGACATACACTGATACCCAGTAACACAGACACACACTTACACCAACTAACAAAGACATACACTTACACCAAGTATTTTGACATACACTGACACCAAGTCACAAAGACATACACTGATACCCAGTAACACAGACACACACTGACACCAAGTAGTAAAGACATGCACTGACACCAAGTAACAAAGACATACACTTACACCAGGTATTTTGACATACACTGACACCAAGTAACAAAGACATGCACTGATACCCAGTAACACAGACACACACTTACACCAAGTAACAAAGACAGACACTGATACCCTGTAACACAGACACACACTTACACCAAGTAACAAATTCACACACTTACACCAAGTAACACAGACACACACTGACACCCAGTAACACAAACAAACACACTGACACCCAGTAACAAAGACATACACTGACACACAGTAACACAGACACACACGGACACCAAGTAACAAAGTCACACACTTACACCAAGTAACACAGACACACACTGACACCCAGTAACACAAACAAACACACTGACACCCAGTAACACAGACACACACTGGGCGGCACAGTGGCGCAGTGGTTAGCACCGCAGCCTCACAGCTCCAGGGACCCGGGTTCGATTCTGGGTACTGCCTGTGCGATGTTTGCAAGTTCTCCCTGTGTCTGCGTGGGTTTCCTCCGGGTGCTCCGGTTTCCTCCCACATGCCAAAGACTTGCAGTTTGGTAGGTTAATTGGCCATTTAAAATTGCCCCTAGTATTGGTAGTTGGTAGGGAAATGTATAGGGACCGGTGGGGATGAGATTGGAATCCGGCATTAGTGTAGGAATTGTATAAATGGGTTGTTGATGGTCGGCACAGACCCGGTGGCCCGAAGGGCCAGTTTAAGTGCTGTATCTCTAAACTAAACTAAATACTGACACCCAGTAACACAATCAAACACACACTGACACCCAGTAACACAGAGAAACACTGATACACAGTAACAAAGACATACACTGAAACCAAGTCACAAAGACACAAACTGACACCCAGTAACACAGACATACACTGATACCCAGGAACACTTACACCAAGTAACAAAGACATACACTGACACCAAGTCACAAGGACATACACTGATACCAAGTCACAAAGACATACACTGATACCCAGGAACACTTACACCAAGTAACAAAGACATACACTGACACCAAGTCACAAGGACATACACTGATACCAAGTCACAAAGACATACACTGACACCCAGTAACAAAGACATACACTGACACCCAGTAACACAGACACACACGGACACCAAGTAACAAAGTCACACACTTACACCAAGTAACACAGACACACACGGACACCAAGTAACAAAGTCACACACTTACACCAAGTAACACAGACACACACTGACACCCAGTAACACAAACAAACACATTGACACCCAGTAACACAGACACACACTGACACCCAGTAACACAAACAAACACATTGACACCCAGTAACACAGAGAAACACTGATACACAGTAACAAAGACATACACTGACACCAAGTCACAAGGACATACACTGATACCAAGTCACAAAGTCACACACTTACACCAAGTAACACAGACACACACTGACACCCAGTAACACAAACAAACACATTGACACCCAGTAACAAAGACATACACTGACACCCAGTAACACAGACACACACGGACACCAAGTAACAAAGTCACACACTTACACCAAGTAACACAGACACACACTGACACCCAGTAACACAAACAAACACATTGACACCCAGTAACACAGACACACACTGACACCCAGTAACACAAACAAACACATTGACACCCAGTAACACAGACACACACTGACACCAAGTAGCAAAGACATGCACTGACACCCAGTAACAAAGACATACACTGACACCAAGTCACAAAGACATATACTGATACCAAGTCACAAAGACATACACTGACACCCAGTAACACAGACACACACGGACACCAAGTAACAAAGTCGCACACTTACACCAAGTAACACAGACACACACTGACACCCAGTAACACAAACAAACACACTGACACCCAGTAACACAGACACACACTGACACCAAGTAACACAGACACACACTGACACCCAGTAACAAAGACATACACTGATACCCAGTAACAGAGACACACACTTACACCAAGTAACAAAGACAGACACTGATACCCAGTAACACAGACACACACTTACACCAAGTAACAAAGTCACACACTTACACCAAGTAACACAGACACACACTGACACCCAGTAACACAAACAAACACACTGACACCCAGTAACAAAGACATACACTGACACCAAGTAACAAAGACATGCACTGATACCCAGTAACACAGACACACACTTACACCAAGTAACAAAGACAGACACTGATACCCTGTAACACAGACACACACTTACACCAAGTAACAAATTCACACACTTACACCAAGTAACACAGACACACACTGACACCCAGTAACACAAACAAACACACTGACACCCAGTAACAAAGACATACACTGACACACAGTAACACAGACACACACGGACACCAAGTAACAAAGTCACACACTTACACCAAGTAACACAGACACACACTGACACCCAGTAACACAAACAAACACACTGACACCCAGTAACACAGACACACACTGGGCGGCACAGTGGCGCAGTGGTTAGCACCGCAGCCTCACAGCTCCAGGGACCCGGGTTCGATTCTGGGTACTGCCTGTGCGATGTTTGCAAGTTCTCCCTGTGTCTGCGTGGGTTTCCTCCGGGTGCTCCGGTTTCCTCCCACATGCCAAAGACTTGCAGTTTGGTAGGTTAATTGGCCATTTAAAATTGCCCCTAGTATTGGTAGTTGGTAGGGAAATGTATAGGGACCGGTGGGGATGAGATTGGAATCCGGCATTAGTGTAGGAATTGTATAAATGGGTTGTTGATGGTCGGCACAGACTAGGTGGCCCGAAGGGCCAGTTTAAGTGCTGTATCTCTAAACTAAACTAAATACTGACACCCAGTAACACAATCAAACACACACTGACACCCAGTAACACAGAGAAACACTGATACACAGTAACAAAGACATACACTGAAACCAAGTCACAAAGACACAAACTGACACCCAGTAACACAGACATACACTGATACCCAGGAACACTTACACCAAGTAACAAAGACATACACTGACACCAAGTCACAAGGACATACACTGATACCAAGTCACAAAGACATACACTGATACCCAGGAACACTTACACCAAGTAACAAAGACATACACTGACACCAAGTCACAAGGACATACACTGATACCAAGTCACAAAGACATACACTGACACCCAGTAACAAAGACATACACTGACACCCAGTAACACAGACACACACGGACACCAAGTAACAAAGTCACACACTTACACCAAGTAACACAGACACACACGGACACCAAGTAACAAAGTCACACACTTACACCAAGTAACACAGACACACACTGACACCCAGTAACACAAACAAACACATTGACACCCAGTAACACAGACACACACTGACACCCAGTAACACAAACAAACACATTGACACCCAGTAACACAGAGAAACACTGATACACAGTAACAAAGACATACACTGACACCAAGTCACAAGGACATACACTGATACCAAGTCACAAAGTCACACACTTACACCAAGTAACACAGACACACACTGACACCCAGTAACACAAACAAACACATTGACACCCAGTAACAAAGACATACACTGACACCCAGTAACACAGACACACACGGACACCAAGTAACAAAGTCACACACTTACACCAAGTAACACAGACACACACTGACACCCAGTAACACAAACAAACACATTGACACCCAGTAACACAGACACACACTGACACCCAGTAACACAAACAAACACATTGACACCCAGTAACACAGACACACACTGACACCAAGTAGCAAAGACATGCACTGACACCCAGTAACAAAGACATACACTGACACCAAGTCACAAAGACATATACTGATACCAAGTCACAAAGACATACACTGACACCCAGTAACACAGACACACACGGACACCAAGTAACAAAGTCACACACTTACACCAAGTAACACAGACACACACTGACACCCAGTAACACAAACAAACACACTGACACCCAGTAACACAGACACACACTGACACCAAGTAACACAGACACACACTGACACCCAGTAACAAAGACATACACTGATACCCAGTAACAGAGACACACACTTACACCAAGTAACAAAGACAGACACTGATACCCAGTAACACAGACACACACTTACACCAAGTAACAAAGTCACACACTTACACCAAGTAACACAGACACACACTGACACCCAGTAACACAAACAAACACACTGACAGCCAGTAACAAAGACATACACTGACAACCAGTAACACAGACACACACGGACACCAAGTAACAAAGTCACACACTTACACCAAGTAACACAGACACACACTGACACCCAGTAACACAAACAAACACACTGACACCCAGTAACAAAGACATACACTGACACCCAGTAACACAGACACACACGGACACCAAGTAACAAAGTCACACACTTACACCAAGTAACACAGACACACACTGACACCCAGTAACACAAACAAACACACTGACACCCAGTAACAAAGACATACACTGATACCCAGTAACACAGACACACACTTACACCAACTAACAAAGACATACACTTACACCAAGTATTTTGACATACACTGACACCAAGTCACAAAGACATACACTGATACCCAGTAACACAGACACACACTGACACCAAGTAGCAAAGACATGCACTGACACCAAGTAACAAAGACATACACTTACACCAGGTATTTTGACATACACTGACACCAAGTAACAAAGACATGCACTGATACCCAGTAACACAGACACACACTTACACCAAGTAACAAAGACAGACACTGATACCCTGTAACACAGACACACACTTACACCAAGTAACAAATTCACACACTTACACCAAGTAACACAGACACACACTGACACCCAGTAACACAAACAAACACACTGACACCCAGTAACAAAGACATACACTGACACACAGTAACACAGACACACACGGACACCAAGTAACAAAGTCACACACATACACCAAGTAACACAGACACACACTGACACCCAGTAACACAAACAAACACACTGGCACCCAGTAACACAGACACACACTGGGCGGCACAGTGGCGCAGTGGTTAGCACCGCAGCCTCACAGCTCCAGGGACCCGGGTTCGATTCTGGGTACTGCCTGTGCGATGTTTGCAAGTTCTCCCTGTGTCTGCGTGGGTTTCCTCCGGGTGCTCCGGTTTCCTCCCACATGCCAAAGACTTGCAGTTTGGTAGGTTAATTGGCCATTTAAAATTGCCCCTAGTATTGGTAGTTGGTAGGGAAATGTATAGGGACCGGTGGGGATGAGATTGGAATCCGGCATTAGTGTAGGAATTGTATAAATGGGTTGTTGATGGTCGGCACAGAATCGGTGGCCCGAAGGGCCAGTCTAAGTGCTGTATCTCTAAACTAAACTAAATACTGACACCCAGTAACACAATCAAACACACACTGACACCCAGTAACACAGAGAAACACTGATACACAGTAACAAAGACATACACTGAAACCAAGTCACAAAGACACAAACTGACACCCAGTAACACAGACATACACTGATACCCAGGAACACTTACACCAAGTAACAAAGACATACACTGACACCAAGTCACAAGGACATACACTGATACCAAGTCACAAAGACATACACTGATACCCAGGAACACTTACACCAAGTAACAAAGACATACACTGACACCAAGTCACAAGGACATACACTGATACCAAGTCACAAAGACATACACTGACACCCAGTAACAAAGACATACACTGACACCCAGTAACACAGACACACACGGACACCAAGTAACAAAGTCACACACTTACACCAAGTAACACAGACACACACTGACACCCAGTAACACAAACAAACAAACACTGACACCAAGTAACACAGAGAAACACTGATACACAGTAACAAAGACATACACTGACACCAAGTCACAAGGACATACACTGATACCAAGTCACAAAGTCACACACTTACACCAAGTAACACAGACACACACTGAAACCCAGTAACACAAACAAACACATTGACACCCAGTAACAAAGACATACACTGACACCCAGTAACACAGACACACACGGACACCAAGTAACAAAGTCACACACTTACACCAAGTAACACAGACACACACTGACACCCAGTAACACAAACAAACACATTGACACCCAGTAACACAGACACACACTGACACCCAGTAACACAAACAAACACATTGACACCCAGTAACACAGACACACACTGACACCAAGTAGCAAAGACATGCACTGACACCCAGTAACAAAGACATACACTGACACCAAGTCACAAAGACATATACTGATACCAAGTCACAAAGACATACACTGACACCCAGTAACACAGACACACACGGACACCAAGTAACAAAGTCACACACTTACACCAAGTAACACACTGACACCCAGTAACACAAACAAACACACTGACACCCAGTAACACAGACACACACTGACACCAAGTAACACAGACACACACTGACACCCAGTAACAAAGACATACACTGATACCCAGTAACACAGACACACACTTACACCAACTAACAAAGACATACACTTACACCAAGTATTTTGACATACACTGACACCAAGTCACAAAGACATACACTGATACCCAGTAACACAGCCATACACTGATACCAAGTCACAAAGACATACACTGATACCCAGTAACAAAGACATACACTGAAACCAAGTCACAAGGACATACACTGATACCAAGTCACAAAGACATACACTGATACCCAGGAACACTTACACCAAGTAACAAAGACATACACTGACACCAAGTCACAAGGACATACACTGATACCAAGTCACAAAGACATACACTGATACCCAGGAACACTTACACCAAGTAACAAAGACATACACTGACACCAAGTCACAAGGACATACACTGATACCAAGTCACAAAGACATACACTGACACCCAGTAACAAAGACATACACTGACACCCAGTAACACAGACACACACGGACACCAAGTAACAAAGTCACACACTTACACCAAGTAACACAGACACACACTGACACCCAGTAACACAAACAAACAAACACTGACACCCAGTAACACAGAGAAACACTGATACACAGTAACAAAGACATACACTGAAACCAAGTCACAAGGACATACACTGATACCAAGTCACAAAGACATACACTGATACCCAGGAACACAGACACACACTTACACCAAGTAACAAAGACATACACTGACACCAAGTCACAAGGACATACACTGATACCAAGTCACAAAGTCACACACTTACACCAAGTAACACAGACACACACTGACACCCAGTAACACAAACAAACACATTGACACCCAGTAACAAAGACATACACTGACACCCAGTAACACAGACACACACGGACACCAAGTAACAAAGTCACACACTTACACCAAGTAACACAGACACACACTGACACCCAGTAACACAAACAAACACATTGACACCCAGTAACACAGACACACACTGACACCCAGTAACACAAACAAACACATTGACACCCAGTAACACAGACACACACTGACACCAAGTAGCAAAGACATGCACTGACACCCAGTAACAAAGACATACACTGACACCAAGTCACAAAGACATATACTGATACCAAGTCACAAAGACATACACTGACACCCAGTAACACAGACACACACGGACACCAAGTAACAAAGTCACACACTTACACCAAGTAACACACTGACACCCAGTAACACAAACAAACACACTGACACCCAGTAACACAGACACACACTGACACCTAGTAACACAGACACACACTGACACCCAGTAACAAAGACATACACTGATACCCAGTAACACAGACACACACTTACACCAACTAACAAAGACATACACTTACACCAAGTACTTTGACATACACTGACACCAAGTCACAAAGACATACACTGATACCCAGTAACACAGCCATACACTGATACCAAGTCACAAAGACATACACTGATACCCAGTAACATAGACACACACTGAAACCAAGTCACAAGGACATACACTGATACCAAGTCACAAAGACATACACTGATACCCAGGAACACTTACACCACGTAGCAAAGACATACACTGACACCAAGTCACAAGGACATACACTGATACCAAGTCACAAAGACATACACTGATACCCAGGAACACTTACACCAAGTAGCAAAGACATACACTGACACCAAGTCACAAGGACATACACTGATACCAAGTCACAAAGACATACACTGACACCCAGTAACAAAGACATACACTGACACCCAGTGACACAGACACACACGGACACCAAGTAACAAAGTCACACACTTACACCAAGTAACACAGACACACACTGACACCCAGTAACACAAACAAACAAACACTGACACCCAGTAACACAGAGAAACACTGACACCAAGTAACAAAGACATGCACGGACACCAAGTAACAAAGTCACACACTTACACCAAGTAACACAGACACACACTGACACCCAGTAACACAAACAAACACATTGACACCCAGTAACAAAGACATACACTGACACCCAGTAACACAGACACACACGGACACCAAGTAACAAAGTCACACACTTACACCAAGTAACACAGACACACACTGACACCCAGTAACACAAACAAACACATTGACACCCAGTAACACAGACACACACTGACACCCAGTAACACAAACAAACACATTGACACCCAGTAACACAGACACACACTGACACCAAGTAGCAAAGACATGCACTGACACCCAGTAACAAAGACATACACTGACACCAAGTCACAAAGACATATACTGATACCAAGTCACAAAGACATACACTGACACCCAGTAACACAGACACACACGGACACCAAGTAACAAAGTCACACACTTACACCAAGTAACACACTGACACCCAGTAACACAAACAAACACACTGACACCCAGTAACACAGACACACACTGACACCTAGTAACACAGACACACACTGACACCCAGTAACAAAGACATACACTGATACCCAGTAACACAGACACACACTTACACCAACTAACAAAGACATACACTTACACCAAGTACTTTGACATACACTGACACCAAGTCACAAAGACATACACTGATACCCAGTAACACAGCCATACACTGATACCAAGTCACAAAGACATACACTGATACCCAGTAACATAGACACACACTGAAACCAAGTCACAAGGACATACACTGATACCAAGTCACAAAGACATACACTGATACCCAGGAACACTTACACCACGTAGCAAAGACATACACTGACACCAAGTCACAAGGACATACACTGATACCAAGTCACAAAGACATACACTGATACCCAGGAACACTTACACCAAGTAGCAAAGACATACACTGACACCAAGTCACAAGGACATACACTGATACCAAGTCACAAAGACATACACTGACACCCAGTAACAAAGACATACACTGACACCCAGTGACACAGACACACACGGACACCAAGTAACAAAGTCACACACTTACACCAAGTAACACAGACACACACTGACACCCAGTAACACAAACAAACAAACACTGACACCCAGTAACACAGAGAAACACTGACACCAAGTAACAAAGACATGCACGGACACCAAGTAACAAAGTCACACACTTACACCAAGTAACACAGACACACACTGACACCCAGTAACACAAACAAACACACTGACACCCAGTAACAAAGACATACACTGACACCAAGTAACACAGACACACACTGACACCCAGTAACACAAACAAACACATTGACACCCAGTAACACAGACTCACACTGACACCAAGTAACAAAGACATGCACGGACACCAAGTAACAAAGTCACACACTTACACCAAGTAACACAGACACACACTGACACCCAGTAACACAAACAAACACACTGACACAAAGTAACAAAGACATACACTGACACCCAGTAACACAGACACACACGGACACCAAGTAACAAAGTCACACACTTACACCAAGTAACACAGACACACACTGACACCCAGTAACACAAACAAACACATTGACACCCAGTAACACAGACACACACTGACACCCAGTAACACAAACAAACACATTGACACCCAGTAACACAGACACACACTGACACCAAGTAGCAAAGACATGCACTGACACCCAGTAACAAAGACATACACTGACACCAAGTCACAAAGACATATACTGATACCCAGTAACACAAGCAAACACACTGACACCCAGTAACACAGACACACACGGACACCAAGTAACAAAGTCAGACACTTACACCAAGTAACACACTGACACCCAGTAACACAAACAAACACACTGACACCCAGTAACACAGACACACACTGACACCAAGTAACACAGACACACACTGACACCCAGTAACAAAGACATACACTGATACCCAGTAACACAGACACACACTTACACCAACTAACAAAGACATACACTTACACCAAGTATTTTGACATAAACTGACACCAAGTCACAAAGACATACACTGATACCCAGTAACACAGCCATACACTGATACCAAGTCACAAAGACATACACTGATACCCAGTAACATAGACACACACTGACACCCAGTTACAAAGACATACACTGACACCAAGTAACAAAGACATACGCTTACACCAAGTAACAAAGACAGACAATTACACCAAGTAACAAAGACATACACTTACACCAAGTATTTTGACATACACTGATACCAAGTCACAAAGACATACACTGATACCCAGTAACATAGACACACACTGACACCCAGTTACAAAGACATGCACTGATACCCAGTAACACAGACACACACTTACACCAAGTAACAAAGACAGACACTGATACCCAGTAACACAGACACACACTTACACCAAGTAACAAATTCACACACTTACACCAAGTAACACAGACACACACTGACACCCAGTAACACAAACAAACACAATGACACCCTGTAACAAAGACATACACTGACACCCAGTAACACAGACACACACGGACTCCAAGTAACAAAGTCACACACTTACACCAAGTAACACAGACACACACTGACACCCAGTAACACAAACAAACACACTGACACCCAGTAACACAGACACACACTGGGCGGCACAGTGGCGCAGTGGTTAGCACTGCAGCCTCACAGCTCCAGGGACCCGGGTTCTATTCTGGGTACTGCCTGTGCGGAGTTTGCAAGTTCTCCCTGTGTCTGCGTGGGTTTCCTCCGGGTGCTCCGGTTTCCTCCCACATGCCAAAGACTTGCAGTTTGGTAGGTTAATTGGCCATTATAAATTGCCCCTAGTACAGGTAGTTGTTAGGGAAATGTATAGGGACCGGTGGGGATGAGATTGGAATCCGGGATTAGTGTAGGAATTGTATAAATGGGTTGTTGATGGTCGGCACAGACTCGATGGCCCGAAGGGCCAGTTTAAGTGCTGTATCTCTAAACTAAACTAAATACTGACACCCAGTAACACAAACAAACACACACTGACACTCAGTAACACAGAGAAACACTGATACACAGTAACAAAGACATACACTGACACCCAGTCACAAGGACATACACTGATACCAAGTCACAAAGACATACACTGATACCCAGGAACACTTACACCAAGTAACAAAGACATACACTGACACCAAGTCACAAGGACATACACTGATACCAAGTCACAAAGACATACACTGATACCCAGGAACACAGACACACACTGACACCAAGTAACACGGACACACACTGACACCAAGTAACAAAGACATACACTGACACCCAGTAACAAAGACATACACTGACACCCAGTAAGACAGACACACACGGACACCAAGTAACAAAGTCACACACTTACACCAAGTAACACAGACACACACTGACACCAAGTAACAAAGACACACACTTACACCAAGTAACAAAGACATACACTGACACCCAGTAACACAGAGACACACGGACACAATTTAACAAAGACACACACTGACACCAAGTAACAAAGACACACACTTACACCATGTAACAAAGACAAACACTGACACCAAGTCACAAAGACACAAACTGACACCCAGGATCACAGAGAAACACTGATACACAGTAACAAAGATATACAATTACACCAAGTAACAAAGCTGCACACTTATACCAAGTAACACAGACATACACTGTCACCATGTAGCAAAGACATGCACTGATACCCAGTAACACAGACACACACTTACACCAAGTAACAAAGATATACACTGATACCCAGTAACACAGACATACACTTACACCAAGTAACAAAGACATACACTGACACCAAGAAACAAAGACATACACTGACACCAAGTCACAAAGACAGACACTGACACCCAGTAACAAAGACAAACACATTGACACCCAGTAACACAGACACACACTGACACCAAGTAGCAAAGACATGCACTGACACCCAGTAACAAAGACATACACTGACACCAAATCACAAAGACATACACTGATACCAAGTCACAAAGACATACACTGACACCCAGTAACACAGACACACACGGACACCAAGTCACAAAGACATACACTGATACCCAGTAACACAGCCATGCACTGATACCAAGTCACAAAGACATACACTGACACCAAGTAACACAGACACACACTGACACCAAGTAACAAATTCACACACTTACACCAAGTAACACAGACACACACTGACACCCAGTAACACAAACAAACACACTGACACCCAGTAACAAAGACAAACACACTGACACCCAGTAACAAAGACATACACTGACACCCAGTAACACAGACACACACGGACACCAAGTAACAAAGTCACACACTTACACCAAGTAACACAGACACACACTGACACCCAGTAACACAAACAAACACATTGACACCCAGTAACACAGACACACACTGACACCAAGTAGCAAAAACATGCACTGACACCCAGTAACAAAGACATACATTGACACCAAGTCACAAAGACATATACTGATACCAAGTCACAAAAGACATACACTGACACCCAGTAACACAGACACACACGGACACCAAGTAACAAAGTCACACACTTACACCAAGTAACACAGACACACACTGACACCCAGTAACACAAACAAACACACTGACACCCAGTAACACAGACACACACTGACACAAAGTAACACAGACACACACTGACACCATGTAGCAAAGACTTGCACTGATACCCAGTAACACAGACACACACTTACACCAAGTAACAAAGATATACACTGATACCCAGTAACACAGACATACACTTACACCAAGTAACAAAGACATACACTGACACCAAGAAACAAAGACATACACTGACACCAAGTCACAAAGACAGACACTGACACCCAGTAACAAAGACAAACACATTGACACCCAGTAACACAGACACACACTGACACCAAGTAGCAAAGACATGCACTGACACCCAGTAACAAAGACATACACTGACACCAAGTCACAAAGACATACACTGATACCAAGTCACAAAGACATACACTGACACCCAGTAACACAGACACACACGGACACCAAGTCACAAAGACATACACTGATACCCAGTAACACAGCCATACACTGATACCAAGTCACAAAGACATACACTGACACCAAGTAACACAGACACACACTGACACCAATTAACAAATTCACACACTTACACCAAGTAACACAGACACACACTGACACCCAGTAACACAAACAAACACACTGATACACAGTAACAAAGATATACAATTACACCAAGTAACAAAGCTGCACACTTATACCAAGTAACACAGACATACACTGTCACCATGTAGCAAAGACATGCACTGATACCCAGTAACACAGACACACACTTACACCAAGTAACAAAGATATACACTGATACCCAGTAACACAGACATACACTTACACCAAGTAACAAAGACATACACTGACACCAAGAAACAAAGACATACACTGACACCAAGTCACAAAGACAGACACTGACACCCAGTAACAAAGACAAACACATTGACACCCAGTAACACAGACACACACTGACACCAAGTAGCAAAGACATGCACTGACACCCAGTAACAAAGACATACACTGACACCAAATCACAAAGACATACACTGATACCAAGTCACAAAGACATACACTGACACCCAGTAACACAGACACACACGGACACCAAGTCACAAAGACATACACTGATACCCAGTAACACAGCCATGCACTGATACCAAGTCACAAAGACATACACTGACACCAAGCAACACAGACACACACTGACACCAAGTAACAAATTCACACACTTACACCAAGTAACACAGACACACACTGACACCCAGTAACACAAACAAACACACTGACACCCAGTAACAAAGACAAACACACTGACACCCAGTAACAAAGACACACACGGACACCATGTAACAAAGTCACACACTTACACCAAGTAACACAGACACACACTGACACCCAGTAACACAAACAAACACATTGACACCCAGTAACACAGACACACACTGACACCAAGTAGCAAAAGCATGCACTGACACCCAGTAACAAAGACATACATTGACATCAAGTCACAAAGACATATACTGATACCAAGTCACAAAAGACATACACTGACACCCAGTAACACAGACACACACGGAGACCAAGTAACAAAGTCACACACTTACACCAAGTAACACAGACACACACTGACACCCAGTAACACAAACAAACACACTGACACCCAGTAACACAGACACACACTGACACAAAGTAACACAGACACACACTGACACCATGTAGCAAAGACTTGCACTGATACCCAGTAACACAGACACACACTTACACCAAGTAACAAAGATATACACTGATACCCAGTAACACAGACATGCACTTACACCAAGTAACAAAGACATACACTGACACCAAGAAACAAAGACATACACTGACACCAAGTCACAAAGACAGACACTGACACCCAGTAACAAAGACAAACACATTGACACCCAGTAACACAGACACACACTGACACCAAGTAGCAAAGACATGCACTGACACCCAGTAACAAAGACATACACTGATACCAAGTCACAAAGACATACACTGACACCCAGTAACACAGACACACACGGACACCAAGTCACAAAGACATACACTGATACCCAGTAACACAGCCATACACTGATACCAAGTCACAAAGACATACACTGACACCAAGTAACACAGACACACACTGACACCAATTAACAAATTCACACACTTACACCAAGTAACACAGACACACACTGACACCCAGTAACACAAACAAACACACTGACACCCAGTAACAAAGACAAACACACTGGCACCCAGTAACAAAGACACATACGGACACCAAGTAACAACGTCACACACTTACACCAAGTAACACAGACACACACTGACACCCAGTAACACAAACAAACACATTGACACCCAGTAACACAGACACACACTGACACCAATTAGCGAAGCCATGCACTGACACCCAGTAACAAAGACATACACTGACACCAAGTCACAAAGACATATACTGATACCAAGTCACAAAGACATACACTGACACCCAGTAACACAGACACACACGGACACCAAGTAACAAAGTCACACACTTACACCAAGTAACACAGACACACACTGACATCCAGTAACACAAACAAACACACTGACACCCAGTAACACAGACACACACTGACACCAAGTAGCAAAGACATGCATTGACACCCAGTAACAAAGACATACACTGACACCAAATCACAAAGACATACACTGTTACCAAGTCACAAAGACATACACTGACACCCAGTAACACAGACACACACGGACACCAAGTCACAAAGACATACACTGATACCCAGTAACACAGCCATGCACTGATACCAAGTCACAAAGACATACACTGACACCAAGTAACACAGACACACACTGACACCAATTAACAAATTCACACACTTACTCTAAGTAACACAGACACACACTGACACCCAGTAACACAAACAAACACACTGACACCCAGTAACAAAGACAAACACACTGACACCCAGTAACAAAGACATACACTGACACCCAGTAACACAGACACACACGGACACCAAGTAACAAAGTCACACACTTACACCAAGTAACACAGACACACACTGACACCCAGTAACACAAACAAACACATTGACACCCAGTAACACAGACACACACTGACACCAAGTAGCAAAAACATGCACTGACACCCAGTAACAAAGACATACATTGACACCAAGTCACAAAGACATATACTGATACCAAGTCACAAAGACATACACTGACACCCAGTAACACAGACACACACGGACACCAAGTAACAAAGTCACACACTTACACCAAGTAACACAGACACACACTGACACCCAGTAACACAAACAAACACACTGACACCCAGTAACACAGACACACACTGACACCAAGTAACACAGACACACACTGACACCATGTAGCAAAGACATGCACTGATACCCAGTAACACAGACACACACTTACACCAAGTAACAAAGATATACACTGATACCCAGTAACACAGACATACACTTACACCAAGTAACAAAGACATACACTGACACCAAGAAACAAAGACATACACTGACACCAAGTCACAAAGACAGACACTGACACCCAGTAACAAAGACAAACACATTGACACCCAGTAACACAGACACACACTGACACCAAGTAGCAAAGACATGCACTGACACCCAGTAACAAAGACATACACTGATACCAAGTCACACAGACATACACTGACACCCAGTAACACAGACACACACGGACACCAAGTCACAAAGACATACACTGATACCCAGTAACACAGCCATACACTGATACCAAGTCACAAAGACATACACTGACACCAAGTAACACAGACACACACTGACACCAATTAACAAATTCACACACTTACACCAAGTAACACAGACACACACTGACACCCAGTAACACAAACAAACACACTGACACCCAGTAACAAAGACAAACACACTGGCACCCAGTAACAAAGACACATACGGACACCAAGTAACAACGTCACACACTTACACCAAGTAACACAGACACACACTGACACCCAGTAACACAAACAAACACATTGACACCCAGTAACACAGACACACACTGACACCAAGGAGCGAAGCCATGCACTGACACCCAGTAACAAAGACATACACTGACACCAAGTCACAAAGACATATACTGATACCAAGTCACAAAGACATACACTGACACCCAGTAACACAGACACACACGGACACCAAGTAACAAAGTCACACACTTACACCAAGTAACACAGACACACACTGACATCCAGTAACACAAACAAACACACTGACACCCAGTAACACAGACACACACTGACACCAAGTAGCAAAGACATGCACTGACACCCAGTAACAAAGACATACACTGACACCAAATCACAAAGACATACACTGATACCAAGTCACAAAGACATACACTGACACCCAGTAACACAGACACACACGGACACCAAGTCAAAAAGACATACACTGATACCCAGTAACACAGCCATGCACTGATACCAAGTCACAAAGACATACACTGACACCAAGTAACACAGACACACACTGACACCAAGTAACAAATTCACACACTTACACCAAGTAACACAGACACACACTGACACCCAGTAACACAAACAAACACACTGACACCCAGTAACAAAGACAAACACACTGACACCCAGTAACAAAGACATACACTGACACCCAGTAACACAGACACACACGGACACCAAGTAACAAAGTCACACACTTACACCAAGTAACACAGACACACACTGACACCCAGTAACACAAACAAACACATTGACACCCAGTAACACAGACACACACTGACACCAAGTAGCAAAAACATGCACTGACACCCAGTAACAAAGACATACATTGACACCAAGTCACAAAGACATATACTGATACCAAGTCACAAAGACATACACTGACACCCAGTAACACAGACACACACGGACACCAAGTAACAAAGTCACACACTTACACCAAGTAACACAGACACACACTGACACCCAGTAACACAAACAAACACACTGACACCCAGTAACACAGACACACACTGACACCAAGTAACACAGACACACACTGACACCATGTAGCAAAGACATGCACTGATACCCAGTAACACAGACACACACTTACACCAAGTAACAAAGATATACACTGATACCCAGTAACACAGACATACACTTACACCAAGTAACAAAGACATACACTGACACCAAGAAACAAAGACATACACTGACACCAAGTCACAAAGACAGACACTGACACCCAGTAACAAAGACAAACACATTGACACCCAGTAACACAGACACACACTGACACCAAGTAGCAAAGACATGCACTGACACCCAGTAACAAAGACATACACTGACACCAAGTCACAAAGACATACACTGATACCAAGTCACAAAGACATACACTGACACCCAGTAACACAGACACACACGGACACCAAGTCACAAAGACATACACTGATACCCAGTAACACAGCCATACACTGATACCAAGTCACAAAGACATACACTGACACCAAGTAACACAGACACACACTGACACCAATTAACAAATTCACACACTTACACCAAGTTACACAGACACACACTGACACCCAGTAACACAAACAAACACACTGAGACCCAGTAACAAAGACAAACACACTGACACCCAGTAACAAAGACACACACGGACACCAAGTAACAACGTCACACACTTACACCAAGTAACACAGACACACACTGACACCCAGTAACACAAACAAACACATTGACACCCAGTAACACAGACACACACTGACGCCAAGGAGCAAAGCCATGCACTGACACCCAGTAACAAAGACATACACTGACACCAAGTCACAAAGACATATACTGATACCAAGTCACAAAGACATACACTGACACCCAGTAACACAGACACACACGGACACCAAGTAACAAAGTCACACACTTACACCAAGTAACACAGACACACACTGACATCCAGTAACACAAACAAACACATTGACACCCAGTAACACAGACACACACTGACATCCAGTAACACAAACAAACACATTGACACCCAGTAACACAGACACACACTGACGCCAAGGTGCAAAGCCATGCACTGACACCCAGTAACAAAGACATACACTGACACCAAGTAACACAGACAACACTGACACCAATTAACAAATTCACACACTTACACCAAGTAACACAGACACACACTGACACGCAGTAACACAAACAAACACACTGACACCCAGTAACAAAGACAAACACACTGACACCCAGTAACAAAGACACACACGGACACCAAGTAACAACGTCACACACTTACACCAAGTAACACAGACACACACTGACACCCAGTAACACAAACAAACACATTGACACCCAGTAACACAGACACACACTGACGCCAAGGAGCAAAGCCATGCACTGACACCCAGTAACAAAGACATACACTGACACCAAGTCACAAAGACTTATACTGATACCAAGTCACAAAGACATACACTGACACCCAGTAACACAGACACACACGGACACCAAGTAACAAAGTCACACACTTACACCAAGTAACACAGACACACACTGACATCCAGTAACACAAACAAACACACTGACACCCAGTAACACAGACACACACTGACACCAAGTAACACAGACACACACTGACACCCAGTAACAAAGACATACACTGATACCCAGTAACACAGACACACACTTACACCAAGTAACAAAGACAGACACTGATACCCAGTAACACAGACACACACTTACACCAAGTAACAAAGTCACACACTTACACCAAGTAACACGGACACACACTGACACCCAGTAACACAAACAAACACACTGACACCCAGTAACAAAGACATACACTGACACCCAGTAACACAGACACACACGGACACCAAGTAACAAAGTCACACACTTACACCAAGTAACACAGACACACACTGACACCCAGTAACACAAACAAACACACTGACACCCAGTAACAAAGACATACACTGACACCCAGTAACACAGACACACACGGACACCAAGTAACAAAGTCACACACTTACACGAAGTAACACAGACACACACTGACACCCAGTAACACAGACACACACTGACACCAAGTAACACAGACACACACTGACACCCAGTAACAAAGACATACACTGATACCCAGTAACACAGACACACACTGACACCAAGTCACAAAGACATACACTGATACCCAGTAACACAGCCATACACTGATACCAAGTCACAAAGACATACACTGATACCCAGTATCATAGACACACACTGACACCCAGTGACAAAGACATACACTGACACCAAGTAACAAAGACATACGCTTACACCAAGTAACAAAGACAGACAATTACACCAAGTAACAAAGACATACACTTACACCAAGTATTTTGACATACACTGACACCAAGTAACAAAGACATGCACTGATACCCAGTAACACAGACACACACTTACACCAAGTAACAAAGACAGACACTGATACCCAGTAACACAGACACACACTTACACCAAGTAACAAATTCACACACTTACACCAAGTAACACAGACACACACTGACACCCAGTAACACAAACAAACACACTGACACCCAGTAACAAAGACATACACTGACACCCAGTAACACAGACACACACGGACACCAAGTAACAAAGTCACACACTTACACCAAGTAACACAGACACACACTGACACCCAGTAACACAAACAAACACACTGACACCCAGTAACACAGACACACACTGGGCGGCACAGTGGCGCAGTGGTTAGCACCGCAGCCTCACAGCTCCAGGGACCCGGGTTCGATTCTGGGTACTGCCTGTGCGGAGTTTGCAAGTTCTCCCTGTGTCTGCGTGGGTTTCCTCCGGGTGCTCCGGTTTCCTCCCACTTGCCAAAGACTTGCAGTTTGGTAGGTTAATTGGCCATTATAAATTGCCCCTAGTATAGGTAGTTGGTAGGGAAATGTATAGGGACCGGTGGGGATGAGATTGGAATCCGGGATTAGTGTAGGAATTGTATAAATGGGTTGTTGATGGTCGGCACAGACTCGGTGGCCCGAAGGGCCAGTTTAAGTGCTGTATCTCTAAACTAAACTAAATACTGACACCCAGTAACACAAACAAACACACACTGACACCCAGTAACACAGAGAAACACTGATACACAGTAACAAAGACATACACTGACACCCAGTAACACAGACACACACGGACACCAAGTAACAAAGTCACACATTTACACCAAGTAACACAGACACACACTGACACCCAGTAACACAAACAAACACACTGACACCCAGTAACAAAGACATACACTGATACCCAGTAACACAGACACACACTTACACCAAGTAACAAAGACATACACTTACACCAAGTATTTTGACATACACTGATACCAAGTCACAAAGACATACACTGATACCCAGTAACATAGACACACACTGACACCCAGTAACACAGACACACATGGACACCAAGTAACAAAGTCACACATTTACACCAAGTAACACAGACACACACTGACACCCAGTAACACAAACAAACACACTGACACCCAGTAACAAAGACATACACCGATACCCAGTAACACAGACACACACTTACACCAAGTTACAAAGACATACACTTACACCAAGTATTTTGACATACACTGACACCAAGTCACAAAGACATACACTGATACCCAGTAACATAGACACACACTGACACCCAGTAACACAGACACACACGGACACCAAGTAACAAAGTCACACATTTACACCAAGTGACACAGACACACACACTGACACCCAGTAACACAAACAAACACACTGACACCCAGTAACAAAGACATACACTGACACCCAGTAACACAGACACACACGGACACCAAGTAACAAAGTCACACACTTACACCAAGTAACACAGACACACACTGACACCCAGTAACACAAACAAACACATTGACACCCAGTAACACAGACACACACTGACACCAAGTAGCAAAGACATGCACTGACACCCAGTAACAAAGACATACACTGACACCAAGTCACAAAGACATATACTGATACCAAGTCACAAAGACATACACTGACACCCAGTAACACAGACACACACGGACACCAAGTAACAAAGTCACACACTTACACCAAGTAACACAGACACACACTGACACCCAGTAACACAGACAAACACACTGACTCCCAGTAACACAGACACACACTGACACCAAGTAACACAGACACACACTGACACCCAGTAACAAAGACATACACTGATACCCAGTAACACAGACACACACTTACACCAACTAACAAAGGCATACACTTACACCAAGTATTTTGACATACACTGACACCAAGTCACAAAGACATACACTGATACCCAGTTACACAGACACACACTGACACCAAGTAGCAAAGACATGCACTGACACCAAGTAACAAAGACATACACTTACACCAAGTATTTTGACATACACTGACACCAAGTAACAAAGACATGCACTGATACCCAGTAACACAGACACACACTGACACCCAGTAACACAAACAAACACACTGACACCCAGTAACAAAGACATACACTGACACCCAGTCACGCAGACACACACGGACACCAAGTAACAAAGTCACACACTTACACCAAGTAACAAAGACATACACTGACACCAAGTCACAAGGACATACACTGATACCAAGTCACAAAGACAGACACTGATACCCAGGAACACAGACACACACTGACACCAAGTAACACAGACACACACTGACACCAAGTAACACAGACACACACTGGCACCCAGTAACAAAGACATACACTGATACCCAGTAAAACAGACACACACTTACACCAAGTAACAAAGACATACACTTACACCAAGTATTTTGACATACACTGACACCAAGTCAAAAAGACATACACTGATACCAAGTCACAAAGACATACACTGATACCCAGTAACATAGACACACACTGACACCCAGTAACAAAGACATACACTAACACCAAGTAACAAAGACATACGCTTACACCAAGTAACAAAGACAGACAATTACACCAAGTAACAAAGACATACACTTACACCAAGTATTTTGACATACACTGACACCAAGTAACAAAGACATGCACTGATACCCAGTAACACAGACACACACTTACACCAAGTAACAAAGACAGACACTGATACCCAGTAACACAGACACACACTTACACCAAGTAACAAATTCACACACTTACACCAAGTAACACAGACACACACTGACACCCAGTAACACAAACAAACAAACTGACACCCAGTAACAAAGACATACGCTGACACCCAGTAACATGGACACACACGGACACCAGGTAACAAAGTCACACACTTACACCAAGTAACACAGACACACACTGACACCCAGTAACACAAACAAACACACTGACACCCAGTAACAAAGACATACACTGACAACCAGTAACACAGACACACTCGGACACCAAGTAACAAAGTCACACACTTACACCAAGTAACACAGACACACACTGACACCCAGTAACACAAACAAACACACTGACACCCAGTAACATAGACACACACTGACACCAAGTAACACAGACACACACTGACACCCAGTAACAAAGACATACACTGATACCCAGTAACACAGACACACACTTACACCAAGTAACAAAGACATACACTTACACCAAGTATTTTGACATACACTGACACCAAGTCACAAAGACATACACTGATACCCAGTAACACAGCCATACACTGATACCAAGTCACAAAGACATACACTGATACCCAGTAACATAGACACACACTGACACCCAGTAACAAAGACATACACTGACACCAAGTAACAAAGACATACGCTTACACCAAGTATCAAAGACAGACAATTACACCAAGTAACAAAGACATACACTTACACCAAGTATTTTGACATACACTGACACCAAGTAACAAAGACATGCACTGATACCCAGTAACACAGACACACATTGACACCCAGTAACAAAGACACACACTTACACTAAGTAACACAGACACACACTGACACCCAGTAACACAAACAAACACACTGACACCCAGTAACACAGACACACACTGGGCGGCACAGTGGCGCAGTGGTTAGCACCGCAGCCTCACAGCTCCAGGCACCCGGGTTCGATTCTGGGTACTGCCTGTGCGGAGTTTGCAAGTTCTCCCTGTGTCTGCGTGGGTTTCCTCCGGGTGCTCCGGTTTCCTCCCACATGCCAAAGACTTGCAGTTTGGTAGGTTAATTGGCCATTATAAATTGCCCCTAGTATAGGTAGTTGGTAGGGAAATGTATAGGGACCGGTGGGGATGAGATTGGAATCCGGCATTAGTGTAGGAATTGCATAAATGGGTTGTTGATGGTCGGCACAGACTCGGTGGCCCGAAGGGCCAGTTTAAGTGCTGTATTTTTAAACTAAACTAAATACTGACACCCAGTAACACAAACAAACACACACTGACACCCAGTAACACAGAGAAACACTGATACACAGTAACAAAGACATACACTGACACCAAGTCACAAGGACATACACTGATACCAAGTCACAAAGACATACACTGATACCCAGGAACACAGACACACACTGACACCAAGTAACACTGACACCAAGTAACAAAGACATACACTGACACCCAGTAACAAAAACATACACTGACACCCAGTAACACGGACACCAAGTAACAAAGTCACACACTGACACCAAGTAACAAAGACACACACATACACCAAGTAACAAAGACATACACTGACACCAAGTAACAAAGACACACACTGACACCAAGTAACAAAGTCATACACTGACACCAAGTAACAAAGACATGCACTGACACCAAGTCACAAAGACATACACTGACACCAAGGAACAAAGACATACAGTGATACCCAGTAACACAGACACACACATACACCAAGTAACACAGACATACACTTACACCAATTAACAAAGACATACACTTACACCAAGTAACACAGACACACACTTACATCAAGTAACAAAGACATACACTGACACCAAGTAACAAAGACATACACTGATACCCAGTAACACAGACATACACTTACCCCAAGTAACAAAGACATACCCTGACACCAAGTAACAAAGACATACACTGACACCAAGACACAAAGACATACACTGACACACAGTAACAAAGAAATACCCTGAAACCTAGTAACAAAGACATACACTTACACCAAGTAACAAAGACATGCACTGACACCAAGTAACAAAGACATACACTGATCCACAGTAACACAGACACACACTTACACCAAGTAACAAAGACATACACTGACAACAAGTAACAAAGACATACACTGATACCCAGTAACAAAGACATACACTTACACCAAGTAACAAAGACATGCACTGATACCCAGTAACACAGACACACACTTACACCAAGTAACAAAGACATACACTGATACCCAGTAACACAGACACACTCTTACACCAAGTAACAAAGACATACACTTACACCAAGTAACAAAGACATACACTGACACCAAGTCACAAAGACATGCACTGACACCCAGTAACAAAGTAATACACTGACACCAAGTAACAAAGACATACACTGACACCAAGTAACAAAGACATACACTGATACCCAGCAACACAGACACACACTTACACGAAGTAACAAAGACATACACTGACACCAAGTCACAAAGACATACACTGACACCTAGGAACAAAGACATACAGTGATACCCAGTAACACAGACACACACTTACACGAAGTAACAAAGACATACACTGACACCAAGACACAAAGACATACACTGACACACAGTAACAATGAAATACACTGACACCTAGTAACAAAGACATACACTGACATCAAGTAACAAAGTCATACACTGACACCAAGTAACAAAGATATACACTTACACCAAGTAACAAAGAAATGCACTGACACCAAGTAACAAAGACATACACTGATCCACAGCAACAAAGACATACACTTACACCAAGTAACAAAGACATGCACTGACACCAAGTAACAAAGACATCCACTGATACCCAGTAACACAGACACACACTTACACCAAGTAACAAAGACATACACTGATACGCGGTAACACAGACACACTCTTACACAAAGTAACACAGACACACTCTTACACCAAGTAACAAAGTCATACACTGACACCAAGTAACAAAGACATACACTGACACCAAGTCACAAAGACATGCACTGACACCCAGTAACAAAGAAATACAATGACACCAAGTAACAAAGACATACACTGACACCAAGTAACAAAGACATACACTGATACCCAGCAACACAGACACACACTTACACCAAGTAACAAAGACATACACTGACACCAATTAACAAAGTCATACACTGACACCAAGTAACAAAGACATACACTGACACCAAGTCACAAAGACATACACTGACACCAAGGAACAAAGACATACAGTGATACCCAGTAACACAGACACACACATACACCAAGTAACAAAGGCATACACTGACACCAAGTCACAAAGACATACACTGACACCAAGGAACAAAGACATACAGTGATACCCAGTAACACAGACACACACATACACCAAGTAACAAAGACATACACTGACACCAAGTAACAAAGACATACACTTACACCAAGTAACAAAGACATACACTGACACCGAGTAACAAAGACATACACCGACACCAAGTAACAACGGCATACACTTACACCAAGTAACAAAGACATACACTGATACCCAGTAACTCAGACACACACTTACACCAAGTAACAAAGACATACACTGACACCAAGTAACAAAGTCATACACTGACACCAAGTAACAAAGACATACACTGACACCAAGTCACAAAGACATACACTGACACCAAGGAACAAAGACATACAGTGATACCCAGTAACACAGACACACACATACACCAAGTAACAAAGACAAACACTGACACCAAGTAACAAAGACATACACTTACACCAAGTAACACTGACACACACTTACACCAAGTAACAAAGACATACACTGACACCAAGTTAGAAAGACATACACTGATACCCAGTAACACAGACACACACTTACAACAAGTAACAAAGACATACACTTACACCAAGTAACAAAGACATACACTTACCCCAAGTAACAAAGACATACCCCGACACCAAGTAACAAAGACATACACTGACACCAAGTCACAAAGACATACACTGACACCCAGTTACAAAGAAATACACTGACACCTAGTAACAAAGACATACACTGACACCAAGTAACAAAGTCATACACTGACACCAAGCAACAAAGATATAAACTTACACCACGTAACAAAGACATGCACTGACACCAAGTAACAAAGACATACACTTACACCAAATAACAAAGACATACACTGACACCGAGTAACAAAGACATACACTGACACCAAGTAACAAAGGCAAACACTTACACCAAGTAACAAAGACATACACTTACACCAAGTATTTTGACATACACTGATACCAAGTCACAAAGACATACACTGATACCCAGTAACATAGACACACACTGACACCCAGTAACACAGACACACATGGACACCAAGTAACAAAGTCACACATTTACACCAAGTAACACAGACACACACTGACACCCAGTAACACAAACAAACACACTGACACCCAGTAACAAAGACATACACTGATACCCAGTAACACAGACACACACTTACACCAAGTTACAAAGACATACACTTACACCAAGTATTTTGACATACACTGACACCAAGTCACAAAGACATACACTGATACCCAGTAACATAGACACACACTGACACCCAGTAACACAGACACACACGGACACCAAGTAACAAAGTCACACATTTACACCAAGTGACACAGACACACACACTGACACCCAGTAACACAAACAAACACACTGACACCCAGTAACAAAGACATACACTGACACCCAGTAACACAGACACACACGGACACCAAGTAACAAAGTCACACACTTACACCAAGTAACACAGACACACACTGACACCCAGTAACACAAACAAACACATTGACACCCAGTAACACAGACACACACTGACACCAAGTAGCAAAGACATGCACTGACACCCAGTAACAAAGACATACACTGACACCAAGTCACAAAGACATATACTGATACCAAGTCACAAAGACATACACTGACACCCAGTAACACAGACACACACGGACACCAAGTAACAAAGTCACACACTTACACCAAGTAACACAGACACACACTGACACCCAGTAACACAGACAAACACACTGACTCCCAGTAACACAGACACACACTGACACCAAGTAACACAGACACACACTGACACCCAGTAACAAAGACATACACTGATACCCAGTAACACAGACACACACTTACACCAACTAACAAAGGCATACACTTACACCAAGTATTTTGACATACACTGACACCAAGTCACAAAGACATACACTGATACCCAGTTACACAGACACACACTGACACCAAGTAGCAAAGACATGCACTGACACCAAGTAACAAAGACATACACTTACACCAAGTATTTTGACATACACTGACACCAAGTAACAAAGACATGCACTGATACCCAGTAACACAGACACACACTGACACCCAGTAACACAAACAAACACACTGACACCCAGTAACAAAGACATACACTGACACCCAGTCACGCAGACACACACGGACACCAAGTAACAAAGTCACACACTTACACCAAGTAACAAAGACATACACTGACACCAAGTCACAAGGACATACACTGATACCAAGTCACAAAGACAGACACTGATACCCAGGAACACAGACACACACTGACACCAAGTAACACAGACACACACTGACACCAAGTAACACAGACACACACTGGCACCCAGTAACAAAGACATACACTGATACCCAGTAAAACAGACACACACTTACACCAAGTAACAAAGACATACACTTACACCAAGTATTTTGACATACACTGACACCAAGTCAAAAAGACATACACTGATACCAAGTCACAAAGACATACACTGATACCCAGTAACATAGACACACACTGACACCCAGTAACAAAGACATACACTAACACCAAGTAACAAAGACATACGCTTACACCAAGTAACAAAGACAGACAATTACACCAAGTAACAAAGACATACACTTACACCAAGTATTTTGACATACACTGACACCAAGTAACAAAGACATGCACTGATACCCAGTAACACAGACACACACTTACACCAAGTAACAAAGACAGACACTGATACCCAGTAACACAGACACACACTTACACCAAGTAACAAATTCACACACTTACACCAAGTAACACAGACACACACTGACACCCAGTAACACAAACAAACAAACTGACACCCAGTAACAAAGACATACGCTGACACCCAGTAACATGGACACACACGGACACCAGGTAACAAAGTCACACACTTACACCAAGTAACACAGACACACACTGACACCCAGTAACACAAACAAACACACTGACACCCAGTAACAAAGACATACACTGACAACCAGTAACACAGACACACTCGGACACCAAGTAACAAAGTCACACACTTACACCAAGTAACACAGACACACACTGACACCCAGTAACACAAACAAACACACTGACACCCAGTAACATAGACACACACTGACACCAAGTAACACAGACACACACTGACACCCAGTAACAAAGACATACACTGATACCCAGTAACACAGACACACACTTACACCAAGTAACAAAGACATACACTTACACCAAGTATTTTGACATACACTGACACCAAGTCACAAAGACATACACTGATACCCAGTAACACAGCCATACACTGATACCAAGTCACAAAGACATACACTGATACCCAGTAACATAGACACACACTGACACCCAGTAACAAAGACATACACTGACACCAAGTAACAAAGACATACGCTTACACCAAGTATCAAAGACAGACAATTACACCAAGTAACAAAGACATACACTTACACCAAGTATTTTGACATACACTGACACCAAGTAACAAAGACATGCACTGATACCCAGTAACACAGACACACATTGACACCCAGTAACAAAGACACACACTTACACTAAGTAACACAGACACACACTGACACCCAGTAACACAAACAAACACACTGACACCCAGTAACACAGACACACACTGGGCGGCACAGTGGCGCAGTGGTTAGCACCGCAGCCTCACAGCTCCAGGCACCCGGGTTCGATTCTGGGTACTGCCTGTGCGGAGTTTGCAAGTTCTCCCTGTGTCTGCGTGGGTTTCCTCCGGGTGCTCCGGTTTCCTCCCACATGCCAAAGACTTGCAGTTTGGTAGGTTAATTGGCCATTATAAATTGCCCCTAGTATAGGTAGTTGGTAGGGAAATGTATAGGGACCGGTGGGGATGAGATTGGAATCCGGCATTAGTGTAGGAATTGCATAAATGGGTTGTTGATGGTCGGCACAGACTCGGTGGCCCGAAGGGCCAGTTTAAGTGCTGTATTTTTAAACTAAACTAAATACTGACACCCAGTAACACAAACAAACACACACTGACACCCAGTAACACAGAGAAACACTGATACACAGTAACAAAGACATACACTGACACCAAGTCACAAGGACATACACTGATACCAAGTCACAAAGACATACACTGATACCCAGGAACACAGACACACACTGACACCAAGTAACACTGACACCAAGTAACAAAGACATACACTGACACCCAGTAACAAAAACATACACTGACACCCAGTAACACGGACACCAAGTAACAAAGTCACACACTGACACCAAGTAACAAAGACACACACATACACCAAGTAACAAAGACATACACTGACACCAAGTAACAAAGACACACACTGACACCAAGTAACAAAGTCATACACTGACACCAAGTAACAAAGACATGCACTGACACCAAGTCACAAAGACATACACTGACACCAAGGAACAAAGACATACAGTGATACCCAGTAACACAGACACACACATACACCAAGTAACACAGACATACACTTACACCAATTAACAAAGACATACACTTACACCAAGTAACACAGACACACACTTACATCAAGTAACAAAGACATACACTGACACCAAGTAACAAAGACATACACTGATACCCAGTAACACAGACATACACTTACCCCAAGTAACAAAGACATACCCTGACACCAAGTAACAAAGACATACACTGACACCAAGACACAAAGACATACACTGACACACAGTAACAAAGAAATACCCTGAAACCTAGTAACAAAGACATACACTTACACCAAGTAACAAAGACATGCACTGACACCAAGTAACAAAGACATACACTGATCCACAGTAACACAGACACACACTTACACCAAGTAACAAAGACATACACTGACAACAAGTAACAAAGACATACACTGATACCCAGTAACAAAGACATACACTTACACCAAGTAACAAAGACATGCACTGATACCCAGTAACACAGACACACACTTACACCAAGTAACAAAGACATACACTGATACCCAGTAACACAGACACACTCTTACACCAAGTAACAAAGACATACACTTACACCAAGTAACAAAGACATACACTGACACCAAGTCACAAAGACATGCACTGACACCCAGTAACAAAGTAATACACTGACACCAAGTAACAAAGACATACACTGACACCAAGTAACAAAGACATACACTGATACCCAGCAACACAGACACACACTTACACGAAGTAACAAAGACATACACTGACACCAAGTCACAAAGACATACACTGACACCTAGGAACAAAGACATACAGTGATACCCAGTAACACAGACACACACTTACACGAAGTAACAAAGACATACACTGACACCAAGACACAAAGACATACACTGACACACAGTAACAATGAAATACACTGACACCTAGTAACAAAGACATACACTGACATCAAGTAACAAAGTCATACACTGACACCAAGTAACAAAGATATACACTTACACCAAGTAACAAAGAAATGCACTGACACCAAGTAACAAAGACATACACTGATCCACAGCAACAAAGACATACACTTACACCAAGTAACAAAGACATGCACTGACACCAAGTAACAAAGACATCCACTGATACCCAGTAACACAGACACACACTTACACCAAGTAACAAAGACATACACTGATACGCGGTAACACAGACACACTCTTACACAAAGTAACACAGACACACTCTTACACCAAGTAACAAAGTCATACACTGACACCAAGTAACAAAGACATACACTGACACCAAGTCACAAAGACATGCACTGACACCCAGTAACAAAGAAATACAATGACACCAAGTAACAAAGACATACACTGACACCAAGTAACAAAGACATACACTGATACCCAGCAACACAGACACACACTTACACCAAGTAACAAAGACATACACTGACACCAATTAACAAAGTCATACACTGACACCAAGTAACAAAGACATACACTGACACCAAGTCACAAAGACATACACTGACACCAAGGAACAAAGACATACAGTGATACCCAGTAACACAGACACACACATACACCAAGTAACAAAGGCATACACTGACACCAAGTCACAAAGACATACACTGACACCAAGGAACAAAGACATACAGTGATACCCAGTAACACAGACACACACATACACCAAGTAACAAAGACATACACTGACACCAAGTAACAAAGACATACACTTACACCAAGTAACAAAGACATACACTGACACCGAGTAACAAAGACATACACCGACACCAAGTAACAACGGCATACACTTACACCAAGTAACAAAGACATACACTGATACCCAGTAACTCAGACACACACTTACACCAAGTAACAAAGACATACACTGACACCAAGTAACAAAGTCATACACTGACACCAAGTAACAAAGACATACACTGACACCAAGTCACAAAGACATACACTGACACCAAGGAACAAAGACATACAGTGATACCCAGTAACACAGACACACACATACACCAAGTAACAAAGACAAACACTGACACCAAGTAACAAAGACATACACTTACACCAAGTAACACTGACACACACTTACACCAAGTAACAAAGACATACACTGACACCAAGTTAGAAAGACATACACTGATACCCAGTAACACAGACACACACTTACAACAAGTAACAAAGACATACACTTACACCAAGTAACAAAGACATACACTTACCCCAAGTAACAAAGACATACCCCGACACCAAGTAACAAAGACATACACTGACACCAAGTCACAAAGACATACACTGACACCCAGTTACAAAGAAATACACTGACACCTAGTAACAAAGACATACACTGACACCAAGTAACAAAGTCATACACTGACACCAAGCAACAAAGATATAAACTTACACCACGTAACAAAGACATGCACTGACACCAAGTAACAAAGACATACACTTACACCAAATAACAAAGACATACACTGACACCGAGTAACAAAGACATACACTGACACCAAGTAACAAAGGCAAACACTTACACCAAGTAACAAAGACATACACTGATACCCAGTAACTCAGACACACACTTACACCAAGTAACAAAGACATACACTGACACCAAGTAACAAAGTCATACACTGACACCAAGTAACAAAGACATACACTGACACCAAGTCACAAAGACATACACTGACACCAAGGAACAAAGACATAGAGTGATACCCAGTAACACAGACACACACATACACCAAGTAACAAAGACATACACTGACACCAAGTAACAAAGACATACACTTACACCAAGTAACACTGACACACACTTACACCAAGTAACAAAGACATACACTGACACCAAGTTGGAAAGACATACACTGATACCCAGTAACACAGACACGCACTTACAACAAGTAACAAAGACATACACTTACACCAAGTAACAAAGACATACACTTACCCCAAGTAACAAAGACATACCCCGACACCAAGTAACAAAGACATACACTGACACCAAGTCACTAAGACATACACTGACACCCAGTTACAAAGAAATACACTGACACCTAGTAACAAGGACATACACTGACACCAAGTAACAAAGTCATACACTGACACCAAGCAACAAAGATATACACTTACACCACGTAACAAAGACATGCACTGACACCAAGTAACAAAGACATCCACTGATACCAAGTGACACAGACACACACTTACACCAAGTAACAAAGACATACACTGATCCACAGTAACACAGACACACACTTACACCAAGTAACAAAGTCATACACTGACACCAAGTAACAAAGACATACAATGACACCCAGTAACAAAGACATACACTGACACCAAATAACAAAGACATACTCTGACAACGAGTAACAAAGACATACACTGACACCAACTCACAAAGACATACACTGACACCTAGGAACAAAGACATACTTTGATACCCAGTAACACAGACACACACTGACACCAAGTAACAAAGACATACACTTACACAAAGTAACACAGACATCCACTGACACCAAGTAACAAAGACACAAACTTGCACCAAGTAACAAAGACATACACTGACACCAAGTCGCAAAGACATACACTGACACCCAGTAACAAAGAGATACACTGACACCAAGTAACAAAGACATACACTGATACCCAGTAACACAGGCAGACACTTACACCAAGTATCAAAGTCATACACTGACACCAAGTCACAAAGACATACACTTACAACAAGTAACAAAGACATGCTCTGACACCAAGTTACAATGACATCCACTGATACCCAGTAACACAGACACACACTTACACCAAGTAACAAAGACATACACTGATACCCAGTATCACAGACACACACTTACACCAAGTAACAAAGACATACACTGACACCAAGTAACAAAGACATACACTTACACCAAGTAACAAAGACATACACTGACACCGAGTAACAAAGACATACACTGACACCAAGTAACAAAGACATACACTGATACCCAGTAACACAGACACACACTTACACCAAGTAACAAAGACATACACTGACACCAAGTAACAAAGTCATACACTGACACCAAATAACAAAGACATACACTGACACCAAGTCACAAAGACATACACTGACACCAAGGAACAAAGACATACAGTGATACCCAGTAACACAGACACACACATACACCAAGTAACACAGACATACACTGACACCAAGTAACAAAGACATACACTTACCCCAAGTAACAAAGACATACCCTGACACCAAGTAACAAAGACATACACTGACACCAAGACACAAAGACATACACTGACACACAGTAACAAAGAAATACACTGACACCTAGTAACAAAGACATACACTGACATCAAGTAACAAAGTCATACACTGACACCAAGTAACAAAGATATACACTTACACCAAGTAACAAAGACATGCACTGACACCAAGTAACAAAGACATACACTGATCCACAGTAACACAGACACACACTTACACCAAGTAACAAAGACATACACTGACAACAAGTAACAAAGACATACACTGATACCCAGTAACAAAGACATACACTTACACCAAGTAACAAAGACATGCACTGACACCAAGTAACAAAGACATCCATTGATACCCAGTAACACAGACACACACTTACACCAAGTAACAAAGACATACACTGATACCCAGTAACACAGACACACTCTTACACCAAGTAACAAAGACATACACTTACACCAAGTAACAAAGACATACACTGACACCAAGTCACAAAGACATGCACTGACACCCAGTAACAAAGAAATACACTGACACCAAGTAACAAAGACATACACTGACACCAAGTAACAAAGACATACACTGATACCCAGCAACACAGACACACACTTACACCAAGTAACAAAGACATACACTGACACCAAGTAACAAAGTCATACACTGACACCAAGTAACAAAGACATACACTGACACCAAGTCGCAAAGACATACACTGACACCAAGGAACAAAGACATACACTGACACCAAGACACAAAGACATACACTGACCCACAGTAACAAAGAAATACACTGACACCTAGTAACAAAGACATACACTGACATCAAGTAACAAAGTCATACACTGACACCAAGTAACAAAGATATACACTTACACCAAGAAACAAAGACATGCACTGACACCAAGTAACAAAGACATACACTTACACCAAGTAACAAAGACATGCACTGACACCAAGTAACAAAGACATCCACTGATACCCAGTAACACAGACACACACTTACACCAAGTAACAAAGACATACACTGATACCCAGTAACACAGACACACTCTTACACCAAGTAACACAGACACACTCTTACACCAAGTAACAAAGACATACACTTACACCAAGCAACAAAGACATACACTGACACCAAGTCACAAAGACATGCACTGACACCCAGTAACAAAGAAATACACTGACACCAAGTAACAAAGACATACACTGACACCAAGTAACAAAGACATACACTGATACCCAGCAACACAGTCACACACTTACACCAAGTAACAAAGACATACACTGACACCAAGTAACTAAGTCATACACTGACACCAAGTAACAAAGACATACACTTACACCAAGTAACAAAGACATGCACTGATACCCAGTAACTCAGACACACACTTACACCAAGTAACAAAGACATACACTGACACCAAGTAACAAAGTCATACACTGACACCAAGTAACAAAGACAAACACTGACACCCTGTCACAAAGATATACACCGACAGCAAGGAACAAAGACAGTCAGTGATACCCAGTAACACAGACACACACATACACCAAGTAACAAAGACATACACTTACACCAAGTAACCCAGACACACACTTACGCCAAGTAACAAAGACATACACTGACACCAAGTAACAAAGACATACACTGATACCCAGTAACAGACACACACTTACAACAAGTAACAAAGACATGCACTTACCCCAAGTAACAAAGACATACACTGACACCAAGTCACAAAGACATACACTGACACCAAGTAACAAAGACATACACTGACACCCAGTAACAAAGAAATACACTGACACCTAGTAACAAAGACATACACTGACACCAAGTAACAAAGTCATACACTGACACCAAGTAACAAAGGTATACACTTACACCAAGTAACAAAGACAGGCACTGACACCAAGTAACAAAGACATCCACTGATACCCAGTAACACAGACACACACTTACAACAAGTAACAAAGACATACACTTACACCAAGTAACAAAGACATACACTTAACCCAAGTAACAAAGACATACCCCGACACCAAGTAACAAAGACATGCACTGACTCCCAGTAACAAAGAAATACACTGACACCAAGTAACAAAGACATACACTGATACCCAGCAACACAGACACACACTTACACAAAGTAACAAAGACATACACTGACACCAAGTAACAAAGTCATACACTGACACCAAGTAACAAAGACATACACTGACACCAAGTCACAAAGACATACACTGACACCAAGGAACAAAGACATACAGTGATACCCAGTAACACAGACACACACATACACCAAGTAACAAAGACATACACTGCCACCAAGTAACAAAGACATACACTTACCCCAAGTAACAAAGACATACCCTGACACCAAGTAACAAAGACATAAACTGACACCAAGACACAAAGACATACACTGACACACAGTAACAAAGAAATACACTGACACCTAGTAACAAAGACATACACTGACATCAAGTAACAAAGTCATACACTGACACCAAGTAACAAAGATATACACTTACACCAAGTAACAAAGACATGCACTGACACCAAGTAACAAAGACATACACTGATCCACAGTAACACAGACACACACTTACACCAAGTAACAAAGACATACACTGACAACAAGTAACAAAGACATACACTGACACCCAGTAACAAAGACATACACTTACACCAAGTAACAAAGACATGCACTGACACCCAGTAAAAAAGACATCCACTGATACCCAGTAACACAGACACACACTTACACCAAGTAACAAAGACATACACTGATACCCAGTAACACAGACACACTCTTACACCAAGTAACACAGACACACTCTTACACCAAGTAACAAAGACATACACTTACACCAAGTAACAAAGACATACACTGACACCAAGTCACAAAGACATGCACTGACACCCAGTAACAAAGAAATACACTGACACCAAGTAACAAAGACATACACTGACACCAAGTAACAAAGACATACACTGATACCCAGCAACACAGACACACACTTACACCAAGTAACAAAGACATACACTGACACCAAGTAACAAAGTCATACACTGACACCAAGTAACAAAGACATACACTGACACCAAGTCACAAAGACATACACTGACACCAAGGAACAAAGACATACAGTGATACCCAGTAACACAGACACACACATACACCAAGTAACAAAGACATACACTGACACCAATTAACAAAGACATACACTTACACCAAGTAGCAAAGACATACACTGACACCGAGTAACAAAGACATACACTGACACCAAGTAACAAAGACATGCACTTACACCAAGTAACAAAGACATACACTGATACCCAGTTACACAGACACACACTTACACCAAGTAACAATGACATACACTGACACCAAGTAACAAAGTCATACACTGACACCAAGTAACAAAGACAAACACTGACACCCTGTCACAAAGACATACACCGACAGCAAGGAACAAAGACAGTCAGTGATACCCAGTAACACAGACACACACATACACCAAGTAACAAAGACATACACTGACACCAAGTAACAAAGACATACACTTACACCAAGTAACACAGACACACACTGATACCCAGTAACAGACACACACTTACAACAAGTAACAAAGACATACACTGACACCAAGACACAAAGACATACACTGACCCACAGTAACAAAGAAATACACTGACACCTAGTAACAAAGACATACACTGACATCAAGTAACAAAGTCATACACTGACACCAAGTAACAAAGATATACACTTACACCAAGAAACAAAGACATGCACTGACACCAAGTAACAAAGACATACACTTACACCAAGTAACAAAGACATGCACTGACACCAAGTAACAAAGACATCCACTGATACCCAGTAACACAGACACACACTTACACCAAGTAACAAAGACATACACTGATACCCAGTAACACAGACACACTCTTACACCAAGTAACACAGACACACTCTTACACCAAGTAACAAAGACATACACTTACACCAAGCAACAAAGACATACACTGACACCAAGTCACAAAGACATGCACTGACACCCAGTAACAAAGAAATACACTGACACCAAGTAACAAAGACATACACTGACACCAAGTAACAAAGACATACACTGATACCCAGCAACACAGTCACACACTTACACCAAGTAACAAAGACATACACTGACACCAAGTAACTAAGTCATACACTGACACCAAGTAACAAAGACATACACTGACACCAAGTCACAAAGACATACACTGACACCAAGGAACAAAGACATACAGTGATACCCAGTAACAAAGACACACACATACACCAAGTAACAAAGACATACACTGACACCAAGTAACAAAGACATACACTTACACCAAGTAGCAAAGACATACACTGACACCGAGTAACAAAGACATACACTGACACCAAGTAACAAAGACATACACTTACACCAAGTAACAAAGACATGCACTGATACCCAGTAACTCAGACACACACTTACACCAAGTAACAAAGACATACACTGACACCAAGTAACAAAGTCATACACTGACACCAAGTAACAAAGACAAACACTGACACCCTGTCACAAAGATATACACCGACAGCAAGGAACAAAGACAGTCAGTGATACCCAGTAACACAGACACACACATACACCAAGTAACAAAGACATACACTTACACCAAGTAACCCAGACACACACTTACGCCAAGTAACAAAGACATACACTGACACCAAGTAACAAAGACATACACTGATACCCAGTAACAGACACACACTTACAACAAGTAACAAAGACATGCACTTACCCCAAGTAACAAAGACATACACTGACACCAAGTCACAAAGACATACACTGACACCAAGTAACAAAGACATACACTGACACCCAGTAACAAAGAAATACACTGACACCTAGTAACAAAGACATACACTGACACCAAGTAACAAAGTCATACACTGACACCAAGTATCAAAGGTATACACTTACACCAAGTAACAAAGACAGGCACTGACACCAAGTAACAAAGACATCCACTGATACCCAGTAACACAGACATACACTTACAACAAGTAACAAAGACATACACTTACACCAAGTAACAAAGACATACACTTAACCCAAGTAACAAAGACATACCCCGACACCAAGTAACAAAGACATGCACTGACTCCCAGTAACAAAGAAATACACTGACACCAAGTAACAAAGACATACACTGATACCCAGCAACACAGACACACACTTACACAAAGTAACAAAGACATACACTGACACCAAGTAACAAAGTCATACACTGACACCAAGTAACAAAGACATACACTGACACCAAGTCACAAAGACATACACTGACACCAAGGAACAAAGACATACAGTGATACCCAGTAACACAGACACACACATACACCAAGTAACAAAGACATACACTGCCACCAAGTAACAAAGACATACACTTACCCCAAGTAACAAAGACATACCCTGACACCAAGTAACAAAGACATAAACTGACACCAAGACACAAAGACATACACTGACACACAGTAACAAAGAAATACACTGACACCTAGTAACAAAGACATACACTGACATCAAGTAACAAAGTCATACACTGACACCAAGTAACAAAGATATACACTTACACCAAGTAACAAAGACATGCACTGACACCAAGTAACAAAGACATACACTGATCCACAGTAACACAGACACACACTTACACCAAGTAACAAAGACATACACTGACAACAAGTAACAAAGACATACACTGACACCCAGTAACAAAGACATACACTTACACCAAGTAACAAAGACATGCACTGACACCCAGTAAAAAAGACATCCACTGATACCCAGTAACACAGACACACACTTACACCAAGTAACAAAGACATACACTGATACCCAGTAACACAGACACACTCTTACACCAAGTAACACAGACACACTCTTACACCAAGTAACAAAGACATACACTTACACCAAGTAACAAAGACATACACTGACACCAAGTCACAAAGACATGCACTGACACCCAGTAACAAAGAAATACACTGACACCAAGTAACAAAGACATACACTGACACCAAGTAACAAAGACATACACTGATACCCAGCAACACAGACACACACTTACACCAAGTAACAAAGACATACACTGACACCAAGTAACAAAGTCATACACTGACACCAAGTAACAAAGACATACACTGACACCAAGTCACAAAGACATACACTGACACCAAGGAACAAAGACATACAGTGATACCCAGTAACACAGACACACACATACACCAAGTAACAAAGACATACACTGACACCAATTAACAAAGACATACACTTACACCAAGTAGCAAAGACATACACTGACACCGAGTAACAAAGACATACACTGACACCAAGTAACAAAGACATGCACTTACACCAAGTAACAAAGACATACACTGATACCCAGTTACACAGACACACACTTACACCAAGTAACAATGACATACACTGACACCAAGTAACAAAGTCATACACTGACACCAAGTAACAAAGACAAACACTGACACCCTGTCACAAAGACATACACCGACAGCAAGGAACAAAGACAGTCAGTGATACCCAGTAACACAGACACACACATACACCAAGTAACAAAGACATACACTGACACCAAGTAACAAAGACATACACTTACACCAAGTAACACAGACACACACTGATACCCAGTAACAGACACACACTTACAACAAGTAACAAAGACAGACACTGACACCAAGTAACAAAGACATGCACTTACCCCAAGTAACAAAGACATACACTGACACCAAGTCACAAAGACATACACTGACACCAAGTAACAAAGACATACACTGACACACAGTAACAAAGAAATACTCTGACACCTAGTAACAAAGACATACACTGACACCAAGTAACAAAGTCATACACTGACACCAAGTAGCAAAGGTATACACTTACACCAAGTAACAAAGACAGGCACTGACACCAAGTAACAAAGACATCCACTGATACCCAGTAACACAGACATACACTTACAACAAGTAACAAAGACATACACTTACACCAAGTAACAAAGACATACACTTAACCCAAGTAACAAAGACATACCCCGACACCAAGTAACAAAGACATGCACTGACTCCCAGTAACAAAGAAATACACTGACACCAAGTAACAAAGACATACACTGATACCCAGTAACACAGACACACACATACACCAAGTAACAAAGACATACACTTACACCAAGTAACCCAGACACACACTTACGCCAAGTAACAAAGACATACACTGACACCAAGTAACAAAGACATACACTGATACCCAGTAACAGACACACACTTACAACAAGTAACAAAGACATGCACTTACCCCAAGTAACAAAGACATACACTGACACCAAGTCACAAAGACATACACTGACACCAAGTAACAAAGACATACACTGACACCCAGTAACAAAGAAATACACTGACACCTAGTAACAAAGACATACACTGACACCAAGTAACAAAGTCATACACTGACACCAAGTATCAAAGGTATACACTTACACCAAGTAACAAAGACAGGCACTGACACCAAGTAACAAAGACATCCACTGATACCCAGTAACACAGACATACACTTACAACAAGTAACAAAGACATACACTTACACCAAGTAACAAAGACATACACTTAACCCAAGTAACAAAGACATACCCCGACACCAAGTAACAAAGACATGCACTGACTCCCAGTAACAAAGAAATACACTGACACCAAGTAACAAAGACATACACTGATACCCAGCAACACAGACACACACTTACACAAAGTAACAAAGACATACACTGACACCAAGTAACAAAGTCATACACTGACACCAAGTAACAAAGACATACACTGACACCAAGTCACAAAGACATACACTGACACCAAGGAACAAAGACATACAGTGATACCCAGTAACACAGACACACACATACACCAAGTAACAAAGACATACACTGCCACCAAGTAACAAAGACATACACTTACCCCAAGTAACAAAGACATACCCTGACACCAAGTAACAAAGACATAAACTGACACCAAGACACAAAGACATACACTGACACACAGTAACAAAGAAATACACTGACACCTAGTAACAAAGACATACACTGACATCAAGTAACAAAGTCATACACTGACACCAAGTAACAAAGATATACACTTACACCAAGTAACAAAGACATGCACTGACACCAAGTAACAAAGACATACACTGATCCACAGTAACACAGACACACACTTACACCAAGTAACAAAGACATACACTGACAACAAGTAACAAAGACATACACTGACACCCAGTAACAAAGACATACACTTACACCAAGTAACAAAGACATGCACTGACACCCAGTAAAAAAGACATCCACTGATACCCAGTAACACAGACACACACTTACACCAAGTAACAAAGACATACACTGATACCCAGTAACACAGACACACTCTTACACCAAGTAACACAGACACACTCTTACACCAAGTAACAAAGACATACACTTACACCAAGTAACAAAGACATACACTGACACCAAGTCACAAAGACATGCACTGACACCCAGTAACAAAGAAATACACTGACACCAAGTAACAAAGACATACACTGACACCAAGTAACAAAGACATACACTGATACCCAGCAACACAGACACACACTTACACCAAGTAACAAAGACATACACTGACACCAAGTAACAAAGTCATACACTGACACCAAGTAACAAAGACATACACTGACACCAAGTCACAAAGACATACACTGACACCAAGGAACAAAGACATACAGTGATACCCAGTAACACAGACACACACATACACCAAGTAACAAAGACATACACTGACACCAATTAACAAAGACATACACTTACACCAAGTAGCAAAGACATACACTGACACCGAGTAACAAAGACATACACTGACACCAAGTAACAAAGACATGCACTTACACCAAGTAACAAAGACATACACTGATACCCAGTTACACAGACACACACTTACACCAAGTAACAATGACATACACTGACACCAAGTAACAAAGTCATACACTGACACCAAGTAACAAAGACAAACACTGACACCCTGTCACAAAGACATACACCGACAGCAAGGAACAAAGACAGTCAGTGATACCCAGTAACACAGACACACACATACACCAAGTAACAAAGACATACACTGACACCAAGTAACAAAGACATACACTTACACCAAGTAACACAGACACACACTGATACCCAGTAACAGACACACACTTACAACAAGTAACAAAGACAGACACTGACACCAAGTAACAAAGACATGCACTTACCCCAAGTAACAAAGACATACACTGACACCAAGTCACAAAGACATACACTGACACCAAGTAACAAAGACATACACTGACACACAGTAACAAAGAAATACTCTGACACCTAGTAACAAAGACATACACTGACACCAAGTAACAAAGTCATACACTGACACCAAGTAGCAAAGGTATACACTTACACCAAGTAACAAAGACATGCACTGACACCAAGTAACAAACACATCCACTGATACCCAGTAACACAGACACACACTTACAACAAGTAACAAAGACATACACTTACACCAAGTAACAAAGACATACTCTTACCCCAAGTAACAAAGACATATCCCGACACCAAGTAACAAAGACATACACTGACACCAAGTCACAAAGACATACACTGACACCCAGTTACAAAGAAATACACTGACACCTAGTAACAAAGGCATACACTGACACCAAGTAACAAAGTCATACACTGACACCAAGCAACAAAGATATACACTTACACCACGTAACAAAGACATGCACTGACACCAAGTAACAAAGACATCCACTGATACCAAGTAACACAGACACACACTTACACCAAGTAACAAAGACATACACTGATCCACAGTAACAAAGACACACACTTACACCAAGTAACAAAGACATACAATGACACCCAGTAACAAAGACATACACTGACACCAAATAAAAAAGACATACTCTGACAACGAGTAACAAAGACATACACTGACACCAACTCACAAAGACATACACTGACACCTAGGAACAAAGACATACTTTGATACCCAGTAACACAGACACACACTGACACCAAGTAACAAAGACATACACTTACACAAAGTAACGCAGACATCCACTGACACCAGGAAACAAAGACACAAACTTGCACCAAGTAACAAAGACATACACTGACACCAAGTCACAAAGACATACACTGACACCCAGTAACAAAGAAATACACTGACACCCAGTAACAAAGACATACACTGATACCCAGTAACACAGGCGCACACTTACACCAAGTAACAAAGTCATACACTGACACCAAGTAACAAAGACATACACTTACACCAAGTAACAAAGACATGCACTGACACCAAGTTACAATGACATCCACTGATACCCAGTAACACAGACACACACTTACACCAAGTAACAAAGACATACACTGATACCCAGTATCACAGACACACACTTACACCAAGTAACAAAGACATACACTGACACCAAGTAACAAAGACATACACTTACACCAAGTAACAAAGACATACACTGACACCGAGTAACAAAGACATACACTGACACCAAGTAACAAAGACATACACTTACACCAAGTAACAAAGACATACACTGATACCCAGTAACACAGACACACACATACACCAAGTAACAAAGACATACACTGACACCAAGTAACAAAGTCATACACTGACACCAAGTAACAAAGACATACACTGACACCAAGTCACAAAGACATACACTGACACCAAGGAACAAAGACATACAGTGATACCCTGTAACACAGACACACACATACACCAAGTAACACAGACATACACTGACACCAAGTAACAAATACATACACTTACACCAAGTAACACAGACACACACTTACATCAAGTAACAAAGACATACACTGACACCAAGTAACAAAGACATACACTTACCCCAAGTCACAAAGACATACCCTGACTCCAAGTAACAAAGACATACACTGACACCAAGACACAAAGACATACACTGACACACAGTAACAAAGAAATACACTGACACCTAGTAACAAAGACATACACTGACATCAAGTAACAAAGTCATACACTGACACCAAGTAACAAAGATATACACTTACACCAAGTAACAAAGACATGCACTGGCACCAAGTAACAAAGACATACACTGATCCACAGTAACACAGACACACACTTACACCAAGTAACAAAGACATACACTGACAACAAGTAACAAAGACATGCACTGACACCAAGTAACAAAGACATCCACTGATACCCAGTAACACAGACACACACTTACACCAAGTAACAAAGACATACACTGATACCCAGTAACACAGACACACTCTTACACCAAGTAACAAAGACATACAATTACACCAAGTAACAAAGACATACACTGACACCAAGTAACAAAGACATACACTTACACCAAGTAACAAAGACATACACTGATACCCAGTTTTTCAGACACACACTTACACCAAGTAACAAAGACATACACTGACACCAAGTAACAAAGTCATACACTGACAACAAGTAACAAAGACAAACACTGACACCCTGTCACAAAGACATACACCGACAGCAAGGAACAAAGACAGTCAGTGATACCCAGTAACACAGACACACACATACACCAAGTAACAAAGACATACACTGACACCAAGTAACAAAGACATACACTTACACCAAGTAACACAGACACACACTGACACCAAGTAACAAAGTCATACACTGACACCAAGTAACAAAGGTATACACTTACACCAAGTAACAAAGACATGCACTGACACCAAGTAACAAACACATCCACTGATACCCAGTAACACAGACACACACTTACAATAAGTAACAAAGACATACACTTACACCAAGTAACAAAGACATACTCTTACCCCAAGTAACAAAGACATACCCCGACACCAAGTAACAAAGACATACACTGACACCAAATCACAAAGACATACACTGACACCCAGTTACAAAGAAATACACTGACACCTAGTAACAAAGGCATACACTGACACCAAGTAACAAAGTCATACACTGACACCAAGCAACAAAGATATACACTTACACCACGTAACAAAGACATGCACTGACACCAAGTAACAAAGACATCCACTGATACCAAGTAACACAGACACACACTTACACCAAGTAACAAAGACATACACTGATCCACAGTAACAAAGACACACACTTACACCAAGTAACAAAGACATACAATGACACCCAGTAACAAAGACATACACTGACACCAAATAAAAAAGACATACTCTGACAACGAGTAACAAAGACATACACTGACACCAACTCACAAAGACATACACTGACACCTAGGAACAAAGACATACTTTGATACCCAGTAACACAGACACACACTGACACCAAGTAACAAAGACATACACTTACACAAAGTAACACAGACATCCATTGACACCAAGTAACAAAGACACAAACTTGCACCAAGTAACAAAGACATACACTGACACCAAGTCACAAAGACATACACTGACACCCAGTAACAAAGAAATACACTGACACCCAGTAACAAAGACATACACTGATACCCAGTAACACAGGCACACACTTACAACAAGTAACAAAGTCATACACTGACACCAAGTAACAAAGACATACACTTACACCAAGTAACAAAGACATGCACTGACACCAAGTTACAATGACATCCACTGATACCCAGTAACCCAGACACACACTTACACCAAGTAACAAAGACATACACTGATACCCAGTATCACAGACACACACTTACACCAAGTAACAAAGACATACACTGACACCAAGTAACAAAGACATACACTTACACCAAGTAACAAAGACATACACTGACACCGAGTAACAAAGACATACACTGACACCAAGTAACAAAGACATACACTTACACCAAGTAACAAAGACATACACTGATACCCAGTAACACAGACACACACATACACCAAGTAACAAAGACATACACTGACACCAAGTAACAAAGTCATACACTGACACCAAGTAACAAAGACATACACTGACACCAAGTCACAAAGACATACACTGACACCAAGGAACAAAGACATACAGTGATACCCAGTAACACAGACACACACATACACCAAGTAACACAGACATACACTGACACCAAGTAACAAAGACATACACTTACACCAAGTAACACAGACACACACTTACACCAAGTAACAAAGACATACACTTACACCAAGTTACAAAGACATGCACTGACACCCAGTAACAAAGACATCCACTGATACCCAGTAACAAAGACATGCACTGACACCCAGTAACAAAGACATCCACTGATACCCAGTAACACAGACACACACTTACACCAAGTAACAAAGACATACACTGATACCCAGTAACACAGACACACTCTTACACCAAGTAACGCAGACACACTCTTACACCAAGTAACAAAGACATACACTTACACCAAGTAACAAAGACATACACTGACACCAAGTCACAAAGACATGCACTGACACCCAGTAACAAAGAAATACACTGACACCAAGTAACAAAGACATACACTGATACCCAGCAACACAGACACACACTTACACCAAGTAACAAAGACATACACTGACACCAAGTAACAAAGTCATACACTGACACCAAGTAACAAAGACATACACTGACACCAAGTCACAAAGACATACACTGACACCAAGGAACAAAGACATACAGTGATACCCAGTAACACAGACACACACATACACCAAGTAACAAAGACATACACTGACACCAATTAACAAAGACATACACTTACACCAAGTAGCAAAGACATACACTGACACCGAGTAACACAGACATACACTGACACCAAGTAACAAAGACATACACTTACACCAAGTAACAAAGACATACACTGATACCCAGTTACACAGACACACACTTACACCAAGTAACAAAGACATACACTGACACCAAGTAACAAAGTCATACACTGACACCAAGTAACAAAGACAAACACTGACACCCTGTCACAAAGACATACACCGACAGCAAGGAACAAAGACAGTCAGTGATACCCAGTAACACAGACACACACATACACCAAGTAACAAAGACATACACTGACACCAAGTAACAAAGACATACACTTACACCAAGTAACACAGACACACACTGATACCCAGTAACAGACACACACTTACAACAAGTAACAAAGACATACACTGACACCAAGTAACAAAGACATGCACTTACCCCAAGTAACAAAGACATACACTGACACCAAGTCACAAAGACATACACTGACACCAAGTAACAAAGACATACACTGACACACAGTAACAAAGAAATACACTGACACCTAGTAACAAAGACATACACTGACACCAAGTAACAAAGTCATACACTGACACCAAGTAACAAAGGTATACACTTACACCAAGTAACAAAGACATGCACTGACACCAAGTAACAAACACATCCACTGATACCCAGTAACACAGACACACACTTACAATAAGTAACAAAGACATACACTTACACCAAGTAACAAAGACATACTCTTACCCCAAGTAACAAAGACATACCCCGACACCAAGTAACAAAGACATACACTGACACCAAATCACAAAGACATACACTGACACCCAGTTACAAAGAAATACACTGACACCTAGTAACAAAGGCATACACTGACACCAAGTAACAAAGTCATACACTGACACCAAGCAACAAAGATATACACTTACACCACGTAACAAAGACATGCACTGACACCAAGTAACAAAGACATCCACTGATACCAAGTAACACAGACACACACTTACACCAAGTAACAAAGACATACACAGATCCACAGTAACAAAGACACACACTTACACCAAGTAACAAAGACATACAATGACACCCAGTAACATAGACATACACTGACACCAAATAAAAAAGACATACTCTGACAACGAGTAACAAAGACATACACTGACACCAACTCACAAAGACATACACTGACACCTAGGAACAAAGACATACTTTGATACCCAGTAACACAGACACACACTGACACCAAGTAACAAAGACATACACTTACACAAAGTAACACAGACATCCATTGACACCAAGTAACAAAGACACAAACTTGCACCAAGTAACAAAGACATACACTGACACAAAGTCACAAAGACATACACTGACACCCAGTAACAAAGAAATACACTGACACCCAGTAACAAAGACATACACTGATACCCAGTAACACAGGCACACACTTACACCAAGTAACAAAGTCATACACTGACACCAAGTAACAAAGACATACACTTACACCAAGTAACAAAGACATGCACTGACACCAAGTTACAATGACATCCACTGATACCCAGTAACCCAGACACACACTTACACCAAGTAACAAAGACATACACTGATACCCAGTATCACAGACACACACTTACACCAAGTAACAAAGACATACACTGACACCAAGTAACAAAGACATACACTTACACCAAGTAACAAAGACATACACTGACACCGAGTAACAAAGACATACACTGACACCAAGTAACAAAGACATACACTTACACCAAGTAACAAAGATATACACTGATACCCAGTAACACAGACACACACATACACCAAGTAACAAAGACATACACTGACACCAAGTAACAAAGTCATACACTGACACCAAGTAACAAAGACATACACTGACACCAAGTCACAAAGACATACACTGACACCAAAGAACAAAGACATACAGTGATACCCAGTAACACAGACACACACATACACCAAGTAACACAGACATACACTGACACCAAGTAACAAAGACATACACTTACACCAAGTAACACAGACACACACTTACACCAAGTAAAAAAGACATACACTTACACCAAGTTACAAAGACATGCACTGACACCCAGTAACAAAGACATCCACTGATACCCAGTAACAAAGACATGCACTGACACCCAGTAACAAAGACATCCACTGATACCCAGTAACACAGACACACACTTACACCAAGTAACAAAGACATACACTGATACCCAGTAACACAGACACACTCTTACACCAAGTAACACAGACACACTCTTACACCAAGTAACAAAGACATACACTTACACCAAGTAACAAAGACATACACTGACACCAAGTTACAAAGACATGCACTGACACCCAGTAACAAAGAAATACACTGACACCAAGTAACAAAGACATACACTGACACCAAGTAACAAAGACATACACTGACACCAAGTTACAAAGACATGCACTGACACCCAGTAACAAAGAAATACACTGACACCAAGTAACAAAGTCATACACTGACACCAAGTAACAAAGACATACACTGACACCAAGTCACAAAGACATACACTGACACCAAGGAACAAAGACATACAGTGATACCCAGTAACACAGACACACACATACACCAAGTAACAAAGACATACACTGACACCAATTAACAAAGACATACACTTACACCAAGTAGCAAAGACATACACTGACACCGAGTAACACAGACATACACTGACACCAAGTAACAAAGACATACACTTACACCAAGTAACAAAGACATACACTGATACCCAGTTACACAGACACACACTTACACCAAGTAACAAAGACATACACTGACACCAAGTAACAAAGTCATACACTGACACCAAGTAACAAAGACAAACACTGACACCCTGTCACAAAGACATACACCGACAGCAAGGAACAAAGACAGTCAGTGATACCCAGTAACACAGACACACACATACACCAAGTAACAAAGACATACACTGACACCAAGTAACAAAGACATACACTTACACCAAGTAACACAGACACACACTGATACCCAGTAACAGACACACACTTACAACAAGTAACAAAGACATACACTGACACCAAGTAACAAAGACATGAACTTACCCCAAGTAACAAAGACATACACTGACACCAAGTCACAAAGACATACACTGACACCAAGTAACAAAGACATACACTGACACACAGTAACAAAGAAATACACTGACACCTAATAACAAAGACATACACTGACACCAAGTAACAAAGTCATGCACTGACACCTAGTAACAAAGGTATACACTTACACCAAGTAACAAAGACATGCACTGACACCAAGTAACAAACACATCCACTGATACCCAGTAACACAGACACACACTTACAACAAGTAACAAAGACATACACTTACACCAAGTAACAAAGACATACTCTTACCCCAAGTAACAAAGACATACCCCGACACCAAGTAACAAAGACATACACTGACACCAAGTCACAAAGACATACACTGACACCCAGTTACAAAGAAATACACTGACACCGAGTAACAAAGGCATACACTGACACCAAGTAACAAAGTCATACACTGACACCAAGCAACAAAGATATACACTTACACCACGTAACAAAGACATGCACTGACACCAAGTAACAAAGACATCCACTGATACCAAGTAACACAGACACACACTTACACCAAGTAACAAAGACATACACTGATCCACAGTAACAAAGACACACACTTACACCAAGTAACAAAGACATACAATGACACCCAGTAACAAAGACATACACTGACACCAAATAAAAAAGACATACTCTGACAACGAGTAACAAAGACATACACTGACACCAACTCACAAAGACATACACTGACACCTCGGAACAAAGACATACTTTGATACCCAGTAACACAGACACACTCTGACACCAAGTAACAAAGACATACACTTACACAAAGTAACACAGATATCCACTGACACCAAGTAACAAAGACACAAACTTGCACCAAGTAACAAAGACATACACTGACACCAAGTCACAAAGACATACACTGACACCCAGTAACAAAGAAATACACTGACACCCAGTAACAAAGACATACACTGATACCCAGTAACACAGGCACACACTTACACCAAGTAACAAAGTCATACACTGACACCAAGTAACAAAGACATACACTTACACCAAGTAACAAAGACATGCACTGACACCAAGTTACAATGACATCCACTGATACCCAGTAACACAGACACACACTTACACCAAGTAACAAAGACATACACTGATACCCAGTATCACAGACACACACTTACACCAAGTAACAAAGACATACACTGACACCAAGTAACAAAGACATACACTTACACCAAGTAACAAAGACATACACTGACACCGAGTAACAAAGACATACACTGACACCAAGTAACAAAGATATACACTTACACCAAGTAACAAAGACATACACTGATACCCAGTAACACAGACACACACATACACCAAGTAACAAAGACATACACTGACACCAAGTAACAAAGTCATACACTGACACCAAGTAACAAAGACATACACTGACACCAAGTCAGAAAGACAGACACTGACACCAAGGAACTAAGACATACAGTGATACCCAGTAACACAGACACACACATACACCAAGTAACACAGACATACACTGACACCAAGTAACAAAGACATACACTTACACCAAGTAACACAGACACACACTTACATCAAGTAACAAAGATATACACTGACACCAAGTAACAAAGACATACACTTACCCCAAGTAACACAGACACACACTTACATCAAGTAACAAAGATATACACTGACACCAATTAACAAAGACATACACTTACACCAAGTAGCAAAGACATACACTGACACCGAGTAACACAGACATACACTGACACCAAGTAACAAAGACATACACTTACACCAAGTAACAAAGACATACACTGATACCCAGTTACACAGACACACACTTACACCAAGTAACAAAGACATACACTGACACCAAGTAACAAAGTCATACACTGACACCAAGTAACAAAGACAAACACTGACACCCTGTCACAAAGACATACACCGACAGCAAGGAACAAAGACAGTCAGTGATACCCAGTAACACAGACACACACATACACCAAGTAACAAAGACATACACTGACACCAATTACAAAGACATACACTTACACCAAGTAACACAGACACACACTGATACCCAGTAACAGACACACACTTACAACAAGTAACAAAGACATACACTGACACCAAGTAACAAAGACATGCACTTACCCCAAGTAACAAAGACATACACTGACACCAAGTCACAAAGACATACACTGACACCAAGTAACAAAGACATACACTGACACACAGTAACAAAGAAATACACTGACACCTAATAACAAAGACATACACTGACACCAAGTAACAAAGTCATGCACTGACACCAAGTAACAAAGGTATACACTTACACCAAGTAACAAAGACATGCACTGACACCCAGTAACAAACACATCCACTGATACCCAGTAACACAGACACACACTTACAACAAGTAACAAAGACATACACTTACACCAAGTAACAAAGACATACTCTTACCCCAAGTAACAAAGACATACCCCGACACCAAGTAACAAAGACATACACTGACACCAAGTCACAAAGACATACACTGACACCCAGTTACAAAGAAATACACTGACACCGAGTAACAAAGGCATACACTGACACCAAGTAACAAAGTCATACACTGACACCAAGCAACAAAGATATACACTTACACCACGTAACAAAGACATGCACTGACACCAAGTAACAAAGACATCCACTGATACCAAGTAACACAGACACACACTTACACCAAGTAACAAAGACATACACTGATCCACAGTAACAAAGACACACACTTACACCAAGTAACAAAGACATACAATGACACCCAGTAACAAAGACATACACTGACACCAAATAAAAAAGACATACTCTGACAACGAGTAACAAAGACATACACTGACACCAACTCACAAAGACATACACTGACACCTCGGAACAAAGACATACTTTGATACCCAGTAACACAGACACACTCTGACACCAAGTAACAAAGACATACACTTACACAAAGTAACACAGATATCCACTGACACCAAGTAACAAAGACACAAACTTGCACCAAGTAACAAAGACATACACTGACACCAAGTCACAAAGACATACACTGACACCCAGTAACAAAGAAATACACTGACACCCAGTAACAAAGACATACACTGATACCCAGTAACACAGGCACACACTTACACCAAGTAACAAAGTCATACACTGACACCAAGTAACAAAGACATACACTTACACCAAGTAACAAAGACATACACTGACACCAAGTAACACAGACACACACTTACACCAAGTAACAAAGACATACACTGATACCCAGTATCACAGACACACACTTACACCAAGTAACAAAGACATACACTGACACCAAGTAACAAAGACATACACTTACACCAAGTAACAAAGACATACACTGACACCGAGTAACAAAGACATACACTGACACCAAGTAACAAAGATATACACTTACACCAAGTAACAAAGACATACACTGATACCCAGTAACACAGACACACACATACACCAAGTAACAAAGACATACACTGACACCAAGTAACAAAGTCATACACTGACACCAAGTAACAAAGACATACACTGACACCAAGTCAGAAAGACAGACACTGACACCAAGGAACTAAGACATACAGTGATACCCAGTAACACAGACACACACATACACCAAGTAACACAGACATACACTGACACCAAGTAACAAAGACATACACTTACACCAAGTAACACAGACACACACTTACATCAAGTAACAAAGATATACACTGACACCAAGTAACAAAGACATACACTTACCCCAAGTCACAAAGACATACCCTGACACCAAGTAACAAAGACATACACTGACACCAAGACACAAAGACATACACTGACACACAGTAACAAAGAAATACACTGACACCTAGTAACAAAGACATACACTGACATCAAGTAACAAAGTCATACACTGACACCAAGTAACAAAGATATACACTTACACCAAGTAACAAAGACATGCACTGACACCAAGTAACAAAGACATACACTGATCCACAGTAACACAGACACACACTTACACCAAGTAACAAAGACATACACTGACAACAAGTAACAAAGACATACACTGATACCCAGTAACAAAGACATACACTTACACCAAGTAACAAAGACATGCACTGACACCAAGTAACAAAGACATCCACTGATACCCAGTAACACAGACACACACTTACACCAAGTAACAAAGACATACACTGATACCCAGTAACACAGACACACTCTTACACCAAGTAACAAAGACATACAATTACACCAAGTAACAAAGACATACACTGACACCAAGTAACAAAGACATGCACTTACACCAAGTAACAAAGACATACACTGATACCCAGTTACACAGACACACACTTACACCAAGTAACAAAGACATACACTGACACCAAGTAACAAAGTCATACACTGACACCAAGTAACAAAGACAAACACTGACACCTGTCACAAAGACATACACCGACAGCAAGGAACAAAGACAGTCAGTGATACCCAGTAACACAGACACACACATACACCAAGTAACAAAGACATACACTGACACCAAGTAACAAAGACATACACTTACACCAAGTAACACAGACACACACTGATACCCAGTAACAGACACACACTTACAACAAGTAACAAAGACATACACTGACAGCAAGTAACAAAGACATGCACTTACCCCAAGTAACAAAGACATACACTGACACCAAGTCACAAAGACATACACTGACACCAAGTCACAAAGACATACACTGACACACAGTAACAAAGAAATACACTGACACCTAGTAACAAAGACATACACTGACACCAAGTAACAAAGTCATACACTGACACCAAGTAACAAAGGTATACACTTACACCAAGTAACAAAGACATGCACTGACACCAAGTAACAAACACATCCACTGATACCCAGAAACACAGACACACACTTACAATAAGTAACAAAGACATACACTTACACGAAGTAACAAAGACATACTCTTACCCCATAAACAAAGACATACCCCGACACCAAGTAACAAAGACATACACTGACACCAAATCACAAAGACATACACTGACACCCAGTTACAAAGAAATACACTGACACCTAGTAACAAAGGCATACACTGACACCAAGTAACAAAGTCATACACTGACACCAAGCAACAAAGATATACACTTACACCACGTAACAAAGACATGCACTGACACCAAGTAACAAAGACATCCACTGATACCAAGTAACACAGACACACACTTACACCAAGTAACAAAGACATACACTGATCCACAGTAACAAAGACACACACTTACACCAAGTAACAAAGACATACAATGACACCCAGTAACAAAGACATACACTGACACCAAGTAACAAAGACATACAATGACACCCAGTAACAAAGACATACACTGACACCAAGTAACAAAGATATACACTTACACCAAGTAACAAAGACATACACTGATACCCAGTAACACAGACACACACATACACCAAGTAACAAAGACATACACTGACACCAAGTAACAAAGTCATACACTGACACCAAGTAACAAAGACATACACTGACACCAAGTCAGAAAGACAGACACTGACACCAAGGAACTAAGACATACAGTGATACCCAGTAACACAGACACACACATACACCAAGTAACACAGACATACACTGACACCAAGTAACAAAGACATACACTTACACCAAGTAACACAGACACACACTTACATCAAGTAACAAAGATATACACTGACACCAAGTAACAAAGACATACACTTACCCCAAGTCACAAAGACATACCCTGACACCAAGTAACAAAGACATACACTGACACCAAGACACAAAGACATACACTGACACACAGTAACAAAGAAATACACTGACACCTAGTAACAAAGACATACACTGACATCAAGTAACAAAGTCATACACTGACACCAAGTAACAAAGATATACACTTACACCAAGTAACAAAGACATGCACTGACACCAAGTAACAAAGACATACACTGATCCACAGTAACACAGACACACACTTACACCAAGTAACAAAGACATACACTGACAACAAGTAACAAAGACATACACTGATACCCAGTAACAAAGACATACACTTACACCAAGTAACAAAGACATGCACTGACACCAAGTAACAAAGACATCCACTGATACCCAGTAACACAGACACACACTTACACCAAGTAACAAAGACATACACTGATACCCAGTAACACAGACACACTCTTACACCAAGTAACAAAGACATACAATTACACCAAGTAACAAAGACATACACTGACACCAAGTAACAAAGACATGCACTTACACCAAGTAACAAAGACATACACTGATACCCAGTTACACAGACACACACTTACACCAAGTAACAAAGACATACACTGACACCAAGTAACAAAGTCATACACTGACACCAAGTAACAAAGACAAACACTGACACCTGTCACAAAGACATACACCGACAGCAAGGAACAAAGACAGTCAGTGATACCCAGTAACACAGACACACACATACACCAAGTAACAAAGACATACACTGACACCAAGTAACAAAGACATACACTTACACCAAGTAACACAGACACACACTGATACCCAGTAACAGACACACACTTACAACAAGTAACAAAGACATACACTGACAGCAAGTAACAAAGACATGCACTTACCCCAAGTAACAAAGACATACACTGACACCAAGTCACAAAGACATACACTGACACCAAGTCACAAAGACATACACTGACACACAGTAACAAAGAAATACACTGACACCTAGTAACAAAGACATACACTGACACCAAGTAACAAAGTCATACACTGACACCAAGTAACAAAGGTATACACTTACACCAAGTAACAAAGACATGCACTGACACCAAGTAACAAACACATCCACTGATACCCAGAAACACAGACACACACTTACAATAAGTAACAAAGACATACACTTACACGAAGTAACAAAGACATACTCTTACCCCATAAACAAAGACATACCCCGACACCAAGTAACAAAGACATACACTGACACCAAATCACAAAGACATACACTGACACCCAGTTACAAAGAAATACACTGACACCTAGTAACAAAGGCATACACTGACACCAAGTAACAAAGTCATACACTGACACCAAGCAACAAAGATATACACTTACACCACGTAACAAAGACATGCACTGACACCAAGTAACAAAGACATCCACTGATACCAAGTAACACAGACACACACTTACACCAAGTAACAAAGACATACACTGATCCACAGTAACAAAGACACACACTTACACCAAGTAACAAAGACATACAATGACACCCAGTAACAAAGACATACACTGACACCAAATAAAAATGACATACTCTGACAACGAGTAACAAAGACATACACTGACACCAACACACAAAGACATACACTGACACCTAGGAACAAAGACATACTTTGATACCCAGTAACACAGACACACACTGACACCAAGTAACAAAGACATACACTTACACAAAGTAACACAGACATCCATTGACACCAAGTAACAAAGACACAAACTTGGACCAAGTAACAAAGATATACACTGACACCAAGTCACAAAGACATACACTGACACCCAGTAACAAAGAAATACACTGACACCCAGTAACAAAGACATACACTGATACCCAGTAACACAGGCACACACTTACACCAAGTAACAAAGTCATACACTGACACCAAGTAACAAAGACATACACTTACAGCAAGTAACAAAGACATGCACTGACACCAAGTTACAATGACATCCACTGATACCCAGTAACACAGACACATACTTACACCAAGTAACAAAGACATACACTGATACCCAGTATCACAGACACACACTTACACCAAGTAACAAAGACATACACTGACACCAAGTAAAAAAGACATACACTTACACCAAGTAACAAAGACATACACTGACACCGAGTAACAAAGACATACACTGACACCAAGTAACAAAGACATACACTTACACCAAGTAACAAAGACATACACTGATACCCAGTAACACAGACACACACATACACCAAGTAACAAAGACATACACTGACACCAAGTAACAAAGTCATACACTGACACCAAGTAACAAAGACATACACTGACAGCAAGTCACAAAGACATACACTGACACCAAGGAACAAAGACATACAGTGATACCCAGTAACACAGACACACACATACACCAAGTAACACAGACATACACTGACACCAAGTAACAAAGACATACACTTACACCAAGTAACACAGACACACACTTACATCAAGTAACAAAGACATACACTGACACCAAGTAACAAAGACATACACTTACCCCAAGTAACAAAGACATACCCTGACACCAAGTAACAAAGACATACACTGACACCAAGACACAAAGACATACACTGACACACAGTAACAAAGAAATACACTGACACCTAGTAACAAAGACATACACTGACATCAAGTAACAAAGTCATACACTGACACCAAGTAACAAAGATATACACTTACACCAAGTAACAAAGACATGCACTGACACCAAGTAACAAAGACATACACTGATCCACAGTAACACAGACACACACTTACACCAAGTAACAAAGACATACACTGATACCAAATAACAAAGACATACACTTACACCAAGTAACAAAGACATGCACTGACACCAAGTAACAAAGACATCCACTGATACCCAGTAACACAGACACACACTTACACCAAGTAACAAAGACATACACTGATACCCAGTAACACAGACACACTCTTACACCAAGTAACAAAGACATACAATTACACCAAGTAACAAAGACATACACTGACACCAAGTCAGATAGACATGCACTGACACCCAGTAACAAAGAAATACACTGACACCAAGTAACAAAGACATACACTGACACCAAGTAACAAAGACATACACTGATACCCAGCAACACAGACACACACTTACACAAAGTAACAAAGACATACACTGACACCAAGTAACAAAGTCATACACTTACCCCAAGTAATAAAGACATACCCTGACACCAAGTAACAAAGACATAAACTGACACCAAGACACAAAGACATACACTGACACACAGTAACAAAGAAATACACTGACACCTAGTAACAAAGACATACACTGACATCAAGTAACAAAGTCATACACTGATCCACAGTAACACAGACACACACTTACACCAAGTAACAAAGACATACACTGACAACAAGTAACAAAGACATACACTGATACCCAGTAACAAAGACATACACTGACACCAAGTAACAAAGACATGCACTGACACCCAGTAACAAAGACATCCACTGATACCCAGTAACACAGACACACACTTACACCAAGTAACAAAGACATACACTGATACCCAGTAACACAGACACACTCTTACACCAAGTAACACAGACACACTCTTACACCAAGTAACAAAGACATACACTTACACCAAGTAACAAAGACATACACTGACACCAAGTCACAAAGACATACACTGACACCAAGTAACAAAGACATACACTTACACCAAGTAACAAAGACATACACTGATACCCAGTAACACAGACACAAACTTACACCAAGTAACAAAGACATACACTGACACCAAGTAACAAAGTCATACACTGACACCAAGTAACAAAGACATACACTGACACCAAGTCACAAAGACATACACTGACACCAAGTAACAAAGACATACACTTACACCAAGTAACAAAGACATACACTGATACCTAGTAACACAGACACACACTTACACCAAGTAACAAAGACATACACTGACACCAAGTAACAAAGTCATACACTGACACCAAGTAACAAAGACATACACTGACACCAAGTCACAAAGACATGCACTGACACCAAGTAACAAAGTCATACACTGATCCACAGTAACACAGACACACACTTACACCAAGTAACAAAGACATACACTGATACCCATTAACAAAGACATACACTTACACCAAGTAACAAAGACATACACTGACACCAAGTAACAAAGTCATACACTGACACCAAGTAACAAAGACATACACTGACACCAAGTCACAAAGACATACACTGACACCAAGGAACAAAGACATACAGTGATACCCAGTAACACAGACACACACATACACCAAGTAACACAGACACACACTTACACCAAGTAACAAAGACATACACTGACACCAAGTAACAAAGACATACACTGATACCCAGTAACAAAGACATACACTTACACCAAGTAACAAAGACATGCACTGACACCAAGCAACAAAGACATCCACTGATACCCAGTAACACAGACACACACTTACACCAAGTAACAAAGACATACACTGATACCCAGTAACACAGACACACTCTTACACCAAGTAACAAAGACATACAATTACACCAAGTAACAAAGACATACACTGACACCAAGTCAGAAAGACATGCACTGACACCCAGTAACAAAGAAATACACTGACACCAAGTAACAAAGACATACACTGACACCAAGTAACAAAGACATACACTGATACCCAGCAACACAGACACACACTTACACAAAGTAACAAAGACATACACTGACACCAAGTAACAAAGTCATACACTTACCCCAAGTAACAAAGACATACCCTGACACCAAGTAACAAAGACATAAACTGACACCAAGACACAAAGACATACACTGACACACAGTAAAAAAGAAATACACTGACACCTAGTAACAAAGACATACACTGACATCAAGTAACAAAGTCATACACTGACACCAAGTAACAAAGATATACACTTCCACCAAGTAACAAAGACATGCACTGACACCAAGTAACAAAGACATACACTGATCCACAGTAACACAGACACACACTTACACCAAGTAACAAAGACATACACTGACAACAAGTAACAAAGACATACACTGATACCCAGTAACAAAGACATACACTTACACCAAGTAACAAAGACATGCACTGACACCCAGAAACAAAGACATCCACTGATACCCAGTAACACAGACACACACTTACACCAAGTAACAAAGACATACACTGATACCCAGTAACACAGACACACTCTTACACCAAGTAACACAGACACACTCTTACACCAAGTAACAAAGACATACACTTACACCAAGTAACAAAGACATACACTGACACCAAGTCACAAAGACATACACTGACACCAAGTAACAAAGACATACACTTACACCAAGTAACAAAGACATACACTGATACCCAGTAACACAGACACACACTTACACCAAGTAACAAAGACATACACTGACACCCAGTAACACAGACACACACTTACACCAAGTAACAAAGACATACACTGACACCAAGTAACAAAGTCATACACTGACACCAAGTAACAAAGACATACACTGACACCAAGTCACAAAGACATACACTGACACCAAGGAACAAAGACATACAGTGATACCCAGTAACACAGACACACACATACACCAAGTAACACAGACATACACTGAATCCAAGTAACAAAGACATACACTTACACCAAGTAACACAGACACACACTTACACCAAGTAACAAAGACATACACTTACACCAAGTAACACAGACACACACTTACACCAAGTAACAAAGACATACACTGCCACCAAGTAACAAAGACATACACTGATACCCAGTAACACAGACACACACTTACAACAAGTAACAAAGACATACACTGACAACAAGTAACAAAGACATACACTTACCCCAAGTAACAAAGACATACCCTGACACCAAGTAACAAAGACATACACTGACACCAAGACACAAAGACATACACTGACACACAGTAACAAAGAAATACACTGACACCTAGTAACAAAGACATACACTGACATCAAGTAACAAAGTCATACACTGACACCAAGTAACAAAGATATACACTTACACCAAGTAACAAAGACATGCACTGACACCAAGTAACAAAGACATACACTGATCCACAGTAACACAGACACACACTTACACCAAGTAACAAAGACATACACTGATACCCAGTAACAAAGACATACACTTACACTAAGTAACAAAGACATGCACTGACACCAAGTAACAAAGACATCCACTGATACCCAGTAACACAGACACACGCTTACACCAAGTAACAAAGACATACACTGATACCCAGTAACACAGACACACTCTTACACCAAGTAACAAAGACATACAATTACACCAAGTAACAAAGACATACACTGACACCAAGTCAGAAAGACATGCACTGACACCCAGTAACAAAGAAATACACTGACACCAAGTAACAAAGACATACACTGACACCAAGTAACAAAGACATACACTGATACCCAGCAACACAGACACACACTTACACAAAGTAACAAAGACATACACTGACACCAAGTAACAAAGTCATACACTTACCCCAAGTAACAAAGACATACCCTGACACCAAGTAACAAGGACATACACTGACACCAAGTAACAAAGACATACACTGATACCCAGCAACACAGACACACACTTACACAAAGTAACAAAGACATACACTGACACCAAGTAACAAAGACATACACTTACACCAAGTAACAAAGACATACACTGATACCTAGTAACACAGACACACACTTACACCAAGTAACAAAGACATACACTGACACCAAGTAACAAAGTCATACACTGACACCAAGTAACAAAGACATACACTGACACCAAGTCACAAAGACATACACTGACACCAAGGAACAAAGACATACAGTGATACCCAGTAACACAGACACACACATACACCAAGTAACACAGACATACACTGACACCAAGTAACAAAGACATACACTTACACCAAGTAACACAGACACACACTTACACCAAGTAACAAAGACATGCACTGACACCAAGTAACAAAGACATCCACTGATACCCAGTAACACAGACACACACTTACACAAAGTAACAAAGACATACACTGATACCCAGTAACACAGACACACTCTTACACCAAGTAACAAAGACATACAATTACACCAAGTAACAAAGACATACACTGACACCAAGTCAGAAAGACATGCACTGACACCCAGTAACAAAGAAATACACTGACACCAAGTAACAAAGACATACACTGACACCCAGTAACAAAGACATACACTGATACCCAGCAACACAGACACACACTTACACAAAGTAACAAAGACATACACTGACACCAAGTAACAAAGTCATACACTTAACCCAAGTAACAAAGACATACCCTGACACCAAGTAACAAAGACATAAACTGACACCAAGTAACAAAGACATAAACTGACACCAAGACACAAAGACATACACTGACACACAGTAAAAAAGAAATACACTGACACCTAGTAACAAAGACATACACTGACATCAAGTAACAAAGCCATACACTGACACCAAGTAACAAAGATATACACTTACACCAAGTAACAAAGACATGCACTGACACCAAGTAACAAAGACATACACTGATCCACAGTAACACAGACACACACTTTCACCAAGTAACAAAGACATACACTGACAACAAGTAACAAAGACATACACTGATACCCAGTAACAAAGACATACACTTACACCAAGTAACAAAGACATGCACTGACACCCAGTAACAAAGACATCCACTGATACCCAGTAACACAGACACACACTTACACCAAGTAACAAAGACATACACTGATACCCAGTAACACAGACACACTCTTACACCAAGTAACAAAGACATACACTTACACCAAGTAACAAAGACATACACTGATACCCAGTAACACAGACACACACTTACACCAAGTAACAAAGACATACACTGACACCCAGTAACACAGACACACACTTACACCAAGTAACAAAGACATACACTGACACCAAGTAACAAAGTCATACACTGACACCAAGTAACAAAGACATACACTGACACCAAGTCACAAAGACATACACTGACACCAAGGAACAAAGACATACAGTGATACCCAGTAACACAGACACACACATACACCAAGTAACACAGACATACACTGAATCCAAGTAACAAAGACATACACTTACACCAAGTAACACAGACACACACTTACACCAAGTAACAAAGACATACACTTACACCAAGTAACACAGACACACACTTACACCAAGTAACAAAGACATACACTGATACCCAGTAACACAGACACACACTTACAACAAGTAACAAAGACATACACTGACACCAAGTAACAAAGACATACACTTACCCCAAGTAACAAAGACATACCCTGACACCAAGTAACAAATACATACACTGACACCAAGACACAAAGACATACACTGACACACAGTAACAAAGAAATACACTGACACCTAGTAACAAAGACATACACTGACATCAAGTAACAAAGTCATACACTGACACCAAGTAACAAAGATATACACTTACACCAAGTAACAAAGACATGCACTGACACCAAGTAACAAAGACATACACTGATCCACAGTAACACAGACACACACTTACACCAAGTAACAAAGACATACACTGATACCCAGTAACAAAGACATACACTTACACTAAATAACAAAGACATGCACTGACACCAAGTAACAAAGACATCCAGTGATACCCAGTAACACAGACACACGCTTACACCAAGTAACAAAGACATACACTGATACCCAGTAACACAGACACACTCTTACACCAAGTAACAATGACATACAATTACACCAAGTAACAAAGACATACACTGACACCAAGTCAGAAAGACATGCACTGACACCCAGTAACAAAGAAATACACTGACACCAAGTAACAAAGACATACACTGACACCAAGTAACAAAGACATACACTGATACCCAGCAACACAGACACACACTTACACAAAGTAACAAAGACATACACTGACACCAAGTAACAAAGTCATACACTTACCCCAAGTAACAAAGACATACCCTGACACCAAGTAACAAAGACATAAACTGACACCAAGACACAAAGACATACACTGACACACAGTAACAAAGAAAGACACTGACACCTAGTAACAAAGACATACACTGACATCAAGTAACAAAGTCATACACTGACACCAAGTAACAAAGATATACACTTACACCAAGTAACAAAGACATGCACTGACACCAAGTAACAAAGACATACACTGATCCACAGTAACACAGACACACACTTACACCAAGTAACAAAGACATACACTGACAACAAGTAACAAAGACATACACTGATACCCAGTAACAAAGACATACACTTACACCAAGTAACAAAGACATGCACTGACACCCAGTAACAAAGACATCCACTGATACCCAGTAACACAGACACACACTTACACCAAGTAACAAAGACATACACTGACACCCAGTAACACAGACACACTCTTACACCAAGTAACACAGACACACTCTTACACCAAGTAACAAAGACATACACTTACACCAAGTAACAAAGACATACACTGACACCAAGTCACAAAGACATACACTGACACCAAGTAACAAAGACATACACTTACACCAAGTAACAAAGACATACACTGATACCCAGTAACACAGACACACACTTACACCAAGTAACAAAGACATACACTGACACCAAGTAACAAAGTCATACACTGACACCAAGTAACAAAGACATACACTGACACCAAGTCACAAAGACATACACTGACACCAAGTAACAAAGACATACACTTACACCAAGTAACAAAGACATACACTGATACCTAGTAACACAGACACACACTTACACCAAGTAACAAAGACATACACTGACACCAAGTAACAAAGTCATACACTGACACCAAGTAACAAAGACATACACTGACACCAAGTCACAAAGACATACACTGACACCAAGGAACAAAGACATACAGTGATACCCAGTAACACAGACACACACATACACCAAGTAACACAGACATACACTGACACCAAGTAACAAAGACATACACTTACACCAAGTAACACAGACACACACTTACACCAAGTAACAAAGACATGCACTGACACCAAGTAACAAAGACATCCACTTATACCCAGTAACACAGACACACACTTACACAAAGTAACAAAGACATACACTGATACCCAGTAACACAGACACACTCTTACACCAAGTAACAAAGACATACAATTACACCAAGTAACAAAGACATACACTGACACCAAGTCAGAAAGACATGCACTGACACCCAGTAACAAAGAAATACACTGACACCAAGTAACAAAGACATACACTGACACCCAGTAACAAAGACATACACTGATACCCAGCAACACAGACACACACTTACACAAAGTAACAAAGACATACACTGACACCAAGTAACAAAGTCATATACTTAACCCAAGTAACAAAGACATACCCTGACACCAAGTAACAAAGACATAAACTGACACCAAGTAACAAAGACATAAACTGACACCAAGACACAAAGACATACACTGACACACAGTAAAAAAGAAATACACTGACACCTAGTAACAAAGACATACACTGACATCAAGTAACAAAGCCATACACTGACACCAAGTAACAAAGATATACACTTACACCAAGTAACAAAGACATGCACTGACACCAAGTAACAAAGACATACACTGATCCACAGTAACACAGACACACACTTTCACCAAGTAACAAAGACATACACTGACAACAAGTAACAAAGACATACACTGATACCCAGTAACAAAGACATACACTTACACCAAGTAACAAAGACATGCACTGACACCCAGTAACAAAGACATCCACTGATACCCAGTAACACAGACACACACTTACACCAAGTAACAAAGACATACACTGATACCCAGTAACACAGACACACTCTTACACCAAGTAACACAGACACACTCTTACACCAAGTAACAAAGACATACACTTACACCAAGTAACAAAGACATACACTGACACCAAGTCACAAAGACATACACTGACACCAAGTAACAAAGACATACACTTACACCAAGTAACAAAGACATACACTGATACCCAGTAACACAGACGCACACTTACACCAAGTAACAAAGACATACACTGACACCCAGTAACACAGACACACACTTACACCAAGTAACAAAGACATACACTGACACCAAGTAACAAAGTCATACACTGACACCAAGTAACAAAGACATACTCTGACACCAAGTCACAAAGACATACACTGACACCAAGGAACAAAGACATACAGTGATACCCAGTAACACAGACACACACATACACCAAGTAACACAGACATACACTGACACCAAGTAACAAAGACATACACTTACACCAAGTAACACAGACACACACTTACACCAAGTAACAAAGACATACACTTACACCAAGTAACACAGACACAGACTTACACCAAGTAACAAAGGCATACACTGCCACCAAGTAACAAAGAAATACACTGACACCTAGTAACAAAGACGTACACTGACATCAAGTAACAAAGTCATACACTGACACCAAGTAACAAAGAAATACACTTACACCAAGCAACAAAGACATGCACTGACACCAAGTAACAAAGACATACACTGATCCACAGTAACACAGACACACACTTACACCAAGTAACAAAGACATACACTGACAACAAGTAACAAAGACATACTCTGATACCCAGTAACAAAGACATACACTTACACCAAGTAACAAAGACATACACTGACACCAAGTAACAAAGACATCCACTGATACCCAGTAACACAGACACACACTTACACCAAGTAACAAAGACATACACTGATACCCAGTAACACAGACACACTCTTACACCAAGTAACAAAGACATACACTTACACCAAGTAACAAAGACATACACTGACACCAAGTCACAAAGACATGCACTGACACCCAGTAACAAAGAAATACACTGACACCAAGTAACAAAGACATACACTGACACCAAGTAACAAAGACATACACTGATACCCAGCAACACAGACACACACTTACACCAAGTAACAAAGACATACACTGACACCAAGTAACAAAGTCATACACTGACACCAAGTAACAAAGACATACACTGACACCAAGTCGCAAAGACATACACTGACACCAAGGAACAAAGACATACACTGACAGCAAGACACAAAGACATACACTGACACACAGTAACAAAGAAATACACTGACATCTAGTAACAAAGACATACACTGACATCAAGTAACAATGTCATACACTGACACCAAGTAACAAAGACATACACTGATACCCAGTTACACAGACACACACTTACACCAAGTAACAAAGACATACACTGACACCAAGTAACAAAGTCATACACTGACACCAAGTAACAAAGACAAACACTGACACCCTGTCACAAAGACATGCACTGACACCAAGTAACAAAGACATCCACTGATACCCAGTAACACAGACACACACTTACACCAAGTAACAAAGACATACACTGATACCCAGTAACACAGACACACTCTTACACCAAGTAACAAAGACATACACTTACACCAAGTAACAAAGACATACACTGACACCAAGTAACAAAGTCATACACTGACACCAAGTAACAAAGACATACACTGACACCAAGTCACAAAGACATACACTGACACCAAGGAACAAAGACATACAGTGATACCCAGTAACACAGACACACACATACACCAAGTAACACAGACATACACTGACACCAAGTAACAAAGACATACACTTACACCAAGTAACACAGACACACACTTACACCAAGTAACAAAGACATGCACTGACACCAAGTAACAAAGACATCCACTGATACCCAGTAACACAGACACACTCTTACACCAAGTAACAAAGACATACAATTACACCAAGTAACAAAGACATACACTGACACCAAGTCAGAAAGACATGCACTGACACCCAGTAACAAAGAAATACACTGACACCAAGTAACAAAGACATACACTGACACCCAGTAACAAAGACATACACTGATACCCAGCAACACAGACACACACTTACACAAAGTAACAAAGACATACACTGACACCAAGTAACAAAGTCATACACTTAACCCAAGTAACAAAGACATACCCTGACACCAAGTAACAAAGACATAAACTGACACCAAGTAACAAAGACATAAACTGACACCAAGACACAAAGACATACACTGACACACAGTAAAAAAGAAATACACTGACACCTAGTAACAAAGACATACACTGACATCAAGTAACAAAGCCATACACTGACACCAAGTAACAAAGATATACACTTACACCAAGTAACAAAGACATGCACTGAAACCAAGTAACAAAGACATACACTGATCCACAGTAACACAGACACACACTTACACCAAGTAACAAAGACATACACTGACAACAAGTAACAAAGACATACACTGATACCCAGTAACAAAGACATACACTTACACCAAGTAACAAAGACATGCACTGACACCCAGTAACAAAGACATCCACTGATACCCAGTAACACAGACACACACTTACACCAAGTAACAAAGACATACACTGATACCCAGTAACACAGACACACTCTTACACCAAGTAACACAGACACACTCTTACACCAAGTAACAAAGACATACACTTACACCAAGTAACAAAGACATACACTGACACCAAGTCACAAAGACATACACTGAAACCAAGTAACAAAGACATACACTTACACCAAGTAACAAAGACATACACTGATACCCAGTAACACAGACACACACTTACACCAAGTAACAAAGACATACACTGACACCCAGTAACACAGACACACACTTACACCAAGTAACAAAGACATACACTGACACCAAGTAACAAAGTCATACACTGACACCAAGTAACAAAGACATACTCTGACACCAAGTCACAAAGACATACACTGACACCAAGGAACAAAGACATACAGTGATACCCAGTAACACAGACACACACATACACCAAGTAACACAGACATACACTGACACCAAGTAACAAAGACATACACTTACACCAAGTAACACAGACACACACTTACACCAAGTAACAAAGACATACACTTACACCAAGTAACACAGACACACACTTACACCAAGTAACAAAGACATACACTGCCACCAAGTAACAAAGACATACACTGATACCCAGTAACACAGACACACACTTACAACAAGTAACAAAGACATACCCTGACACCAAGTAACAAAGACATACACTTACCCCAAGTAACAAAGACATACACTGACACCAAGTAACAAAGACATACACTGACACCAAGACACAAAGACATACACTGACACACAGTAACAAAGAAATACACTGACACCTAGTAACAAAGACGTACACTGACATCAAGTAACAAAGTCATACACTGACACCAAGTAACAAAGATATACACTTACACCAAGCAACAAAGACATGCACTGACACCAAGTAACAAAGACATACACTGATCCACAGTAACACAGACACACACTTACACCAAGTAACAAAGACATACACTGACAACAAGTAACAAAGACATACTCTGATACCCAGTAACAAAGACATACACTTACACCAAGTAACAAAGACATGCACTGACACCAAGTAACAAAGACATCCACTGATACCCAGTAACACAGACACACACTTACACCAAGTAACAAAGACATACACTGATACCCAGTAACACAGACACACTCTTACACCAAGTAACAAAGACATACACTTACACCAAGTAACAAAGACATACACTGACACCAAGTCACAAAGACATGCACTGACACCCAGTAACAAAGAAATACACTGACACCAAGTAACAAAGACATACACTGACACCAAGTAACAAAGACATACACTGATACCCAGCAACACAGACACACACTTACACCAAGTAACAAAGACATACACTGACACCAAGTAACAAAGTCATACACTGACACCAAGTAACAAAGACATACACTGACACCAAGTCGCAAAGACATACACTGACACCAAGGAACAAAGACATACACTGACAGCAAGACACAAAGACATACACTGACACACAGTAACAAAGAAATACACTGACATCTAGTAACAAAGACATACACTGACATCAAGTAACAATGTCATACACTGACACCAAGTAACAAAGACATACACTGATACCCAGTTACACAGACACACACTTACACCAAGTAACAAAGACATACACTGACACCAAGTAACAAAGTCATACACTGACACCAAGTAACAAAGACAAACACTGACACCCTGTCACAAAGACATACACCGACAGCAAGGAACAAAGACAGTCAGTGATATCCAGTAACACAGACACACACATACACCAAGTAACAAAGACATACACTGACACCAAGTAACAAAGATATACACTTACACCAAGTAACACAGACACACACTGATACCCAGTAACAGACACACACTTACAACAAGTAACAAAGACATACACTGACACCAAGTAACAAAGACATGCACTTACCCCAAGTAACAAAGACATACACTGACACCAAGTCACAAAGACATACACTGACACCAAGTAACAAAGACATACACTGACACACAGTAACAAAGAAATACACTGACACCTAGTAACAAAGACATACACTGACACCAAGTAACAAAGTCATACACTGACACCAAGTAACAAAGGTATACACTTACACCAAGTAACAAAGACATGCACTGACACCAAGTAACAAACACATCCACTGATACCCAGTAACACAGACACACACTTACAACAAGTAACAAAGACATACACTTACACCAAGTAACAAAGACATACTCTTACCCCAAGTAACAAAGGCATACCACGACTCCAAGTAACAAAGACATACACTAACACCAAGTTACAAAGACATACACTGACACCCAGTTACAAAGAAACACACTGACACCTATTAACAAAGGCATACACTGACACCAAGATACAAAGTCATACTCTGACACCAAGCAACAAAGATATACACTTACGCCACGTAACAAAGACATGCACTGACACCAAGTAACAAAGACATCCACTGATACCAAGTAACACAGACACACACTTACACCAAGTAACAAAGACATACACTGATCCACAGTAACAAAGACACACACTTACACCAAGTAACAAAGACATACACTGACACCAAGTAACAAAGACATACACTGATACCCAGTAACACAGACACACACTTACACCAAGTAACAAAGACATACACTGACACCCAGTAACACAGACACACACTTACACCAAGTAACAAAGACATACACTGACACCAAGTAACAAAGTCATACACTGACACCAAGTAACAAAGACATACTCTGACACCAAGTCACAAAGACATACACTGACACCAAGGAACAAAGACATACAGTGATACCCAGTAACACAGACACACACATACACCAAGTAACACAGACATACACTGACACCAAGTAACAAAGACATACACTTACACCAAGTAACACAGACACACACTTACACCAAGTAACAAAGACATACACTTACACCAAGTAACACAGACACACACTTACACCAAGTAACAAAGACATACACTGCCACCAAGTAACAAAGACATACACTGATACCCAGTAACACAGACACACACTTACAACAAGTAACAAAGACATACCCTGACACAAAGTAACAAAGACATACACTTACCCCAAGTAACAAAGACATACACTGACACCAAGTAACAAAGACATACACTGACACCAAGACACAAAGACATACACTGACACACAGTAACAAAGAAATACACTGACACCTAGTAACAAAGACGTACACTGACATCAAGTAACAAAGTCATACACTGACACCAAGTAACAAAGATATACACTTACACCAAGCAACAAAGACATGCACTGACACCAAGTAACAAAGACATACACTGATCCACAGTAACACAGACACACACTTACACCAAGTAACAAAGACATACACTGACAACAAGTAACAAAGACATACTCTGATACCCAGTAACAAAGACATACACTTACACCAAGTAACAAAGACATGCACTGACACCAAGTAACAAAGACATCCACTGATACCCAGTAACACAGACACACACTTACACCAAGTAACAAAGACATACACTGATACCCAGTAACACAGACACACTCTTACACCAAGTAACAAAGACATACACTTACACCAAGTAACAAAGACATACACTGACACCAAGTCACAAAGACATGCACTGACACCCAGTAACAAAGAAATACACTGACACCAAGTAACAAAGACATACACTGACACCAAGTAACAAAGACATACACTGATACCCAGCAACACAGACACACACTTACACCAAGTAACAAAGACATACACTGACACCAAGTAACAAAGTCATACACTGACACCAAGTAACAAAGACATACACTGACACCAAGTCGCAAAGACATACACTGACACCAAGGAACAAAGACATACACTGACAGCAAGACACAAAGACATACACTGACACACAGTAACAAAGAAATACACTGACATCTAGTAACATAGACATACACTGACATCAAGTAACAAAGTCATACACTGACACCAAGTAACAAAGACATACACTGATACCCAGTTACACAGACACACACTTACACCAAGTAACAAAGACATACACTGACACCAAGTAACAAAGTCATACACTGACACCAAGTAACAAAGACAAACACTGACACCCTGTCACAAAGACATACACCGACAGCAAGGAACAAAGACAGTCAGTGATACCCAGTAACACAGACACACACATACACCAAGTAACAAAGACATACACTGACACCAAGTAACAAAGATATACACTTACACCAAGTAACACAGACACACACTGATACCCAGTAACAGACACACACTTACAACAAGTAACAAAGACATACACTGACACCAAGTAACAAAGACATGCACTTACCCCAAGTAACAAAGACATACACTGACACCAAGTCACAAAGACATACACTGACACCAAGTAACAAAGACATACACTGACACACAGTAACAAAGAAATACACTGACACCTAGTAACAAAGACATACACTGACACCAAGTAACAAAGTCATACACTGACACCAAGTAACAAAGTTATACACTTACACCAAGTAACAAAGACATGCACTGACACCAAGTAACAAACACATCCACTGATACCCAGTAACACAGACACACACTTACAACAAGTAACAAAGACATACACTTACACCAAGTAACAAAGACATACTCTTACCCCAAGTAACAAAGACATACCCCGACTCCAAGTAACAAAGACATACACTGACACCAAGTTACAAAGACATACACTGACACCCAGTTACAAAGAAACACACTGACACCTATTAACAAAGGCATACACTGACACCAAGATACAAAGTCATACACTGACACCAAGCAACAAAGATATACACTTACGCCACGTAACAAAGACATGCACTGACACCAAGTAACAAAGACATCCACTGATACCAAGTAACACAGACACACACTTACACCAAGTAACAAAGACATACACTGATCCACAGTAACAAAGACACACACTTACACCAAGTAACAAAGACATACAATGACACCCAGTAACAAAGACATACACTGACACCAAATAAAAAAGACATACTCTGACAACGAGTAACAAAGACATACACTGACACCAACTCACAAAGACATACACTGACACCTAGGAACAAAGACATACTTTGATACCCAGTAACACAGACACACACTGACACCAAGTAACAAAGACATACACTTACACAAAGTAACACAGACATCCACTGACACCAAGTAACAAAGACACAAACTTGCACCAAGTAACAAAGACATACACTGACACCAAGTCACAAAGACATACACTGACACCCAGTAACAAAGAAATACACTGACACCCAGTAACAAAGACATACACTGATACCCAGTAACACAGGCACACACTTACACCAAGTAACAAAGTCATACACTGACACCAAGTAACAAAGACATGCACTGACACCAAGTTACAATGACATCCACTGATACCCAGTAACACAGACACACACTTACACCAAGTAACAAAGACATGCACTGACACCAAGTTACAATGACATCCACTGATACCCAGTAACACAGACACACACTTACACCAAGTAACAAAGACATACACTGATACCCAGTATCACAGACACACACTTACACCAAGTAACAAAGACATACACTGACACCAAGTAACAAAGACATACACTTACACCAAGTAACAAAGACATACACTGACACCGAGTAACAAAGACATACACTGACACCAATTAACAAAGACATACACTTACACCAAGTAACAAAGACATACACTGATACCCAGTAACACAGACACACACATACACCAAGTAACAAAGACATACACTGACACCAAGTAACAAAGTCATACACTGACACCAAGTAACAAAGACATGCACTGACACCAAGTCACAAAGACATACACTGACACCAAGGAACAAAGACATAAAGTGATACCCAGTAACACAGACACACACATACACCAAGTAACACAGACATACACTGACACCAAGTAACAAAGACATACACTTACACCAAGTAACACAGACACACACTTACATCAAGTAACAAAGACATACACTGACTCCAAGTAACAAAGACATACACTTACCCTAAGTAACAAAGACATACCCTGACACCAAGTAACAAAGACATACACTGACACCAAGACACAAAGACATACACTGACACACAGTAACAAAGAAATACACTGACACCTAGTAACAAAGACATACACTGACATCAAGTAACAAAGTCATACACTGACACCAAGTAACAAAGACATACACTTACACCAAGTAACAAAGACATGCACTGACACCAAGTAACAAAGACATACACTGATCCACAGTAACACAGACACACACTTACACCAAGTAACAAAGACATACACTGACAACAAGTAACAAAGACATACACTGATACCCAGTAACAAAGACATACACTTACACCAAGTAACAAAGACATGCACTGACACCAAGTAACAAAGACATCCACTGATACCCAGTAACACAGACACACACTTACACCAAGTAACAAAGACATACACTGATACCCAGTAACACAGACACACTCTTACACCAAGTAACAAAGACATACAATTACACCAAGTAACAAAGACATACACTGACACCAAGTCAGAAAGAAATGCACTGACACCCAGTAACAAAGAAATACACTGACACCAAGTAACAAAGACATACACTGACACCAAGTAACAAAGACATACACTGATACCCAGCAACACAGACACACACTTACACAAAGTAACAAAGACATACACTGACACCAAGTAACAAAGTCATACACTGACACCAAGTAACAAAGACATACACTGACACCAAGTCACAAAGACATACACTGACACCAAGGAACAAAGACATACAGTGATACCCAGTAACACAGACACACACATACACCAAGTAACAAAGACATACACTTACCCCAAGTAACAAAGACATACCCTGACACCAAGTAACAAAGACATAAACTGACACCAAGACACAAAGACATACACTGACACACAGTAACAAAGAAATACACTGACACCTAGTAACAAAGACATACACTGACATCAAGTAACAAAGTCATACACTGACACCAAGTAACAAAGATATACACTTACACCAAGTAACAAAGACATGCACTGACACCAAGTAACAAAGACATACACTGATCCACAGTAACACAGACACACACTTACACCAAGTAACAAAGAAATACACTGACAACAAGTAACAAAGACATCCACTGATACCCAGTAACACAGACACACACTTACACCAAGTAACAAAGACATACACTGATACCCAGTAACACAGACACACTCTTACACCAAGTAACACAGACACACTCTTACACCAAGTAACAAAGACATACACTTACACCAAGTAACAAAGACATACACTGACACCAAGTCACAAAGACATACACTGACACCAAGTAACAAAGACATACACTTACACCAAGTAACAAAGACATGCACTGATACCCAGTAACACAGACACACACTTACACCAAGTAACAAAGACATACACTGACACCAAGTAACAAAGTCATACACTGACACCAAGTAACAAAGACATACACTGACACCAAGTCACAAAGACATACACTGACACCAAGTAACAAAGACATACACTTACACCAAGTAACAAAGACATACACTGATACCCAGTAACACAGACACACACTTACACCAAGTAACAAAGACATACACTGACACCAAGTAACAAAGTCATACACTGACACCAAGTAACAAAGACATACACTGACACCAAGTCACAAAGACATACACTGACACCAAGGAACAAAGACATACAGTGATACCCAGTAACACAGACACACACATACACCAAGTAACACAGACATACACTGACACCAAGTAACAAAGACATACACTTACACCAAGTAACACAGACACACACTTACACCAAGTAACAAAGACATACACTGCCACCAAGTAACAAAGACATGCACTGATACCCAGTAACACAGACACACACTTACAACAAGTAACAAAGACATACCCTGACACCAAGTAACAAAGACATACACATACCCCAAGTAACAAAGACATACCCTGACACCAAGTAACAAAGACATACACTGACACCAAGACACAAAGACATACACTGACACACAGTAACAAAGAAATACACTGACACCTAGTAACAAAGACATACACTGACATCAAGTAACAAAGTCATACACTGACACCAAGTAACAAAGATATACACTTACACCAAGTAACAAAGACATGCACTGACACCAAGTAACAAAGACATACACTGATCCACAGTAACACAGACACACACTTACACCAAGTAACAAAGACATACACTGACAACAAGTAACAAAGACATACACTGATACCCAGTAACAAAGACATACACTTACACCAAGTAACAAAGACATGCACTGACACCAAGTAACAAAGACATCCACTGATACCCAGTAACACAGACAAGCACTTACACCAAGTAACAAAGACATACACTGATACCCAGTAACACAGACACACTCTTACACCAAGTAACAAAGACATACACTTACACCAAGTAACAAAGACATACACTGACACCAAGTCACAAAGACATGCACTGACACCCAGTAACAAAGAAATACACTGACACCAAGTAACAAAGACATACACTGACACCAAGTAACAAAGACATACACTGATACACAGCAACACAGAGACACACTTACACCAAGTAACAAAGACATACACTGACACCAAGTAACAAAGTCATACACTGACACCAAGTAACAAAGACATACACTGACACCAAGTCGCAAAGACATACACTGACACCAAGGAACAAAGACATACACTGACACCAAGACACAAAGACATACACTGACACACAGTAACAAAGAAATACACTGACATCTAGTAACAAAGACATACACTGACATCAAGTAACAAAGTCATACACTGACACCAAGTAACAAAGATATACACTTACACCAAGTAACAAAGACATGCACTGACACCAAGTAACAAAGACATACACTTACACCAAGTAACAAAGACATGCACTGACACCAAGTAACAAAGACATCCACTGATACCCAGTAACATAGACACACACTTACACCAAGTAACAAAGACATACACTGATACCCAGTAACACAGACACACTCTTACACCAAGTAACACAGACACACTCTTCCACCATGTAACAAAGACATACACTTACACCAAGTAACAAAGACATACACTGACACCAAGTCACAAAGACATGCACTGACACCCAGTAACAAAGAAATACACTGACACCAAGTAACAAAGACATACACTGATACCCAGCAACACAGACACACACTTACACCAAGTTACAAAGACATACACTGATACCCAGTAACACAGACACACTCTTACACCAAGTAACAAAGACATACAATTACACCAAGTAACAAAGACATACACTGACACCAAGTCAGAAAGACATGCACTGACACCCAGTAACAAAGAAATACACTGACACCAAGTAACAAAGACATACACTGACACCAAGTAACAAAGACATACACTGATACCCAGCAACACAGACACACACTTACACAAAGTAACAAAGACATACACTGACACCAAGTAACAAAGTCATACACTTAACCCAAGTAACAAAGACATACCCTGGCACCAAGTAACAAAGACATAAACTGACACCAAGACACAAAGACATACACTGACACACAGTAAAAAAGAAATACACTGACACCTAGTAACAAAGACATACACTGACATCAAGTAACAAAGCCATACACTGACACCAAGTAACAAAGATATACACTTACACCAAGTAACAAAGACATGCACTGACACCAAGTAACAAAGACATACACTGATCCACAGTAACACAGACACACACTTACACCAAGTAACAAAGACATACACTGACAACAAGTAACAAAGACATACACTGATACCCAGTAACAAAGACATACACTTACACCAAGTAACAAAGACATGCACTGACACCCAGTAACAAAGACATCCACTGATACCCAGTAACACAGACACACACTTACACCAAGTAACAAAGACATACACTGATACCCAGTAACACAGACACACTCTTACACCAAGTAACACAGACACACTCTTACACCAAGTAACAAAGACATACACTTACACCAAGTAACAAAGACATACACTGACACCAAGTCACAAAGACATACACTGACACCAAGTAACAAAGACATACACTTACACCAAGTAACAAAGACATACACTGATACCCAGTAACACAGACACACACTTACACCAAGTAACAAAGACAGACACTGACACCCAGTAACACAGACACACACTTACACCAAGTAACAAAGACATACACTGACACCAAGTAACAAAGTCATACACTGACACCAAGTAACAAAGACATACACTGACACCAAGTCACAAAGACATACACTGACACCAAGGAACAAAGACATACAGTGATACCCAGTAACACAGACACACACATACACCAAGTAACACAGACATACACTGACACCAAGTAACAAAGACATACACTTACACCAAGTAACACAGACACACACTTACACCAAGTAACAAAGACATACACTTACACCAAGTAACACAGACACACACTTACACCAAGTAACAAAGACATACACTGCCACAAAGTAACAAAGACATACACTGATACCCAGTAACTCAGACACACACTTACAACAAGTAACAAAGACATACCCTGACACCAAGTAACAAAGACATACACTTACCCCAAGTAACAAAGACATACACTGACACCAAGTAACAAAGACATACACTGACACCAAGACACAAAGACATACACTGACACACAGTAAGAAAGAAATACACTGACACCTAGTAACAAAGACATACACTGACATCAAGTAACAAAGTCAGACACTGACACCAAGTAACAAAGATATACACTTACACCAAGCAACAAAGACATGCACTGACACCAAGTAACAAAGACATACACTGATCCACAGTAACACAGACACACACTTACACCAAGTAACAAAGACATACACTGACAACAAGTAACAAAGACATACACTGATACCCAGTAACAAAGACATACACTTACACCAAGGAACAAAGACATGCACTGACACCAAGTAACAAAGACATCCACTGATACCCAGTAACACAGACACACACTTACACCAAGTAACAAAGACATACACTGATACCCAGTAACACAGACACACTCTTACACCAAGTAACAAAGACATACACTTACACCAAGTAACAAAGACATACACTGACACCAAGTCACAAAGACATGCACTGACACCCAGTAACAAAGAAATACACTGACACCAAGTAACAAAGACATACACTGACACCAAGTAACAAAGACATACACTGATACCCAGCAACACAGACACACACTTACACCAAGTAACAAAGACATACACTGACACCAAGTAACAAAGTCATACACTGACACCAAGTAACAAAGACATACACTGACACCAAGTCGCAAAGACATACACTGACACCAAGGAACAAAGACATACACTGACACCAAGACACAAAGACATACACTGACACACAGTAACAAAGAAATACACTGACATCTAGTAACAAAGACATACACTGACATCAAGTAACAAAGTCATACACTGACACCAAGTAACAAAGACATACACTGATACCCAGTTACACAGACACACACTTACACCAAGTAACAAAGACATACACTGACACCAAGTAACAAAGTCATACACTGACACCAAGTAACAAAGACAAACACTGACACCCTGTCACAAAGACATACACCGACAGCAAGGAACAAAGACAGTCAGTGATACCCAGTAACACAGACACACACATACACCAAGTAACAAAGACATACACTGACACCAAGTAACAAGGATATACACTTACACCAAGTAACACAGACACACACTGATACCCAGTAACAGACACACACTTACAACAAGTAACAAAGACATACACTGACACCAAGTAACAAAGACATGCACTTACCCCAAGTAACAAAGACATACACTGACACCAAGTCACAAAGACATACACTGACACCAAGTAACAAAGACATACACTGACACACAGTAACAAAGAAATACACTGACACCTAGTAACAAAGACATACACTGACACCAAGTAACAAAGTCATACACTGACACCAAGTAACAAAGGTATACACTTACACCAAGTAACAAAGACATGCACTGACACCAAGTAACAAAGACATCCACTGATACCCAGTAACACAGACACACACTGACACCAAGTAACAAAGACATACACTTACACAAAGTAACACAGACATCCACTGACACCAAGTAACAAAGACACAAACTTGCACCAAGTAACAAAGACATACACTGACACCAAGTCACAAAGACATACACTGACACCCAGTAACAAAGAAATACACTGACACCCAGTAACAAAGACATACACTGATACCCAGTAACACAGGCACACACTTACACCAAGTAACAAAGTCATACACTGACACCAAGCAACAAAGACATGCACTGACACCAAGTAACAAAGACATACACTGATCCACAGTAACACAGACACACACTTACAACAAGTAACAAAGACATACACTGACAACAAGTAACAAAGACATACACTGATACCCAGTAACAAAGACATACACTTACACCAAGGAACAAAGACATGCACTGACACCAAGTAACAAAGACATCCACTGATACCCAGTAACACAGACACACACTTACACCACGTAACAAAGACATACACTGATACCCAGTAACACAGACACACTCTTACACCAAGTAACAAAGACATACACTTACACCAAGTAACAAAGACATACACTGACACCAAGTCACAAAGACATGCACTGACACCCAGTAACAAAGAAATACACTGACACCAAGTAACAAAGACATACACTGACACCAAGTAACAAAGACATACACTGATACCCAGCAACACAGACACACACTTACACCAAGTAACAAAGACATACACTGACACCAAGTAACAAAGTCATACACTGACACCAAGTAACAAAGACATACACTGACACCAAGTCGCAAAGACATACACTGACACCAAGGAACAAAGACATACACTGACACCAAGACACAAAGACATACACTGACACACAGTAACAAAGAAATACACTGACATCTAGTAACAAAGACATACACTGACATCAAGTAACAAAGTCATACACTGACACCAAGTAACAAAGACATACACTGATACCCAGTTACACAGACACACACTTACACCAAGTAACAAAGACATACACTGACACCAAGTAACAAAGTCATACACTGACACCAAGTAACAAAGACAAACACTTACACCCTGTCACAAAGACATACACCGACAGCAAGGAACAAAGACAGTCAGTGATACCCAGTAACACAGACACACACATACACCAAGTAACAAAGACATACACTGACACCAAGTAACAAAGATATACACTTACACCAAGTAACACAGACACACACTGATACCCAGTAACAGACACACACTTACAACAAGTAACAAAGACATACACTGACACCAAGTAACAAAGACATGCACTTACCCCAAGTAACAAAGACATACACTGACACCAAGTCACAAAGACATACACTGACACCAAGTAACAAAGACATACACTGACACACAGTAACAAAGAAATACACTGACAACTAGTAACAAAGACATACACTGACACCAAGTAACAAAGTCATACACTGACACCAAGTAACAAAGGTATACACTTACACCAAGTAACAAAGACATCACTGACACCAAGTAACAAACACATCCACTGATACCCAGTAACACAGACACACACTGACACCAAGTAACAAAGACATACACTTACACAAAGTAACACAGACATCCACTGACACCAAGTAACAAAGACACAAACTTGCACCAAGTAACAAAGACATACACTGACACCAAGTCACAAAGACATACACTGACACCCAGTAACAAAGACATACACTGATACCCAGTAACACAGGCACACACTTACACCAAGTAACAAAGTCATACACTGACACCAAGTAACAAAGACATGCACTGACACCAAGTTACAATGACATCCACTGATACCCAGTAACACAGACACACACTTACACCAAGTAACAAAGACATGCACTGACAACAAGTAACAAAGACATACACTGATACCCAGTAACAAAGACATACACTTACACCAAGTAACAAAGACATGCACTGACACCAAGTAACAAAGACATCCACTGATACCCAGTAACACAGACACACACTTACACCAAGTAACAAAGACATACACTGATACCCAGTAACACAGACACACTCTTACACCAAGTAACAAAGACATACACTTACACCAAGTAACAAAGACATACACTGACACCAAGTCACAAAGACATGCACTGACACCCAGTAACAAAGAAATACACTGACACCAAGTAACAAAGACATACACTGACACCAAGTAACAAAGACATACACTGATACCCAGCAACACAGACACACACTTACACCAAGTAACAAAGACATACACTGACACCAAGTAACAAAGTCATACACTGACACCAAGTAACAAAGACATACACTGACACCAAGTCGCAAAGACATACACTGACACCAAGGAACAAAGACATACACTGACACCAAGACACAAAGACATACACTGACACACAGTAACAAAGAAATACACTGACATCTAGTAACAAAGACATACACTGACATCAAGTAACAAAGTCATACACTGACACCAAGTAACAAAGACATACACTGATACCCAGTTACACAGACACACACTTACACCAAGTAACTAAGACATACACTGACACCAAGTAACAAAGTCATACACTGACACCAAGTAACAAAGACAAACACTGACACCCTGTCACAAAGACATACACCGACAGCAAGGAACAAAGACAGTCAGTGATACCCAGTAACACAGACACACACATACACAAAGTAACAAAGACATACACTGACACCAAGTAACAAAGATATACACTTACACCAAGTAACACAGACACACACTGATACCCAGTAACAGACACACACTTACAACAAGTAACAAAGACATACACTGACACCAAGTAACAAAGACATGCACTTACCCCAAGTAACAAAGACATACACTAACACCAAGTCACAAAGACATACACTGACACCAAGTAACAAAGACATACACTGACACACAGTAACAAAGAAATACACTGACACCTAGTAACAAAGACATACACTGACACCAAGTAACAAAGTCATACACTGACACCAAGTAACAAAGGTATACACTTACACCAAGTAACAAAGACATGCACTGACACCAAGTAACAAACACATCCACTGATACCCAGTAACACAGACACACACTTACAACAAGTAACAAAGACATACACTTACACCAAGTAACAAAGACATACTCTTACCCCAAGTAACAAAGACATACCCCGACTCCAAGTAACAAAGACATACACTGACACCAAGTCACAAAGACATACACTGACACCCAGTTACAAAGAAATACACTGACACCTAGTAACAAAGTCATACACTGACACAAAGTAACAAAGTCATACACTGACACCAAGCAACAAAGATATACACTTACGCCACGTAACAAAGACATGCACTGACACCAAGTAACAAAGACATCCACTGATACCAAGTAACACAGACACACACTTACACCAAGTAACAAAGACATACACTGATCCACAGTAACAAAGACACACACTTACACAAAGTAACAAAGACATACAATGACACCCAGTAACAAAGACATACACTGACACCAAATAAAAAAGACATACTCTGACAACGAGTAACAAAGACATACACTGACACCAACTCACAAAGACATACACTGACACCTAGGAACAAAGACATACTTTGATACCCAGTAACACAGACACACACTGACACCAAGTAACAAAGACATACACTTACACAAAGTAACACAGACATCCACTGACACCAAGTAACAAAGACACAAACTTGCACCAAGTAACAAAGACATACACTGACACCAAGTCACAAAGACATACACTGACACCCAGTAACAAAGAAATACACTGACACCCAGTAACAAAGACATACACTGATACCCAGTAACACAGGCACACACTTACACCAAGTAACAAAGACATACACTTACACAAAGTAACACAGACATCCACTGACACCAAGTAACAAAGACACAAACTTGCACCAAGTAACAAAGACATACACTGACACCAAGTCACAAAGACATACACTGACACCCAGTAACAAAGAAATACACTGACACCCAGTAACAAAGACATACACTGATACCCAGTAACACAGGCACACACTTACACCAAGTAACAAAGTCATACACTGACACCAAGTAACAAAGACATGCACTGACACCAAGTTACAATGACATCCACTGATACCCAGTAACACAGACACACACTTACACCAAGTAACAAAGACATGCACTGACACCAAGTTACAATGACATCCACTGATACCCAGTAACACAGACACACACTTACACCAAGTAACAAAGACATACACTGATACCCAGTATCACAGACACACACTTACACCAAGTAACAAAGACATACACTGACACCAAGTAACAAAGACATACACTTACACGAAGTAACAAAGACATACACTGACACCGAGTAACAAAGACATACACTGACACCAAGTAACAAAGACATACACTTACACCAAGTAACAAAGACATACACTGATACCCAGTAACACAGACACACACATACACCAAGTAACAAAGACATACACTGACACCAAGTAACAAAGTCATACACTGACACCAAGTAACAAAGACATACACTGACACCAAGTCACAAAGACATACACTGACACCAAGGAACAAAGACATAAAGTGATACCCAGTAACACAGACACACACATACACCAAGTAACACAGACATACACTGACACCAAGTAACAAAGACATACACTTACACCAAGTAACACAGACACACAATTACATCAAGTAACAAAGACATACACTGACACCAAGTAACAAAGACATACACTTACCCCAAGTAACAAAGACATACCCTGACACCAAGTAACAAAGACATACACTGACACCAAGACACAAAGACATACACTGACACACAGTAACAAAGAAATACACTGACACCTAGTAACAAAGACATACACTGACATCAAGTAACAAAGTCATACACTGACACCAAGTAACAAAGACATACACTTACACCAAGTAACAAAGACATGCACTGACACCAAGTAACAAAGACATACACTGATCCACAGTAACACAGACACACACTTACACCAAGTAACAAAGACATACACTGACAACAAGTAACAAAGACATACACTGATACCCAGTAACAAAGACATACACTTACACCAAGTAACAAAGACATGCACTGACACCAAGTAACAAAGACATCCACTGATACCCAGTAACACAGACACACACTTACACCAAGTAACAAAGACATACACTGATACCCAGTAACACAGACACACTCTTACACCAAGTAACAAAGACATACAATTACACCAAGTAACAAAGACATACACTGACACCAAGTCAGAAAGACATGCACTGACACCCAGTAACAAAGAAATACACTGACACCAAGTAACAAAGACATACACTGACATCAAGTAACAAAGACATACACTGATACCCAGCAACACAGACACACACTTACACAATGTAACAAAGACATACACTGACACTAAGTAACAAAGTCATACACTGACACCAAGTAACAAAGACATACACTGACACCAAGTCACAAAGACATACACTGACACCAAGGAACAAAGACATACAGTGATACCCAGTAACACAGACACACACATACACCAAGTAACAAAGACATACACTTACCCCAAGTAACAAAGACATACCCTGACACCAAGTAACAAAGACATAAACTGACACCAAGACACAAAGACATACACTGACACACAGTAACAAAGAAATACACTGACACCTAGTAACAAAGACATACACTGACATCAAGTAACAAAGTCATACACTGACACCAAGTAACAAAGATATACACTTACACCAAGTAACAAAGACATGCACTGACACCAAGTAACAAAGACATACACTGATCCACAGTAACACAGACACACACTTACACCAAGTAACAAAGAAATACACTGACAACAAGTAACAAAGACATACACTGATACCCAGTAACAAAGACATACACTTACACCAAGTAACAAAGACATGCACTGACACCCAGTAACAAAGACATCCACTGATACCCAGTAACACAGACACACACTTACACCAAGTAACAAAGACATACACTGATACCCAGTAACACAGACACACTCTTACACCAAGTAACACAGACACACTCTTACACCAAGTAACAAAGACATACACTTACACCAAGTAACAAAGACATACACTGACACCAAGTCACAAAGACATACACTGACACCAAGTAACAAAGACATACACTTACACCAAGTAACAAAGACATACACTGATACCCAGTAACACAGACACACACTTACACCAAGTAACAAAGACATACACTGACACCAAGTAACAAAGTCATACACTGACACCAAGTAACAAAGACATACACTGACACCAAGTCACAAAGACATACACTGACACCAAGTAACAAAGACATACACTTACACCAAGTAACAAAGACATACACTGATACCCAGTAACACAGACACACACTTACACCAAGTAACAAAGACATACACTGACACCAAGTAACAAAGTCATACACTGACACCAAGTAACAAAGACATACACTGACACCAAGTCACAAAGACATACACTGACACCAAGGAACAAAGACATACAGTGATACCCAGTAACACAGACACACACATACACCAAGTAACACAGACATACACTGACACCAAGTAACAAAGACATACACTTACACCAAGTAACACAGACACACACTTACACCAAGTAACAAAGACATACACTGCCACCAAGTAACAAAGACATGCACTGATACCCAGTAACACAGACACACACTTACAACAAGTAACAAAGACATACCCTGACACCAAGTAACAAAGACATACACATACCCCAAGTAACAAAGACATACCCTGACACCAAGTAACAAAGACATACACTGACACCAAGACACAAAGACATACACTGACACACAGTAACAAAGAAATACACTGACACCTAGTAACAAAGACATACACTGACATCAAGTAACAAAGTCATACACTGACACCAAGTAACAAAGATATACACTTACACCAAGTAACAAAGACATGCACTGACACCAAGTAACAAAGACATACACTGATCCACAGTAACACAGACACACACTTACACCAAGTAACAAAGACATACACTGACAACAAGTAACAAAGACATACACTGATACCCAGTAACAAAGACATACACTTACACCAAGTAACAAAGACATGCACTGACACCAAGTAACAAAGACATCCACTGATACCCAGTAACACAGACACACACTTACACCAAGTAACAAAGACATACACTGATACCCAGTAACACAGACACACTCTTACACCAAGTAACAAAGACATACACTTACACCAAGTAACAAAGACATACACTGACACCAAGTCACAAAGACATGCACTGACACCCAGTAACAAAGAAACACACTGACACCAAGTAACAAAGACATACACTGACACCAAGTAACAAAGACATACACTGATACACAGCAACACAGAGACACACTTACACCAAGTAACAAAGACATACACTGACACCAAGTAACAAAGTCATACACTGACACCAAGTAACAAAGACATACACTGACACCAAGTCGCAAAGACATACACTGACACCAAGGAACAAAGACATACACTGACACCAAGACACAAAGACATACACTGACACACAGTAACAAAGAAATACACTGACATCTAGTAACAAAGACATACACTGACATCAAGTAACAAAATCATACACTGACACCAAGTAACAAAGATATACACTTACACCAAGTAACAAAGACATGCACTGACACCAAGTAACAAAGACATACACTTACACCAAGTAACAAAGACATGCACTGACACCAAGTAACAAAGACATCCACTGATACCCAGTAACACAGACACACACTTACACCAAGTAACAAAGACATACACTGATACCCAGTAACACAGACACACTCTTACACCAAGTAACACAGACACACTCTTCCACCATGTAACAAAGACATACACTTACACCAAGTAACAAAGACATACACTGACACCAAGTCACAAAGACATGCACTGACACCCAGTAACAAAGAAATACACTGACACCAAGTAACAAAGACATACACTGATACCCAGCAACACAGACACACACTTACACCAAGTTACAAAGACATACACTGACACCAAGTAACTAAGTCATACACTGACACCAAGTAACAAAGACATACACTGACACCAAGTCACAAAGACATACACTGACACCAAGGAACAAAGACATACAGTGATACCCAGTAACACAGACACACACATACACCAAGTAACAAAGACATACACTGACACCAAGTAACAAAGACATACAGTTACACCAAGTAGCAAAGACATACACTGACACCGAGTAACAAAGACATACACTGACACCAAGTAACAAAGACATACACTTACACCAAGTAACAAAGACATACACTGATACCCAGTAACACAGACACACACTTACACCAAGTAACAAAGACATACACTGACACCAAGTAACAAAGTCATACACTGACACCAAGTAACAAAGACAAACACTGACACCCTGTCACAAAGACATACACCGACAGCAAGGAACAAAGACATACACTGACACCAAGTCACAAAGACATGCACTGAAACCCAGTAACAAAGAAGTACACTGACACAAAGTAACAAAGACATACACTGAAACCCAGCAACACAGACACACACTTACACCAAGTAACAAAGACATCCACTGACACCAAGTAACACAGACACACACTTACACCAAGTAACAAAGACATACACTGATCCACAGTAACAAAGACACACACTTACACCAAGTAACAAAGACATACAATGACACCCAGTAACAAAGACATACACTGACACCAAATAAAAAAGACATACTCTGACAACGAGTAACAAAGACATACACTGACACCAACTCACAAAGACATACACTGACACCTAGGAACAAAGACATACTTTGATACCCAGTAACACAGACACACACTGACACCAAGTAACAAAGACATACACTTACACAAAGTAACACAGACATCCACTGACACCAAGTAACAAAGACACAAACTTGCACCAAGTAACAAAGACATACACTGACACCAAGTCACAAAGACATACACTGACACCCAGTAACAAAGACATACACTGACACCCAGTAACAAAGACATACACTGATACCCAGTAACACAGGCACACACTTACACCAAGTAACAAAGTCATACACTGACACCAAGTAACAAAGACATACACTTACACCAAGTAACAAAGACATGCACTGACACCAAGTTACAATGACATCCACTGATACCCAGTAACACAGACACACACTTACACCAAGTAACAAAGACATACACTGATACCCAGTATCACAGACACACACTTACACCAAGTAACAAAGACATACACTGACACCAAGTAACAAAGACATACACTTACACCAAGTAACAAAGACATACACTGACACCGAGTAACAAAGACATACACTGACACCAAGTAACAAAGACATACACTTACACCAAGTAACAAAGACATACACTGATACCCAGTAACACAGACACACACATACACCAAGTAACAAAGACATACACTGACACCAAGTAACAAAGTCATACACTGACACCAAGTAACAAAGACATACACTGACACCAAGTCACAAAGACATACACTGACACCAAGGAACAAAGACATACAGTGATACCCAGTAACACAGACACACACATACACCAAGTAACACAGACATACACTGACACCAAGTAACAAAGACATACACTTACACCAAGTAACACAGACACACACTTACATCAAGTAACAAAGACATACACTGACACCAAGTAACAAAGACATACACTTACCCCAAGTAACAAAGACATACCCTGACACCAAGTAACAAAGACATACACTGACACCAAGACACAAAGACATACACTGACACACAGTAACAAAGAAATACACTGACACCTAGTAACAAAGACATACACTGACATCAAGTAACAAAGTCATACACTGACACCAAGTAACAAAGACACAACCTTGCACCAAGTAACAAAGACATACACTGACACCAAGTCACAAAGACATACACTGACACCCAGTAACAAAGAAATACACTGACACCCAGTAACAAAGACATACACTGATACCCAGTAACACAGGCACACACTTACACCAAGTAACACAGACACACTCTTACACCAAGTAACAAAGACATACACTTACACGAAGTAACAAAGACATACACTGACACCAAGTCACAAAGACATGCACTGACACCCAGTAACAAAGAAATACACTGACACCAAGTAACAAAGACATACACTGATACCCAGCAACACAGACACACACTTACACCAAGTAACAAAGACATACACTGACACCAAGTAACAAAGACATACACTTACACCAAGTAACAAAGACATACACTGACAACAAGTAACAACGACATACACTGATACCCAGTAACAAAGACATACACTTACACCAAGTAACAAAGACATGCACTGACACCAAGTAACAAAGACATACACTTACACCAAGTAACAAAGACATGCACTGACATCAAGTAACAAAGACATCCACTGATACCCAGTAACACAGACACACACTTACACCAAGTAACAAAGACATACACTGATACCCAGTAACACAGACACACTCTTACACCAAGTAACACAGACACACTCTTACACCAAGTAACAAAGACATACACTTACACCAAGTAACAAAGACATACACTGACACCAAGTCACAAAGACATGCACTGACACCCAGTAACAAAGAAATACACTGACACCAAGTAACAAAGACATACACTGATACCCAGCAACACAGACACACACTTACACCAAGTAACAAAGACATACACTGACACCAAGTAACTAAGTCATACACTGACACCAAGTAACAAAGACATACACTGACACCAAGTCACAAAGACATACACTGGCACCAAGGAACAAAGACATACAGTGATACCCAGTAACACAGACACACACATACACCAAGTAACAAAGACATACACTGACACCAAGTAACAAAGACATACACTTACACCAAGTAGCAAAGACATACACTGACACCGAGTAATAAAGACATACACTGACACCAAGTAACAAAGACATACACTTACACCAAGTAACAAAGACATACACTGATACCCAGTAACACAGACACACACTTACACCAAGTCACAAAGACATACACTGACACCAAGTGACAAAGTCATACACTGACACCAAGTAACAAAGACAAACACTGACACCCTGTCACAAAGACATACACCGACAGCAAGGAACAAAGACAGTCAGTGATACCCAGTAACACAGACACACACATACACCAAGTAACAAAGACATACACTTACACCAAGTAACACAGACACACACTTACGCCAAGTAACAAAGACATACACTGACACCAAGTAACAAAGACATACACTGATACCCAGTAACAGACACACACTTACAACAAGTAACAAAGACATACACTGACACCAAGTAACAAAGACATGCACTTACCCCAAGTAACAAAGACATACCCTGACACCAAGTCACAAAGACATACACTGACACCAAGTAACAAAGACATACACTGACACCCAGTAACAAAGAAATACACTGACACCTAGTAACAAAGACATACACTGACACCAAGTAACAAAGTCATACACTGACACCAAGTAACAAAGGTATACACTTACACCAAGTAACAAAGACATGCACTGACACCAAGTAACAAAGACATCCACTGATACCCAGTAACACAGACACACACTTACAACAAGTAACAAAGACATACACTTACACCAAGTAACAAAGACATACACTTACCCCAAGTAACAAAGACATACCCCGACACCAAGTAACAAAGACATACACTGACACCAAGTCACAAAGACATACACTGACACCCAGTTACAAAGAAATACACTGACACCCAGTAACAAAGACATACACTGACACCAAGTAACAAAGTCATACACTGACACCAAGCAACAAAGATATCCGCTTACACCACGGAACAAAGACATGCACTGACACCAAGTAACAAAGACATCCACTGATACCAAGTAACACAGACACACACTTACACCAAGTAACAAAGACATACACTGATCCACAGTAACACAGACACACACTTACACCAAGTAACAAAGACATACAATGACACCCAGTAACAAAGACATACACTGACACCAAATAACAAAGACATACACTGACACCTAGGAACAAAGACATACTTTGATACCCAGTAACACAGACACACACTGACACCAAGTAACAAAGACATACACTTACACAAAGTAACACAGACATCCACTGACACCAAGTAACAAAGACACAGACTTGCACCAAGTAACAAAGACATACACTGACACCAAGTCACAAAGACATACACTGACACCCAGTAGCAAAGAAATACACTGACACCCAGTAACAAAGACATACACTGATACCCAGTAACACAGGCACACACTTACACCAAGTAACAAAGTCATACACTGACACCAAGTAACAAAGACATACACTTACACCAAGTAACAAAGACATGCACTGACACCAAGTTACAATGACATCCACTGATACCCAGGAACACAGACACACACTTACACCAAGTAACAAAGACATACACTGATACCCAGTATCACAGACACACACTTACACCAAGTAACAAAGACATACACTGACACCAAGTAACAAAGACATACACTTACACCAAGTAACAAAGACATACACTGACACCGAGTAACAAAGACATACACTGACACCAAGTAACAAAGACGTACAATTACACCAAGTAACAAAGACATACACTGATACCCAGTAACACAGACACACACTTACACCAAGTAACAAAGACATACACTGACACCAAGTAACAAAGTCATACACTGACACCAAGTAACAAAGACATACACTGACACCAAGTCACAAAGACATACACTGACACCAAGGAACAAAGACAAACAGTGATACCCAGTAACAGAGACACACACATACACCAAGTAACACAGACATACACTGACACCAAGTAACAAAGACATACACTTACACCAAGTAACACAGACACACACTTACAACAAGTAACAATGACATACACTGACACCAAGTAACAAAGACATACACTTACCCCAAGTAACAAAGACATACCCTGACACCAAGTGACAAAGACATACACTGACACCAAGACACAAAGACATACACTGACACACAGTAACAAAGAAATACACTGACACCTAGTAACAAAGACATACACTGACATCAAGTAACAAAGTCATACACTGACACCAAGTAACAAAGATATACACTTACACCAAGTAACAAAGACGTTCACTGACACCAAGGAACAAAGACATACACTGATCCACAGTAACACAGACACACACTTACACCAAGTAACAAAGACATACACTGACAACAAGTAACAAAGACATACACTGATACCCAGTAACAAAGACATACACTTACACCAAGTAACAAAGACATGCACTGACACCAAGTAACAAAGACATCCACTGATACCCAGTAACACAGGCACACACTTACACCAAGTAACAAAGACATACACTGACACCAAGTAACAAAGACATACACTGACACCAAGTAACAAAGACATACACTGACACCAAGTCACAAAGACATACACTGACACCAAGGAACAAAGACATACAGTGATACCCAGTAACACAGACACACACATACACCAAGTAACAAAGACATACACTGACACCAAGTAACAAAGACATACACTTACCCCAAGTAACAAAGACATACCCTGACACCAAGTAACAAAGACATAAACTGACACCAAGACACAAAGACATACACTGACACACAGTAACAAAGAAACACACTGACACCGAGTAACAAAGACATACACTGACATCAAGTAACAAAGTCATACACTGACACCAAGTAACAAAGATATACACTTACACCAAGTAACAAAGACATGCACTGACACCAAGTAACAAAGACATACACTGATCCACAGTAACACAGACACACACTTACACCAAGTAACAAAGACATACACTGACAACAAGTAACAAAGACATACACTGACACCCAGTAACAAAGACATACACTGACACCAAGTAACAAAGACATGCACTGACACCCAGTAACAAAGACATCCACTGATACCCAGTAACACAGACACACACTTACACCAAGTAACAAAGACATACACTGATACCCAGTAACACAGACACACTCTTACACCAAGTAACACAGACACACTCTTACACCAAGTAACAAAGACATACACTTACACCAAGTAACAAAGACAAACACTGACACCAAGTCACAAAGACATGCACTGACACCCAGTAACAAAGAAATACACTGACACCAAGTAACAAAGACATACACTGATACCCAGCAACACAGACACACACTTACAGCAAGTAACAAAGACATACACTGACACCAAGTAACAAAGTCATACACTGACACCAAGTAACAAAGACATACACTGACACCAAGTCACAAAGACATACACTGACACCAAGGAACAAAGACAAACAGTGATACCCAGTAACACAGACACACACATACTCCAAGTAACACAGACATACACTGACACCAAGTAACAAAGACATACACTTACACCAAGTAGCAAAGACATACACTGACACCAAGTAACAAAGACATACACTGACACCAAGTAACAAAGACATACACTTACACCAAATAACAAAGACATACACTGATACCCAGTAACACAGACACACACTTACACCAAGTAACAAAGACATACACTGACACCAAGTAACAAAGTCATACACTGACACCAAGTAACAAAGACAAACACTGACACCCTGTCACAAAGACATACACCGACAGCAAGGAACAAAGACAGTCAGTGATACCCAGTAACACAGACACACACATACACCAATTAACAAAGACATACACTGACACCAAGTAACAAAGACATACACTTACACCAAGTAACACAGACACACACTGATACCCAGTAACAGACACACACTTACAACAAGTAACAAAGACATACACTGACACCAAGTAACAAAGACATGCACTTACCCCAAGTAACAAAGACATACACTGACACCAAGTCACAAAGACATACACTGACACCAAGTAACAAAGACATACACTGACACACAGTAACAAAGAAATACACTGACACCTAGTAACAAAGACATACACTGACACCAAGTAACAAAGTCATACACTGACACCAAGTAACAAAGGTATACACTTACACCAAGTAACAAAGACATGCACTGACACCAAGTAACAAACACATCCACTGATACCCAGTAACACAGACACACACTTACTACAAGTAACAAAGACATACACTTGCACCAAGTAACAAAGACATACTCTTACCCCAAGTAACAAAGACATACCCCGACAACAAGTAACAAAGACATACACTGACACCAAGTCACAAAGACATACACTGACACCCAGTTACAAAGAAATACACTGACACCTAGTAACAAAGGCATACACTGACACCACGTAACAAAGTCATACACTGACCCCAAGCAACAAAGATATACACTTACACCAAGTAACAAAGACATGCACTGACACCAAGTAACAAAGACATCCACTGATACCAAGTAACACAGACACACACTTACACCAAGTAACAAAGACATACACTGATCCACAGTAACAAAGACACACACTTACACCAAGTAACAAAGACATACAATGACACCCAGTAACAAAGACATACACTGACACCAAATAAAAAAGACATACTCTGACAACGAGTAACAAAGACATACACTGACACCAACTCACAAAGACATACACTGACACCTAGGAACAAAGACATACTTTGATACCCAGTAACACAGACACACACTGACACCAAGTAACAAAGACATACACTTACACAAAGTAACACAGACATCCACTGACACCAAGTAACAAAGACACAAACTTGCACCAAGTAACAAAGACATACACTGACACCAAGTCACAAAGACATACACTGACACCCAGTAACAAAGAAATACACTGACACCAGTAACAAAGACATACACTGATACCCAGTAACACAGGCACACACTTACTCCAAGTAACAAAGTCATACACTGCCACCAAGTAACAAAGACATACACTTACACCAAGTAACAAAGACATGCACTGACACCAAGTTACAAAGACATCCACTGATACCCAGTAACACAGACACACACTTACACCAAATAACAAAGACATACACTGATACCCAGTATCACAGACACACACTTACACCAAGTAACAAAGACATACACTAACACCAAGTAACAAAGACATACACTTACACCAATTAACGAAGACATACAATGACACCGAGTAACAAAGACATACACTGACACCAAGTAACAAAAGACATACACTTACACCAAGTAACAAAGACATACAATGATAACCAGTAACACAGACACACACATACACCAAGTAACAAAGACATACACTGACACCAAGTAACAAAGTCATACACTGACACCAAGTAACAAAGACATACACTGACACCAAGTCACAAAGACATACACTGACACCAAGGAACAAAGACATACAGTGATACCCAGTAACACAGACACACACATACACCAAGTAACACAGACATACACTGACTCCAAGTAACAAAGACATACACTTACACCAAGTAACACAGACACACACTTACATCAAGTAACAAAGACATACACTGACACCAAGTATCAAAGACATACACTTACCCCAAGTAACAAAGACATACCCTGACACCAAGTAACAAAGACATACACTGACACCAAGACACAAAGACATACACTGACACACAGTAACAAAGAAATACACTGACACCTAGTAACAAAGACATACACTGACATCAAGTAACAAAGTCATACACTGACACCAAGTAACAAAGATATACACTTACACCAAGTAACAAAGACATGCACTGACACCAAGTAACAAAGACATACACTGACAACAAGTAACAAAGACATACACTGATACCCAGTAACAAAGACATACACTTACACCAAGTAACAAAGACATGCACTGACACCAAGTAACAAAGACATCCACTGATACCCAGTAACACAGACACACACTTACACCAAGTAACAAAGACATACACTGATACCCAGTAAGACAGACACACTCTTACACCAAGTAACAAAGACATACACTTACACCAAGTAACAAAGACATACACTGACACCAAGTCAGAAAGACATGCACTGACACCCAGTAACAAAGAAATACACTGACACCAAGTAACAAAGACATACACTGACACCAAGTAACAAAGACATACACTGATACCCAGCAACACAGACACACACTTACACAAAGTAACAAAGACATACACTGACACCAAGTAACAAAGTCATACACTGACACCAAGTAACAAAGACATACACTGACACCAAGTCACAAAGACATACACTGACACCAAGGAACAAAGACATACAGTGATACCCAGTAACACAGACACACACATACACCAAGTAACAAAGACATACACTGACACCAAGTAACAAAGACATACACTTACCCCAAGTAACAAAGACATACCCTGACACCAAGTAACAAAGACATAAACTGACAGCAAGACACAAAGACATACACTGACACACAGTAACAAAGAAATACACTGACACCTAGTAACAAAGACATACACTGACATCAAGTAACAAAGTCATACACTGACACCAACTAACAAAGATATACACTTACACCAAGTAACAAAGACATGCACTGACACCAAGTAACAAAGACATACACTGATCCACAGTAGCACAGACACACACTTACACCAAGTAACAAATACATACACTGACAACAAGTAACAAAGACATACACTGATACCCAGTAACAAAGACATACACTTACACCAAGTAACAAAGACATGCACTGACACCCAGTAACAAAGACATCCACTGATACCCAGTAACACAGACACACACTTACACCAAGTAACAAAGACATACACTGATACCCAGTAACACAGACACACTCTTACACCAAGTAACACAGACACACTCTTACACCAAGTAACAAAGACATACACTTACACCAAGTAACAAAGACATACACTGACACCAAGTCACAAAGACATGCACTGACACCCAGTAACAAAGAAATATACTGACACCAAGTAACAAAGACATACACTGACACCAAGTAACAAAGACATACACTGATACCTAGCAACACAGACACACACTTACACCAAGTAACAAAGACATACACTGACACCAAGTAACAAAGTCATACACTGACACCAAGTAACAAAGACATACACTGACACCAAGGAACAAAGACATACAGTGATACCCAGTAACACAGACACACACATACACCAAGTAACAAAGACATACACTGACACCAAGTAACAAAGACATACACTTACACCAAGTAGCAAAGAAATACACTGACACCGAGTAACAAAGACATACACTGACACCAAGTAACAAAGACATACACTTACACCAAGTAACAAAGACATACACTGATACCCAGTAACACAGACACACACTTACACCAAGTAACAAAGACATACACTGACACCAAGTAACAAAGTCATACACTGACACCAAGTAACAAAGACAAACACTGACACCCTGTCACAAAGACATACACCGACAGCAAGGAACAAAGACAGTCAATGATACCCAGTAACACAGACACACACATACACCAAGTAACAAAGACATACACTGACACCAAGTAACAAAGACATACACTTACACCAAGTAACACAGACACACACTTACGCCAAGTAACAAAAACATACACTGACACCAAGGAACAAAGACATACACTGATACCCAGTAACAGACACACACTTACAACAAGTAACAAAGACATACACTGACACCAAGTAACAAAGACATACACTTACCCCAAGTAACAAAGACACACACTGACACCAAGTCACAAAGACATACACTGACACCAAGTAACAAAGACATACACTGACACCCAGTAACAAAGAAATACACTGACACCTAGTAACAAAGACATACACTGACACCAAGTAACAAAGACATGCACTGACACCAAGTAACAAAGACATCTACTGATACCCAGTAACACAGACACACACTTACAACAAGTAACAAAGACATACACTTACACCAAGTAACAAAGACATACTCTTACCCCAAGTAACAAAGACATACCCCGACACCAAGTAACAAAGACATACACTGACACCAAGTCACAAAGACATACACTGACACCCAGTTACAAAGAAATACACTGACACCCAGTAACAAAGACATACACTGACACCAAGTAACAAAGTCATACACTGACACCAAGCAACAAAGATATACACTTACACCACGTAACAAAGACATGTACTGACACCAAGTAACAAAGACATCCACTGATACCAAGTAACACAGACAAACACTTACACCAAGTAACAAAGACATACACTGATCCACAGTAACAAAGACACACACTTACACCAAGTAACAAAGACATACAATGACACCCAGTAACAAAGACATACACTGACACCAAATAACAAAGACATACTCTGACAACGAGTAACAAAGACATACACTGACACCAACTCACAAAGACATACACTGACACCTAGGAACAAAGACATACTTTGATACCCAGTAACACAGACACACACTGACACCAAGGAACAAAGACATACACTTACACAAAGTAACACAGACATCCACTGACACCAAGTAACAAAGACACAAACTTGCACCAAGTAACAAAGACATACACTGACACCAAGTCACAAAGACATACACTGACACCCAGTAACAAAGAAATACACTGACACCCAGTAACAAAGACATACACTGATACCCATTAACACAGGCACACACTTACACCAAGTAACATAGTCATACACTGACACCAAGTAACAAAGACATACACTTACAGCAAGTAACAAAGACATGCACTGACACCAAGTTACAATGACATCCACTGATACCCAGTAACACAGACACACACTTACACCAAGTAACAAAGACATACACTGACACCAAGTAACAAAGACATACACTTACACCAAGTAACAAAGACATACACTGACACCGAGTAACAAAGACATACACTGACACCAAGTAACAAAGAAATACACTTACACCAAGTAACAAAGACATACACTGATACCCAGTAACACAGACACACACTTACACCTAGTAACAAAGACATACACTGACACCAAGTAACAAAGTCATACACTGACACCAAGTAACAAAGACATACACTGACACCAAGTCACAAAGACATACACTGACACCAAGGAACAAAGACATACAGTGATACCCAGTAACACAGACACACACATACACCAAGTAACACAAACATACACTGACACCAAGTAACAAAGACATACACTTACACCAAGTAACACAGACACACACTTACATCAAGTAACAAAGACATACACTGACACCAAGTAACAAAGACATACACTGATACCCAGTAACACAGACACACACTTACAACAAGTAACAAAGACATACAATGACACCAAGTAACAAAGACATACCCTGACACCAAGTAACATAGACATACACTGACACCAAGACACAAAGACATACACTGACACACAGTAACAAAGAAATACACTGACACCTAGTAACAAAGACATACACTGACACCAAGTAACAAAGATATACACTTACACCAAGTATCAAAGACATGCACTGACACCAAGTAACAAAGACATACACTGATCCACAGTAACACAGACACACACTTACACCAAGTAACAAAGACATACACTGACAACAAGTAACAAAGACATACACTGATACCCAGTAACAAAGACATACACTTACACCAAGTAACAAAGACATGCACTGACACCAAGTAACAAAGACATCCACTGATACCCAGTAACACAGGCACACAATTACACCAAGTAACAAAGACATACACTGATACCCAGTAACACAGACACACTCTTACACCAAGTAACAAAGACATACACATACACCAAGTAACAAAGACATACACTGACACCAAGTCACAAAGACATGCACTGACACCCAGTAACAAAGAAATACACTGACACCAAGTAACAAAGACATACACTGACACCAAGTAACAAAGACATACACTGATACCCAGCAACACAGACACACACTTACACAAAGTAACAAAGACATACACTGACACCAAGTAACAAAGTCGTACACTGACACCAAGTAACAAAGACATACACTGACACCAAGTCACAAAGACATACACTGACACCAAGGAACAAAGACATACAGTGATAACCAGCAACACAGACACACACATACACCAAGTAACAAAGACATACACTGACACCAAGTAACAAAGACATACACTTACCCCAAGTAACAAAGACATACCCTGACACCAAGTAACAAAGACATACACTGACACCAAGACACAAAGACATACACTGACACACAGTAACAAAGAAATACACTGATACCTGGTAACAAAGGCATACACTGACATCAAGTAACAAAGTCATACACTGACACCAAGTAACAAAGACATAGACTGATCCACAGTAACACAGACACACACTTACACCAAGTAACAAAGACATGCACTGACACCAAGTAACAAAGACATCCACTGATACCCAGTAACACAGACACACACTTACACCAAGTAACAAAGACATACACTGATACCCAGTAACACAGACACACTCTTACACCAAGTAACACAGACACACTCTTACACCAAGTAACAAAGACATACACTTACACCAAGTAACTAAGACATACAATGACACCAAGTCACAAAGACATGCACTGACACCCAGTAACAAAGAAATACACTGACACCAAGTAACAAAGACATACACTGATACCCAGCAACTCAGACACACACTTACACCAAGTAACAAAGACATACACTGACACCCTGTCACAAAGACATACACCGACAGCAAGGAACAAAGACAGTCAGAGATACCCAGTAACACAGACACACACATACACCAAGTAACAAAGACATACACTGACACCAAGTAACAAAGACATACACTTACACCAAGTAACACAGACACACACTTACGCCAAGTAACAAAGACATACACTGACACCAAGTAACAAAGACATACACTGATACCCAGTAACAGACACACACTTACACCAAGTAACAAAGACATACACTTACACCAAGTAGCAAAGACATACACTGACACCGAGTAACAAAGACATACACTGACACCAAGTAACAAAGACATACACTTACACCAAGTAACAAAGACATACACTGATACCCAGTAACACAGACACACACTTACACCAAGTAACAAAGACATACACTGACACCAAGTAACAAAGTCAGACACTGACACCAAGTCACAAAGACATGCACTGACACCCAGTAACAAAGAAATACACTGACACCAAGTTACAAAGACATACACAGACACCAAGTAACAAAGACATACACTGATCCACAGTAACACAGACACACACTTACACCAAGTAACAAAGTCATACACTGACACCAAGTAACAAAGTCTTACACTGACACCAAGTAACAAAGACATACTTTGATACCCAGTAACATAGACACTCACATACACCAAGTAACAAAGACATACACTGACACCAAGTAACAAAGACATACACTTACACAAAGTAACACAGACATTAACTGACACCAAGTAACAAAGACACAAACTTACACCAAATAACACAGACATACACTGACACCAAGTAACAAAGACATACACTGATACCCAGTTACACAGACACACAATTACACCAAGTAACAAAGTCATACACTGATACCCAGTAACACAGACACACACATACACCAAGTAACAGATACATACCCTGACACCAAGTAACAAAGACATACGCTTACACCAAATAAGAAAGACATACACTGACACAAAGTAACAAAGACATACACTGATACCCAGGAACACAGACACACACTTACACCAAGTAACAAAGTCATACACTGACACCAAGTAACAAAGACATACACTTACACCAAGCAACAAAGACAAGCGCTGACACCAGGGAACAAAGACATACAATGATACCCAGTAACACAGACAAACACATACACCAAGTAACAAAGACATACACTGACACCAAGTAACAATGACATACACTTACACCAAGTAACACAGACACACACTTACACCAAGTAACAAAGACTTACACTGACAACAAGTAACAAAGACATACACTGATACCCAGTAACACAGACACACACTTACAACAAGTAACAAAGACATACACTGACACCAAGTAACAAAGAAATACACTTACACCAAGTAACAAAGACATACCCTGACACCAAGTAACAAAGACATACACTGACACCAAGTCACAAAGACATCCACTGACACCCAGTAACAAAGAAATACACTGACACCAAGTAACAAAGACATACACTGACACCAAGTAACAAAGACATACACTGATACCCAGTAACACAGACAAACACTTACACCAAGTAACAAAGACATGCACTGACAACAAGTAACAAAGACATACACTGATACCCAGTAACACAGCCACACTCTTACACCAAGTAACAAAGACATACACTTACACCAAGTAACAAAGACATACACTGACTCCAAGTCACAAAGACATACACTGACACCCAGTAACAAAGAAATACACTGACACCAAGTAACAAAGACATACACTGACACCAAGTAACAAAGACATACACTGATACCCAGCAACACAGACACACACTTACACCAAGTAACAAAGACATACAATGACACCCTGTCACAAAGACATACACCGACAGCAAGGAACAAAGACAGTCAGAGATACCCAGTAACACAGACACACACATACACCAAGTAACAAAGACATACACTGACACCAAGTAACAAAGACATACACTTACACCAAGTAACACAGACACACACTTACGCCAAGTAACAAAGACATACACTGACACCAAGTAACAAAGACATACACTGATACCCAGTAACAGACACACACTTACAACAAGTAACAAAGACATACACTGACACCAAGTAACAAAGACATGCACTTACCCCAAGTAACAAAGACATACCCTGACACCAAGTCACAAAAACATACACTGACACCAAGTAACAAAGACATACACTGACACCCAGGAACAAAGAAATACACTGACACCTAGTAACAAAGACATACACTGACACCAAGTAACAAAGTCATACACTGACACCAAGTAACAAAGGTATACACTAACACCAAGTAACAAAGACATGCACTGACACCAAGTAACAATGAAATCCACTGATACCAAGTAACAGAGACACACACTTACACCAAGTAACAAAGACATACACTGATCCACAGTAACACAGACACACACTTACACCAAGTAACAAAGTCATACACTGACACCAAGTAACAAAGACATACAATGACACCCAGTAACAAAGACATACACTGACACCAAATGACAAAGACATACACTGACACCAAGTCACAAAGACATACACTGACACCAAGGAACAAAGACATACTTTGATACCCAGTAACATAGACTCTCACATACACCAAGTAACAAAGACATACACTGACACCAAGTAACAAAGACATACACTTACACAAAGTAACACAGACATTAACTGACACCAAGTAACAAAGACACAAACTTACACCAAATAACACAGACATACACTGACACCAAGTAACAAAGACATACACTGATACCCAGTTACACAGACACACAATTACACCAAGTAACAAAGTCATACACTGATACCCAGTAACACAGACACACACATACACCAAGTAACAGATACATACCCTGACACCAAGTAACAAAGACATACGCTTACACCAAATAAGAAAGACATACACTGACACAAAGTAACAAAGACATACACTGATACCCAGGAACACAGACACACACTTACACCAAGTAACAAAGTCATACACTGACACCAAGTAACAAAGACATACACTTACACCAAGCAACAAAGACAAGCGCTGACACCAGGGAACAAAGACATACAATGATACCCAGTAACACAGACAAACACATACACCAAGTAACAAAGACATACACTGACACCAAGTAACAATGACATACACTTACACCAAGTAACACAGACACACACTTACACCAAGTAACAAAGACTTACACTGACAACAAGTAACAAAGACATACAATGATACCCAGTAACACAGACACACACTTACAACAAGTAACAAAGACATACACTGACACCAAGTAACAAAGACATGCACTTACCCCAAGTAACAAAGACATACCCTGACACCAAGTCACAAAAACATACACTGACACCAAGTAACAAAGACATACACTGACACCCAGGAACAAAGAAATACACTGACACCTAGTAACAAAGACATACACTGACACCAAGTAACAAAGTCATACACTGACACCAAGTAACAAAGGTATACACTAACACCAAGTAACAAAGACATGCACTGACACCAAGTAACAATGAAATCCACTGATACCAAGTAACAGAGACACACACTTACACCAAGTAACAAAGACATACACTGATCCACAGTAACACAGACACACACTTACACCAAGTAACAAAGTCATACACTGACACCAAGTAACAAAGACATACAATGACACCCAGTAACAAAGACATACACTGACACCAAATGACAAAGACATACACTGACAACGAGTAACAAAGACATACACTGACACCAAGTCACAAAGACATACACTGACACCAAGGAACAAAGACATACTTTGATACCCAGTAACATAGACACTCACATACACCAAGTAACAAAGACATACACTGACACCAAGTAACAAAGACATACACTTACACAAAGTAACACAGACATTAACTGACACCAAGTAACAAAGACACAAACTTACACCAAATAACACAGACATACACTGACACCAAGTAACAAAGACATACACTGATACCCAGTTACACAGACACACAATTACACCAAGTAACAAAGTCATACACTGATACCCAGTAACACAGACACACACATACACCAAGTAACAGATACATACCCTGACACCAAGTAACAAAGACATACGCTTACACCAAATAAGAAAGACATACACTGACACAAAGTAACAAAGACATACACTGATACCCAGGAACACAGACACACACTTACACCAAGTAACAAAGTCATACACTGACACCAAGTAACAAAGACATACACTTACACCAAGCAACAAAGACAAGCGCTGACACCAGGGAACAAAGACATACAATGATACCCAGTAACACAGACAAACACATACACCAAGTAACAAAACATACACTGACACCAAGTAACAATGACATACACTTACACCAAGTAACACAGACACACACTTACACCAAGTAACAAAGACTTACACTGACAACAAGTAACAAAGACATACACTGATACCCAGTAACACAGACACACACTTACAACAAGTAACAAAGACATACACTGACACCAAGTAACAAAGAAATACACTTACACCAAGTAACAAAGACATACCCTGACACCAAGTAACAAAGACATACACTGACACCAAGGCACAAAGACATCCACTGACACCCAGTAACAAAGAAATACACTGACACCAAGTAACAAAGACATACACTGACACCAAGTAACAAAGACATACACTGATACCCAGTAACACAGACAAACACTTACACCAAGTAACAAAGACATGCACTGACAACAAGTAACAAAGACATACACTGATACCCAGTAACACAGCCACACTCTTACACCAAGTAACAAAGACATACACTTACACCAAGTAACAAAGACATACACTGACTCCAAGTCACAAAGACATACACTGACACCCAGTAACAAAGAAATACACTGACACCAAGTAACAAAGACATACACTGACACCAAGTAACAAAGACATACACTGATACCCAGCAACACAGACACACACTTACACCAGGTAACAAAGACATACACTGACACCAAGTAACAAAGACATACACTGACACCAATTCACAAAGACATACAGTGACACCAAGGAAAAAAGACATACAGTGATACCCAGTAACACAGACACACACATACACCAAGTAACAAAGACATACACTGACACCAAGTAACAAAGACATACACTTACACCAAGTAACAAAGATATATACTGACACCGAGTAACAAAGACATACACTGACACCAAGTAACAAAGACATACACTTACACCAAGTAACAAAGACATACACTGAATCCCAGTAACACAGACACACACTTACACCAAGTAACAAAGACATGCACTGACACCAAGTCACAAAGACATACACTGACACCAAGTAACAAAGACATACACTGACACCCAGTAACAAAGTAATACACTGACACCTAGTAACAAAGACATACACTGACACCAAGTAACAAAGTCATACACTGACACCAAGTAACAAAGATATATACTTACACCAAGTAACAAAGACAAGCACTGACACCAAGTAACAAAGACATCCACTGGTACCAAGTAACACAGACACACACTTACACCAAGTAACAAAGACATGCACTGATCCACAGTAACACAGACACACACTTACACCAAGTAACAAAGACATACAGTGACACCAAGTAACAAAGTCATACACTGACACCAAGTAACAAAGACATACAATGACACCCAGTAACAAAGACATACACTGACACCAAATGACAAAGACATACACTGACAACGAGTAACAAAGACATACACTGACACCAAGGAACAAAGACATACTTTGATACCCAGTAACACAGACACTCACATACACCAAGTAACAAAGACATACACTGACACCAAGTAACAAAGACACAAACTTACACCAAATAACACAGACATACACTAACACCAAGTAACAAAGACATACACTGATACCCAGTTACACAGACACACACTTACACCAAGTAACAAAGACATACACTGATACCCAGTAACACAGACACACACATACACCAAGTAACAGATACATACACTGATACCAAGTAACAAAGACATACGCATACACAAAATAACAAAGACATACACTGACACAAAGTAACAAAGACATACACTGATACCCAGTAACACAGACACACACTTACACCATGTAAACAAGACATACACTGACACCAAGTAACAAAGACATACACTGATACCCAGTAACACAGACACACACTTACACCAAGTAACAAAGTCATACACTGACACCAAGTAACAAAGACATACAGTTACACCAAGTAACAAAGACAAGCACTGACACCAAGTAACAAAGACTTCCACTGATACCCAGTAACACAGACACACACTTACACCAAGTAACAAAGACATACACTGATACACAGTAACACAGACACACACTTCCTCCAAGTAACAAAGACATACACTGATACCAAGTAACAAAGTCATACACTGACACCAAGTAACAAAGACATACAATGACACACAGTAACAAAGACATACACTAACCCCAAGTAACAAAGACATACACTGACAACGAGTAACAAAGACATGCACAGACACCAAGTCACAAAGACATACACTGACACCAAGGAACAAAGACATACTTTGATACACAGTAACAAAGACACACAGATACACCAAGTAACAAAGACATACACTGACACCAAGTAACAAAGACATACAATTACACAAAGTAACACAGACATCCACTGACACCAAGTAACAAAGGCACACACTTACACCAAAAAAACAGACATACACTGACTCCAAGTAACAAAGACATGCACTGATATCCAGTAACACAGACACACACTTACACCAAGTAACAAAGACATACACTGATGCCCAGTAACACAGACACACACTTACACCAAGTAACAAAGAAATACACTGACACCAAGTAACAAAGACATACACTTACACGAAGTAACAAAGACATACACTGACACCAAGTCACAAAGACATACACTGATAGCCAGTAACACAGACACACACTTACACCAAGTAACAAAGACATACACTGATACCCAGTAACACAGACACACACATACACCACGTAACAAATACATACACTGACACCAAGTAACAAAGACATACGCTTACACCAAATAACAAAGACATACACTGACACCAGGTAACAAAGACATACACTGATACCCAGTAACACAGACACACACTTACACCAAGTAAACAAGACATACACTGACACCAAGTAACAAAGACAGACACTGACACCAAGTAACACAGACATGCACAGACACCAAGCAACAAAGACATACACTGATACCCAGTAACACAGACACACACTGATATCCAGTAACACAGACACACACTTACAACAAGTAACAAAGACATACGCTGACGCCAAGCAACAAAGACATACACTGACACCAAGTCACAAAGACATACACTGGCACCAAGGAACAAAGACATACAATGATACCCAGTAACACAGACACACACATACACCAAGTAACAAAGACATACACTGACACCAAGTAACAAAGGCATACACTTACACCAAGTAACACAGACACATACTTACACCAAGTAACAAAGACTTACACTGACACCAAGTAACAAAGATATACACTGATACCCAGTAACACAGACACACACTTACAACAAGTAACAAAGACATACACTGACACCAAGTAACAAAGTCATACACTGACACCAAGTAACAAAGATATACTCTTACACCAAGTAACAAAGACATGGACTGACACAAAGTAACAAAGACATCCACTGATACCAAGTACACAGACACACACTTACACCAAGTTACAAAGACATACACTGATCCACAGTAACGCAGACACACACTTACACCAAGTAACAAAGTCATACACTGACACCTAGTAACAAAGACATACAATGACACCCAGTAACAAAGACATACACTGACACCAAATAACAAAGACATACACTGACAACGAGTAACAAAGACATACACTGACACCAAGTCACAAAGACATACACTGACACCAAGGAACAAATACATACTTTGTTACCCAGTAACACAGACACACACATACACCAAGTAACAAAGACATACACTGACACCAAGTAACAAAGACATACACTTACACAAAGTAACACAGACATCCACTGACACCAAGTAACAAAGACACAAACTTACACCAAGTAACAAAGACATACACTGACACCAAGTCACAAAGACATACACTGACACCAAGTAACAAAGACATACACTGATACCCAGTAACACAGACACACACTTACACCAAGTAACAAAGTCATACACTGACACCAAGTAACAAAGACATACACTTACACCAAGTAACACAGACATACACTTACACCAAGTTACAAAGACATCCACTGATACGCAGTAACACAGACACACACTTACACCAAGTAACAAAGACATACACTGACACCAAGTAACAAAGTCATACACTGGCACCAAGTAACAAAGACATACACTGACACCAAGTCACAAAGACATACACTGACACCAAGGAACAAAGACATACACTGATACCCAGTAACACAGAAGCACACTTACAACAAGTAACAAAGACATACACTGACACCAAGTAACAAAGACATACACTTACCCCAAGTAACAAAGACATACCCTGACACCAAGTAACAAAGACATACACTGACACCAAGTCACAAAGACTTACACTGACACCCAGTAACAAAGAAATACACTGACACCTAGTAACAAAGACATACACTGACACCAAGTAACAAAGTCATACACTGACACCAAGTAACAAAGATATACACTTACACCAAGTAACAAAGACACACACTTCCCCCAAGTAACAAAGACATACACTGACACCAAGTAACAAAGACATACACTGACACCAAGTAACACAGACACACACTGACACCCAGTAAAAAAGACATACACTGACACCAAGTAACAAAGACATACACTGATACCCAGCAACTCAGACACACACTTACACCCAGTAACAAAGACATTCACTGACACCAAGTCACAATGACACACACTGACACCCAGTAACAAAGACATGCACTGACGCCAAGTCACAAAGACATACACTGATACCCAGTAACACAGACACACACTTACACTGAGTATCAAAGACAGACGCTGATACCCAGTAACACAGACACACACTTAGACCAAGTAACAAAGAGATACACTGACGCCCAGTAACACAGACATACACTGACAACAAGTAACAAAGACATGCACTGATACCCAGTAACACAGACACACACTTACACCAAGTAACAAAGACAGACACTGATACCCAGTAACACAGACACACACTTAGACCAAGTAACGAAGAGATACACTGACACCCAGTAACAAAGACATCCACTGACACCCAGTAACACCGACACAGACGGACACCAAGTAACAAAGACACACACTTACACCAAGTAACACAGACACACACAGACACCCAGTAACACAAACAAACACACTGACACCAAGTAACACAGACATACACTGACACCAAGTAACAAAGACATACACTGACACCAAGTCACAAAGACACACACTGACACCCAGTAACAAGGACATACAATGACGCCAAGTCACAAAGACATACACTGATACCCAGTAACACAGACACAAACTTACACCAAGTAACACAGACGCACACTGACACCCAGTAACACAGACACACACTTACACCAAGTTACACAGACTTACACTGACACCAAGTAACAAAGACATACAATGATACGCAGTAAAAAGACATACACTGACACCAAGTCACAAAGACATACACTGACACCAAGTTTCAAAGACACACACTGACACCCAGTAACAAAGACATACAATGATACCAAGTCACAAAGACATACACTGATACCCAGTAACACAGACACACATTTACACCAAGTAACACAAACATACACTGACGCCCAGTAACACAGACACACACTTACACCAAGTAACAAAGACATACACTGACACCCAGTAACAAAGACATACACTGACACCCAGTCACACAGACACACACGGACAGCAAGGAACAAAGACACAGACTTACACCAAGTAACACAGACGCACACTGACACCCAGTAACACAGACACACACTTACACCAAGTTACACAGACATACACTGACACCAAGTAACAAAGACATACACTGATACCGATTAAAAAGACATACACTGACACCAAGTCACAAAGACATACACTGATACCAAGTCACAAAGACATACACTGATGCCCAGTAACACAGACACACACTGACACCAAGTAACAAAGACATGCACTGACACCAAGCAACAAAGATACACACTGACACCAAGTAACACAGACATACACTGACACCAAGTAACAAAGATACACACTGACACCAAGTAACACAGACATACACTGACACCAAGTAACAAAGACATACACTTACATCAAGTAACAAAGAGAGACAATTACACCAAGTAACAAAGACATACACTGACACCAAGTCACAAAGACACACACTGACACCCAGTAACAAAGACATGCACTGATGCCAAGTCACAAAGACATACACTGATATCCAGTAACACAGACACACACTTACACCAAGTAACACAGACACACACGGACACCAAGTAACACAGACACACACTGACACCCAGTAACACAAACAAACACACTGACACCAAGTAACACAGACATACTCTGACACCAAGTAACAAAGACATACACTTAAACCAATTATTTTGACATACACTGACACCAAGTAACAAAGACATACACTGATACCCAGGAACACAGACACACACTTACACCAAGTAACAAAGACATACACTGACACCAAGTCACAAAGACACACACTGACACCCAGTAACAAAGACATACACTGACACCAAGTAACAAAGACATACACTTACCCCAAGTAACAAAGACATACACTGACACCAAGTAACAAAGTCATACACTGACACCAAGTAACAAAGATATACACTTACACCAAGTAACAAAGACACACACTTCCCCCAAGTAACAAAGACATACACTGACACCAAGTAACAAAGACATACACTGACACCAAGTAACACAGACACACACTGACACCCAGTAAAAAAGACATACACTGACACCAAGTAACAAAGACATACACTGATACCCAGCAACTCAGACACACACTTACACCCAGTAACAAAGACATTCACTGACACCAAGTCACAAAGACACACACTGACACCCAGTAACAAAGACATGCACTGACGCCAAGTCACAAAGACATACACTGATACCCAGTAACACAGACACACACTTACACTGAGTAACAAAGACAAACGCTGATACCCAGTAAAACAGACTCACACTTAGACCAAGTAACAAAGAGATACACTGACGCCCAGTAACACAGACATACACTGACAACAAGTAACAAAGACATGCACTGATACCCAGTAACACAGACACACACTTACACCAAGTAACAAAGACAGACACTGATACCCAGTAACACAGACACACACTTAGACCAAGTAACGAAGAGATACACTGACACCCAGTAACAAAGACATCCACTCACACCCAGTAACACCGACACAGACGGACACCAAGTAACAAAGACACACACTTACACCAAGTAACACAGACACACACAGACACCCAGTAACACAAACAAACACACTGACACCAAGTAACACAGACATACACTGACACCAAGTAACAAAGACATACACTGACACCAAGTCACAAAGACACACACTGACACCCAGTAACAAGGACATACAATGACGCCAAGTCACAAAGACATACACTGATACCCAGTAACACAGACACAAACTTACACCAAGTAACACAGACGCACACTGACACCCAGTAACACAGACACACACTTACACCAAGTTACACAGACATACACTGACACCAAGTAACAAAGACATACAATGATACGCAGTAAAAAGACATACACTGACACCAAGTCACAAAGACATACACTGACACCAAGTTTCAAAGACACACACTGACACCCAGTAACAAAGACATACAATGATACCAAGTCACAAAGACATACACTGATACCCAGTAACACAGACACACACTTACACCAAGTAACACAAACATACACTGACGCCCAGTAACACAGACACACACTTACACCAAGTAACAAAGACATACACTGACACCCAGTAACAAAGACATACACTGACACCCAGTCACACAGACACACACGGACAGCAAGGAACAAAGACACAGACTTACACCAAGTAACACAGACGCACACTGACACCCAGTAACACAGACACACACTTACACCAAGTTACACAGACATACACTGACACCAAGTAACAAAGACATACACTGATACCCAGTAAAAAGACATACACTGACACCAAGTCACAAAGACATACACTGATACCAAGTCACAAAGACATACACTGATGCCCAGTAACACAGACACACACTGACACCAAGTAACAAAGACATGCACTGACACCAAGCAACAAAGACATACACTTACACCAAGTAACAAAGATACACACTGACACCAAGTAACACAGACATACACTGACACCAAGTAACAAAGACATACACTTACATCAAGTAACAAAGACAGACAATTACACCAAGTAACAAAGACATACACTGACACCAAGTCACAAAGACACACACTGACACCCAGTAACAAAGACATGCACTGACGCCAAGTCACAAAGACATACACTGATATCCAGTAACACAGACACACACTTACACCAAGTAACACAGACACACACTGACACCAAGTAACAAAGACATGCACTGATACCCAGTAACACAGACACACACTTACACCCAGTTACAAAGAAAGACACTGATACCCAGTAACACAGATACACACTTACACCAAGTTACAAACAGATACAATGAAACCCATTATCAAAGACATACACTGGCACCCAGTAACACAGACACACACGGACACCAAGTAACACAGACACACACTGACACCCAGTAACACAAACAAACACACTGACACCAAGTAACACAGACATACTCTGACACCAAGTAACCAAGACATACACTTACACCAATTATTTTGACATACACTGACACCAAGTAACAAAGACATACACTGATACCCAGGAACACAGACACACACTTACACCAAGTAACAAAGACATACACTGACACCAAGTCACAAAGACACACACTGACACCCAGTAACAAAGACATGCACTGACGCCAAGTCACAAAGACATACACTGATACCCAGTAACACAGACACACACTTACACCAAGTAACAAAGACATACACTGACACCAAGTCACAAAGACACACACTGACACCCAGTAACAAAGACATACACTGACACCAAGTAACAAAGACATACACGTACACCAAGTAACAAATACATACACTGACACCAAGTCACAAAGACACACACTGACAACCAGTAACAAAGACATACACTGACACCGAGTCACAAAGACATACACTGACACCAAGTAACAAAGACATACAATGACACCCAGTAACACAAACAAACACACTGATACCCAGTAACGCAGACACACACTTAGACCAAGTAACAAAGACATACACTGACACCAAGTCACAAAGGCATACACTCATACCCAGTAACAAAGACATACACTGATACCCAGTAACACAGACACACACTGATACCCAGTAACACAGACACACACTTACACCAAGTAACAAAGACATACAATGACACCAAGTCACAAAGTCACAAACTGACACCAAGTAACAAAGACATACACTGACACCCAGTAACAAAGACATCCACTGACAACAAGTCACAAACACATACACTGACACCAAGTAACAAAGACATACACTGACACCAAGTAACAAAAACATACACTGATACCCAGTAACACAGACGCACACTTACACCAAGTAACAAAGACATACACTTACACCAGGTAACGCAGACATTCACTTACACCAAGTATTTTGACATACACTTACACCAAGTAACAAAGACATACACTGACACCCAGTAACAAAGACATTATCTGACACCCAGTAACACAGACACACACGGACACCAAGTAACAAAGACAAGCACTGACACAAAGTAACAAAGAAACACACACTGACACCCAGTCACACAAACAAACACACTGACACCCAGTAACACAGACACACACTGACACCAAGTAACAAAGACATACACTGACATCAAGTAACACAGACACACACTTACACCAAGTAACAAAGACATACACTGACACCAAGTCACAAAGACACACACTGACAACCAGTAACAAAGACATACACTGACACCGAGTCACAAAGACATACACTGATACCCAGTAACAAAGACATACACTGATACCCAGTAACACAGACACACACTTACACCAAGTAACAAAGACATACACTGACACCAAGTCACAAAGACACAAACTGACACCAAGTAACAAAGACATACACTGACACCCAGTAACAAAGACATCCACTGACAACAAGTCACAAACACATACACTGACACCAAGTAACAAAGACATACACTGACACCAAGTAACAAAGACATACACTGATACCCAGTAACAAGACGCACACTTACACCAAGTAACAAAGACATACACTTACACCAGGTTTCGCAGACATTCACTTACACCAAGTATTTTGACATACACTTACACCAAGTAACAAAGACATACACTGACACCCAGTAACAAAGACATTCACTGACAACAAGTCACAAACACATACACTGACACGAAGTAACAAAGACAGACTATTACACCAAGTAATAAATACATACACCTACACCAAGTATTTTGACATACACTGACACCAAGTAACAAAGACATACACTGATACCCAGTAAAACAGACACACACTTACACCAAGTAACAAAGACATACACTGACACCAAGTCACAAAGACACACACTGATACCCAGTAACACAGACACACACTGACACCAAGTAACAAAGACATACACTGACACCCAGTAACAAAGACATACACTGACACCCAGTAACACAGACACACACGGACACCAAGTAACAAAGACACACACTTACACCAAGTAACACAGACACACACTGACACCCAGTAACAAAGACATACACTTACACCATGTATTTTGACATACACTTGCAACAAGTATCAAAGACATACACTGATACCCAGTAACACAGACACACAATTAGACCAAGTAACAAAGACATACACTGACCCCAAGTAACAAACACATACACTGACACCAAGTATCAAAGACATACGCTGACACCAAGGAACAAAGACATACACTGACACCCAGTAACAAAGAAATCCACTGACAACAAGTCACTAACAAATACACTTGCACCAAGTTACAAAGACACACACTTACACCAAGTAACACAGACATACACTGACACCAAGTAACAAAGACATACAGTGACACCTAGTAACAAAGACATACACTGATACCCAGGAACACAGACACACACTTACACCAAGTAACACAGTCACACACTTACACCAAGTAACAAAGACACACACTTACACCAAGTAACAAAGACACACACTGACACCAAGTAACAAAGACATACAATTACACCAAGTAACAAAGACACACACTTACACCAAGTACCAAAGACAGACACTGATACCCAGTAACACAGACACACACTTACACCAAGTAACAAAGACATACACTGACACCCAGTAACACAAACAAACACACATTGACACAAAGTAACACAGAGAAACACTAATAAACAGTAACACAGACATATAATGACACCAAGTAACACAGACGCACACTGACACCAGGTAACAAAGACATGCACTGACACCAGGTCACAAAGTCATACACTGATACCAAGTCACAAAGACATACACTGATACCCAGTAACACAGACACACACTGACACAAAGTAACAAAGACATACACTGACACCAAGTCACAAAGACAGACACTGACACCCAGTAACAAAGACATACACTGACACCCAGTAACACAGACACACACTTACACCAAGTAACAAAGACATACACTGACACCAAGTCACAAAGACATACACTGACACCCAGTAACAAAGACATACACTGACACCCAGTAACAAAGACATACACTGACACCAAGTCACAAAGACATACACTGATACCCAGTACCAAAGACAGACACTGATACCCAGTAACACAGACGCACACATACACCAAGTAACATAGACATAGACTTACACCAAGTAACACAGACATACACTGACAACAAGTCACAAACACATACACTGACACGAAGTAACAAAGACAGACTATTACACCAAGTAATAAATACATTCACCTACACCAAGTATTTTGACATACACTGACACCAAGTAACAAAGACATACACTGATACCCAGTCACACAGCCACACACTTACACCAAGTAACAAAGACATACAATTACACCAAGTAACAAAGACACACACTTACACCAAGTAACAAAGACAGACACAGATACCCAGTAACACAGACACACACTTACACCAAGTAACAAAGACATACACTGACACCCAGTAACACAAACAAACACACATTGACACCCAGTAACACAGAGAAACACTAATAAACAGTAACACAGACATATACTGACACCAAGTAACACAGACGCACACTGACACCCAGTAACAAAGACATGCACTGACACCAGGTCACAAAGTCATACACTGATACCAAGTCACAAAGACATACACTGATACCCAGTAACACAGACACACACTGACACAAAGTAACAAAGACATACACTGACACCAAGTCACAAAGACACACACTGACACCCAGTAACAAAGACATACACAGACACCCAGTAACACAGACATACACTTACACCAAGTAACGAAGACATACACTGACACCAAGTCACAAAGGCACACACTGACACCCAGTAACAAAGACATACACTGACACCAAGTCACAAAGACATACACTGATACCCAGTAAGAAAGACAGACACTGATACCCAGTAACACAGACGCACACTTACACCAAGTCACAAAGACATACACTGACACCCAGTAACAAAGACATACACTGACACCAAGTCACAAAGACATACACTGATACCCAGTAACAAAGACAGACAATGATAGCCATTAACACAGACGCACACTTACACCAAGTAACAAAGACATAGACTTACACCAAGTAACACAGACATACACTGACAACAAGTCACAAACACATACACTGACAAGAAGTAACAAAGACAGACTATTACACCAAGTAATAAATACATTCACCTACACCAAGTATTTTGACATACACTGACACAAAGTAACAAAGACATACACTGATACCCAGTCACACAGACACACACCGACACCAAGTAACAAAGACATACACTGACACCAAGTCACAAAGACACACACTGACACCCAGTAACAAAGACATACACTGACACCAAGTAACAAAGACATACACTGATACCCAGTAACACAGACACACACTTACACCAAGTAACAAAGACATACACTGACACCAAGTCACAAAGACACACATTGACAACCAGTAACAAAGACATACACTGTCACCGAGTCACAAAGACATACACTGATACCGTGTAACAAAGACATACACTGATACCCAGTAACACAGACACACACTTACACCAAGTAACAAAGACATACACTGACACCAAGTCACAAAGACACAAACTGACACCAAGTAACAAAGACATACACTGACACCCAGTAACAAAGACATCCACTGACAACAAGTCACAAACACATACACTGACACCAAGTAACAAAGACATACACTGACACCAATTAACAAAGACATACACTGATACCCAGTAACACCGACGCACACTTACACCAAGTAACAAAGACATACACTTACACCAGGTAACGCAGACATTCACTTACACCAAGTATTTTGACATACACTTACACCAAGTAACAAAGACATACACTGACACCCAGTAACAAAGACATTCACTGACACCCAGTAACACAGACACACACGGACACCAAGTAACAAAGACACACACTGACACCAAGTAACACAGACACACACTGACACCCAGTAACACAAACAAACACACTGACACCCAGTAACACAGACACACACTGACACCAAGTAACAAAGACATACACTGACATCAAGTCACAAAGACATACACTCATACCCAGTCACAAAGACATACACTGATACCCAGTAACACAGACACACACTGACACAAAGTAACAAAGACATACACTGACACCAAGTCACAAAGACATACACTGACACCCAGTAACAAAGACATACACTGACACCCAGTAACACAGACACACACTTACACCAAGTAACAAAGACACACACTTACACCAAGTAACACAGACACACACTGACACCCAGTAACACAAACAAACACACTGACACCCAGTAACACAGACACACACTGACACCAATTAACGAAGACATACACTGACATCAAGTAGCACAGAAACACACTGGGTGGCACATTGGCACAGTGGTTAGCAGCCTCACAGCTCCAGGGACCAGGGCTCGATTCTGGGTACTGCCTTTGCGGAGTTTGCAAGTTCTCCCTGTCTCTGCGTGAGTTTTCTCCGGGTGCTCCGGTTTCCTCCCACATGCCAAAGACTTGCAGGTTGGTAGGTTAATTGGCCATTATAAATTGCCGCTAGTATAGGTAGGTGGTAGGGAAATATATAGGGTACGGTGGGGATGTTATTGGAATATGGGATTCGTGCAGGATTAGTATAAATGGTTGGTTAATGGTCGGCACGGACTCGGTGGTCCGAAGGGCCTGTTTCAGTGCTGTATCTCGAAACTAAACTAAATACTGACACCTAGTGTCACACACACACACTGACCCCCAGTAACAAAGACATACACTTACACCAAGTAACAAAGACACATACTTACACCAAGTAACACAGACATACACTGACACCAACTAACAAAGATATACACTTACACCAAGTATTTTGACATACACTTGCACCAAGTAACAAAGACATACACTGACACCCAGGAACACAGACACACATTGACAGAAAGTAACAAAGACACACACTTACACCAAGTAACAAAGACATACACTTACACCAAGTATTTTGACACACACTTACACCAAGTAACAAAGACATACACTGACACCCAGTAACACAGACACATACTGACACCAAGTAACACAGACACACACTGACACCAAGTCACAAAGACATACACTGATACCAAGTCACAAAGACATACACTGATACCCAGTAACACAGACGCACACTTGCACCAGGTAACGCAGACATTCACTTACACCAAGTATTTTGACATACACTTACACCAAGTAACAAAGACATACACTGATACCCAGTAACACAGACACACACTTACACCAAGTAACAAAGACATACACTGACACCAAGTCACAAAGACATACTCTCATACCCAGTAACAAAGACATACACTGATACCCAGTAACACAGACACACACTTACACAATGTAACAAAGACATACACTGACACCAAGTCACAAAGACACAAACTGACACCAAGTAACAAAGACATACACTGACACCCAGTAACAAAGACATCCACTGACAACAAGTAACAAAGACATACACTGATACCCAGTAACACAGACGCACACTTACACCAGGCAACGCAGACATTCACTTACACCAAGTATTTTGACATACACTTACACCAAGTAACAAAGACTTACACTGACACCCAGTAACAAAGACATACACTGACACCAAGTCACAAAGACATACACTGACACCAAGTAACAAAGACATACACTTACACAAAGTAACAAAGACATACACTGATACCCAGTAACACAGACACACACTGATACCCAGTAACACAGACACACACTTACACCAAGTAACAAAGACATGCACTGACACCAAGTCACAAAGACACACACTGACACCCAGTAACAAAGACATACACTGACACCCAGTAACACAGACACACACTTACACCAAGTAGCTAAGACATACACTGACACCAAGTCACAAAGACACACACTGACACCCAGGAACAAAGACATACACTGACACCAAGTCACAAAGACATACACTGACACCAAGTCACAAAGACACACACTGACACCCAGTAGCAAAGACATACACTGACACCAAGTCACAAAGACATACACTGATAACCAGTAACAAAGACAGACACTGATACCCAGTAACACAGCCGCACACTTACACCAAGTAACAAAGACATAGACTTACACCAAGTAACACAGACATACACTTACACCAAGTATTTTGACATACACTTACACCAAGTAACAAAGACATACACTGACACCCAGTAACAAAGACATTCACTGACAACAAGACACAAACTGATACACTGACACCAAGTAACAAAGACATACACTTACACCAAGTAGCAAAGACATACACTGACACCCAGGAACACAGACACACACTGACACCAAGTAACAAAGACACACACTTACACCAAGTAACACAGACATACACTGACACGAAGTAACAAAGACAGACTATTACACCAAGTAATAAATACATACATTTACACCAAGTATTTTGACATACACTTGCAACAAGTAACAAAGACATACACTGACAAACAGTAACTAAGACATACAATGACACCAAGTAACAAATAAATCGACTGACAACAAGCCACTAACACATACACTGGCACCAAGTAACAAAGACATACACTTGAACCAAGTAACAAACACATACACTGACACTCAGGAACACAGACACACATTGACATAAAGTAACAAAGACACACACTTACACCAAGTAACAAAGACATACACTTACACCAAGTATTTTGACACACACTTACACCAAAAAACAAAGACATACACTGACACCAAGTCACAAAGACACAAACTGACACCAAGTAACAAGGACATACACTGACACCCAGTATCAAAGACATCCACAGACAACAAGTCACAAACACATACACTGACACCAAGTGACAAAGACATACACTGACACCCAGTAACAAAGACATCCAAAGACAACAAGTCACAAACACATACACTTACACCAAGTAACAAAGACATACACTGACACCAAGTCACAAAGACACAAACTGACACCAAGTAACAAGGACATACACTGACACCCAGTAACAAAGACATCCACTGACAACAAGTCACAAACACATACACTGACACCAAGTAACAAAGACAAACACTTGCACCAAGTAACAAAGACATACACTGACACCCAGTAACAAAGACATCCACTGACAACAAGTCACAAACACATACACTGACACCAAGTAACAAAGACATACACTGACACCAAGTAACAAAGACATACACTGACACCCAGTATCAAAGAAATCCACTGACAACAAGTCACTAACACATACACTGGCACCAAGTAACAAAGACATACACTGACACCCAGGAACACAGACACACATTGACACAAAGTAACAAAGACACACACTTACACCAAGTAACAAAGACATACACTTACACCAAGTGTTTTGACACACACTTACACCAACTAACAAAGACATACACTGACACCAAGTCACAAAGACACACACTGACACCCAGTAACACAGACACACACTGACACCAAGTAACACAGACACACACTGACACCCAGTAAAAAAGACATACACTAACACCAAGTCACAAAGACATACACTGATACCAAGTCACAAAGACATACACTGATACCCAGTAACACAGACACACACTTACACCAAGTAACAAAGACATACACTGACACCAAGTCACAAAGACATACACTCATACCCAGTAACAAAGACATACACTGATACCCAGTAACACAGACACACACTTACACAAAGTAACAAAGACATACACTGACACCAAGTCACAAAGACATACACTCATACCCAGTAACAAAGACATACACTGATACCCAGTAACACAGACACACACTGATACCCTAACACAGACACACACTTACACCAAGTAACAAAGACATACACTGACACCAAGTAACAAAGACACAAACTGACACCAAGAAACAAGGACATACACTGACACCCATTAACAAACACATCCACTGACAACAAGTCACAAACACATACACTGACACCAAGTAACAAAGGCAAACACTTACACCAAGTAACAAAGACATACACTGACACCCAGTAACAAAGACATCCACTGACAACAAGACACAAACACATACACTGACACCAAGTAACAAAGACATACACTGACACCAAGTAACAAAGACATACACTGATACCCAGTAACACAGACGCACACTTACACCAAGTAACAAAGACATACACTTACACCAGGTCACGCAGACATTCACTTACACCAAGTATTTTGACATACACTTACACCAAGTAACAAAGACATCCACTGACAACAAGTCACAAACACATACACTGACACCAAGTAACAAAGACATACACTGACACCAAGTAACAAAGACATACACTGACACCCAGTATCAAAGAAATCCACTGACAACAAGTCACTAACACATACACTGGCACCAAGTAACAAAGACATACACTGACACCCAGGAACACAGACACACATTGACACAAAGTAACAAAGACACACACTTACACCAAGTAACAAAGACATACACTTACACCAAGTGTTTTGACACACACTTACACCAACTAACAAAGTCATACACTGACACCAAGTCACAAAGACACACACTGACACCCAGTAACACAGACACACACTGACACCAAGTAACACAGACACACACTGACACCCAGTAAAAAAGACATACACTAACACCAAGTCACAAAGACATACACTGATACCAAGTCACAAAGACATACACTGATACCCAGTAACACAGACACACACTTACACCAAGTAACAAAGACATACACTGACACCAAGTCACAAAGACATACACTCATACCCAGTAACAAAGACATACACTGATACCCAGTAACACAGACACACACTTACACCAAGTAACAAAGACATACACTGACACCAAGTCACAAAGACATACACTCATACCCAGTAACAAAGACATACACTGATACCCAGTAACACAGACACACACTGATACCCAGTAACACAGACACACACTTACACCAAGTAACAAAGACAAACACTGACACCAAGTCACAAAGACACAAACTGACATCAAGTAACAAGGACATACACTGACACCCATTAACAAAGACATCCACTGACAGCAAGTCACAAACACATACACTGACACCAAGTAACAAAGACAAACACTGACACCAAGTAACAAAGACATACACTGACACCCAGTAACAAAGACATCCACTGACAACAAGTCACAAACACATACACTGACACCAAGTAACAAAGACATACACTGACACCAAGTAACAAAGACATACACTGATACCCAGTAACACAGACGCACACTTACACCAAGTAACAAAGACATACACTTACACCAGGTCACGCAGACATTCACTTACAACAAGTATTTTGACATACACTTACACCAAGTAACAAAGACTTACACTGACACCCAGTAACAAAGACATACACTGACACCAAGTCACAAAGACATACACTGACACCAAGTAACAAAGACATACACTTACACAAAGTAACAAAGACACACACTTACACCGAGTAACACAGACATACACTGACACCAAGTAACAAAGACATACACTGATACCCAGTAACACAGGCACACACTTACACCAAGTAACAGTGACATACACTGACACCAAGTCACAAAGACATACACTCATACCCAGTAACAAAGACATACACTGATACCCAGTAACACAGACACACACTGATACCCAGTAACACAGACATACACTTACACCAAGTTACAAAGACATAGACTTACACCAAGTAACACAGACATACACTGACACCAAGTCACAAAGACATACACTGACACCCAGTAACAAAGACATACACTGACACCCAGTAACAAAGACATACACTGACACCAAGTCACAAAGACATACACTGATACCCAGTAACAAAGACAGACACTGATACCCAGTAACACAGACGCACACTTACACCAAGTAACAAAGACATAGACTTACACCAAGTAACACAGACATACACTGACAACAAGTCACAAACACATACACTGACACGAAGTAACAAAGGCAGACTATTACACCAAGTAATAAATACATTCACCTACACCAAGTATTTTGACATACACTGACACCAAGTTACAAAGACATACACTGATACCCAGTCACACAGACACACACTTACACCAAGTAACAAAGACATACAATTACACCAAGTAACAAAGACACACACTTACACCAAGTAACAAAGACAGACACTGATACCCAGTAACACAGACACACACTTACACCAAGTAACAAAGACATACACTGACACCCAGTAACACAAACAAACACACATTGACACCCAGTAACACAGAGAAACACTAATAAACATTAACACAGACATATACTGACACCAAGTAACACAGACGCACACTGACACCCAGTAACAAAGACATGCACTGACACCAGGTCACAAAGTCATACACTGATACCAAGTCACAAAGACATACACTGATACCCAGTAACACAGACACACACTGACACAAAGTAACAAAGACATACACTGACACCAAGTCACAAAGACACACACTGACACCCAGTAACAAAGACATACACTGACACCCAGTAACACAGACATACACTTACACCAAGTAACGAAGACATACACTGACACCAAGTCACAAAGGCACAAACTGACACCCAGTAACAAAGACATACACTGACACCAAGTCACAAAGACATACACTGATACCCAGTAACAAAGACAGACACTGATACCCAGTAACACAGACGCACACTTACACCAAGTCACAAAGACATACACTGACACCCAGTAACAAAGACATACACTGACACCAAGTCACAAAGACATACACTGATACCCAGTAACAAAGACAGACACTGATAGCCAGTAACACAGACGCACACTTACACCAAGTAACAAAGACATAGACTTACACCAAGTAACACAGACATACACTGACAACAAGTCACAAACACATACACTGACAAGAAGTAACAAAGACAGACTATTACACCAAGTAATAAATACATTCACCTACACCAAGTATTTTGACATACACTGACACAAAGTAACAAAGACATACACTGATACCCAGTCACACAGACACACACCGACACCAAGTAACAAAGACATACACTGACACCCAGTATCAAAGAAATCCACTGACAACAAGTCACTAAAGCATACACTGGCACCAAGTAACAAAGACATACACTGACACCCAGGAACACAGACACACATTGACACAAAGTAACAAAGACACACACTTACACCAAGTAACAAAGACATACACTCATACCCAGTAACAAAGACATACACTGATACCCAGTAACAATGACACACACTGATACCCAGTAACACAGACATACACTTACACCAAGTTACAAAGACATTCACTTACACAAAGTAACAAAGACATTCACTTACACCAAGTAACACAGACACACACTGACACCAAGTAACAAATACATACACTGACTCGCAGTAACAAAGACATACACCGACACACAGTAACACAGACACACACCGACACCAAGTAACAAAGACACACACTTACACCAAGTAACACAGACATGCACTGACACCAAGTAACAAAGACATACACTTACACCAAGTAACAAAGACATACACTTACACCAAGTTACAAAGACACACACTTACACCAAATAACACAGACATACACTGACACCAAGTAACATAGACAGACAATTACACCAAGTAACAAAGACATACACCTACACCAAGTATTTTGACATACACTGACAACAAGTAACTAAGACATACACTGATACACAGTAACACATACACACACTTACGCCAAGTAACAAAGACATACACTGACACCAAGTCACAAAGAGACAAACTGACACCAAGTAACAAGGACATACACTGACACCCAGTAACAAAGAAATCCACTGACAACAAGTCACAAACACATACACTGACACCAAGTAACAAAGACAAACACTTACACCAAGTAACAAAGACATACACTGACACCCAGTAACAAAGACATCCACTGACAACAAGTCACAAACACATACACTGACACCAAGTAACAAAGACATACACTGACACCAAGTAACAAAGACATACACTGATACCCAGTAACACAGACGCACACTTACACCAAGTAACAAAGACATACACTTACACCAGGTAACGCAGACATTCACTTACACCAAGTATTTTGACATACACTTACACCAAGTAACAAAGACAAACACTGACACCCAGTAACAAAGACAGACACTGACACCAAGTCACAAAGACATACACTGACACCAAGTAACAAAGACATACACTAACACAAAGTAACAAAGACACACACTGACACCGAGTAACACAGACACACACTGACACCCAGCAACACAGACACTCACTTACACCAAATAACACAGACATACACTGACACCAAGTAACAAAGACATACACTGATACCCAGTAACACAGGCACACACTTACACAAAGTAACAGTGACATACACTGACACAAAGTAACAAAGACATACACTTACATCAAGTAACAGAGACATACACTTACACCAAGTAACGCAGACACACACTGACACCAAGTAACAAATACATACACTGACTCCCAGTAACAAAGACATACACTGACACCCAGTAACACAGACACACACCGACACCAAGTAACAAAGACACACAATTACACCAAGTAACACAGACATGCACTGACACCAAGTAACAAAGACATACACTTACACCAAGTAACAAAGACATACACTTACACCAAGTTACAAAGACACACACATACATCAAGTAACAAAGACATACACTGACACCCAGTAACAAAGAAATCCACTGACAACAAGCCACTAACACAAACACTGGCACCAAGTAACAAAGACATACACTGACACCCAGTATCAAAGAAATCCACTGACAACAAGTCACTAACGCATACACTGGCACCAAGTAACAAAGACATACACTGACACCCAGGAACACAGACACACATTGACACAAAGTAACAAAGACACACACTTACACCAAGTAACAAAGACATACACTTACAGCAAGTATTTTGACAAACACTTACACCAAGTAACAAAGACATACACTGACACTAAGTCACAAAGACACACACTGACACCCAGTAACACAGACACACACTGACACCAAGTAACACAGACACACACTGACACCCAGTAAAAAAGACATACACTGACACCAAGTCACAAAGACATACACTGATACCAAGTCACAAAGACATACACTGATACCCAGTAACACAGACACACACTGATACCCAGTAACACAGACACACACTTACACCAAGTAACAAAGACATACACTGACACCAAGTCACAAAGACACAAACTGACACCAAGTAACAAGGACATACACTGACACCCATTAACAAAGACATCCACTGACAACAAGTCACAAACACATACACTGACACCAAGTAACAAAGACAAACACTTACACCAAGTAACAAAGACATACACTGACACCCAGTAACAAAGACATCCACTGACAACAAGTCACAAACACATACACTGACACCAAGTAACAAAGACATACACTGACACCAAGTAACAAAGACATACACTGATACCCAGTAACACAGACGCACACTTACACCAAGTAACAAAGACATACACTTACACCAGGTAACGCAGACATTCACTTACACCAAGTATTTTGACATACACTTACACCAAGTAACAAAGACTTACACTGGCACCCAGTAACAAAGACATACACTGACACCAAGTCACAAAGACATACACTGACACCAAGTAACAAAGACATACACTTACACAAAGTAACAAAGACACACACTTACACCGAGTAACACAGACACACACTGACACCCAGCAACACAGACACACACTTACACATAATAACACAGACATACACTGACACCAAGTAACAAAGACATACACTGATACCCAGTAACACAGGCACACACTTACACCAAGTAACAGTGACATACACTGACACCAAGTCACAAAGACATACACTCATACCCAGTAACAAAGACAGACACTGATACCCAGTAACACAGACGCACACTTACACCAAGTAACAAAGACACACACTTACACCAAGTAACAAAGACATACACTGACACCAAGTAACACAGACACACACTGACACCCAGTAACAAAGACATTCACTGACATCAAGTAGCACAGACACACACTGGGTGGCACATTGGCACAGTGGTTAGCAGCCTCACAGCTCCAGGGACCAGGGCTCGATTCTGGGTACTGCCTTTGCGGAGTTTGCAAGTTCTCCCTGTCTCTGCGTGAGTTTTCTCCGGGTGCTCCGGTTTCCTCCCACATGCCAAAGACTTGCAGGTTGGTAGGTTAATTGGCCATTATAAATTGCCGCTAGTATAGGTAGGTGGTAGGGAAATATATAGGGACCGGTGGGGATGTTATTGGAATATGGGATTCGTGCAGGATTAGTATAAATGGTTGGTTAATGGTCGGCACAGACTCGGAGGTCCGAAGGGCCTGTTTCAGTGCTGTATCTCGAAACTAAACTAAATACTGACACCTAGTGTCACATACACACACTGACCCCCAGTAACAAAGACATACACTTACACCAAGTAACAAAGAAACATACTTACACCAAGTAACACAGACATACACTGACACCAAGTAACAAAGACATACACTTACACCAAGTAACAAAGACAGACAATTACACCAACTAACAAAGATATACACTTACACCAAGTATTTTGACATACACTTGCACCAAGTAACAAAGACATACACTGTCACCCAGGAACACAGACACACATTGACACAAAGTAACAAAGACACACACTTACTCCAAGTAACAAAGACATACACTTACACCAAGTATTTTGACACACACTTACACCAAGTAACAAAGACATACACTGACACCCAGTAACACAGACACACACTGACACAAAGTAACACAGACACACACTGACACCAAGTCACAAAGACATACACTGATACCAAGTCACAAAGACATACACTGATACCCAGTAACACAGACGCACACTTACACCAGGTAACGCAGACATTCACTTACACCAAGTATTTTGACATACACTTCCACCAAGTAACAAAGACATACACTGATACCCAGTAACACAGACACACACTTACACCAAGTAACAAAGACATACACTGACACCAAGTCACAAAGACATACTCTCATACCCAGTAACAAAGACATACACTGATACCCAGTAACACAGACACACACTTACACCAAGTAACAAAGACATACACTGACACCAAGTCACAAAGACACAAACTGACACCAAGTAACAAAGACATACACTGACACCCAGTAACAAAGACATCCACTGACAACAAGTCACAAACACATACACTGACACCAAGTAACAAAGACATACACTGACACCAAGTAACAAAGACATACACTGATACCCAGTAACACAGATTCACACTTACACCAAGTAACAAAGACATACACTGTCACCAAGTCACAAAGACACAAACTGACACCAAGTAACAAAGACATACACTTACACCAGGTAACGCAGACATTCACTTACACCAAGTATTTTGACATACACTTACACCAAGTAACAAAGACTTACACTGACACCCAGTAACAAAGACATACACTGACACCAAGTCACAAAGACATACACTGACACCAAGTAACAAAGACATACACTTACACAAAGTAACAAAGACACACACTTACACCGAGTAACACAGACATACAGTGACACCAAGTAACAAAGACATACACTGATACCCAGTAACACAGGCACACACTTACACCAAGTAACAGTGACATGCACTGACACCAAGTCACAAAGACATACACTCATACCCAGTAACAAAGACATACACTGATACCCAGTAACAATGACACACACTGATACCCAGTAACACAGACATACACTTACACCAAGTTACAAAGACATTCACTTACACAAAGTAACAAAGACATTCACTTACACCAAGTAACACAGACACACACTGACACCAAGTAACAAATACATACACTGACTCGCAGTAACAAAGACATACAATGACACCCAGTAACACAGACACACACCGACACCAAGTAACAAAGAGACACACTTACACCAAGTAACACAGACATGCACTGACACCAAGTAACAAAGACATACACTTACACCAAGTAACAAAGACATACACTTACACCAAGTTACAAAGACACACACTTACACCAAATAACACAGACATACACTGACACCAAGTAACATAGACAGACAATTACACCAAGTAACAAAGACATACACCTACACCAAGTATTTTGACATACACTGACAACAAGTAACAAAGACATACACTGATACCCAGTAACACATACACACACTTACACCAAGTAACAAAGACATACACTGACACCAAGTCACAAAGAGACAAACTGACACCAAGTAACAAGGACATACACTGACACCCAGTAACAAAGAAATCCACTGACAACAAGTCACAAACACATACACTGACACCAAGTAACAAAGACAAACACTTACACCAAGTAACAAAGACATACACTGACACCCAGTAACAAAGACATCCACTGACAACAAGTCACAAACACATACACTGACACCAAGTAACAAAGACATACACTGACACCAAGTAACAAAGACATACACTGATACCCAGTAACACAGACGCACACTTACACCAAGTAACAAAGACATACACTTACACCAGGTAACGCAGACATTCACTTACACCAAGTATTTTGACATACACTTACACCAAGTAACAAAGACAAACACTGACACCCAGTAACAAAGACAGACACTGACACCAAGTCACAAAGACATACACTGACACCAAGTAACAAAGACATACACTAACACAAAGTAACAAAGACACACACTGACACCGAGTAACACAGACACACACTGACACCCAGCAACACAGACACACACTTACACCAAATAACACAGACATACACTGACACCAAGTAACAAAGACATACACTGATACCCAGTAACACAGGCACACACTTACACAAAGTAACAGTGACATACACTGACACAAAGTAACAAAGACATACACTTACATCAAGTAACAGAGACATACACTTACACCAAGTAACGCAGACACACACTGACACCAAGTAACAAATACATACACTGACTCCCAGTAACAAAGACATACACTGACACCCAGAAACACAGACACACACCGACACCAAGTAACAAAGACACACAATTACACCAAGTAACACAGACATGCACTGACACCAAGTAACAAAGACATACACTTACACCAAGTAACAAAGACATACACTTACACCAAGTTACAAAGACACACACATACACCAAGTAACAAAGACATACACTGACACCCAGTAACAAAGAAATCCACTGACAACAAGCCACTAACACAAACACTGGCACCAAGTAACAAAGACATACACTGACACCCAGTATCAAAGAAATCCACTGACAACAAGTCACTAACGCATACACTGGCACCAAGTAACAAAGACATACACTGACACCCAGGAACACAGACACACATTGACACAAAGTAACAAAGACACACACTTACACAAAGTAACAAAGACATACACTTACAGCAAGTATTTTGACAAACACTTACACCAAGTAACAAAGACATACACTGACACTAAGTCACAAAGACACACACTGACACCCAGTAACACAGACACACACTGACACCAAGTAACACAGACACACACTGACACCCAGTAAAAAAGACATACACTGACACCAAGTCACAAAGACATACACTGATACCAAGTCACAAAGACATACACTGATACCCAGTAACACAGACACACACTGATACCCAGTAACACAGACACACACTTACACCAAGTAACAAAGACATACACTGACACCAAGTCACAAAGACACAAACTGACACCAAGTAACAAGGACATACACTGACACCCATTAACAAAGACATCCACTGACAACAAGTCACAAACACATACACTGACACCAAGTAACAAAGACAAACACTTACACCAAGTAACAAAGACATACACTGACACCCAGTAACAAAGACATCCACTGACAACAAGTCACAAACACATACACTGACACCAAGTAACAAAGACATACACTGACACCAAGTAACAAAGACATACACTGATACCCAGTAACACAGACGCACACTTACACCAAGTAACAAAGACATACACTTACACCAGGTAGCGCAGACATTCACTTACACCAAGTGTTTTGACATACACTTACACCAAGTAACAAAGACTTACACTGGCACCCAGTAACAAAGACATACACTGACACCAAGTCACAAAGACATACACTGACACCAAGTAACAAAGACATACACTTACACAAAGTAACAAAGACACACACTTACACCGAGTAACACAGACACACACTGACACCCAGCAACACAGACACACACTTACACATAATAACACAGACATACACTGACACCAAGTAACAAAGACATACACTGATACCCAGTAACACAGGCACATACTTACACCAAGTAACAGTGACATACACTGACACCAAGTCACAAAGACATACACTCATACCCAGTAACAAAGACATACACTGATACCCAGTAACACAGACACACACTGATACCCAGTAACACAGACACACACTGATCCCCAGTAACACAGACAAACACTTACACCAAGTTACAAAGACATACACTTACACAAAGTATCAAAGACATACACTTACACCAAGTAACACAGACACACACTGACACCAAGTAACAAATACATACACTGACTCCCAGTAACAAAGACATACACTGACACCCAGTAACACAGACACACACCGACACCAAGTAACAAAGACACAAACTTGCACCAAGTAACACAGACATGCACTGAAGCCAAGTAACAAAGACATACACTTACACCAAGTAACAAAGACATACACTGACACCAAGTTACAAAGACACACACCTACACCAAGTAACACAGACATACACTGACACCAAGTAACATAGACAGACAATTACACCAAGTAACAAAGACATACACCTGCACCAAGTATTTTGACATACACTGACAACAAGTAACAAAGACATACACTGATACCCAGTAACACATACACACACTTACACCACGTAACAAAGACATACACTGACACCAAGTCACAAAGAGACAAACTGACACCAAGTAACAAGGACATACACTGACACCCAGTAACAAAGAAATTCACTGACAACAAGTCACAAACACATACACTGACACCAAGTAACAAAGACAAACACTTACACCAAGTAACAAAGACATACACTGACACCCAGTAACAAAGACATCCACTGACAACAAGTCACAAACACATACACTGACACCAAGTAACAAAGACATACACTGACACCAAGTAACAAAGACATACACTGATACCCAGTAACACAGACGCACACTTACACCAAGTAACAAAGACATACACTTACACCAGGTAACGCAGACATTCACTTACACCAAGTATTTTGACATACACTTACACCAAGTAACAAAGACATACACTGACACCCAGTAACAAAGACAGACACTGACACCAAGTCACAAAGACATACACTGACACCAAGTAACAAAGACATACACGAACACAAAGTAACAAAGACACACACTTACAACGAGTAACACAGACTCACACTGACAGCCAGCAACACAGACACACACTTACACCAAATAACACAGACATACACTGACACCAAGTAACAAAGACATACACTGATACCCAGTAACACAGGCACACACTTACACCAAGTAACAGTGACATACACTGACACCAAGTAACAAAGACATACACTTACACCAAGTAACAAAGACATACACTTACACCAAGTAACACAGACACACAATGACACCAAGTAACAAATACGTACACTGACTCCCTTTAACAAAGACATACACTGTCACCCAGTAACACAGACACACACCGACACCAAGTAACAAAGACACACACTTACACCAAGTAACACAGACATGCACTGACGCCAAGTAACAAAGACATACACTTACACCAAGTAACAAAGACATACACTGACACCAAGTTACAAAGACACACACCTACACCAAGTAACACAGACATACACTGACACCAAGTAACATAGACAGACAATTACACCAAGTAACAAAGACATACAACTGCACCAAGTATTTTGACATACACTGACACCAAGTCACAAAGACACAAACTGACACCAAGTAACAAAGACATACACTGACACCCAGTAACAAAGAAATCCACTGACAACAAGCCACTAACACATACACTGGCACCAAGTAACAAAGACATACACTTGCACCAAGTAACAAAGACATACACTGACACCCGGGAACACAGACACACATTGACACAAAGTAACAAAGACACACACTTACACCAAGTAACAAAGACATACACTTACACCAAATATTTTGACACACACTTACACCAAGTAACAAAGACATACACTGACACCAAGTCACAAAGACACAAACTGACACCAAGTAACAAGGACATACACTGACACCCAGTAACAAAGACAAACACATACACCAAGTAACAAAGACATACACTGACACCCAGTAACAAAGACATCCACAGACAACAAGTCACAAACACATACACTGACACCAAGTAACAAAGACATCCACTGACACCCAGTAACAAAGACATCCACAGACAACAAGTCACAAACACATACACTTACACCAAGTAACAAAGACATACACTGACACCAAGTCACAAAGACACAAACTGACACCAAGTAACAAGGACATACACTGACACCCAGTAACAAAGACATCCACTGACAACAAGCCACAAACACATACACTGACACCAAGTAACAAAGACAAACACTTACACTAAGTAACAAAGACATACACTGACACCCAGTAACAAAGACATCCACTGACAACAAGTCACAAACACATACACTGACACCAAGTAACAAAGACATACACTGACACCAAGTAACAAAGACATACACTGACACCCAGTATCAAAGAAATCCACTGACAACAAGTCACGATCACATACACTGGCACCAAGTAACAAAGACATACACTGACACCCAGGAACACAGACACACATTGACACAAAGTAACAAAGACACACACTTACACCAAGTAACAAAGACATACACTTACACCAAGTATTTTGACACACACTTCCACCAAGTAACAAAGACATACACTGACACCAAGTCACAAAGACACACACTGACACCCAGTAACACAGATACACACTGACAACAAGTAACACAGACATACACTGACACCCAGTAAAAAAGACATACACTGACACCAAGTCACAAAGACATACACTGATACCAAGTCACAAAGACATGCACTGATACCCAGTAACACAGACACACACTTACACCAAGTAACAAAGACATACACTGACACCAAGTCACAAAGACATACACTCATACCCAGTAACAAAGACATACACTGATACCCAGTAACACAGACACACACTGATACCCAGTAACACAGACACACACTGACACCCAGTAAAAAAGAAATACATATGACACCAAATAACAAAGACATACACTGATACCAAGTCACAAAGACATACACTGATACCCAGTAACACAGACACACACTTACACCAAGTAACAAAGACATACCCTGACACCAAGTCACAAAGACATACACTCATACCCTGTAACAAAGACATACACTGATACCCAGTAACACAGACACACACTGATACCCAGTAACACAGATACACACTTACACCAAGTAACAAAGACATACACAGACAACAAGTCACAAACACATACAATTACACCAAGTAACAAAGACATACACTGACACCAAGTCACAAAGACACAAACTGACACCAAGTAACAAGGACATACACTGACACCCAGTAACAAAGACATCCACTGACAACAAGTCACAAACACATACACTGACACCAAGTAACAAAGACAAACACTTACACCAAGTAACAAAGACATACACTGACACCCAGTAACAAAGACATCAACTGACAACAAGTCACAAACACATACACTGACACCAATTAACAAAGACATACACTGACACCAAGTAACAAAGACATACACTGACACCCAGTATCAAAGAAATCCACTGACAACAAGTCACAAACACATACACTTACACCAAGTATTTTGACACACACTTACACCAAGTAACAAAGACATACACTGACACCAAGTCACAAAGACATACACTGATACCCAGTAACACAGACACACACTTACACCAAGTAACAAAGACATACAATGACACCAAGTCACAAAGACATACACTCATACCCTGTAACAAAGACATACACTGATAACCAGTAACACAGACACACACTGATACCCAGTAACACAGACACACACTTACACCAAGTAACAAAGACATACACTGACACCAAGTCACAAAGACACACACTGACACCCAGTAACAAAGACATACACTGACACCCAGTAACACAGACACACACTTACACCAAGTAACAAAGACAGACAATTACACCAAGTAACAAAGACATACACTTACACCAAGTATTTTGACATACACTTGCAACAAGTAACAAAGACATACACTGACAACCAGTAACTAAGACATACAATGACACCAATTAACAAAGAAATCCACTGACAACAAGCCACTAACACATACACTGGCAACAAGTAACAAAGACATACACTTGCACCAAGTAACAAATACATACACTGACACTCAGGAACACAGACACACATTGACACAAAGTAACAAAGACACACACTTACACCAAGTAACAAAGCCGTACACTTACACCAAGTATTTTGTCACACACTTACACCAAGTAACAAAGACATACACTGACACCAAGTCACAAAGACACAAACTGACACCAAGTAACAAGGACATACACTGACACCCAGTAACAAAGACAAACACTTACACCAAGTAACAAAGACATACACTGACACCCAGTAACAAAGACATCCACAGACAACAAGTCACAAACACATACACTGACACCAAGTAACAAAGACATACACTGACACCCAGTAACAAAGACATCCACAGACAACAAGTCACAAACACATACACTTACACCAAGTAACAAAGACATACACTGACACCAAGTCACAAAGACGCAAACTGACACCAAGTAACAAAGACATACACTGATACCAAGTAACACAGACACACACTTACACCAAGTAACAAAGACATACAATGACACCAAGTCACAAAGACATACACTCATACCCTGTAACAAAGACATACACTGATAACCAGTAACACAGACACACACTGATACCCAGTAACACAGACACACACTTACACTAAGTAACAAAGACATACACTGACACCAAGTCACAAAGACACACACTGACACCCAGTAACAAAGACATACACTGACACCCAGTAACACAGACACACACTTACACCAAGTAACAAAGACAGACAATTACACCAAGTAACAAAGACATACACTTACACCAAGTATTTTGACATACACTTGCAACAAGTAACAAAGACATACACTGACAACCAGTAACTAAGACATACAATGACACCAATTAACAAAGAAATCCACTGACAACAAGCCACTAACACATACACTGGCAACAAGTAACAAAGACATACACTTGCACCAAGTAACAAATACATACACTGACACTCAGGAACACAGACACACATTGACACAAAGTAACAAAGACACACACTTACACCAAGTAACAAAGACATACACTTACACCAAGTATTTTGACACACACTTACACCAAGTAACAAAGACATACACTGACACCAAGTCACAAAGACACAAACTGACACCAAGTAACAAGGACATACACTGACACCCAGTAACAAAGACAAACACTTACACCAAGTAACAAAGACATACACTGACACCCAGTAACAAAGACATCCACAGACAACAAGTCACAAACACATACACTGACACCAAGTAACAAAGACATACACTGACACCCAGTAACAAAGACATCCACAGACAACAAGTCACAAACACATACACTTACACCAAGTAACAAAGACATACACTGACACCAAGTCACAAAGACACAAACTGACACCAAGTAACAAGGACATACACTGACACCCAGTAACAAAGACATCCACTGACAACAAGTCACAAACACATACACTGACACCAAGTAACAAAGACAAACACTTACACCAAGTAACAAAGACATACACTGACACCCAGTAACAAAGACATCCACTGACAACAAGTCACAAACACATACACTGACACCAAGTAACAAAGACATACACTGACACCAAGTAACAAAGACATACACTGACACCCAGTAACAAAGAAATCCACTGACAACAAGCCACTAACACATACACTGGCACCAAGTAACAAAGACATACACTGACACCCAGGAACACAGACACACATTGACACAAAGTAACAAAGACACACACTTACACGAAGTAACAAAGACATACACTTACACCAAGTATTTTGACACACACTTACACCAAGTAACAAAGACATACACTGACACCAAGTCACAAAGACACACACTGACACCCAGTAACACAGACACACACTGACACCAAGTAACACAGACACACACTGACACCCTGTAAAAAAGACATACACTGACATCAAGTCACAAAGACATACACTGATACCAAGTCACAAAGACATACACTGAAACCCAGTAACACAGACACACACTTACACCAAGTAACAAAGACATACACTGACAACAAGTCACAAAGACATACACTCATACCCAGTAACAAAGACATACACTGATACCCAGTAACACAGACACACACTGATACCCAGTTCCACAGACACACACTTACACCAAGTAACAAAGACATACACTGACACCAAGTCACAAAGACACAAACTGACACCAAGTAACAAGGACATACACTGACACCCATTAACAGAGACATCCACTGACAACAAGTCACAAACACATACACTGACACCAAGTAACAAAGACAAACACTTACACCAATTAACAAAGACAAACACTGACACCCAGTAACAAAGACATCCACTGACAACAAGTCACAAACACATACACTGACACAAAGTAACAAAGACATACACTGACACAAAGTAACAAAGACATACACTGATACCCAGTAACACAGACGCACACTTACACCAAGTAACAAAGACATACACTTACACCAGGTAACGCAGACATTCACTTACACCAAGTATTTTGACATACACTTACACCAAGTAACAAAGACTTACACTGACACCCAGTAACAAAGACATACACTGACACCAAGTCACAAAGACATACACTGACACCAAGTAACAAAGACATACACTTACACAAAGTAACACAGACACACACTTACACCGAGTAACACAGACACACACTGACACCCAGCAACACAGACACACACTTACACCAAATAACACAGACATACACTGACACCAAGTAACAAAGACATACACTGATACCCAGTAACACAGGCACACACTTACACCAAGTAACAGTGACATACACTGACACCAAGTCACAAAGACATACACTCATACCCAGTAACAAAGACATACACTGATACCCAGTAACACAGACACATACTGATACCCAGTAACACAGACACACACTGATACCCAGTAACACAGACATACACTTACACCAGGTTACAAAGACATACACTTACACAAAGTAACAAAGACATACACTTACACCAAGTAACACAGACACACACTGACACCAAGTAACAAATACATACACTGACTCCCAGTAACAAAGACATACACTGACACCCAGTAACACAGACACACACCGACACCAAGTAACAAAGACACACACTTACACCAAGTAACACAGACATGCACTGACACCAAGTAACAAAGACATACACTTACACCAAGTAACAAAGACATACACTTACACCAAGTTACAAAGACACACACTTACACCAAGTAACACAGACATACACTGACACCAAGTAACATAGACAGATAATTACACCAAGTAACAAAGACATACACCTACACCAAGTATTTTGACATACACTGACAACAAGTAACAAAGACATACACTGATACCCAGTAACACATACACACACTTACACCAAGTAACAAAGACGTACACTGACACCAAGTCACAAAGAGACAAACCGACACCAAGTGACAAGGACATACACTGACACCCAGTAACAAAGAAATCCACTGACAACAAGTCACAAACACATACACTGACACCAAGTAACAAAGACAAACACTTACACCAAGTAACAAAGACATACACTGACACCCAGTAACAAAGACATCCACTGACAACAAGTCACAAACACATACACTGACACCAAGTAACAAAGACATACACTGACACCAAGTAACAAAGACATACACTGATACCCAGTAACACAGACGCACACTTACACCAAGTAACAAAGACACACACTTACACCAGGTAACGCAGACATTCACTTACACCAAGTATTTTGACATACACTTACACCAAGTAACAAAGACATACACTGACACCCAGTAACAAAGACATACACTGACACCAAGTCACAAAGACATACACTGACACCAAGTAACAAAGACATACACTTACACAAAGTAACAAAGACACACACTTACACCGAGTAACACAGACACACACTGACACCAAGCAACACAGACACACACTTACACCAAATAACACAGACATACACTGACACCAAGTAACAAAGACATACACTGATACCCAGTAACACAGGCACACACTTACACCAAGTAACAGTGACATACACTGACACCAAGTCACAAAGACATACACTCATACCCAGTAACAAAGACATACACTGATACCCAGTAACACAGACACACACTGATACCCAGTAACACAGACATACACTTACACCAGGTTACAAAGACATACACTTACACAAAGTAACAAAGACATACACTTACACCAAGTAACACAGACACACACTGACACCAAGTAACAAATACATACACTGACTCCCAGTAACAAAGACATACACTGACACCCAGTAACACAGACACACACCGACACCAAGTAACAAAGACACACACTTACACCAAGTAACACAGACATGCACTGACACCAAGTAACAAAGACATACACTTACACCAAGTAACAAAGACATACACTTACACCAAGTTACAAAGACACACACTTACACCAAGTAACACAGACATACACTGACACCAAGTAACAAAGACAGACAATTACACCAAGTAACAAAGACATACACCTACACCAAGTATTTTGACATACACTGACAACAAGTAACAAAGACATACACTGATACCCAGTAACACATACACACACTTACACCAAGTAACAAAGACGTACACTGACACCAAGTCACAAAGAGACAAACTGACACCAAGTAACAAGGACATACACTGACACCCAGTAACAAAGAAATCCACTGACAACAAGTCACAAACACATACACTGACACCCAGTAACAAAGACATCCACTGACAACAAGTCACAAACACATACACTGACACCAAGTAACAAAGACATACACTGACACCAAGTAACAAAGACATACACTGATACCCAGTAACACAGACGCACACTTACACCAAGTAACAAAGACACACACTTACACCAGGTAACGCAGACATTCACTTACACCAAGTATTTTGACATACACTTACACCAAGTAACAAAGACATACACTGACACCCAGTAACAAAGACAGACACTGACACCAAGTCACAAAGACATACACTGACACCAAGTAACAAAGACATACACTAACACAAAGTAACAAAGACACACACTTACACCGAGTAACACAGACACACACTGACACCAAGTAACAGTGACATACACTGACACCAAGTAACAAAGACATACACTTACACCAAGTAACAAAGACATACACTTACACCAAGTAACACAGACACACACTGACACCAAGTAACAAATACATACACTGACTCCCAGTAACAAAGACATACACTGACACCCAGTAACACAGACACACACCGACACCAAGTAACAAAGACACACACTTACACCAAGTAACACAGACATGCACTGACACCAAGTAACAAAGACATACACTTACACCAAGTAACAAAGACATACACTGACACCAAGTAACAAAGACATACACTTACACCAAGTAACAAAGACATACACTTACACCAAGTAACACAGACACACACTGACACCAAGTAACAAATACATACACTGACTCCCAGTAACAAAGACATACACTGACACCCAGTAACACAGACACACACCGACACCAAGTAACAAAGACACACACTTACACCAAGTAACACAGACATGCACTGACACCAAGTAACAAAGACATACACTTACACCAAGTAACAAAGACATACACTTACACCAAGTTACAAAGACACACACTTACACCAAGTAACAAAGACATACACATACACCCAGTAACAAAGAAATACACTGACAACAAGCCACTAACACATACACTGGCACCAAGTAACAAAGACATACACTGACACCCAGTATCAAAGAAATCCACTGACAACAAGTCACTAACGCATACACTGGCACCAAGTAACAAAGACATACACTGACACCCAGGAACACAGACACACATTGACACAAAGTAACAAAGACACACACTTACACCAAGTAACAAAGACATACACTTACACCAAGTATTTTGACACACACTTACACCAAGTAACAAAGACATACACTGACACCAAGTCACAAAGACACACAATGACACCCAGTAACACAGACACACACTGACACCAAGTAACACAGACACACACTGACACCCAGTAAAAAAGACATACACTGACACCAAGTCACAAATACATACACTGATACCAAGTCACAAAGACATACACTGATACCCAGTAACACAGACACACACTTACACCAAGTAACAAAGACATACACTGACACCAAGTCACAAAGACATACACTCATACCCAGTAACAATGACATACACTGATACCCAGTAACACAGACACACACTGATACCCAGTAACACAGACACACACTTACACCAAGTAACAAAGACATACACTGACACCAAGTCACAAAGACACAAACTGACACCAAGTAACAAGGACATACACTGACACCCATTAACAAAGACATCCACTGACAACAAGTCACAAACACATACACTGACACCAAGTAACAAAGACAAACACTTACACCAAGTAACAAAGACATCCACTGACACCCAGTAACAAAGACATCCACTGACAACAAGTCACAAACACATACACTGACACCAAGTAACAAAGACATACACTGACACCAAGTAACAAAGACATACACTGATACCCAGTAACACAGACGCACACTTACACCAAGTAACAAAGACATACACTTACACCAGGTAACGCAGACATTCACTTACACCAAGTATTTTGTCATACACTTACACCAAGTAACAAAGACTTACACTGACACCCAGTAACAAAGACATACACTGACACCAAGTCACAAAGACATACACTGACACCAAGTAACAAAGACATACACTTACACAAAGTAACAAAGACACACACTTACACCGAGTAACACAGACACACACTGACACCCAGCAACACAGACACACACTTACACCAAATAACATAGACATACACTGACACCAAGTAACAAAGACATACACTGATACCCAGAAACACAGGCACACATTTACACCAAGTAACAGTGACATACACTGACACCAAGTCACAAAGACATACACTCATACCCAGTAACAAAGACATACACTGATACCCAGTAACACAGACACACACTGATACCCAGTAACACAGACAAACACTTACACCAAGTTACAAAGACATACACTTACACCAAGTAACAAAGACATACACTTACACCAAGTAACACAGACACACACTGACACCAAGTAACAAATACATACACTGACTCCCAGTAACAAAGACATACACTGACACCCAGTAACACAGACACACACCGACACCAAGTAACAAAGACACACACTTACACCAAGTAACACAGACATGCACTGACACCAAGTAACAAAGACATACACTTACACCAAGTAACAAAGACATACACTTACACCAAGTTACAAAGACACACACTTACACCAAGTAACACAGACAGACACTGACACCAAGTAACATAGACAGACAATTACACCAAGTAACAAAGACATACACCTACACCAAGTATTTTGACATACACTTACAACAAGTAACAAAGACATACACTGATACCCAGTAACACATACACACACTTACAGCAAGTAACAAAGACATACACTGACACCAAGTCACAAAGAGTCAAACTGACACCAAGTAACAAGGACATACACTGACACCCAGTAACAAAGAAATCCACTGACAACAAGTCACAAACACATACACTGACACCAAGTAACACAGGCATACACTGACACCAAGTAACAAAGACATACACTGATACCCAGTAACACAGACGCACACTTACACCAATTAACAAAGACATACACTTACACCAGGTAACGCAGACATTCACTTACACCAAGTATTTTGACATACACTTACACCAAGTAACAAAGACATACACTGACACCCAGTAACAAAGACAGACACTGACACCAAGTCACAAAGACCTACACTGACAGCAAGTAACAAAGACATACACTAACACAAAGTAACAAAGACACACACTTACACCGAGTAACACAGACACACACTGACACCCAGCAACACAGACACACACTTACACGAAATAACACAGACATACACTGACTCCCAGTAACAAAGACATACACTGACACCCAGTAACACAGACACACACCGACACCAAGTAACAAAGACACACACTTACACCAATTAACACAGACATGCACTGACACCAAGTAACAAAGACATACACTTACACCAAGTAACAAAGACATACACTTACACCAAGTTACAAAGACACACAGTTACACCAAGTAACAAAGACATACACTGACACCCAGTAACAAAGAAATCCACTGACAACAAGTCACTAACACATACACTGGCACCAAATAACAAAGACATACACTTGCACCAAGTAACAAAGACATACACTGACACCCAGGAACACAGACACACATTGACACAAAGTAACAAAGACACACACTTACACCAAGTAACAAAGACATACACTTACACCAAGTATTTTGACACACACTTACACCAAGTAACAAAGACATACACTGACACCAAGTCACAAAGACACACACTGACACCAAGTAACACAGACACACACTGACACCAAGTAACACAGACACACACTGACACCCAGTAAAAAAGACATACATATGACACCAAGTCACAAAGACATACACTGATACCAAGTCACAAAGACATACACTGATACCCAGTAACACAGACACACACTTACACCAAGTAACAAAGACATACACTGACACCAAGTCACAAAGACATACACTCATACCCTGTAACAAAGACATACACTGATACCCAGTAACACAGACACACACTGATACCCAGTAACACAGACACACACTTACACCAAGTAACAAAGACATACACTGACAGCAAGTCACAAAGACACAAACTGACACCAAGTAACAAGGACATACACTGACACCCAGTAACAAAGTCATCCACTGACAACAAGTCACAAACACATACACTGACACCATGTAACAAGGACAAACACTTACACCAAGTAACAAAGACATACACTGATACCCATTAACACAGACGCACACTTACACCAAGTAACAAAGACATACACTTACAACAGGTAACGCAGTCATTCACTTACACCAAGTATTTTGACATACACTTACACCAAGTAACAAAGACATACACTGACACCCAGTAACAAAGACATACACTGACACCAAGTCACAAAGACATACACTGACACCAAGTAACAAAGACATACTCTTACACAAAGTAACAAAGACACACACTTACACCGAGTAACACAGACACACACTGACACCCAGCAACACAGACACACACTTACACCAAATAACACAGACATACACTGACACCAAGTAACAAAGACATACACTGATACCCAGTAACACAGGCACACACTTACACCAAGTAACAGTGACATACACTGACACCAAGTAACAAAGACATACACTTACACAAAGTAACAAAGACATACACTTACACCAAGTAACACAGACACACACTGACACCAAGTAACAAATACATACACTGACTCCCAGTAACAAAGACATACACTGACACCCAGTAACACAGACACACACCGACACCAAGTAACAAAGACACACAATTACACCAAGTAACACAGACATGCACTGACACCAAGTAACAAAGACATCCACTTACACCAAGTTACAAAGACACACACTTACACCAAGTAACACAGACATACACTGACACCAAGTAACATAGACAGACAATTACACCAAGTAACAAAGACATACACCTACACCAAGTATTTTGACATACACTGACTTACACCAAGTAACAAAGTCGTACACTGACACCAAGTCACAAAGAGACAAACTGACACCAAGTAACAAGGACATACACTGACACCCAGTAACAAAGACATCCACTGACAACAAGTCACAAACACATGCACTGACACCAAGTGACAAAGACATACACGACACCAAGTAACAAAGACATACACTGATACCCAGTAACACAGACGCACACTTACACCAAGTAACAAAGACATACACTTACACCAGGTAACGCAGACATTCACTTACACCAAGTATTTTGACATACACTTACACCAAGTAACAATGACATACACTGACACCCAGTAACAAAGACATCCACTGACAACAAGTCACAAACACATACACTGACACCAAGTAACAAAGACATACACTGACACCAAGAGGGGTACCAATATCCTGGGGGGGAGATTTGTTAGTGCTCTTCGGGGGGGTTTAAACTAAATCAGCAGGGGAATGGGAACCTAAATTGTAGTTCCAGTGTACAGGCTGTTAAGAGTAGTGAGGTAGGGGATAAGGTTACAGGGACGCAAGAGGGCACTGGCAAGCAAGAACTTGGTTTAAAGTGTGTCTACTTCAACGCCAGGAGCATCCGGAATAAGATGGGTGAGCTTGCAGCATGGGTTGGTACCTGGGATCCTGATGTTGTGGCCATTTCGGAGACATGGGTAGAGCAGGGGCAGGAATGGATGTTGCAGGTTCCGGGATTTAGATGTTTCAGAAAGAACAGAGAAGAGGGTAAAAGAGGGGGGGGGGGGGGGTGTGGCATTGTTAATCAAGGAAAGTATTACAGCGGCAGAAAGGACGTTTGAGGACTCGTCTACTGAGGTAGTATGGGCCGAGGTTAGAAACAGGAGAGGAGAGGTCACCCTGTTGGGAGTTTTCTATAGACCTCCGAATAGTTCCAGAGATGTAGAGGAAAGGATAGCGAAGATGATTCTCGACAGGAGCGAGAGTAACAGGGTAGTGGTTATGGGGGACTTTAACTTTCCAAATATTGACTGGAAATACTATAGTTCGAGTACTTTAGATGGGTCTGTTTTTGTCCAGTGTGTGCAGGAGGGTTTTCTGACACAGTATGTGGACAGGCCAACCAGGGGCGATGCCACATTGGATTTGGTACTGGGTAATGAACCCGGCCAGGTGTTCGATTTAGATGTAGGTGAGCACTTTGGCGATAGTGATCACAATTCGGTTAGGTTTACCTTAGCGATGGGCAGGGACAGATATATACCGCAGGGCAAGAATTATAGCTGGGGGAAAGGAAATTATGACGCGATTAGGCAAGATTTAGGATGTGTAGGATGGGGAAGGAAACTGCAGGGGATGGGCACAAACGAAATGTGGAGCTTATTCAAGGAGCATCTAATGCGTGTCCTTGATAAGTATGTACCTGTCAGGCAGGGAGGAAGTTGTCGAGCAAGGGAGCCGTGGTTTACTCAAGAAGTTGAAGCGCTTGTCAAGAGGAAGAGGGCGGCTTATGTTAGGATGAGACGTGAAGGCTCAGTTAGGGCGCTTGAGAGTTACAAGCTAGCCAGGAAGGATCTAAAGGGAGGGCTAAGAAGAGCAAGGAGAGGACACGAGAAGTCATTGGCGGATAGGATCAAAGAAAACCCTAAGGCTTTCTATAGGTATATCAGGAATAAACGAATGATAAGAGTTAGAACAGGGCCAATCAAGGATAGTAGTGGGAAGTTGTGTGCGGAATCAGAGGAGATAGGGGAAGCGTTAAATGAATATTTTTCGTCAGTATTTACAGTAGAGAAAGAAAATGTTGCCGAGGAGATTACTGAGATACAGCCTACTAGGCTAGATGGGATTGAGATTCACAAGGAGGAGGTGTTAGCAATTTTGGAAAGAGTGAAAATAGATAAGTCCCCTGGGCCAGATGGGATTTATCCTAGGATTCTCTGGGAAGCCAGGGAGGAGATTGCAGAGCCGTTGTTTTTGATCTTTAAGTCGTCATTGTCGACAGGAGTAGTGCCGGAGGACTGGAGGATAGCAAATGTTGTCCCCTTGTTCAAGAAGGGGAGTAGAGACAGCCCTGGTAATTATAGACCTGTGAGCCTTACTTCGGTTGTGGGTAAAATGTTGGAAAAGGTTATAAGAGACAGGATTTATAATCATCTTGAAAAGAATAAGTTCATTTGCGATAGTCAGCACGGTTTTGTGAAAGGTAGGTCGTGCCTCACAAACCTTATTGAGTTTTTCGAGAAGGTGACCAAACAGGTGGATGAGGGTAAAGCCGTGGATGTGGTGTATATGGATTTCAGTAAGGCGTTTGATAAGGTTCCCCACGGTAGGCTATTGCAGAAAATACGGAAGTATGGGGTTGAAGGTGATTTAGAGCTTTGGATCAGAAATTGGCTAGCTGAAAGAAGACAGAGGGTGGTGGTTGATGGCAAATGTTCATCCTGGAGTTTAGTTACTAGTGGTGTCCCGCAAGGTTCTGTTTTGGGGCCACTGCTGTTTGTCATTTTTATAAACGACCTGGATGAGGGTGTAGAAGGGTGGGTTAGTAAATTTGCGGATGACACGAAGGTCGGTGGAGTTGTGGATAGTGTCGAAGGGTGTTGTAGGGTACAGAGGGACATAGATAGGCTGCAGAGCTGGGCTGAGAGATGGCAAATGGTGTTTAATGCGGAGAAGTGTGAGGTGATTCACTTTGGAAGGAGTAACAGCAATGCAGAGTACTGGGCTAATGGGAAGATTCTTGGTAGTGTAGATGAGCAGAGAGATCTTGGTATCCAGGTACATAAATCCCTGAAAGTTGCTACCCAGGTTAATAGGGCTGTTAAGAAGGCATATGGTGTGTTAGCCTTTATTAGTAGGGGGATCGAGTTTCAGAGCCACGGGGTCATGATGCAGCTGTACAAAACTCTGGTGCGGCCGCACCTGGAGTATTGCGTGCAGTTCTGGTCACCGCATTATAGGAAGGATGTGGAAGCTTTGGAAAAGGTGCAGAGGAGATTTACTAGGATGTTGCCTGGTATGGAAGGAAGGTCTTACGAGGAAAGGCTGAGGGACTTGGGGTTGTTTTCGTTAGAGAGAAGGAGGAGGAGAGGTGACTTAATAGAGACATACAAGATAATCAGAGGGTTAGATAGGGTGGATAGTGAGAGTCTTTTTCCTCGGATGAGGATGGCAAACACGAGGGGACATAGCTTTAAGTTGAGGGGTGAAAGATATAGGACAGATGTCAGAGGTAGTTTCTTTACGCAGAGAGTAGTAGGGGCGTGGAACGCCCTGCCTGCAACAGTAGTAGACTCGCCAACTTTAAGGGCATTTAAGTGGTCATTGGATAGACATATGGATGTAAATGGAATAGTGTAGGTCAGATGATCGGCGCAACATCGAGGGCCGAAGGGCCTGTACTGCGCTGTAATATTCTAATTCTAATTCTAATTCTAATTCTAAAGACATACACTGACACCCAGTAACAAAGACATACACTGACACCAATTCACAAAGACATACACTGACACCAAGTAACAAAGACATACACTAACACAAAGTAACAAAGACACACACTTACACCGAGTAACACAGACACACACTGACACCCAGCAACACAGACACAAACTTACACCAAATAACACAGACATACACTGACACCAAGTAACAAAGACATACACTGATACCCAGTAACACAGGCACACACTTACACCAAGTAACGGTGACATACACTGACACCAAGTAACAAAGACATACAATTACACAAAGTAACAAAGACATACACTTACACCAAGTAACACAGACACACACTGACACCAAGTAACAAATACATACACTGACATCCAGTAACACAGACACACACCGACACCAAGTAACAAAGACACACACTTACACCAAGTAACACAGACATGCACTGACACCAAGTAACAAAGACATACACTTACACCAAGTAACAAAGACATACACTTGCACCAAGTTACAAAGACACACACTTACACCAAGTAACAAAGACATACAATGATACCCAGTAACACATACACACACTTACACCAAGTAACAAAGACATACACTGACACCAAGTCACAAAGACATACACTGATACCCACTAACACAGACACACACTTACACCAAGTAACAAAGACACACACTGACACCCAGTAACACAAACACACACTTACACCAATTAACAAAGACATACACTGACACCCAGTTACAAAGACATACACTGACACCCAGTAACACAGACACACACGGACACCAAGTAACAAAGTCACACACTTACACCAAGTAACACAGACACACACTGACACCCAGTAACACAAACAAACACACTGACACCCAGTAACACAGACACACACTGACACCAAGTAACAAAGACATACACTGATACCCAGTAACACAGACACACACTTACACCAAGTAACAAAGACAGACACTGATACCCAGTAACACAGACACACACTTACACCAATTAACAAAGACATACACTGAGACCCAGTAACAAAGACATACACTGACACCCAGTAACACAGACAAACACGGAAACCAAGTAACAAAGACACACACTTAAACCAAGTAACACAGACATACACTGACACCAAGTAACACAGACACACACTGACACCAAGTAACACAGACACACACTGACACCCTGTAACACAGACACACACTTACACCAAGTAACACAGACATACACTGACACCAAGTAACAAAGACGTACACTGAGACCCAGTAACACAGGCACACACCTACACCAAGTAACACAGACATACACTGACACCAAGTAACAAAGACATACACTGACAACAAGTAACAAAGACATACACTTACACCAAGTAACAAAGACACACACTTATACCAAGTAACACAGACATACACTGACACCAAGTAACAAAGACAGACAATTACACCAAGTAACAAAGACATACACTTAACCAAGTATTTTGACATACACTGACACCAAGTAAAAAAGACATACACTGATACCGAGTAACACAGACACACACTTACACCAAGTAACAAAGAGATACACTGACATCAACTCACAAAGACACACTGCCACCCAGGAACACAGACACACACTTACACCAAGTAACACAGACATGCACTGACACCGAGTAACAAAGACAGACACTGACACCCAGTAACACAGACACACACTTACACCAAATAACAGAGACAAACACTGACAACAAGTAACAAAGACAGACAATGATACCCAGTAACACAGGCACACACTTACACCAATTAACAGTGACATACTCTGACACCAAGTAACAAAGACATACACTGACACAAAGTATCAAAGACACACACTTACACCGAGTAACACAGACATACACTGACACCGAGTAACAAAGACATACACTGGTACCCAGTAACACCGGCACACACTTACACCAAGTAACACGGACATACACTGACACCAAGTAACAAAGACATACACTTACACGAAGTAACAAAGACACACACCTATACCAAGTAACACAGACATACACTGACACCAGGTAACAAAGACAGACAATTACACCAAGTAGCAAAGACATACACTTACACCAAGTATTTTGACATACACTGACACCAAGTAAAAAAGACATGCACTGATACCCAGTAACACAGACTCACACTTACACCAAGTAACAAAGACATACACTGACACCAACTCACAAAGACACACTGACACCCAGGAACACAGACACACACTTACACCAAGTAACACAGACATGCACTGACACCAATTAACAAAGAAATACACTTACACCAAGTAACAAAGACATACACTTACACCAAGTTACAAAGACACACACTTACACCAAGTAACACAGACATACACTGACACCAAGTAACATAGACAGACAATTACACCAAGTAACAAAGACATACACCTCCACCCAGTATTTTGACATACACTGACACCAAGTAACAAAGACATACACTGATACCCAGTAACACATACACACACTGACACCAAGTAACAAAGACATACACTGACACCAATTCACAAAGACATACACTGATACCCACTAACACAGACACACACTTACACCAAGTAACAAAGACACACACTGATACCCAGTAGCACAGACACACACTTACACCAAGTAACAAAGACATACACTGACACCCAGTTACAAAGACATACACTGACACCCAGCAACACAGACACACACGGACACCAAGTAACAAAGTCACACACTTACACCAAGTAACACAGACATACACTGACACCCAGTAACACAAACAAACACACTGACACCAAGTAACAAAGACATATACTGACTCCCAGTAACATGGACACACACTGGGCGGCACAGTGGCGCAGTGGTTAGCACTGCAGCCTCACAGCTCCAGGGACCCGGGTTCGATTCTGGGTACTGCCTGTGCGGAGTTTGCAAGTTCTACCTGTGTCTGCGTGGGTATCCTCCGGGTGCTCCGGCTTCCTCCCACATGCCAAAGACTTGCAGCATGATAGGTTAATTGGCCATTATAAATTGCCCCGAGTATAGGTACGTGGTAGGGAAATATATAGGGACCGGTGGGGATGAGATTGGAATACGGGATTAGTGTAGGATTAGTATAAATGGGTTGTTGATGGTCGGCACAGACTCGGTGGGCCGAAGGGCCTGTTTAAGTGCTTGTTCTCTGAACTAAACTAAATACTGACACCTAGTGTCACAGACACACACTGACACCCCGTAACACAAACAAACACACACTGACACCCAGAAACACTGAAACACAGTAACAAAGACATACACTGACACCAAATAATACAGACACACACTGACACCCAGTAACAAAGACATGCACTGACACCAAGTCACAAACAAATACACTGATAACCAGGAACACAGACACACACTTACACCAAGTAACAAAGACATACACTGATACCAAGTCACAAAGACACACACTGACACCAAGTCACAAAGACATGCACTGATCCACAGTAACACGGACACACACTTACACCAAGTAACAAAGACAGACACTGATTCCCAGTAACACAGACACACACTTACACCAAATAACACAGACATACTCTGACACCAAGTAACAAAGCCATACACTGATACCCAGTAACACAGGCACACACTTACACCAAGTAACACAGACATACACTGACACCAAGTAACAAAGACATACACTGACACCAAGTAACAAAGACATACACTTGCACTAAGTAACAAAGACACACACTTACACCGAGTAACACAGACACACACTGACACCCAGCAACACAGACACACACTTACACCAAATAACACAGACATACACTGACACCAAGTAACAAAGTCATACACTGATACCCAGTAGCACAGGCACACACTTACACCAAGTAACAGTGACATACACTGACACCAAGTAACAAAGACATACACTTACACAAAATAACAAAGACATAGACTGATACCCAGGAACACAGACACACACTTACACCAAGTAACAAAGACATACACTGATGCCAAGTCACAAAGACACACACTGACACCCAGTAACACAGACACACACCGACACCAAGTAACAAAGAAACACACTTACACCAAGTAACACAGACATGCACTGACACCAAGTAACAAAGACATACACTTACACCAAGGAACAAAGACATACACTTACACCAAGTTACAAAGAGACACACTTACACCAAGTAACACAGACATACACTGACACCAATTAACATAGACACACACTTACACCAAGTAACAAAGACAGACACTGACACCAAGTGACAAAGACATACACTTACACCAAGAAACAAAGACATACACTGACACCAAGTAACAAAGACATACACTTACACGAAGTAACAAAGACAGACAATTACACCAAGTAACAAAGACATACACTTGCACCAAGTATTTTGACATACACTGACACCAAGTAACAAAGACATACACTGATACCCAGTAACACAGACACACACTTACACCCAGTAACAAAGACAGACAATGACACCAAGTCACAAAGACATACACTTACACGAAGTAACAAAGACAGACAATTACACCAAGTAACAAAGACATACACTTGCACCAAGTATTTTGACATACACTGACACCAAGTAACACAAGCACACACTTACACCAAGTAACAAAGACACACACTGATACCCAGTAGCACAGACACACACTTACACCAAGTAACAAAGACATAGACTGATACCCAGTAACGCAGACACTCACTGTGTGTGGGGCGTGGGGGGTGGGGGGGGGGGCACATTGGCGCAGTGGTTAGCACCGCAGCCTCACAGCTCCAGGGACCCGGGTTCGATTCTGGGTACTGCCTGTCCGGAGTTTGCAAGTTCTCCCTGTGTCTGCGTGGTTTTACTCCGGGTGCTCCGGCTTCCTCCCACATGCCAAAGACTTGCAGGATGATAGGTTAATTGGCCATCATAAATTGCCCCTAGTATAGGTAGGTAGGTGGTAGGGAAATATATCGGGACAGGTGGGGATGTGATAGGAATACGGGTTTAGTGTAGGATTAGTATAATTGGTTGGTTGATGGGCGGCACAGACCCGGTGGGCCGAAGGGCCTGTTAAAGTGCTGTATCTCAAAACTAAACTAAATACTGACACCGAGTGTCACAGATACACACTGACACCCAGTAACACAAACAAACACACACTGACACCCAGTAACACAGAGAAACACTGAGAAACAGTGACAAAGAAATACACTGATACCAATTCACAAAGACACACACTGACACCCAGTAACAAAGACAGACACTGACACAAAGTCACAAGGACATACACTTACACGAAGTAACAAAGACAGACAATTACACCAAGTAACAAAGACATACACTTGCACCAAGTATTTTGACATACACTGACACCAAGTAACAAAGACATGCACTGATAACCAGTAACACAGACACACACTTACACCAAGTAACAAAGACAGACACTGACACCAAGTAAAAAAGACACACCCTTACACCAAGTAACAAAGACAGACACTTACACCAAGTAACAAAGACATACACTGACACCAAGTAACAAAGACATACACTGATACCCAGTAACACAGACACACACTTACACCAAGTTACAAAGACATACACTGATGCCCAGTAACACAGTCACACACTCACACCAAGTAACAAAGACATACACTGATACCAAGTGACACAGACACACACTTACACCAAGTAACACAAACACTCACTTACAACAAGTAACAAAGACATACACTGACACCAAGTAACAATGACATACAATTACACCAAGTAACATAGACAGACACTTACACCAAGTAACAAAGACATACACTTACACCAAGTTACAAAGACACACACTTACACCAAGTAACACAGACATACACTGACACCAAGTAACATAGACAGACAATTACACCAAGTAACAAAGACATACACCTCCACCCAGTATTTTGACATACACTGACACCAAGTAACAAAGACATACACTGATACCCAGTAACACATACACACACTTACACCAAGTAACAAAGACATACACTGACACCAATTCACAAAGACATACACTGATACCCACTAACACAGACACACACTTACACCAAGCAACAAAGACACACACTGATACCCAGTAGCACAGACACACACTTACACCAAGTAACAAAGACATACACTGACACCCAGTTACAAAGACATACACTGACACCCAGCAACACAGACACACACGGACACCAAGTAACAAAGTCACACACTTACACCAAGTAACACAGACATACACTGACACCCAGTAACACAAACAAACACACTGACACCCAGTAACACTGACACACACTGACACCAAGTAACAAAGACATATGCTGACACCCAGTAATATGGACACACACTGGGCGGCACAGTGGCGCAGTGGTTAGCACTGCAGCCTCACAGCTCCAGGGACCCGGGTTCGATTCTGGGTACTGCCTGTGCGGAGTTTGCAAGTTCTACCTGTGTCTGCGTGGGTATCCTCTGGGTGCTCCGGCTTCCTCCCACATGCCAAAGACTTGCAGCATGATAGGTTAATTGGCCATTATAAATTGCCCCGAGTATAGGTACGTGGTAGGGAAATATATAGGGACCGGTGGGGATGAGATTGAAATACGGGATTAGTGTAGGATGAGTATAAATGGGTTGTTGATGGTCGGCACAGACTCGGTGGGCCGAAGGGCCTGTTTAAGTGCTTGTTCTCTGAACTAAACTAAATACTGACACCTAGTGTCACAGACACACACTGACACCCCGTAACACAAACAAACACACACTGACACCCAGAAACACTGAAACACAGTAACAAAGACATACACTGACACCAAATAATACAGACACACGCTGACACCCAGTAACAAAGACATGCACTGACACCAAGTCACAAACAAATACACTGATAACCAGGAACACAGACACACACTTACACCAAGTAACAAAGACATACACTGATACCAAGTCACAAAGACACACACTGACACCAAGTCACAAAGACATGCACTGATCCACAGTAACACGGACACACACTTACACCAAGTAACAAAGACAGACACTGATTCCCAGTAACACAGACACACACTTACACCAAATAACACAGACATACTCTGACACCAAGTAACAAAGCCATACAATGATACCCAGTAACACAGGCACACACTTACACCAAGTAACACAGACATACACTGACACCAAGTAACAAAGACATACACTGACACCAAGTAACAAAGACATACACTTGCACAAAGTAACAAAGACACACACTTACACCGAGTAACACAGACACACACTGACACCCAGCAACACAGACACACACTTACACCAAATAACACAGACATACACTGACACCAAGTAACAAAGTCATACACTGATACCCAGTAGCACAGGCACACACTTACACCAAGTAACAGTGACATACACTGACACCAAGTAACAAAGACATACACTTACACAAAATAACAAAGACATAGACTGATACCCAGGAACACAGACACACACTTACACCAAGTAACAAAGACATACACTGATGCCAAGTCACAAAGACACACACTGACACCCAGTAACACAGACACACACCGACACCAAGTAACAAAGACACACACTTACACCAAGTAACACAGACATGCACTGACACCAAGTAACAAAGACATACACTTACACCAAGGAACAAAGACATACACTTACACCAAGTTACAAAGAGACACACTTACACCAAGTAACACAGACATACACTGACACCAATTAACATAGACACACACTTACACCAAGTAACAAAGACAGACACTGACACCAAGTGACAAAGACATACACTTACACCAAGTAACAAAGACATACACTGACACCAAGTAACAAAGACATACACTGATACCCAGTAACACAGACACACACTTACACCCAGAAACAAAGACAGACACTGACACCAAGTCACAAAGACATACACTTACACGAAGTAACAAAGACAGACAATTACACCAAGTAACAAAGACATACACTTGCACCAAGTATTTTGACATACACTGACACCAAGTAACAAAGACATACACTGATACCCAGTAACACAGACACACACTTACACCCAGTAACAAAGACAGACACTGACACCAAGTCACAAAGACATACACTTACACGAAGTAACAAAGACAGACAATTACACCAAGTAACAAAGACATACACTTGCACCAAGTATTTTGACATACACTGACACCAAGTAACAAAGTCACACACTTACACCCAGTAACACAAACAAACACACTGACACCAAGTAACACAAGCACACACTTACACCAAGTAACAAAGACACACACTGATACCCAGTAGCACAGACACACACTTACACCAAGTAACAAAGACATAGACTGATATCCAGTAACGCAGACACTCACTGTGTGTGGGGCGTGGGGGGGGGGGGGCACATTGGCGCAGTGGTTAGCACCGCAGCCTCACAGCTCCAGGGACCCGGGTTCGATTCTGAGTACTGCCTGTCCGGAGTTTGCAAGTTCTCCCTGTGTCTGCGTGGGTTTCCTCCGGGTGCTCCGGCTTCCTCCCACATGCCAAAGACTTGCAGGATGATAGGTTAATTGGCCATCATAAATTGCCCCTAGTATAGGTAGGTAGGTGGTAGGGAAATATATCGGGACAGGTGGGGATGTGATAGGAATACGGGTTTAGTGTAGGATTAGTATAATTGGTTGGTTGATGGGCGGCACAGACCCGGTGGGCCGAAGGGCCTGTTAAAGTGCTGTATCTCAAAACTAAACTAAATACTGACACCGAGTGTCACAGATACACACTGACACCCAGTAACACAAACAAACACACACTGACACCCAGTAACACAGAGAAACACTGAGAAACAGTGACAAAGAAATACACTGATACCAATTCACAAAGACACACACTGACACCCAGTAACAAAGACAGACACTGACACAAAGTCACAAAGACATACACTTACACGAAGTAACAAAGACAGACAATTACACCAAGTAACAAAGACATACACTTGCACCAAGTATTTTGACATACACTGACACCAAGTAACAAAGACATGCACTGATAACCAGTAACACAGACACACACTTACACCAAGTAACAAAGACAGACACTGACACCAAGTAAAAAAGACACACCCTTACACCAAGTAACAAAGACAGACACTTACACCAAGTAACAAAGACATACACTGACACCAAGTAACAAAGACATACACTGATACCCAGTAACACAGACACACACTTACACCAAGTTACAAAGACATACACTGATGCCCAGTAACACAGTCACACACTCACACCAAGTAACAAAGACATACACTGATACCAAGTGACACAGACACACACTTACACCAAGTAACACAAACACTCACTTACAACAAGTAACAAAGACATACACTGACAACAAGTAACAAAGACATACAATTACACCAAGTCACAAAGACACACACTTACACCAAGTAACACAGACATACACTTACACCAAGTAACAAAGACATACACTGTCACCCAGTAACACAGACACAAACTTACACCAAGTAACAAAGACATACACTGATACCAAGTAACACGGACACACACTTACACCAAGTAACACAGACACACACTTACACCAAGTAACACAGACATACACTGACACCAAGTAACAAAGACATACAATTACACCAAGTAACAAAGACACACACTTACACCAAGTAACACAGACATACACTGACACCAAGTAACAAAGACATACACTGTTACCCATTAACACAGACACACACTTACACCAATTAACAAAGACATATACTGATACCCAGTAGCACAGACACACACTGGGCGGCACATTGGCACAGTGGTTAGCAGCCTCACAGCTCCAGGGACCAGGGCTCGATTCTGGGTACTGCCTTTGCGGAGTTTGCAAGTTCTCCCTGTCTCTGCGTGAGTTTCCTCCGGGTGCTCCGGTTTCTTCCCACATGCCAAAGACTTGCAGGTTGATAGGTTAATTGGCCATTATAAATTGACCCTAGTATAGGTAGGTGTTAGGGAAATATATAGGGACAGTTGGGGATGTGATAGGAATACGGGATTAGTGTAGGATTAGTATAAATGGGTGGTTGATGGTCGGCACAGACTCGGTGGGCCGAAGGGCCTGTTTAAGTGCAGTATCTCTGAACTAAACTAAATACTAACACCTAGTGTCACAGACACACACTGACACCCAGTAACACAAACAAACACACACTGACACCCAGGAACACAGAGAAACACTGATACACAGTAACAAAGACATACACTGACACCAAGTAACACAGACACACACTGACACCCAGTAACAAAGACATACACTGACACCAAGTCACAAAGACATGCACTGATACCCAGGATCACAGACACACACTTACACCAAGTAACAAAGACATACACTGATACCAATTCACAAAGACACACACTGACACCCAGTAACACAGACACACACCGACACCAAGTAACAAAGACACACACTTACATCAAGTAACACAGGCATGCACTGACACCAAGTATCAAAGACATACACTTACACCAAGGAACAAAGACATTCACTTACACCAAGTTACAAAGACACACACTTACACCAAGTAACACAGACATACACTGACACCAAGTGACAAAGACATACACTTACACCAAGTAACAAAGACATACACTGACACCAAGTAACAAAGACATACACTGATACCCAGTAACACAGACACACACTTACACCAAGTAACAAAGACACACACTGACACCCAGTAACAAAGACAGACACTGACACCAAGTCACAAAGACATACACTTACACGAAGTAACAAAGACAGACAATTACACCAAATAACAAAGACATACACTTGCACCAAGTATTTTGACATACACTGACACCAAGTAACAAAGACATGCACTGATACCCAGTAACACAGACACACACTTACAGCAAGTAACAAAGACAGACACTGACACCAAGTCACAAAGACATACACTTACACGAAGTAACAAAGACATACACTGATACCCAGTACCACAGACACACACTGACACCAAGTAACAAAGACATACACTGATACCCAGTAACACAGACACACACTTACACCAAGTAAAAAAGACACACCCTTACACCAAGTAACAAAGACAGACACTTACACCAAGTAACAAAGACATACACTGACACCAAGTAACAAAGACATACACTGATACCCAGTAACACAGACACACACTTACACCAAGTAACAAAGACATACACTGATGCCCAGTAACACATTCACACACTCACACCAAGTAACAAAGACATACACTGATACCAAGTGACACAGACACACACTTACACCAAGTAACACAAACACTCACTTTCACCAAGTACCAAAGACATACACTGACACCAAGTAACAAAGACATACAATAACACCAAGTCACAAAGACACACACTTACACCAAGTAACACAGACATACACTGACACCAAGTAACAAAGACATACACTGTCACCCAGTAACACAGACACAAACTTACACCAAGTAACAAAGACATACACTGATACCAAGTAACACAGACACACACTTACACCAAGTAACACAGACACACACGTACAACAAGTAACAAAGATACACACTGATACCAAGTAACAAAGACATACACTGATACCCAGTAACACATACACACACTTACACCAAGTAACAAAGACACACACTGATACCCAGTAGCACAGACACAGACTTACACCAAGTAACAAAGACATACACTGACACCCAGTAACACGGACACACACGGACACCAAGTAACAAAGTCACACACTTACACCCAGTAACACAAACAAACACACTGACACCAAGTAACATAGACACACACTTACACCCAGTAACACAAACACACACTTACACCAAGTAACAAAGACAGACACTTACACCAAGTAACACAGACATACACTGACACCAAGTAACAAAGACAGGCAATTACACCAAGTAACAAAGACATACACATACACCAAGTATTTTGACATACACTTACACCAAGTGACAAAGACACACACTGATACCCAGTAGCACAGACACACACTTACACCAAGTAACAAAGACATACACTGACACCCAGTAACACAGACACACACCGACACCAAGTAACAAAGTCACACACTTACACCAAGTAACACAGGCACACACTGACACCCAGTAACACAAACACACTGACACCCAGTAACACAGACACACACTGACACCAAGTAACAAAGACATATACTGACACCCAGTAACACGGAGACACACTGGGCGGCACATTGTGCGCAGTGGTTAGCACCGCAGCCTCACAGCTCCAGGGACCCGGGTTCGATTCTGGGTACTGCGTGTCCGGAGTTTGCAAGTTCTCCCTGTGTCTGCGTGGGTTTCCTCCGGGTGCTCCGGCTTCCTCCCACATGCCAAAGACTTGCAGGATGATAGGTTAATTGGCCATCATAAATTGCCCCTAGTATAGGTAGGTGGTAGGGAAATATATCGGGACAGGTGGGGATGTGATAGGAATACGGGTTTAGTGTAGGATTAGTATAAATGGGTTGTTGATGGTAGGCACAGACCCGGTGGGCCGAAGGGCCTGTTAAAGTGCTGTGTCTCAAAACTAAACTAAATACTGACACCTAGTGTCACAGATACACACTGACACCCAGTAACACAAACAAACACACACTGACACCCAGTAACACAGAGAAACACTGAGAAACTGTGACAAAGAAATACACTGACACCAAGTAACAAAGACACACACTGACACCCAGTAACAAAGACAGACACTGACACAAAGTCACAAAGACATACACTTACACGAAGTAACAAAGACAGACAATTACACCAAGTAACAAAGACATACACTTGCACCAAGTATTTTGACATACACTGTCACCAAGTAACAAAGTCATGCACTGATAACCAGTAACACAGACACACACTTACACCAAGTAACAAAGACAGACACTGACATCAAGTCACAAAGACATACACTTACACGAAGTAACAAAGACATACACTGATACCCAGTACCACAGACACACACTGACACCAAGTAACAAAGACATACACTGATACCCAGTAACACAGACACACACTTACACCAAGTAAAAAAGACACACCCTTACACCAAGTAACAAAGACAGACACTTACACCAAGTAACAAAGACATACACTGACACCAAGTAACAAAGACATACACTGATACCCAGTAACACAGACACACACTTACACCAAGTAACAAAACAAACACTGATGCCCAGTAACACAGTCACACACCCACACCAAGTAACAAAGACATGCACTGATACCAAGTAACACAGACACACACTTACACCAAGTAACACAGACACACACTTACAACAAGTAACAAGACACACACTGACACCAAGTAACAAAGACATACACTTACACCATGTAACACAGACATACACTGACACCAAGTAACAAAGACATACAATTACACCAAGTAACAAAGACACACACTTACACCAAGTAACACAGACATACACTGACACCAAGTAACAAAGACATACACTGTTACCCATTAACACAGACACACACTTACACCAATTAACAAAGACATATACTGATACCCAGTAGCACAGACACACACTGGGCGGCACATTGGCACAGTGGTTAGCAGCCTCACAGCTCCAGGGACCAGGGCTCGATTCTGGGTACAGCCTTTGCGGAGTTTGCAAGTTCTCCCTGTCTCTGCGTGAGTTTCCTCCGGGTGCTCCGGTTTCTTCCCACATGCCAAAGACTTGCAGGTTGATAGGTTAATTGGCCATTATAAATTGACCCTAGTATAGGTAGGTGTTAGGGAAATATATAGGGACAGTTGGGGATGTGATAGGAATACGGGATTAGTGTAGGATTAGTATACATGGGTGGTTGATGGTCGGCACAGACTCGGTGGGCCGAAGGGCCTGTTTAAGTGCTGTATCTCTGAACTAAAGTAAATACTGACACCTAGTGTCACAGACACACACTGACACCCAGTGACACAAACAAACACACACTGACACCCAGGAACACAGAGAAACACTGATACACAGTAACAAAGACATACACTGACACCAAGTAACACAGACACACACTGACACCCAGTAACAAAGACATACATTTGACACCAAGTCACAAAGACATACACTGACACCCAGGAACACAGACACACACTTACACCAAGTAACAAAGACAAACACTGATACCAAGTCACAAAGACACACACTGACACCCAGTAACAAAGACATACACTGACACCAAGTCACAAAGACATGCACTGATCCACAGTAACACAGACACACACTTACACCAAGTAACAAAGACAGACACTGATTCCCAGTAACACAGACACACACTTGCACCAAATAACACAGACATACACTGGCACCAAGTAACCAGGACAAACACTGATACCCAGTAACACAGGCACACACTTACACCAAGTAACACAGACATACACTGACACCAAGTAACAAAGACATACACTTACACAAAGTAACAAAGACATACAATTACACCGAGTAACACAGACACACACTGACACCCAGCAACACAGACACACACTTACACCAAATAACACAGACACACACTTACACCAAGTAACAAAGACAAACACTGACACCCAGTTACAAAGACATACACTGACACCCAGTCACACAGACACACACGGACACCAAGTAACAAAGTCACACACTTACACCAAGTAACACAGACACACACTGACACCCAGTAACACAAGCAAACACACTGACACCCAGTAACACAGACACACACTGACACCAAGTAACAAAGTCATATACTGACACCCAGTAGCACAGACACACACTGGGCGGCACATTGGCACAGTGGTTAGCAGCCTCACAGCTCCAGGGACCAGGGCTCGATTCTGGGTACTGCCTTTGCGGAGTTTGCAAGTTCTCCCTGTCTCTGCGTGAGTTTCCTCCGGGTGCTCCGGTTTCTTCCCACATGCCAAAGACTTGCAGGTTGATAGGTTAATTGGCCATAATAAATTGACCCTAGTTGAGGTAGGTGTTAGGGAAATAGAAAGGGACAGTTGGGGATGTGATAGGAATACGGGATTAGTGTAGGATTAGTATAAATGGGTGGTTGATGGTCGGCACAGACTCGGTGGGCCGAAGGGCCTGTTTAAGTGCTGTATCTCTGAACTAAACTAAATACTGACAACTAGTGTCACAGACACACACTGACACCCAGTAACACAAACAAACACACACTGACACCCAGGAACACAGAGAAACACTGATACACAGTAACAAAGACATACACTGACACCAAGTAACACAGACACACACTGACACGCAGTAACAAAGACATACACTGACACCAAGTCACAAAGACAAACACTGATACCCAGGAACACAGACACACACTTACACCAAGTAACAAAGACATACACTGATGCCAAGTCACAAAGACACACACTGACACCCAGTAACAAAGACAGACACTGACACAAAGACATACACTTACACGAAGTAACAAAGACAGACAATTACACCAAGTAACAAAGACATACACTTGCACCAAGTATTTTGACATACACTGACACCAAGTAACAAAGACATGCACTGATAACCAGTAACACAGACACACACTTACACCAAGTAACAAAGACAGACACTGACACCAAGTCACAAAGACATACATTTACACGAAGTAACAAAGACATACACTGATACCCAGTACCACAGGCACACACTGACACCAAGTAACAAAGGCATACACTGATACCCAGTAACACAGACACACACTTACACCAAGCAAAAAAGACACACCCTTACACCAAGTAACAAAGACAGACACTTACACCAAGTAACAAAGACATACACTGACACCAAGTAACAAAGACATACACTGATACCCAGTAACACAGACACACACTCACACCAAGTAACAAAGACATACACTGATACCAAGTGACACAGACACACACTTACACCAAGTAACACAAACACTCACTTACACCAAGTAACAAAGACATACACTGAAACCAAGTAACAAAGACATACAATTACACCAAGTCACAAAGACACACACTTACACCAAGTAACACAGACATACACTTACACCAAGTAACAAAGACATACACTGTCACCCAGTAACACAGACACAAACTTACACCAAGTAACAAAGACATACACTGATACCAAGTAACACAGACACACACTTACACCAAGTAACACAGACACACATTTACAACAAGTAACAAAGACACACACTGACACCAAGTAACAAAGACATACACTTACACTCAGTAACACAGACATACACTGACACCAAGTAACAAAGACATACAATTACACCAAGTAACAAAGACACACACTTACACCAAGTAACACAGACATACACTGACACCAAGTAACAAAGACATACACTGTGACCCATTAACACAGACACACAATTACACCAATTAACAAAGACATATACTGATACCCAGTAGCACAGACACACACTGGGCGGCACATTGGCACAGTGGTTAGCAGCCTCACAGCTCCAGGGACCAGGGCTCGATTCTGGGTACTGCCTTCGCGGAGTTTGCAAGTTCTCCCTGTCTCTGCGTGAGTTTCCTCCGGGTGCTCTGGTTTCTTCCCACATGCCAAAGACTTGCAGGTTGATAGGTTAATTGGCCATTATAAATTGACCCTAGTATAGGTAGGTGTTAGGGAAATATATAGGGACAGTTGGGGATGTGATAGGAATACGGGATTAGTGTAGGATTAGTATAAATGGGTGGTTGATGGTCGGCACATACTCGGTGGGCCGAAGGGCCTGTTTAAGTGCTGTATCTCTGAACTAAACTAAATACTGACACCTAGTGTCACAGACACACACTGACACCCAGTAACACAAACAAACACACACTGACACCCAGGAACAAAGAGAAACACTGATACACAGTAACAAAGACATACACTGACACCAAGTAACACAGACACACACTGACACCCAGTAACAAAGACATACACTGACACCAAGTCACAAAGACATACACTGATACCCAGGAACACAGACACACACTTACACCAAGTAACAAAGACATACCCTGATACCAAGTCACAAAGACACACACTGACACCCAGTAACACAGACACACACCGACACCAAGTAACAAAGACACACACTTACAACAAGTAACACAGACATGCACTGACACCAAGTAACAAAGACATACACTTACACCAAGGAACAAAGACATACACTTACACCAAGTTACAAAGACACACACTGACACCCAGTAACACAGACACACACCGACACCAAGTAACAAAGACACAAACTTACACCAAGTAACACAGACATGCACTGACACCAAGTAACAAAGACATACACTTACACCAAGGAACAAAGACATACACTTACACCAAGTTACAAAGACACACACTTACACCAAGTAACACAGACATACACTGACACCAAGTAACATAGACACACACTTACACCAAGTAACAAAGACAGACACTGACACCAAGTGACAAAGACATACACTTACACCAAGTAACAAAGACATACACTGACACCAAGTAACAAAGACATACACTGATACCCAGTAACACAGACACACACTTACACCAAGTAACAAAGACACACACTGACACCCAGTAACAAAGAACGACACTGACACCAAGTCACAAAGACATACACTTACACGAAGTAACAAAGACATACACTGATACCCAGTACCACAGACACACACTGACACCAAGTAACAAAGACTTACACTGATACCCAGTAACACAGACACACACTGACACCAAGTAACAAAGACACACACTGACACCCAGTAACAAAGACAGACACTGACACAAAGACATACACTTACACGAAGTAACAAAGACAGACAATTACACCAAGTAACAAAGACATACACTTGCACCAAGTATTTTGACATACACTGACACCAAGTAACAAAGACATGCACTGATAACCAGTAACACAGACACACACTTACACCAAGTAACAAAGACAGACACTGACACCAAGTCACAAAGACATACATTTACACGAAGTAACAAAGACATACACTGATACCCAGTACAACAGACACACACTGACACCAAGTAACAAAGGCATACACTGATACCCAGTAACACAGACACACACTTACACCAAGCAAAAAAGACACACCCTTACACTAAGTAACAAAGACAGACACTTACACCAAGTAACAAAGACATACACTGACACCAAGTAACAAAGACATACACTGATACCCAGTAACACAGACACACACTTACACCAAGTAACAAAGACATACACTGATGCCCAGTAACACAGTCACACACTCACACCAAGTAACAAAGACATACACTGATACCAAGTGACACAGACACACACTTACACCAAGTAACACAAACACTCACTTACACCAAGTAACAAAGACATACACTGACAACAGGTTACAAAGACATACAATTACACCAAGTCACAAAGACACACACTTACACCAAGTAACACAGACATACACTTACACCAAGTAACAAAGACATACACTGTCACCCAGTAACACAGACACAAACTTACACCAAGTAACAAAGACATACACTGATACCAAGTAACACAGACACACACTTACACCAAGTAACACAGACACACATTTACAACAAGTAACAAAGACACACACTGACACCAAGTAACAAAGACATACACTTACACTCAGTAACACAGACATACACTGACACCAAGTAACAAAGACATACAATTACACCAAGTAACAAAGACACACACTTACACCAAGTAACACAGACATACACTGACACCAAGTAACAAAGACATACACTGTGACCCATTAACACAGACACACAATTACACCAATTAACAAAGACATATACTGATACCCAGTAGCACAGACACACACTGGACGGCACATTGGCACAGTGGTTAGCAGCCTCACAGCTCCAGGGACCAGGGCTCGATTCTGGGTACTGCCTTCGCGGAGTTTGCAAGTTCTCCCTGTCTCTGCGTGAGTTTCCTCCGGGTGCTCCGGTTTCTTCCCACATGCCAAAGACTTGCAGGTTGATAGGTTAATTGGCCATTATAAATTGACCCTAGTATAGGTAGGTGTTAGGGAAATATATAGGGACAGTTGGGGATGTGATAGGAATACGGGATTAGTGTAGGATTAGTATAAATGGGTGGTTGATGGTCGGCACATACTCGGTGGGCCGAAGGGCCTGTTTAAGTGCTGTATCTCTGAACTAAACTAAATACTGACACCTAGTGTCACAGACACACACTGACACCCAGTAACACAAACAAACACACACTGACACCCAGGAACAAAGAGAAACACTGATACACAGTAACAAAGACATACACTGACACCAAGTAACACAGACACACACTGACACCCAGTAACAAAGACATACACTGACACCAAGTCACAAAGACATACACTGATACCCAGGAACACAGACACACACTTACACCAAGTAACAAAGACATACACTGATACCAAGTAACAAAGACACACACTTACACCAAGTAACACAGACATGCACTGACACCAAGTAACAAAGACATACACTTACACCAAGGAACAAAGACATACACTTACACCAAGTTACAAAGACACACACTTACACCAAGTAACAAAGACATACACTGACACCAAGTAACAAAGACATACACTGATACCCAGTAACAAAGACACACACTTACACCAAGTAACAAAGACACACACTGACACCCAGTAACAAAGACAGACACTGACACCAAGTCACAAAGACATACACTTACACGAAGTAACAAAGACAGACAATTACACCAAGTAACAAAGACATACACTGACACCAAGTCACAAAGACATACACTTACACGAAGTAACAAAGACAGACAATTACACCAAATAACAAAGACATACACTTGCACCAAGTATTTTGACATACACTGACACCAAGTAACAAAGACATGCACTGATACCCAGTAACACAGACACACACTTACAGCAAGTAACAAAGACAGACACTGACACCAAGTCGCAAAGACATACACTTACACGAAGTAACAAAGACATACACTGATACCCAGTACCACAGACACACACTGACACCAAGTAACAAAGACATACACTGATACCCAGTAACACAGACACACACTTACACCAAGTAAAAAAGACACACCCTTACACCAAGTAACAAAGACAGACACTTACACCAAGTAACAAAGACATACACTGACACCAAGTAACACAGACACACACTTACACCAAGTAACAAAGACATACACTGATGCCCAGTAACACAGTCACACACTCACACCAAGTAACAAAGACATACACTGATACCAAGTGACACAGACACACACTGACACCAAGTAACAAAGACATACACTGATACCCAGTAACACAGACACACACTTACACCAAGTAAAAAAGACACACCCTTACACCAAGTAACAAAGACAGACACTTACACCAAGTAACAAAGACATACACTGATACCCAGTAACACAGACACACACTTACACCAAGTAACAAAGACATACACTGATGCCCAGTAACACAGTCACACACTCACACCAAGTAACAAAGACATACACTGATACCAAGTGACACAGACACACACTTACACCAAGTAACACAAACACTCACTTACACCAAGTAACAAAGACATACACTGTCACCAAGTAACAAAGACATACAATTACACCAAGTCACAAAGACACACACTTACACCAAGTAACACAGACATACACTGACTCCAAGTAACAAAGACATACACTGTCACCCAGTAACACAGACACAAACTTACACCAAGTAACAAAGACATACACTGATACCAAGTAACACAGACACACACTTACACCAAGTAACACAGACACACACGTACAACAAGTAACAAAGACACACACTGACACCAAGTAACAAAGACATACACTGATACCCAGTAACACATACACACACTTACACCAAGTAACAAAGACACACACTGATACCCAGCAGCACAGACACACACTTACACCAAGTAACAAAGACATACACTGACACCCAGTAACACAGACACACACGGACACCAAGTAACAAAGTCACACACTTACACCCAGTAACACAAACAAACACACTGACACCAAGTAACATAGACACACACTTACACCAAGTAACACAAACACACACTGACACCAAGTAACAAAGACAGACACTTACACCAAGTAACACAGACATACACTGACACCAAGTAACAAAGACAGGCAATTACACCAAGTAACAAAGACATACACATACACCAAGTATTTTGACATACACTTACACCAAGTGACAAAGACACACACTGATACCCAGTAGCACAGACACACACTTACACCAAGTAACAAAGACATACACTGACACCCAGTAACACAGACACACACCGACACCAAGTAACAAAGTCACACACTTACACCAAGTAACACAGGCACACACTGACACCCAGTAACACAAACACACTGACACCCAGTAACACAGACACACACTGACACCAAGTAACAAAGACATATACTGACACCCAGTAACACGGAGACACACTGGGCGGCACATTGGCGCAGTGGTTAGCACCGCAGCCTCACAGCTCCAGGGACCCGGGTTCGATTCTAGGTACTGCCTGTCCGGAGTTTGCAAGTTCTCCCTGTGTCTGCGTGGGTTTCCTCCGGGTGCTCCGGCTTCCTCCCACATGCCAAAAACTTGCAGGATGATAGGTTAATTGGCCATCATAAATTGCCCCAAGTATAGGTAGGTAGGTGGTAGGGAAATATATCGGGACAGGTGGGGATGTGATAGGAATACGGGTTTAGTGTAGGATTAGTATAAATGGTTGGTTGATGGTCGGCACAGACCCGGTGGGCCGAAGGGCCTGTTAAAGTGCTGTATCTCAAAACTAAACTAAATACTGACACCTAGTGTCACAGATACACACTGACACCCAGTAACACAAACAAACACACAATGACACCCAGTAACACAGAGAAACACTGAGAAACAGTGACAAAGAAATACACTGACACCAAGCAACAAAGACACACACTGACACCCAGTAACAAAGACAGACACGGACACAAAGTCACAAAGACATACACTTACACGAAGTAACAAAGACAGACAATTACACCAAGTAACAAAGACATACACTTGCACCAAGTATTTTGACATACACTGACAACAAGTAACAAAGACATGCACTGATAACCAGTAACACAGACACACACTTACACCAAGTAACAAAGACATACACTGACACCAAGTAACAAAGACATACATTGATACCCAGTAACACAGACACACACTTACACCAAGTAACAAAGACATACACTGATGCCCAGTAACACAGTGACACACTCACACCAAGTAACAAAGACATACACTGATACCAAGTGACACAGACACACACTTACACCAAGTAACACAAACACTCACTTACACCAAGTAACAAAGACATACACTGACACCAAGTAACAAAGACATACAATTACACCAAGTCACAAAGACACACACTTACAACAAGTAACACAGACATACACTGACACCAAGTCACAAAGACATACAATTACACCAAGTCACAAAGACACAAACTTACACCAAGTAACAACGACATACACTGATACCAAGTAACACAGACACACACTTACACCAAGTAACACAGACACACACTTACAACAAGTAACAAAGACACACACTGACACCAAGTAGCAAAGACATACACTTACACCAAGTAACACAGACATACACTGACACCAAGTAACAAAGACATACAATTACACCAAGTAACAAAGACACACACTTACACCAAGTAACACAGACATACACTGATACCCAGTACCACAGACACACACTGACACCAAGTAACAAAGACATACACTGATACCCAGTAACACAGACACACACTTACACCAAGTAAAAAAGACACACCCTTACACCAAGTAACAAAGACAGACACTTACACCAAGTAACAAAGACATACACTGACACCAAGTAACAAAGACATACACTGATACCCAGTAACACAGACACACACTTACACCAAGTAACAAAGACATACACTGATGCCCAGTAACACAGTCACACATTCACACCAAGTAACAAAGACATGCACTGATACCAAGTGACACAGACACACACTTACACCAAGTAACACAAACACTCACTTACACCAAGTAACAAAGACATACACTGACACCAAGTAACAAAGACATACAATTACACCAAGTCACAAAGACACACACTTACACCAAGTAACACAGACATACACTTACACCAAGTAACAAAGACATACACTGTCACCCAGTAACACAGACACAAACTTACACCAAGTAACAAAGACATACACTGATACCAAGTAACACAGACACACACTTACACCAAGTAACACAGACACACACTTACAACAAGTAACAAAGACACACACTGACACCAAGTAACAAAGACATACACTTACACCAAGTAACACAGACATACACTGACACCAAGTAACAAAGACATACAATTACACCAAGTAACAAAGACACACACTTACACCAAGTAACACAGACATACACTGACACCAAGTAACAAAGACACACACTGACACCAAGTAACACAGACACACACTGACACCCAGTAACAAAGACAGACACTGACACCAAGTCACAAAGACATACACTGATACCCAGGAAGACAGACACACACTTACACCAAGTAACAAAGACATACACTGATACCAAGTCACAAAGACACACACTGACACCCAGTAACAAAGACATACACTGACACCAAGTCACAAAGACATGCATTGATCCACAGTAACACAGCCACACACTTACACCAAGTAACAAAGACAGACACTGATTCCCAGTAACACAGACACAGACTTACACCAAATAACACAGACATACACTGACACCAAGTAACAAAGACAAACACTGATACCCAGTAACACAGGCACACACTTACACCAAGTAACACAGACATACACTGACACCAAGTAACAAAGACATACACTTACACAAAGTAACAAAGACACACAATTACACCGAGTAACACAGACACAGACTGACACCCAGCAACACAGACACACACTTACACCAAATAACACAGACACACACTTACACCAAGTAACAAAGACAAACACTGACACCCAGTTACAAAGACATGCACTGACACCCAGTAACACAGACACACACGGACACCAAATAACACAGACACACACTTACACCAAGTAACAAAGACAAACACTGACACCCAGTTACAAAGACATACACTGACACCCAGTAACACAGACACACACGGACACCAAGTAACAAAGTCACACACTTACACCAAGTAACACAGACACGCACTGACACCCAGTAACACAAACAAACACACTGACACCCAGTAACACAGACACACACTGACACCAAGTAACAAAGACATACACTGATACCAATTCAATAAGACACACACTGATCCACAGTAACACAGACACACATTTACACCGAGTAACACAGACACACACTGACACCCAGTAACACAGACACACACTTACACCAAATAACACAGACATACACTGACACCAAGTAACAAAGACATACACTGATACCCAGTAACACAGGCACACACTTACACCAAGTAACAGTGACATACACTGACACCAAGTAACAAAGACATACACTTACACAAAGTAACAAAGACATACACTTACACCAAGTAACACAGACACACACTGACACCAAGTAACACAGACACACACTGACACCCAGTAACAAAGACATACACTGACACCAAGTCACAAAGACATACACTGATACCCAGGAACGCAGACACACACTTACACCAAGTAACAAAGACATACACTGATACCAATTCACAAAGACACACACTGACACCCAGTAACAAAGACATACACTGACACCAAGTCACAAAGACATGCACTGATCCACAGTAACACAGACACACACTTACACCAAATAACACAGACATACACTGACACCAAGTAGCAAAGACATACACTGATACCCAGTGACACAGGCACACACTTACACCAAGTAACAGTGACATACACTGACACCAAGTAACAAAGACATACACTTACACAAAATAACAAAGACATACACTTACACCAAGTAACACAGACACACACTGACACCAAGTAACAAATACATACACTGACTCCCAGTAACAAAGACATACACTGACACCCAGTAACACAGACATGCACTGACACCAAGTATCAAAGACATACACTTACACCAAGTAACAAAGACATACACTTACACCAAGTTACAAAGACACACACTTACATCAAGTAACACAGACATACACTGACACCAAGTAACATAGACACACACTTACACCAAGTAACAAAGACATACATTGACACCAAGTAACAAAGACATACACTGATAGCCAGTAACACATACACACAGTTACACCAAGTAACAAAGACACACACTGATACCCAGTAGCACAGACACACACTGACACCCAGTAACAAAGACATACACTGACACCAAGTCACAAAGACATACACTGATACCCAGGAACACAGACACACACTGACAACAAGTAACAAAGTCATACACTGATGCCAAGTCACAAAGACACACACTGAAACCCAGTAACAAAGACATACACTGACACCAAGTCACAAAGACAGACACTGATTCCCAGTAACACAGACACACACTTACACCAAACAACACAGACATACACTGACACCAAGTAACAAAGCCAAACACTGATACCCAGTAACACAGGCACACACTTACACCAAGTAACACATACACTGAAACCAAGTAACAAAGACATACACTGACACCAAGTAACAAAGACATACACTTACACAAAGTAACAAAGACACACACTTACACCGAGTAACACAGACACACACTGACACCCAGTAACACAGACACACACTTAAACCAAATAACACAGACATACACTGACACCAAGTAACAAAGACATACACTGATACCCAGTAACACAGGCACACACTTACTCCAAGTAACAGTGACATACACTGACACCAAGTAACACAGACACACACTGACACCAAGTAACACAGACACACACTGACACCCAGTAACAAAGACATACACTGACACCAAGTCACAAAGACATACACTGATACCCAGGAACACAGACACACACTTACACCAAGTAACAAAGACATACACTGATACCAATTCACAAAGACACACACTGACACCCAGTAACAAAGACATACACTGACACCAAGTCACAAAGACATGCACTGATCCACAGTAACACAGACACACACTTGCACCAAATAACACAGACATACACTGACACCAAGTAGCAAAGACATACACTGATACCCAGTAACACAGGCACACACTTACACCAAGTAACATTGACATACACTGACACCAAGTAACAAAGACATACACTTACACAAAATAACAAAGACATACACTTACACCAAGTAACACAGACACACACTGACTCCAAGTAACAAATACATACACTGACTCCCAGTAACAAAGACATACACTGACACCCAGTAACACAGACATGCACTGACACCAAGTAACAAAGACATACACTTACACCAAGTAACAAAGTCATACACTGATACCCAGTAACACAGGCACACACTTACACCAAGTAACAGTGACATACACTGACACCAAGTAACAAAGACATACACTTACACAAAGTAACAAAGACATACACTTACACCAAGTAACACAGACACACACTGACACCAAGTAACACAGACACACACTGACACCCAGTAACAAAGACATACACTGACACCAAGTCACAAAGACATACACTGATACCCAGGAACACAGACACACACTTCCACCAAGTAACAAAGACATACACTGATACCAATTCACAAAGACACACACTGACACCCAGTAACAAAGACATACACTGACACCAAGTCACAAAGACATGCACTGATCCACAGTAACACAGACACACACTTACACCAAGTAACTAAGACAGACACTGATTCCCAGCAACACAGACACACACTTACACCAAATAACACAGACATACACTGACACCAAGTTACAAAGCCACACACTGATACCCAGTAAGACAGGCGCACACTTACACCAAGTAACACAGACACACACTTACACCAATTAACAAAGACATATACTGATACCCAGTAGCACAGACACACACTGGGCGGCACATTGGCACAGTGGTTAGCAGCCTCACAGCTCCAGGGACCAGGGCTCGATTCTGGGTACTGCCTTTGCGGAATTTGCAAGTTCTCCCTGTCTCTGCGTGAGTTTCCTCCGGGTGCTCCGGTTTCTTCCCACATGCCAAAGACTTGCAGGTTGATAGGTTAATTGGCCATTATAAATTGACCCTAGTATAGGTAGGTGTTAGGGAAATATATAGGGACAGTTGGGGATGTGATAGGAATACGGGATTAGTGTAGGATTAGTATAAATGGGTGGATTGATGGTCGGCACAGACTCGGTGGGCCGAAGGGCCTGTTTAAGTGCTGTGTCTCTGAATTAAACTAAATACTGACACCTAGTGTCACAGACACACACTGACACCCAGTAACACAAACAAACACACACTGACACCCAGGAACACAGAGAAACACTGATACACAGTAACAAAGACATACACTGACACCAAGTAACACAGACACACACTGACACCCAGTAACAAAGACATACACTGACACCAAGTCACAAAGACATACACTGATACCCAGGAACACAGACACACACTTACACCAAGTAACAAAGACATACACTGATAGCAAGTCACAAAGACACACACTGACACCCAGTAACAAAGACATACACTGACACCAAGTCACAAAGACATGCACTGATCCACAGGAACACAGGCACACACTTACACCAAGTAACAGTGACATACACTGACACCAAGTAACACAGACACATACTGACACCAAGTAACAAATACATACACTGACTCCCAGTAACAAAGACATACACTGACACCCAGGAACACAGACACACACCGACACCAAGTAACAAAGACACACACTTACACCAAGTAACACAGACACACACTGACACCTAGTAACACAAACAAACACACTGACACCAAGTGACGCAGACATACACTGACAGCAAGTAACTAAGACATACACTGACACCAAGTAACACAGACACACACTAACACCAAGTAACACAAACACACACTTGTACCAAGTAACAAAGACATACACTTACACCAAGTAACAAAGACACACACTTACACCAAGTAACACAGACATACACTGACACCAAGTAACAAAGACATACACTTACACCAAGTAACACAGACACATACTGACACCAAGTAACAAATACATACACTGACTCCCAGTAACAAAGACATACACTGACACTCAGTAACACAGACACACACCGACACCAAGTAACAAAGACACACACTTACACCAAGTAACACAGACACACACTGACACCTAGTAACACAAACAAACACACTGACACCAAGTGACGCAGACATACACTTACACCAAGTAACACAAACACACACTTGTACCAGGTAACAAAGACATACACTTACACCAAGTAACAAACACACACACTTACACCAAGTAACACAGACATACACTGACACCAAGTAACAAAGACATACAACTACACCAAGTAACAAAGACATACACATACACCAAGTATTTTGACATACACTGACACCAAGTAACAAAGACATACACTGATACCCAGTAACACATACACATACTTACACCAAGTAACAAAGACATACACTGACACCAAGTCACAAAGAAATACGCTGATACCCCCTAACACAGACACACACTTACACCAAGTAACAAAGACACACACTGATACCCAGTAGCACAGACACACACTTACGCCAAGTAACAAAGACATACACTGACACCCAGTAACACAGACACACAATGACACCAAGTAACAAAGACATACACTTACACCAAGTAACAAAGACACACACTTACACCAAGTAACAAAGACACACACTTACACCCAGTAACACAGACATACACTGACTCCAAGTAACAATGACATACACTGACACCAAGTCACAAAGACATAGACTGATACCCAGTAACGCAGACACTCACTGTGTGTGGGGCGTGGGGGGGGGGGGCGGGGGGCACATTGGCGCAGTGGTTAGCACCGCAGACTCACAGCTCCAGGGACCCGGGTTCGATTCTGGGTACTGCCTGTGCGGAGTTTGCAAGTTCTCCCTGTGTCTGCGTGGGTTTCCTCCGGGTGCTCCGACTTCCTCCCACATGCCAAAGACTTGCAGGATGATAGATTAATTGGCCATCATAAATTGCCCCTAGTATAGGTAGGTGGTAGGGAAATATATAGGGACCGGTGGGGATGTGATTGGAATACGGGATTAGTGTAGGATTAGTATAAATGGGTTGTTGATGGTCGGCACAGACTCGGTGGGCCGAAGGGCCTGTTTAAGTGCTGTATCTCTGAACTAAACTAAATACTGACACCTAGTGTCACAGACACACACTGACACCAAGTAACACAAACAAACACACACTGACACCCAGGAACACAGAGAAACACTGATACACAGTAACAAAGACATACACTGACACCAAGTAACACAGACACACACTGACACCCAGTAACAAAGACATGCACTGACACCAAGTCACAAAGACATACACTGATACCCAGGAACACAGACACACACTTACACCAAGTAACAAAGACATACACTGATACCAAGTCACAAAGACACACACCGACACCCAGTAACAAAGACATACACTGACAACAAGTCACAAAGACATGCACTGATCCACAGTAACACAGACACACACTTATACCAAGTAACAAAGACAGACACTGATTCCCAGCAACACAGACACACACTTACACCAAATAACACAGACATACACTGACACCAAGTTACAAAGCCATACACTGATACCCAGTAACACAGGCACACACTTACACCAAGTAATACAGACATACACTGACACCAAGTAACAAAGACATACACTTACACAAAGTAACAAAGACACACACTTACACCGAGTAACACAGACACACACTGACACCCAGTAACACAGACACACACTTACACCAAATAACACAGACATGCACTGACACCAAGTAACAAAGACATACACTGATACCCAGTAACACAGGCACACACTTACACCAAGTAACAGTGACATACACTGACACCAAGTAACAAAGACATACAATTACACAAATTAACAAAGACATACACTTACACCAAGTAACACAGACACACACTGACACCAAGTAACAAATACATACACTGACTCCCAGTAACAAAGACGTACACTGACACCCAATATCACAGACACACACCGACACCAAGTAACAAAGACACACACCTACACCAAGTAACACAGACACACACTGACACCCAGTAACACAAACAAACACACTGACACCAAGTGACGCAGGCATACACTGACACCAAGTAACAAAGACATACACTGACACCAAGTAACACAGACACACACTTACACCAAGTAACACTAACACACACTTATACCAAGTAACAAAGGCATACACTTACACCAAGTAACAAAGACACACACTTACACCAAGTAACACAGACATACACTGACACCAAGTAACAAATACAGACAATTACACCAAGTAACAAAGACATACACATACAACAAGTATTTTGACATACACTGACACCAAGTAACAAAGACATACACTGATACCCAGTAACACATATACACACTTACACCAAGTAACAAAGACATACACTGACACCAAGTCACAAAGACATACACTGATACCCAGTAACACAGACACACACTTACACCAAGTAACAAAGACACACACTGATACCCAGTAGCACAGACACACACTTACACCAAGTAACAAAGACATACACTGACACCCAGTAGCACAGACACACACTTACACCAAGTAACAAAGACATACACTGACACCCAGTTACAAAGACATACACTGACACCCAGCAACACAGACACACACTGACACCAAGTAACAAAGACATACACTTACACCAAGTAACAAAGGCACACACTTACACCCAGTAACACAAACAAACACACACTGACACCCAGTAACACAGAGAAACACTGATAAACAGTTACGAAGAAATACACTGACACCAAGTAACAAAGACACACACTGACACCCAGTAACAAAGACAGACACTGACACCAAGTCACAAAGACATACACTTACACGAAGTAACAAAGACAGACAATTACACCAAGTAGCAAAGACATACACTTGCACAAAGTATTTTGACATACACTGACACCAAGTAACAGAGACATGCACTGATACCCAGTAACACAGACACACACTTACACCAAGTAACAAAGACATACACTTACACCAAGCAACACAGACATACACTGACACCCAGTAACACAGACACACACTTACACCAAGTAACAAAGACATACACTGACACCCAGTAACAAAGACATACACTGACACCCAGTAACACAGACACACACGGACACCAAGTAACTAAGACATACACTGACAGCAAGTATTTTGACATACACTGACACCAATTAACAAAGACATACACTGATACACAGTAACACAGACACACACTTACACCCAGTCACAAAGACATACACTGATACCCAGTAACACAAGCACACACTGACACCAAGTAACACAGACAGACACTGACACCCAGTAACACAGACACACACTTACACCAAGTAACAAAGACATACACTGACACCCAGTAACAAAGACATACACTGACACCCAGTAGCACAGACACAAACGGACACCAAGTAACAAAGACACAGACTTACACCAAGTAACACAGACACACACTGACACCCAGTAACACAGACACACACTTACACCATGTAACACAGACATACACTGACACCAAGTAACAAAGACATACACTGATACCCAGTACCACAGACACACACTGACACCAAGTAACAAAGACATACACTGACACAAAGTAACAAAGACATACACTGATACCCAGTAACACAGACACACACTTACACCAAGTAACAAAGACAAACACCGACACCAAGTCACAAAGACACACAGTGACACCCAGTAACAAAGACATACACTGACACCAAGTAACAAAGACATACACTGACACGCAGTAACACAGACACACACTTACACCAAGTAACAAAGACATACACTGACACCAAGTCACAAAGACACACACTGACACCCAGTAACAAAGACATACACTGACACCAAGTCACAAAGACATACACTGATCCACAGTAACACAGACACACACTTACACCAAGTAACAAAGACAGACACTGATTCCCAGTAACACAGACACACACTTGCACCAAATAACACAGACATACACTGGCACCAAGTAACCAGGACAAACACTGATACCCAGTAACACAGGCACACACTTACACCAAGTAACACAGACACACACTTAAATTGCCCCTAGTATAGGTAGGTGGTAGGGAAATATATCGGGACAGGTGGGGATGTGATAGGAATACGGGTTTAGTGTAGGATTAGTATAAATGGTTGGTTGATGGTCGGCACAGACCCGGTGGGCCGAAGGGCCTGTTAAAGTGCTGTATCTCGAAACTAAACTAAATACTGACACCTAGAGTCACAGAAACACACTGACACCCAGTAACACAAACAAACACATTGACACCCAGTAACACAGACACACACTGACACCCAGTAACACAAACAAACACATTGACACCCAGTAACACAGACACACACTGACACCAAGTAGCAAAGACATGCACTGACACCCAGTAACAAAGACATACACTGACACCAAGTCACAAAGACATATACTGATACCAAGTCACAAAGACATACACTGACGCCCAGTAACACAGACACACACGGACACCAAGTAACAAAGTCACACACTTACACCAAGTAACACACTGACACCCAGTAACACAAACAAACACACTCTGACACCCAGTTACACAGAGAAACACTGATAAAAAGTGACAAAGAAATACACTGACACCAAGTAACAAAGACACACACTGACACCCAGTAACAAAGACAGACACTGACACCAAGTCACAAAGACATACACTTACACGAAGTAACAAAGACAGACAATTACACCATGTAACAAAGACATACACTTGCACCAAGTATTTTGACATACACTGACACCAAGTCACAAAGACATGCACTGATACCCAGTAACACAGACACACACTTACACCAAGTAACAAAGACAGACACTGACACCAAGTCACAAAGACATACACTTACACGAAGTAACAAAGACATACACTGATATCCAGTACCACAGACACACACTGACACCAAGTAACAACGACATACACTGATACCCAGTAACACAGACACTCACTTGCACCAAGTAAAAAAGACACACCCTTACACCAAGTAACAAAGACAGACACTTACACCAAGTAACAAAGACATACACTGACACCAAGTAACAAAGACATACACTGATACCCAGTAACACAGACACACTCTTACACCAAGTAACAAAGACATACACTGATGCCCAGTAACACAGTCACACACTCACACCAAGTAACTAAGACATACATTGATACCAAGTGACACAGACACACACTTACACCAAGTAACACAAACACTCACTTACACCAAGTAACAAAGACATACACTGACACCAAGTAACAAAGACATGCAATTACACCAAGTCACAAAGACACACACTTACACCAAGTGACACAGACATACACTGACACCAAGTAACAAAGACATACACTGTCACCCAGTAACACAGACACAAACTTACACCAAGTAACAAAGACATACACTGATACCAAGTAACACAGACACACACTTACATCAAGTAACACAGACACACACGTACAACAAGTAACAAAGACACACACCGACACCAAGTAACAAAGACATACACTTACAACAAGTAACACAGACATACACTGACACCAAGTAACAAAGACATACAATTACACCAAGTGACAAAGCTGCACACTTATACCAAGTAACACAGACATACACTGATACCCAGTAACACATACACACACTTACACCAAGTAACAAAGACATGCACTGACACCAAGTAACAAAGACATACACTGATACCCAGTAACACAGGCACACACTTACACCAAGTAACAGTGACATACACTGACACCAAGTAACAAAGACATACAATTACACAAATTAACAAAGACATACACTTACACCAAGTAACACAGACACACACTGACACCAAGTAACAAATACATACACTGACTCCCAGTAACAAAGACGTACACTGACACCCAGTATCACAGACACACACCGACACCAAGTAACAAAGACACACACTTACACCAAGTAACACAGACACACACTGACACCCAGTAACACAAACAAACACACTGACACCAAGTGACGCAGGCATACACTGACACCAAGTAACAAAGACATACACTGACACCAAGTAACACAGACACACACTTACACCAAGTAACACTAACACACACTTATACCAAGTAACAAAGTCATACACTTACACCAAGTAACAAAGACACACACTTACACCAAGTAACACAGACATACACTGACACCAAGTAACAAATACAGACAATTACACCATGTAACAAAGACATACACATACAACAAGTATTTTGACATACACTGACACCAAGTAACAAAGACATACACTGATACCCAGTAACACATATACACACTTACACCAAGTAACAAAGACATACACTGACACCAAGTCACAAAGACATACACTGATACCCAGTAACACAGACACACACTTACACCAAGTAACAAAGACACACACTGATACCCAGTAGCACAGACACACACTTACACCAAGTAACAAAGACATACACTGACACCCAGTAGCACAGACACACACTTACACCAAGTAACAAAGACATACACTGACACCCAGTTACAAAGACATACACTGACACCCAGCAACACAGACACACACTGACACCAAGTAACAAAGACATACACTTACACCAAGTAACAAAGACACACACTTACACCCAGTAACACAAACAAACACACACTGACACCCAGTAACACAGAGAAACACTGATAAACAGTTACGAAGAAATACACTGACACCAAGTAACAAAGACACACACTGACACCCAGTAACAAAGACAGACACTGACACCAAGTCACAAAGACATACACTTACACGAAGTAACAAAGACAGACAATTACAACAAGTAGCAAAGACATACACTTGCACAAAGTATTTTGACATACACTGACACCAAGTAACAAAGACATGCACTGATACCCAGTAACACAGACACACACTTACACCAAGTAACAAAGACATACACTTACACCAAGCAACACAGACATACACTGACACCCAGTAACACAGACACACACTTACACCAAGTAACAAAGACATACACTGACACCCAGTAACAAAGACATACACTGACACCCAGTAACACAGACACACACGGACACCAAGTAACTAAGACATACACTGACAGCAAGTATTTTGACATACACTGACACCAATTAACAAAGACATACACTGATACACAGTAACACAGACACACACTTACACCCAGTCACAAAGACATACACTGATACCCAGTAACACAAGCACACACTTACACCAAGTAACACAGACAGACACTGACACCCAGCAACACAGACACACTCTTACACCAAGTAACAAAGACATACACTGACACCCAGTAACAAAGACATACACTGACACCCAGTAGCACAGACACAAACGGACACCAAGTAACAAAGACACAGACTTACACCAAGTAACACAGACACACACTGACACCCAGTAACACAGACACACACTTACACCATGTAACACAGACATACACTGACACCAAGTAACAAAGACATACACTGATACCCAGTACCACAGACACACACTGACACCAAGTAACAAAGACATACACTGACACCAAGTAACAAAGACATACACTGATACCCAGTAACACAGACACACACTTACACCAAGTAACAAAGAAAAACACCGACACCAAGTCACAAAGACACACAGTGACACCCAGTAACAAAGACATACACTGACACCAAGTAACAAAGACATACACTGACACCCAGTAACACAGACACACACTTACACCAAGTAACAAAGACATACACTGACACCAAGTCACAAAGACACACACTGACACCCAGTAACAAAGACATACACTGACACCAAGTCACAAAGACATACACTGACACCCAGTAACACAGACTCACACTTACACCAAGTAACAAAGACATACACTGACACCAAGTCACAAAGACATACACTGATACCCAGTAACACAGACACACACTTACACCAAGTAACAAAGACATACACTGACACCAAGTCACAAAGACACACACTTACACCCAGTAACACAGACATACACTGACACCAAGTAACAATGACATACACTGACACCAAGTCACAAAGACACACACTGACACCCAGTAACAAAGACATACACTGACACCAAGTCACAAAGACATACACTGACACCCAGTAACACAGACACACACTTACACCAAGTAACAAAGACATACACTGACACCAAGTCACAAAGACATAGACTGATACCCAGTAACGCAGACACTCACTGGGTGTGGGGTGTGGGGGGTGGGGGGGGCGCACATTGGCGCAGTGGTTAGCACCGCAGCCTCACAGCTCCAGGGACCCTAGTTCGATTCTGGGTACTGCCTGTGCGGAGTTTGCAAGTTCTCCCTGTGTCTGCGTGGGTTTCCTCCGGGTGCTCCGGCTTCCTCCCACATGCCAAAGACTTGCAGGATGATAGGTTAATTGGCCATCATAAATTACCCCCAGTATAGGTAGGTGGTAGGGAAATATATCGGGACAGGTGGGGATGTGATAGGAATACGGGTTTAGTATAGGATTAGTATAAATGGTTGGTTGATGGTCGGCACAGACCCGGTGGGCCGAAGGGCCTGTTAAAGTGCTGTATCTCGAAACTAAACTAAATACTGACACCTAGTGTCACAGAAACACACTGACACCCAGTAACACAAACAAACACACACTGACACCCAGTGACACAGAGAAACACTGATAAACAGTGACAAAGAAATACACTGACACCAAGTAACAAAGACACACACTGACACCCAGTAACAAAGACAGACACTGACACCAAGTCACAAAGACATACACTTACACGAAGTAACAAAGACAGACAATTACACCATGTAACAAAGACATACACTTGCACCAAGTATTTTGACATACACTGACACCAAGTCACAAAGACATGCACTGATACCCAGTAACACAGACACACACTTACACCAATTAACAAAGACAGACACTGACACCAAGTCACAAAGACATACACTTACACGAAGTAACAAAGACATACACTGATATCCAGTACCACAGACACACACTGACACCAAGTAACAACGACATACACTGATACCCAGTAACACAGACACTCACTTGCACCAAGTAAAAAAGACACACCCTTACACCAAGTAACAAAGACAGACACTTACACCAAGTAACAAAGACATACACTGACACCAAGTAACAAAGACATACACTGATACCCAGTAACACAGACACACTCTTACACCAAGTAACAAAGACATACACTGATGCCCAGTAACACAGTCACACACTCACACCAAGTAACTAAGACATACATTGATACCAAGTGACACAGACACACACTTACACCAAGTAACACAAACACTCACTTACACCAAGTAACAAAGACATACACTGACACCAAGTAACAAAGACATGCAATTACACCAAGTCACAAAGACACACACTTACACCAAGTGACACAGACATACACTGACACCAAGTAACACAGACACAAACTTACACCAAGTAACAAAGACATACACTGATACCAAGTAACACAGACACACACTTACACCAAGTAACACAGACACACACGTACAACAAGTAACAAAGACACACACCGACACCAAGTAACAAAGACATAAACTTACACCAAGTAACACAGACATACACTGACACCAAGTAACAAAGACATACAATTACACCAAGTAACAAAGCTGCACACTTATACCAAGTAACACAGACATACACTGATACCCAGTAACACATACACACACTTACACCAAGTAACAAAGACATACACTGACACCAAGTCACAAAGACATACACTGATACCCACTAACACAGACACACACTTACACCAAGTAACAAAGACACACACTGATACCCAGTAGCACAGACACACACTTACGCCAAGTCACAAAGACATACACTGACACCCAGTTACAAAGACATACACTGACACCCAGTAACACAGACACACTCTTACACCAAGTAACAAAGACACACACTTGCACCCAGTAACACAGACATACACTGACTCCAAGTAACAATGACATACACTGTCACCAAGTAACACAGACACACACTGACACCCAGTAACAAAGACATACACTGACACCAAGTCACAAAGACATACACTGATACCCAGGAACACAGACACACACTTACACCAAGTAACAAAGACATACACTGATACCAAGTCACAAAGACACACACTGACACCCAGGAACAAAGACATACACTGATACCAAGTAACAAAGACAGACACTGATTCCCAGCAACACAGACACACACTTACACCAAATAACACAGACATACACTGACACCAAGTAACAAAGACATACACTGACACCAAGTAACAAAGACATACACTTGCACAAAGTAACAAAGACATACACTGACACCAAGTAACACAGACACACACTGACACCAAGTAACAAATACATACACTGACTCCCAGTAACAAAGACATACACTGACACCCAGTAACACAGACACACACCGACACCAAGTAACAAAGACACACACTTACACCAAGTAACACAGACACACACTGACACCCAGTAATACAAACAAGCACACTGACACCAAGTGACGCAGTCATAGACTGACACCAAGTAACAAAGACATCCACTGACACCAAGTAACATAGACACACACTTACACCAAGTAACACAAACACACACTTATACCAAGTAACAAAGACATACACTTACACCAAGTCACAAAGACACACACTTACACCAAGTAACACAGACATACACTGACACCAAGTAACAAAGGCAGACAATTACAGCAAGTAACAAAGACATACACTTACACCAAGTCACAAAGACACACACTTACACCAAGTAACAAAGACATACACTGATACCCAGTAGCCCATACACACAATTACACCAAGTAACAAAGACATACACTGACACCAAGTCACAAAGACATACACTGATACCCACTAACACAGACACACACTTACACCAAGTAACAAAGACACACACTGATACCCAGTAGCACAGACAAACACTTACGCCAAGTCACAAAGACATACACTGACACCCAGTTACAAAGACATACACTGACACCCAGTAACACAGACACACACTTACACCAAGTAACAAAGACACACAATTGCACCCAGTAACACAGACATACACTGACTCCAAGTCACAATGACATACACTGTCACCAAGTAACACAGACACACACTGACACCCAGTAACAAAGACATACACTGACACCAAGTCACAAAGACATACACTGATACCCAGGAACACAGACACACACTTACACCAAGTAACAAAGACATACACTGATACCAAGTCACAAAGACACACACTGACACCCAGTAACAAAGACATACACTGACACCAAGTTACAAAGACATGCACTGATCCACAGTAACACAGACACACACTTACACCAAGTAACAAAGACAGACACTGATTCCCAGCAACACAGACACACACTTACACCAAATAACACAGACATACACTGACACCAAGTGACAAAGCCACACACTGATACCCAGTAACACAGGCACACACTTACACCAAGTAACACAGACATACACTGACACCAAGTAACAAAGACATACACTGACACCAAGTAACAAAGACATACACTTACACAAAGTAACAAAGTCACACACTTACACCGAGTAACACAGACACACACTTACAACAAATAACACAGACATACTCTGACACCAAGTAACAAAGACATACACTTACACAAAGTAACAAAGACCTACACTTACACCAAGTAACACAGACACACACTGACACCAAGTAACAAATACATACACTGACTCCCAGTAACAAAGACATACACTGACACCCAGTAACACAGACACACACCGATACCAAGTAACAAAGAACAACACTTACACCAAGTCACAAAGACACACACTGACACCCAGTAACACAAACAAACACACTGACACCAAGTGACGCAGACATACACTGACACCAAATAACAAAGACATCCACTGACACCAAGTAACACAGACACACACTTACACCAAGTAACACAAACACACACTTATACCAAGTAACAAAGACATACACTTACACCAAGTAACAAAGACACACACTTACACCAAGTAACACAGACATACACTGACACCAAGTAACAAAGGCAGACAATTACACCAAGTAACAAAGACATACACATACACCAAGTATTTTGACATACACTGACACCAAGTAACAAAGACATACACTGATACCCAGTCACATATACACACACTTACACCAAGTAACAAAGACATACACTGACACCAAGTCACAAAGACATACACTGATACCCACTAACACAGACACACAATTACACCAAGTAACAAAGACACACACTGATACCCAGTAGCACAGACACACACCTACGCCAAGTAACAAAGACATACACTGACACCCAGTTACAAAGACATACACTGACACCCAGTAACACAGACACACACTTACACCAAGTAACAAAGACACACACTTGCACCCAGTAACACAGACATACACTGACTCCAAGTAACAATGACATACACTGACACCAAGTCACAAAGACACACACTGACACCCAGTAACAAAGACATACACTGACACCAAGTCACAAAGACACACACTGACACCCAGTAACAAAGACATACACTGACACCAAGTCACAAAGACATACACTGACACCCAGTAACACAGACACACACTTACACCAAGTAACAAAGACATACACTGACACCAAGTCACAAAGACATAGACTGATACCCAGTAACGCAGACACTCACTGGGTGTGGGGGGTGGAGGGGGGGGGGGGGTGCACATTGGCGCAGTGGTTAGCACCGCAGCCTCACAGCTCCAGGGACCCGGGTTCGATTCTGGGTACTGCCTGTGCGGAGTTTGCAAGTTCTCCCTGTGTCTGCGTGGGTTTCCTCCGGGTGCTCCGGCTTCCTCCCACATGCCAAAGACTTGCAGGATGATAGGTTAATTGGCCATCATAAATTGCCCCTAGTATAGGTAGGTGGTAGGGAAATATATAGGGACCGGTGGGGATGAGATTGGAATACGGGATTAGTGTAGGATTAGTATAAATGGGTTGTTGATGGTCGGCACAGACTCGTAGGGCCGAAGGGCCTGTTTAAGTGCTGTATCTCTGAACTAAACTAACTACTGACACCTAGTGTCACAGACACACACTGACACCAAGTAACACAAACAAACACACACTGACACCCAGGAACGCAGAGAAACACTGATACACAGCAACAAAGACATACACTGACACCAAGTCACAAAGACATGCACTGATCCACAGTAACACAGACACACACTTCCACCAAGTAACAAAGACAGACACTGATTCCCAGCAACACAGACACACACTTACACCAAATAACACAGACATACACTGACACCAAGTTACAAAGCCACACACTGATACCCAGTAACACAGGCACACACTTACACCAAGTAACACAGACATACACTGACACCAAGTAACAAAGACATACACTGACACCAAGTAACAAAGACATACACTTACACAAAGTAACAAAGACATACACTTACACCAAGTAACACAGACACACACTGACACCAAGTAACAAATACATACACTGACTCCCAGTAACAAAGACATACACTGACACCCAGTAACACAGACACACACCGACACCAAGTAACAAAGACACACACTTACACCAAGTAACACAGACACACACTGACACCCAGTAACACAAACAAGCACACTGACACCAAGTGACGCAGACATAGACTGACACCAAGTAACAAAGACATCCACTGACACCAAGTAACATAGACACACACTTACACCAAGTAACACAAACACACACTTATACCAAGTAACAAAGACATACACTTACACCAAGTCACAAAGACACACACTTACACCAAGTAACACAGACATACACTGACACCAAGTAACAAAGGCAGACAATTACACCAAGTAACAAAGACATACACTTACACCAAGTATTTTGACATACACTGACACCAAGTAACAAAGACATACACTGATACCCAGTAACACATACACACACTTACACCAAGTAACAAAGACATACACTGACACCAAGTCACAAAGACATACACTGATACCCACTAACACAGACACACACTTACACCAAGTAACAAAGACACACACTGATACCCAGTAGCACAGACACACACTTACGCCAAGTCACAAAGACATACACTGACACCCAGTTACAAAGACATACACTGACACCCAGTAACACAGACACACACTTACACCAAGTAACAAAGACACACACTTGCACCCAGTAACACAGACATACACTGACTCCAAGTAACAATGACATACACTGTCACCATGTAACACAGACACACACTGACACCCAGTAACAAAGACAAACACTGACACCAAGTCACAAAGACATACACTGATACCCAGGAACACAGACACACACTTACACCAAGTAACAAAGACATACACTGATACCAAGTCACAAAGACACACACTGACACCCAGTAACAAAGACATACACTGACACCAAGTCACAAAGACATGCACTGATCCACAGTAACACAGACACACACTTACACCAAGTAACAAAGACAGACACTGATTCCCAGCAACACAGACACACACTTACACCAAATAACACAGACATACACTGACACCAAGTTACAAAGCCACACACTGATACCCAGTAACACAGGCACACACTTACACCAAGTAACACAGACATACACTGACACCAAGTAACAAAGACATACACTGACACAAAGTAACAAAGACATACACTTACACAAAGTAACAAAGACACACACTTACACCGAGTAACACAGACACACACTTACAACAAATAACACAGACATACTCTGACACCAAGTAACAAAGACATACACTGATACCCAGTAACACAGGCACACACTTACACCAAGTAACAGTGACATACACTGACACCAAGTAACAAAGACATAAACTTACACAAAGTAACAAAGACATACACTTACACCAAGTAACACAGACACACACTGACACCAAGTAACAAATACATACACTGACTCCCAGTAACAAAGACATACACTGACACCCAGTAACACAGACACACACCGACACCAAGTAACAAAGACACACACTTACACCAAGTAACACAGACACACACTGACACCCAGTAACACAAACAAACACACTGACACCAAGTGACGCAGACATACACTGACACCAAATAACAAAGACATCCACTGACACCAAGTAACACAGACACACACTTACACCAAGTAACACAAACACACACTTATACCAAGTAACAAAGACATAGACATACACCAAGTATTTTGACATACACTGACACCAAGTAACAAAGACATACACTGATACCCAGTAACATATACACACACTTACACCAAGTAACAAAGACATACACTGACACCAAGTCACAAAGACATACACTGATACCCACTAACACAGACACACAATTACACCAAGTAACAAAGACACACACTGATACCCAGTAGCACAGACACACACTTACGCCAAGTAACAAAGACATACACTGACACCCAGTTACAAAGACATACACTGACATCCAGTAACACAGACACACACTTACACCAAGTAACAAAGACACACACTTGCACCCAGTAACGCAGACATACACTGACTCCAAGGAACAATGACATACACTGACACCAAGTCACAAAGACACACACTGACACCCAGTAACAAAGACATACACTGACACCAAGTCACAAAGACACACACTGACACCCAGTAACAAAGACATACACAGACACCAAGTCACAAAGACATACACTGACACCCAGTAACACAGACACACACTTACACCAAGTAACAATTACATACACTGACACCAAGTCACAAAGACACACACTGACACCCAGTAACAAAGACAGAAACTGACACTAAGTCATAAAGACATACACTGTCACCCAGTAACACAGACACACACTTACACCAAGTAATAAAGACACACACTGACACCAAGTCACAAAGACATATACTGATACCCAGTAACGCAGACACTCACTGTTTGTGGGGGGTGGGGGGGTGCACATTGGCGCAGTGGTTAGCACCGCAGCCTCACAGCTCCAGGGACCCGGGGTCGATTCTGGGTACTGCCTGTGCGGAGTTTGCAAGTTCTCCCTGTGTCTGCGTGGGTTTCCTCCGGGTGCTCCGGCTTCCTCCCACATGCCAAAGACTTGCAGGATGATAGGTTAATTGGCCATCATAAATTGCCCCTAGTATAGGTAGGTGGTAGGGAAATATATAGGGACCGGTGGGGATGAGATTGGAATACGGGATTAGTGTAGGATTAGTATAAATGGGTTGTTGATGGTCGGCACAGACTCGTTGGGCCGAAGGGCCTGTTTAAGTGCTGTATCTCTGAACTAAACTAAATACTGACACCTAGTGTCTCAGACACACACTGACACCAAGTAACACAAACAAACACACTCTGACACCGAGGAACACAGAGAAACACTGATACACAGTAACAAAGACATACACTGACACCAAGTAACACAGACACACACTGACACACAGTAACAAAGACATACACTGACACCAAGGCACAAAGACATACACTGTTACCCAGGAATACAGACACACACTTACACCAAGTAACAAAGACATACACTGATACCAAGTCACAAAGACACACACTGACACCCAGTAACACAAACAAACACACTGACACCAAGTGACGCAGACATACACTGACACCAAGTAACAAAGACATACACTGACACCAAGTAACACAGACACACACTTACACCAAGTAACACAAACACACACTTATACCAAGTAACAAAGACATACACTGACATCAAGTAACAAAGACACACACTTACACCAAGTAACACAGACATACACTGACACCAAGTAACAAAGACAGACAATTACACCAAGTAACAAATACATACACATACTCCAAGTATTTTGACATACACTGACACCCAGTAACAAAGACATACACTGATACCCAATAACACATACACACACTTACACCAAGTAACAAAGACATACACTGACACCAAGTCACAAAGACATACACTGATAACCACTAACACAGACACACACTTACACCAAGTAACAAAGTCACACACTGATACCCAGTAGCACAGACACACACTTACGCCAAGTAACAAAGACATACACTGACACCCAGTGACAAAGACATACACTGACACCCAGTAACACAGACACACAATCACACCAAGTAATAAAGACATACACTTACACCAAGTAACAAAGACACACACTTACACCAAGTAACAAAGACACACACTTACACCCAGTAACACAGACACACACTGACTCCAAGTAACAATGACATACACTGACACCAAGTCACAAAGACACACACTGACACCCAGTAACAAAGACATACACTGACACCAAGTCACAAAGACATACACTGACACCCAGTAACACAGACACACACTTACACCAAGTAACAAAGACATACACTGACACCAAGTCACAAAGACATAGACTGATACCCAGTAACGCAGACACTCACTCGGGGTGGGGGGGGGGGGGGGGGGGCACATTGGCGCAGTGGTGAGCACCGCAGCCTCACAGCTCCAGGGACCCGGGTTCGATTCTGGGTACTGCCTGTGCGGAGTTTGCAAGTTCTCCCTGTGTCTGCGTGGGTTTCCTCCGGGTGCTCCGGCTTCCTCCCACATGCCAAAGACTTGCAGGATGATAGGTTAATTGGCCATCATAAATTTCCCCTAGTCTAGGTAGGTGGTTGGGAAATATATAGAGACCGGTGGGGATGAGATTGGAATACGGGATTAGTGTAGGATTAGTATAAATGGGTTGTTGATGGTCGGCACAGACTCGGTGGGCCGAAGGCCCGTTTAAGTTCTGTATCTCTGAACTAAACTAATTACTGACACCTCGTGTCACAGACACACACTGACACCAAGTAACACAAACAAACACACACTGAAACCCAGGAACACAGAGAAACACTTACACCAAGTAACAAAGACATACACTGATACCAAGTCACAAAGACACATACTGACACCCAGTAACAAAGACATACACTGACACCAAGTCACAAAGACATGCACTGATCCACAGTAACACAGACACACACTTATACCAAGTAACAAAGACATACACTGATACCCAGGAACACAGACACACACTTACACCAAGTAACAAAGACATACATTGATACCAAGTCACAAAGACACACACTGACACCCAGTAACAAAGACATACACTGACACCAAGTCACAAAGACATGCACTGATCCACAGTAACACAGACACACACTTATACCAAGTAACAAAGACAGACACTGAATCCCAGTAACACAGACACACAGTTACACAAAATAACACAGACATACACTGACACCAAGTTACAAAGCCATATACTGATACCCAGTAACATAGGCACACACTTACACCAAGTAACACAGACATACACTTACACAAAGTAACAAAGACACTCACTTACACCGAGTAACACAGACAAACACTGACACCCAGTAACACAGACACACACTTACACCAAATAACACAGAAATAGACTGATACCCAGTAACAAAGACATACACTGATACCCAGTAACACAGGCACACACTTACACCAAGTAACAGTGACATACACTGACACCAAGTAACAAAGACATATACTTACACAAAGTAACAAAGACATACACTTACACCAAGTAACACAGACACACACTGACACCAAGTAACAAATACATACACTGACTCCCAGTAACAAAGACATACACTGACACCCAGTAACACAGACACACACCGACACCAAGTAACAAAGACACACACTTACACCACGCAACACAGACACACACTGACACCCAGTAACACAAACAAACACACTGACACCAAGTGACGCAGACATACACTGACACCAAGTAACAAAGACATAAACTGACACCAAGTAACACAGACACACACTTACACCAAGTAACATAAACACACACTTATACCAACTAACAAAGACATACACTTACACCAAGTAACAAAGACACACACTTACACCAAGTAACACAGACATACACTGACACCAAGTAACAAAGACAGACAATTACACCAAGTAACAAAGCCATACACATACACCAAGTATTTTGACATACACTGACACCAAGTAACAAAGACATACACTGACACCAAGTCACAAAGACATACACTGATACCCACTAACACAGACACACACTTACACCAAGTAACAAAGACACACACTGATACCCAGTAGCACAGACACACACTTACACCAAGTAACAAAGACAGACACTGACACCCAGTTACAAAGACATACACTGACACCCAGCAACACAGACACACACTGACACCAAGTAACAAAGACATACACTTGCACCAAGTAACAAAGACATACACTTACACCAAGTAACAAAGACACACACTTACACCCAGTAACACAGACATACACTGACAACAAGTAAAAATGACATAGACTGACACCAAGTCACAAAGACACATACTGACACCCAGTACCAAAGACATACACTGACACCAAGTCACAAAGACATACACTGACACCCAGTAACACAGACACACACTTACACCAAGTAACAAAGACATACACTGACACCAAGTCACAAAGACATAGACTGATACCCAGTAACGCAGACACTCACTGTGTGTGGGGGGTCGGGGGGGGGGGCACATTGGCGCAGTTGTTAGCACCGCAGCCTCACAGCTCCAGGGACCCGTGTTCGATTCTGGGTACTGCCTGTGCGGAGTTTGCAAGTTCTCCCTGTGTCTGCGTGGGTTTCCTCCGGGTGCTCCGGCTTCCTCCCACATGCCAAAGACTTGCAGGATGATAGGTTAATTGGCCATCATAAATTGCCCCTAGTATAGGTAGGTGGTAGGGAAATATATCGGGACAGGTGGGGATGTGGTAGGAATACGGGTTTAGTGCAGGATTAGTATAAATGGTTGGCTGATGGTCGGCACAGACCCGGTGGGCCGAAGGGCCTGTTGAAGTGCTGTATCTCAAAACTAAACTAAATACTGACACCTAGTGTCACAGATACACACTGACACCCAGTAACACAAACAAACACACACTGACACCCAGTAACACAGAGAAACACTGATAAACAGTGACAAAGAAATACACTGACACCAAGTAACAAAGACACACACTGACACCCAGTAACAAAGACAGACACTGACACCAAGTCACAAAGACATACACTTACACGAAGTAACAAAGACAGACAATTACACCAAGGAACAAAGACATACACTTGCACCAAGTATTTTGACATACACTGACACCAAGTAACAAAGACATGCTCTGATACCCAGTAACACAGACACACACTTACACCAAGTAACAAAGACATACACTTACACCAAGCAACACAGACATACACTGACACCCAGTAACACAGACACACACTTACACCAAGTAACAAAGACATACACTGACACCCAGTCACAAAGACATACACTGACACCCAGTAACAAAGACACACACGGACACCAAGTAACTAAGACATACACTGACAGCAAGTATTTTGACATACACTGACACCAAGTAACAAAGACATACACTGATACACAGTAACACAGACACACACTTACACCCAGTCACAAAGACATACACTGATACCCAGTAACACAAGCACACACATACACCAAGTAACACAGACAGACACTGACACCCAGTAACACAGACACACACTTACACCAAGTAACAAAGACATACACTGACACCCAGCAACAAAGACATACACTGACACCCAGTAACACAGACACAAATGGACACCAAGTAACAAAGACACAGACTTACACCAAGTAACACAGACACACACTGACACCCAGTAAGACAGACACACACTTACACCAAGTAACACAGACATACACTGACACCAAGTAACAAAGACATACACTGATACCCAGTACCACAGACACACACTGACACCAAGTAACAAAGACATACACTGACACCAAGTATCAAAGACATACACTTACACCAAGTATTTTGACTTACACTGACACCAAGTAACAAAGACATACACTGATACCCAGTAACACAGACACACACTTACACCAAGTAACAAAGACAAACACTGACACCAAGTCACAAAGACACACAGTGACACCCAGTAACAAAGACATACACTGACACCAAGTAACAAAGACATACACTGACACCCAGTAACACAGACACACACTTACACCAAGTAACAAAGACATACACTGACACCAAGTCACAAAGACACACACTGACACCCAGTAACAAAGACATACACTGACACCAAGTCACAAAGACATACACTGACACCCAGTAACACAGACACACACTTACACCAAGTAAGAAAGACATACACTGACACCAAGTCACAAAGACATACACTGATACCCAGTAACACAGACACTCACTTACACCAAGTAGCACAGACATACACTGACACCAAGTCACAAAGACACACACTGACAACCAGTCACAAGGACATACACTGACACCAAGTCACAAAGATATACACTGATACCCAGTAACACAGACACACACTTACACCAAGTAACAAAGACATACACTGTCACCAAGTCACAAAGACACACACTTACACCCAGTAACACAGAGATACACTGACACCAAGTAACAATGACATACACTGACACCAAGTCACAAAGACACACACTGACACCCAGTAACAAAGACAGAAACTGACACTAAGTCATAAAGACATACACTGACACCCAGTAACACAGACACACACTTACACCAAGTAACAAAGACACACACTTGCACCAAGTAACAAAGACACACACTTACACCAAGTAACACAGACATACACTGACACCAAGTAACAAAGACAGACAATTACACCAAGTAACAAAGCCATACACATACACCAAGTATTTTGACATACACTGACACCAAGTAACAAAGACATACACTGACACCAAGTCACAAAGACATACACTGATACCCACTAACACAGACACACACTTACACCAAGTAACAAAGACACACACTGATACCCAGTAGCACAGACACACACTTACACCAAGTAACAAAGACATACACTGACACCCAGTTACAAAGACATACACTGACACCCAGCAACACAGACACACACTGACACCAAGTAACAAAGACATACACTTACACCAAGTAACAAAGACACACACCTACACCCAGTAACACAGACATACACTGACACCAAGTAAAAATGACATAGACTGACACCAAGTCACAAAGACACATACTGACACCCAGGACCAAAGACATACACTGACACCAAGTCACAAAGACATACACTGACACCCAGTAACACAGACACACACTTACACCAAGTAACAAAGACATACACTGACACCAAGTCACAAAGACATAGACTGATACCCAGTAACGCAGACACTCACTGGGTGTGGGGGGTCGGGGGGGGGGGGGTGCACATTGGCGCAGTTGTTAGCACCGCAGCCTCACAGCTCCAGGGACCCGTGTTCGATTCTGGGTACTGCCTGTGCGGAGTTTGCAAGTTCTCCCTGTGTCTGCGTGGGTTTCCTCCGGGTGCTCCGGCTTCCTCCCACATGCCAAAGACTTGCAGGATGATAGGTTAATTGGCCATCATAAAATGCCCCTAGTATAGGAAGGTGGTAGGGAAATATATCGGGACAGGTGGGGATGTGATAGGAATACGGGTTTAGTGTAGGATTAGTATAAATGGTTGGTTGATGGTCGGCACAGACCCGGTGGGCCGAAGGGCCTGTTGAAGTGCTGTATCTCAAAACTAAACTAAATACTGACACCTAGTGTCACAGATACACACTGACACCCAGTAACACAAACAAACACACACTGACACCCAGTAACACAGAGAAACACTGATAAACAGTGACAAAGAAATACACTGACACCAAGTAACAAAGACACACACTGACACCCAGTAACAAAGACAGACACTGACACCAAGTCACAAAGACATACACTTACACGAAGTAACAAAGACAGACAATTACACAAAGGAACAAAGACATACACTTGCACCAAGTATTTTGACATACACTGACACCAAGTAACAAAGACATGCTCTGATACCCAGTAACACAGACACACACTTACACCAAGTAACAAAGACATACACTTACACCAAGCAACACAGACATACACTGACACCCAGTAACACAGACACACACTTACACCAAGTAACAAAGTCATACACTGACACCCAGTAACAAAGACATACACTGACACCCAGTAACAAAGACACACACGGACACCAAGTAACTAAGACATACACTGACAGCAAGTATTTTGACATACACTGACACCAAGTAACAAAGACATACACTGATACACAGTAACACAGACACACACTTACACCCAGTCACAAAGACATACACTGATACCCAGTAACACAAGCACACACATACACCAAGTAACACAGACAGACACTGACACCCAGTAACACGGTCACACACTTACACCAAGTAACAAAGACATACACTGACACCCAGCAACAAAGACATACACTGACACCCAGTAACACAGACACAAACGGACACCAAGTAACAAAGACACAGACTTACACCAAGTAACACAGACACACACTGACACCCAGTAAGACAGACACACACTTACACCAAGTAACACAGACATACACTGACACCAAGTAACAAAGACATACACTGATACCCAGTACCACAGACACACACTGACACCAAGTAACAAAGACATACACTGACACCAAGTATCAAAGACATACACTTACACCAAGTATTTTGACTTACACTGACACCAAGTAACAAAGACATACACTGATACCCAGTAACACAGACACACACTTACACCAAGTAACAAAGACAAACACTGACACCAAGTCACAAAGACACACAGTGACACCCAGTAACAAAGACATACACTGACACCAAGTAACAAAGACATACACTGACACCCAGTAACACAGACACACACTTACACCAAGTAACAAAGACATACACTGACACCAAGTCACAAAGACACACACTGACACCCAGTAACAAAGACATACACTGACACCAAGTCACAAAGACATACACTGACACCCAGTAACACAGACACACACTTACACCAAGTAAGAAAGACATACACTGACACCAAGTCACAAAGACATACACTGATACCCAGTAACACAGACACTCACTTACACCAAGTAGCACAGACATACACTGACACCAAGTCACAAAGACACACACTGACACCCAGTCACAAGGACATACACTGACACCAAGTCACAAAGATATACACTGATACCCAGTAACACAGACACACACTTACACCAAGTAACAAAGACATACACTGCCACCAAGTCACAAAGACACACACTTACACCCAGTAACACAGACATACACTGACACCAAGTAACAATGACATACACTGACACCAAGTCACAAAGACACACACTGACACCCAGTAACAAAGACAGAAACTGACACTAAGTCATAAAGACATACACTGACACCCAGTAACACAGACACACACTTACACCAAGTAACAAAGACACACACTGACACCAAGTCACAAAGACATATACTGATACCCAGCAACGCAGACACTCACTGGGTGTGGGGGTTGGGGGGTGGGGGGCACATTGGCGCAGTGGTTAGCACCGCAGCCTCACAGCTCCAGGGACCCGGGTTCGATTCTGTGTACTGCCTGTGCGGAGTTTGCAAGTTCTCCCTGTGTCTGCGTGGGTTTCCTCCGGGTGCTCCGGCTTCCTCCCACATGCCAAAGACTTGCAGGATGATAGGTTAATTGGCCATCATAAATTGCCCCTAGTATAGGTCGGTGGTAGGGAAATATATCGGGGCAGGTGGGGATGTGATAGGAATACGGGTTTAGTGTAGGATTAGTATAAATGGTTGGTTGATGGTCGGCACAGACCCGGTGGGCCGAAGGGCCTGTTAAAGTGCTGTATCTCAAAACTAAACTAAATACTGACACCTAGTGTCACAGATACACACTGCCACCCAGTAACACAAACAAACACACACTGACAAGCATTAACACAGAGAAACACTGATAAACAGTGACAAAGAAATACACTGACACCAAGTAACAAAGACACACACTGTGACCCAGTAACAAAGACAGACACTGACACCAAGTCACAAAGACATACACTTACACGAAGTAACAAAGACAGACAATTACACCAAGTAACAACGACACACACTTACACCCAGTAACACAGACATACACTGACACCAAGTAACAATGACATACACTGACACCAAGTCACAAAGACACACACTGACACCCAGTAACAAAGGCAGAAACTGACATCAAGTCACAAAGACATACACTGACACCAGTAACACAGACACACACTTACACCAAGTAACAAAGACATACACTGACACCAAGTCTCAAAGACATATACTGATACCGAGTAACGCAGGCACTCACTGGGTGTGGGGGGTGGGGTGGGGGAGGGGGCACATTGGCGCAGTGGTTAGCACCACAGCCTCACGGCTCCAGGGACCCGGGTTCGATTCTGTGTCCTGCCTGTGCGGAGTTTGCAAGTTCTCCCTGTGTCTGCGTGGGTTTCCTCCGGGTGCTTCGGCTTCCTCCCACATGCCAAAGACTTGCAGGATGATAGGTTAATTGGCCATCATAAATTGCCCCTAGTATAGGTAGGTGGTAGGGAAATATATAGGGACAGTTGGGGATGTGATAGGAATACGGGTTTAGTGTAGCATTAGTATAAATGGTTGGTTGATGGTCGGCACAGACCCGGTGGGCCGAAGGGCCTGTTAAAGTGCTGTGTCTCAAAACTAAACTAAATACTGACACCTAGTGTCACAGATACACACTGACCCCCAGTAACACAAACAAACACACACTGACAAGCATTAACACAGAGAAACACTGATAAACAGTGACAAAGAAATACACTGACACCAAGTAACAAAGACACACACTGAGACCCAGTAACAAAGACAGACACTGAAAACAAGTCACAAAGACATACACTTACACGAAGTAACAAAGACAGACAATTACACCAAGTAACAAAGACACACACTTACACCCAGTAACACAGACATACACTGACACCAAGTAACAATGACATACACTGACACCAAGTCACAAAGACACACACTGACACCCAGTAACAAAGACAGAAACTGACACCAAGTCACAAAGACATACACTGACACCCAGTAACACAGACACACACTTACACCAAGTAACAAAGGCAGACACTGACACCAAGTCACAAAGACATGCACTTACACGAAGTAACAAAGACAGACAATTACACCAAGTAACAAAGACATACACTTGCACCAAGTATTTTGACAAACACTGACACCAAGTAACAAAGACATGCACTGATACCCAGTAACACAGACACACACTTACACCAAGTAACAAAGACAGACACTGACACCAAGTCACAAAGACATACACTTACACGAAGTAACAAAGACATACACTGATACCCAGGACCACAGACACACACTGACACCAAGTAACAAAGACATACACTGATACCCAGTAACACAGACACACACTTACACCAAGTAAAAAATACACACCCTTACACCAAGTAACAAAGACAGACACTTACACCTAGTAACAAAGACATACACTGACACCAAGTAACAAAGACATACACTGACACCCAGTAACACAGACAGACACTTACACCAAGTAACAAAGACATACATTGATGCCCAGTAACACAGTCACACACTCACACCAAGTAACAAAGACATGCACTGATACCAAGTGACACAGACACACACTTACACCAAGTAACACAAACACTCACTTACACCAAGTAACAAAGACATACACTGACACCAAGTAACAAAGACATACACTTACACCAAGTAACACAGACATACACTGACACCCAGTAACAAAGACATACAATTACACCAAGTAACAAAGCTGCACACTTATACCAAGTAACACAGACATACACTGTCACCATGTAGCAAAGACATGCACTGATACCCAGTAACACAGACACACACTTACACCAAGTAACAAAGATATAAACTGATACCCAGTAACACAGACATACACTTACACCAAGTAACAAAGACATACACTGACACCAAGAAACAAAGACATACACTGACACCAAGTCACAAAGACAGACACTGACACCCAGTAACAAAGACAAACACTGATACCAAGTAACGAAGACAGACACTGACACCCTGTAAAAAAGACAGACAATGACACCACGTCACAAAGAAATACATTGGCACCAAGTAACAAAGACATACACTTACACCAAGTAACAAAGACATACAATTACACCAAGTAACAAAGACACATACTTACACCAAGTAACACAGAGATACACTGACACCAAGTAACAAAGACATACACTGTTACCCATTAACACAGACACACACTTACACCAAGTAACAAAGACATATACTGATACCCAGTAGCACAGACACACACTGGGTGGCACATTGGCACAGTGGTTAGCAGCCTCACAGCTCCAGGGACCAGGGCTCGATTCTGGGTAATGCCTTTGCGGAGTTTGTAAGTTCACCCTGTCTCTGCGTGAGTTTCCTCCGCGTGCTCCGGTTTCTTCCCACATGCCAAAGACTTGCAGGTTGATAGGTTAATTGGCCATTTTAAATTGACCCCAGTATAGTTAGGTGTTAGCAAAATATATAGGGACAGTTGGGGATGTGATAGGAATACGGGATTAGTGTAGGATCAGTATAAATGGGTGGTTGATGGTCGGCACAGAGACGGTTGACCGAAGGGCCTGTTTCAGTGCTGTATCTCCAAACTAAACTAAAAATTGACACCTATTGTCACAGACACACACTGACACCAGGTAACATAAACAAAAATACAATGACACCCAGTAACACAGAGAACCACTGATACACAGTAACAAAGACATACACTGACACCAAGTAACACAGAAACACACTGACACCCAGTAACAAAGACATGCACTGATACCCAGTAACACAGACACACACTTCCGCAAAGTAACAAAGGCAAACACTGACACCAAGTAACAAAGACATACACTTACACCAAGTAACACAGTCATGCACTGACACCAAGTAACAAAGACATACACTTACACCAAGTAACAATGACACACACTTCCACCAAGCAACACAGACATACACTGACACCAAGGAACAAAGACAGACACTGACACCAAGTAACAAAGACATACACTGACACCAAGTAAAAAAGACATACAATTACACCAAGTAACAAAGACACACACTTACACCAAGTAACACAGACATACACTGTCACCATGTAGCAAAGACATGCACTGATACCCATTAACTCAGACACACACTTACACCAAGTAACAAAGATTTACACTGATACCCAGTAACACAGACACACACTTACACCAAGTAACAAAGACATAGACTGACACCAAGAAACAAAGACATACACTGAAACCAAGTCACAAAGACAGACACTGGCACCCAGTAACAAAGACAGACAATGACACCAAGTAACACAGACATACACTGACACCAAGTAACAAAGACATACAATTACACGAAGTAATAAAGACACACACTTACACCAAGTAACACAGAAATACACTGACACTAAGTAACAAAGACATACACTGTTACCCAGTAACACAGACACACACTTACACCAAGTAACAAAGACATACACTGACACCAAGTAACAAAGACATACACTGATTCCCAGGAGCACAGACACACACTGGGCGGCACATTGGCAGAGTGGTTAGCAGCCTCACAGCTCCAGGGACCAGGGCTCGATTTTGGGTACTGCCTGTGCGGACTTTGCTAGTTCTCCCTGTGTCTGCGTGAGTTTCCTCCGGGTGCTCCGGCTTCCTCCCACATGCCAAAGACTTGCAGGTTGATAGGTTAATTGGCCATCATAAATTGCCCCAAGTATAGGTAGGTGGTAGGGAAATATATAGGGACAGGTGGGGATGTGATAGAAATACGGGATTAGTGTAGGATTAGTATGAATGGGTGGTTGATGGTCGGCACTGACTCGGTGGGCCGAAGGGCCTGTTGAAGTGCTGCATCTCTGCACTAAACTAAATACTGACACCTAGTGTCACAGACACACACTGACAGCCAGTAACACAAACAAACACACACTGACACCCAGTAACACAGAGAACCACTGATACACAGTAACAAAGACTTACACTGACACTAAGTAACACAGACACACACTGACACCCAGTTACAAAGACATACACTGACACCAAGTAACAAAGACATACATTGATACCAAGTCACAAAGAGATACACTGATACCCAGTAACACAGACACACACTGACAAAAAGTAACAAAGACATACATTGATACCAAGTCACAAAGACATACACTGATACCCAGTAACACAGACACACACTGACAAAAAGTAACAAAGACATACACTGACACCAAGTAACAAAGACATACATTGATACCAAGTCACAAAGACATACACTGACACCCAGTTACAAAGACATACACTGACACCAAGTAACAAAGACATACATTGATACCAAGTCACAAAGACATACACTGATACCCAGTAACACAGACACACACTGACAAAAAGTAACAAAGACATACACTGACACCAAGTAACAAAGGCATACACTTACACCAAGTAACACAGACATACACTGACACGAAGTAATAACGACAGACAATTACACCAAGTAACAAAGACATACACTTACACCAAGTATTTTGACAGACACTGTCAACAAGGAACAAAGACATACACTGATACCCAGTAACACAGACACACACTTACACCCAGTAACACAGACACACACTTACACCAAGTAACAAAGACATACACTGACACCAAGTAACAAAGACATACACTTACACCAAGTAACAAAGACATACACTGACACCAAGTAACAAAGACATACATTGATACCCAGTAACACAGACACGCACTGACACCATGTAACAAAGACATACACTGACACTAGGTAACAAAGACATACACTGACACCCAGTAACACAGACGCACACGGACACCAAGTAACACAGACACACACTGACACCCAGAAACACAGACACACACTTATCCCAAGTAACAAAGACATACACTGACACCAAGTAACAAAGACATACACTTGCACCAAGTAACAAAGACATACACTGACAGCAAGTAACCAAGACATACACTGATACCAAGTAACACAGACAAACACTTACACCAACTAACAAAGACATACACTGATACCCAGTAACACAGACACACACTTACACCATGTAACACAGACATACACTGACACCAAGTAACAAAGACATACACTGATACCCAGTAACAGAGACACACAGTTACACCAAGTAACAAAGACATACACTGATACCCAGTAACACAGACACACACTTACACCATGTAACACAGACCTACGCTTACACCAAGTAACAAAGACACACACTAACACCAAGTAACACAGACATACACTGGCACCAGGTAACAAAGACAGACAATTACACAAAGTAACAAAGACATACACTTACACCAAGTATTTTGACATACACTGACACCAAGTAACAAAGACATACACTGATACCCAGTAACACAGAGAAACACTTACACCAAGAAACAAAGAAATACACTGACACCAAGTCACAAAGACACAGACTGACACCCAGTAACAAAGGCAAACACTGACACCAAGTCACAAAGAACATACACTGATACCCAGTAACACAGACACACACTTACACCAAGTAACAAAGACAGACACTGATACCCAGTAACACAGACACAAACTTACACCAATTAACAAAGACATACACTGACACCCAGTAACAAAGACATACACTGACACCCAGTATCACAGACACACACGGACACCAAGTAACAAAGACACACACTGACACCAAGTAACAAAGATACACACTTTCACCAAGTCACACAGACATACACTGACGCCAAGTAACAATGACAGACACTGATACCCAGTAACACAGGCACACACTTACAACAAGTAACACAGACATACAATGACACCAAGTAACAAAGACATATACTGACACCAAGTAACAAAGACATACACTTACGCCAAGTAACAAAGACACACACTTACACCAAGTAACAGAGACATACACTGACACCAAGTAACAAACACAGACAATTACACCAAGTAACAAAGACATACACTTACACCAAGTAACAAAGACAAATACTGACAGCAAGTAACCAAGATATACACTGATACCCAGTAACACAGACACACACTGACACCAACTAACAAAGACATACACTGATACCCAGTAACACAGACACACACTTACACCATGGAACACAGACATACACTGACACCAATTAACAAGGTCATACACTGATACCCAGTAACACAGACACACACTTACACCAAGTAACAAAGACATACACTGATACCCAGTAACACAGACACACACTTACACCATGTAACACAGACATACGCTTACACCAAGTAAAAAAGACACACACTAACACCAAGTAACACAGACATACACTGACACCAGGCAACAAAGACAGACAATTAGACCAAGTAACAAAGACATACACTTACACCAAGTATTTTGACATACACTGACACCAAGTAACAAAGACATACACCGATACCCAGTAACACAGACATACACTTACACCAAGAAACAAAGAAGTACACTGACACCAAGTCACAAAGACACACACTGACACCCAGTAACAAAGGCAAACACTGACACCAAGTCACAAAGACACACACTGATACCCAGTAACACAGACACACACTTACACCAAGTAAAAAAGAAAGACACTGATGCCCAGTAACACAGACACACACTTACACCAATTAACAAAGACATACACTGACACCCAGTAACAAAGACATACACTGACACCCAGTATCACAGACACACACGGACACCAAGTAACAAAGACACACACTGACACCAAGTAACAAAGATACACACTTTCTCCAAGTAACACAGACATACACTGACACCCAGTGACAAAGACATACACTGACACCCAGTATCACAGACACACACGGACACCAAGTAACAAAGACACACACTGACACCAAGTAACAAAGATACACACTTTCACCAAGTCACACAGACATACACTGACGCCAAGTAACAAAGACAGACACTGATACCCAGTAACACAGGCACACACTTACAACAAGTAACACAGACATACAATGACACCAAGTAACAAAGACATATACTGACACCAAGTAACAAAGACATACACTTACGCCAAGTAACAAAGACACACACTTACACCAAGTAACAGAGACATACACTGACACCAAGTAACAAACACAGACAATTACACCAAGTAACAAAGACATACACTTACACCAAGTAACAAAGACAAACACTGACAGCAAGTAACCAAGATATACACTGATACCCAGTAACACAGACACACACTTACACCATGTAACACAGACATACGCTTACACCAAGTAAAAAAGACACACACTAACACCAAGTAACACAGACATGCACTGACACCAGGCAACAAAGACAGACAATTACACCAAGTAACAAAGACATACACTTACACCAAGTATTTTGACATACACCTACACCAAGTAACAAAGACATACACCGATACCCAGTAACACAGACATACACTTACACCAAGAAACAAAGAAATACACTGACACCAAGTCACAAAGACACACACTGACACCCAGTAACAAAGGCAAACACTGACACCAAGTCACAAAGACACACACTGATACCCAGTAACACAGACACACACTTACACCAAGTAAAAAAGAAAGACACTGATGCCCAGTAACACAGACACACACTTAAACCAATTAACAAAGACATACACTGACACCCAGTAACAAAGACATACACTGACACCCAGTATCACAGACACACACGGACACCAAGTAACAAAGACACACACTGACACCAAGTAACAAAGATACACACTTTCTCCAAGTAACACAGACATACACTGACACCCAGTGACAAAGACATACACTGACACCCAGTATCACAGACACACACGGACACCAAGTAACAAAGACACACACTGACACCAAGTAACAAAGATACACACTTTCACCAAGTCACACAGACATACACTGACGCCAAGTAACAAAGACAGACACTGATACCCAGTAACACAGGCACACAATTACAACAAGTAACACAGACATACAATGACACCAAGTAACAAAGACATATACTGACACCAAGTAACAAAGACATACACTTACGCCAAGTAACAAAGACACACACTTACACCAAGTAACAGAGACATACACTGACACCAAGTAACAAACACAGACAATTACACCAAGTAACAAAGACATACACTTACACCAAGTAACAAAGACAAACACTGACAGCAAGTAACCAAGATATACACTGATACCCAGTAACACAGACACACACTGACACCAACTAACAAAGACATACACTGATACCCAGTAACACAGACACACACTTACACCATGGAACACAGACATACACTGACACCAATTAACAAGGACATACACTGATACCCAGTAACACAGACACACACTTACACCAAGTAACAAAGACATACACTGATACCCAGTAACACAGACACACACTTACACCATGTAACACAGACATACGCTTACACCAAGTAAAAAAGACACACACTAACACCAAGTAACACAGACATACACTGACACCAGGCAACAAAGACAGACAATTACACCAAGTAACAAAGACATACACTTACACCAAGTATTTTGACATACACGGACAGGAAGTAACAAAGACATACACTGATACCCAGTAACACAGACATACACTTACACCAAGAAACAAAGAAATACACTGACACCAAGTCACAAAGACACACACTGACACCCAGTAACAAAGGCAAACACTGACACCAAGTCACAAAGACACACACTGATACCCAGTAACACAGACACACACTTACACCAAGTAAAAAAGAAAGACACTGATGCCCAGTAACACAGACACACACTTACACCAATTAACAAAGACATACACTGACACCCAGTAACAAAGACATACACTGACACCCAGTAACACAGACACACACGGACACCAAGTAACAAAGACACACACTGACACCAAGTAACAAAGATACACACTTTCTCCAAGTAACACAGACATACACTGACGCCAAGTAACAAAGACATACACTGATACCCAGTAACACAGGCACACACTTACACCAAGTAACACAGACATACAATGACACCAAGTAACAAAGACATACACTGACACCAAGTAACAAAGACATACACTTACGCCAAGTAACAAAGACACACACTTACACCACGTAACACAGGCATACACTGACACCAAGTAACAAACACAGACAATTGCACCAAGTAACAAAGACATACACTTACACCAAGTATTTTGACATCCACTGACACCAAGTAACAAAGACATACACTGATACCCAGTAACACAGACACACACTTACACCAAGTAACAAAGACATACAGTGACACCAAGTCACAAAGACACAAACTGACACCCAGTAACAAAGACGTACACTGACACCAATCACAAAGACATACACTGATACCCAGTAACACAGACACACACTTACACCAAGTAACACAGACATGCACTGACACAAGGTAACAAAGACAGACAATTACACCAAGTAACAAAGAAATACACTTACACCAAGTATTTTGACATACACAGACACCAAGTAACAAAGACATACACTGATACCCAGTAACACCGACATACACTTACACCAAGAAACAAAGAAATACACTGACACCAAGTCACAAAGACACACACTGACACACAGTAACAAAGACAAACACTGACACCAAGTCAAAAAGACATACACTGATACCCATTAACACAGACACACACTTACACCAAGTAACAAAGACAGACACTGATACCCAGTAACACAGACACACACTTACACCAATTAACAAAGACATACACTGACAGCCAGTAGCAAAGACATACACTGACACCCAGTAACACAGCCACACACGGACACCAAGTAACAAAGACACACACTGACACCAAATAACAAAGATACACACTTTCACCAAGTAACACAGACATACACTGACGCCAAGTGCCAAAGACATACACTGATACCCAGTAACACAGGCACACACTTACACCAAGTAACACTGACATACAATCACACCAAGTAACAAAGACATGCACTGACACCAAGTAAAAAAGACATACACTTACACCAAGTAACAAAGACACGCACTTACACCAAGTAACACAGGCACAACCTTACACCAAGTCACACAGACATACAATGATATCCAGTAACACAGACACACACTTACACCAAGTAACAAAGACAGACACTGATACCCATAACACAGTCGCACACTTACACCAAGTAACAAAGACATACACTGACACCCAGTAACAAAGACATACACTGACTCCCAATTCTACAGACATGCACGAATACCCAGTAACACAGGCACACACTTACACCAAGTAACAAAGACATACACTTACACCAATTAACACAGACATACACTGACACCCAGTAACACAGATACACACTTACACCAAGTAACAAAGACATACACTGACACCCAGTAACAAAGACATACACTTACACCAAGTAACAAAGACATACACTGACAGCAAGTAACCAAGACATACCCTGATACCCAGTAACACAGACAAACACTTACACCAACTAACAAAGACATACACTGATACCCAGTAACACAGACACACACCTACACCATGTAACACAGACATACACTGACACCAAATAACAAAGACATACACTGGCACCAAGTAACAAAGACATACACTGATACCCAGTAACACAGACACACAATTACACCAAGTAACAAAGACATACACTGATACCCAGTAACACAGACACACACTTAGACCATGTAACACAGACATACGCTTACACCAAGTAACAAAGACACACACTAACACCAAGTAACACAGACATACACTGACACCAGGTAACAAAGACAGACAATTACACCAAGTAACAAAGACATACACTTACACCAAGTATTTTGACATACACTGACACCAAGTAACAAAGACCTGCACTGATACCCAGTAACACAGACATACACTTACACCAAGAAACAAAGAAATACACTGACACCAAGTCACAAAGACACACACTGACACCCAGTAACAAAGGCAAACACTGACACCAAGTCACAAAGAACATACACTGATACCCAGTAACACAGACACACACTTACACCAAGTAACAAAGACAGACACTGATACCCAGTAACACAGACACACACTTACACCAATTAACAAAGACATACACTGACACCCAGTAACAAAGACATACACTAACACCCAGTAACACAGACACACACGGACACCAAGTAACAAAGACACACACTGACACCAAGTAACAAAGATACACACTTTCACAAAGTAACACAGACATACACTGACGCCAAGTAACAAAGACATACACTGATACCCAGTAACACAGGCACACACTTACACCATGTAACACAGACATACAATGACACCAAGTAACAAAGACATACACTGACACCAAGTAACAGAGACATACACTTACGCCAAGTAACAAACACAGACAATTACACCAAGTAACAAAGACATACACTTACACCAAGTAACAAAGACATACACTGACAGCAAGTAACCAAGATATACACTGATACACAGTAACACAGACACACACTTACACCATGTAACTCAGACATACACTGACACCAAGTAACAAAGACATACACTGATACCCAGTAACACAGACACACACTTACACCAAGTAACAAAGGCATACACTGATACCCAGTAACACAGACACACACTTACACCATGTAACACAGACATACGCTTACACCAAGTAAAAAAGACACACACTAACACCAAGTAACACAGACATGCACTGACGCCAGGTAACAAACACAGACAATTACACCAAGTAACAAAGACATACACTTACACCCAGTATTTTGACATACACTGACACCAAGTTACAAAGACATACACTGATACCCAGTAACACAGACACACACTTACACCAAGAAACAAAGACATACAGTGACACCAAGTCACAAAGACACACACTGACACCCAGTAACAAAGACGTACACTGACACCAATCACAAAGACATACACTGATACCCAGTAACACAGACACACACTTACACCAAGTAACACAGACATACACTGACACCAGGTAGCAAAGACAGACAATTACACCAAATAACAAAGAAATACACATACACCAAGTATTTTGACATACACTGACACCAAGTAACAAAGACATACACTGATACCCAGTAACACAGACATACTCTTACACCAAGAAACAAAGAAATACACTGACACCAATTCACAAAGACACACACTGACACCCAGTAACAAAGACAAACACTTACACCAAGGAACAAAGACAGACACTGATACCCAGAAGCAAAGACATACACTGACACCCAGTAACACAGACACACACGGACAGCAAGTAACAAAGACACACACTGGCACCAAGTAACAAAGATAAACACTTTCACCAAGTAACACAGACATACACTGACGCCAAGTGCCAAAGACATACACTGATACCCAGTAACACAGGCACACACTTGCACCAAGTAACACTGACATACAATCACACCAAGTAACAAAGACATACACTGACACCAAGTAACAAAGACATACACTTACACCAAGTAACAAAGACACACACTTACACCAAGTAACACAGGCACACACTTACACCAAGTAACACAGACATACAATGACACCCAGTAACACAGACACAGACTTACACCAAGTAACAAAGACAGACACTGACACCCAGTAACAAAGACATACACTGAAACCCAGTACCACAGACATGCAATGATACCCAGTAACACAGACACACACGGACACCAAGTGACAAAGAGATACACTGACACCAAGTATTTTGACATACACTGACACCAAGTAACAAAGACATACACTGATACCCAGTAACACAGACACACACTTACACCAAGTAACAAATACATACAGTGACACCAAGTCACAAAGACACAAACTGACACCCAGTAACAAAGACATACACTGACACCAAGTAACACAGACACACACTTACACCAAGTAACACAGACATACACTGACACCAAGTCACAAAGACTTACACTGATACCCAGTAACACAGACACACACTTACACCAAGTAACACAGACAGACACTCACACCCAGTAGCACAGACACACACTTACACCAAGTAACAAAAACATACACTGACACCAAGTAACACAGACACACACTGACAACCAGTAACTTTGACATACACTGACACCAAGTAACAAAGACATACACTGATACCCAGTAACACAGACACACACTTACACCAAGTAACAAAGACATACAGTGAAACCAAGTCACAAAGAGACAAACTGACACCCAGTAACAAAGACATACACTGACACCAAGTAACACAGACACACACTGACACCAAGTAACACAGACACACACTTCCACCAAGTAACACAGACATACACTGACACCAAGTCACAAAGACATACACTGATACCCAGTGACACAGACACACACTTACACCAAGTAACACAGACAGACACTCACACCCAGCAACACAGACACACACTTACACCAAGTAAGAAAAACATACACTGACACCAATTAACACAGACACACACTGACAACCAGAAACACAGACACACACTTACACCAAGTAACAAAGACATACACTGACACCAAGTAACAAAGACATACACTGACACCCAGTAGCACTGACACACACGGACAACAAGTAACAAAGACACGCACTTACACCAAGTAACACAGACACACACTGACACCCAGTAACACAGACACTCACTTACACCAAGTAACAAAGACATACACTGATACCCAGTAACACAGGCACACACTGGGGGTGGGGGGGGGGGGGTGCACATTGGAGCAGTGGTTAGCACCGCGGCCTCACAGCTCCAGGGACCCGGGTTCGATTCTGGGTACTGCGTATGCGCAGTTTGCAAATTCTCCCTGTGTCTGCGTGAGTTTCCTCTTGTGCTCCGGTTTCCTCCCACATGCCAAAGACTTGCAGGTTGATAGGTTAATTGGCCATCATAAATTGCCCCTAGTATAGGTAGGTGGTAGGGAAATATATAGGGACAGGTGGGGATGTGATAGAAATACGGGATTAGAGTAGGATTAGCATAAATGGGTGGTTGATGGTCGGCACAGACTCGGTGGGCCGAAGGGCCTGTTTAAGTGCTGTATCTCGAAACTAAACTAAATACTGACACCTAGTGTCACAGAAACACACTGACACCCAGTAACACAAACAAACACACACTGACACCCAGTAACACAGAGAACCACTGATACACAGTAACAAAGACATACACGGACACCAAGTAACACAGACACACACTGACACCCAGTAACAAAGACATACACTGACACCAAGTCACAAAGACATACACTGATACAAAGTCACAAAGACATACACTGATACCCAGTAACACAGACACACACTGACACCAAGTAACAAAGACATACACTGAGACCAAGTAACAAAGCCACACACCTACACCAAGTAACAAAGACACACACATACACCAAGTAACACAGACATACACTGACACCAAGTAACAAAGACAGACAATTACGCCAAGTAACAAAGACATACACTTACACCAGGTATTTTGACATACACTGACACCAAGTAACAAAGACATACACTGATACCCAGCAACACCGACACACACTTACACCAAGTAACAAAGACATACACTGACACCAATTCACAAAGACACACACTGACACCCAGTAACAAAGACATACAGTGACACCAAGTCACAAAGACCGACACTGATACCCAGTAACACAGACACACACTTACATCAAGTAACAAAGAATACTCTGACACCCAGTAACAAAGACATACACTGACACCCAGTAACACTGACACACACGGACACCAAGTAACAAAGACACACACTTACACCAAGTAACACAGACATACACTGACACCCAGTAACAAAGACATACACTTACACCAAGTATTTTGACATACACTGACACCAAGTAACAAAGACATACACTGATACCCAGTAGCACCGACACACACTTACACCAAGTAACAAAGACATACACTGACACCAATTCACAAAGACATACACTGACACCAATTAACAAAGATATACACTGAAACCCAGTAACACAGACACACAGTTACACCAAGTAACAAAGACAGACACTGATACCCAGTAACACAGAAATACACTTACACCAAGTAACAAAGAATACTCTGACACCAAGTAACAAAGACATACACTGACACCCAGTAACAAAGACACACACGGACACCAAGTAACAAAGACACACACTTACACCAAGTAACACAGACATACACTGACACCCAGTAACAAAGGCACACACTTACACCAAGTAACACAGACATACACTGACACCAAGTAACAAAGACATACACTGATACCCAGTAAAACAGACACTCACTTACACCAAGTCACAAAGATATACACTGATACCCAGTAACACAGTCACACACGGGGGGTGGGTGGGGGGGGGTGCACATTGGAGCAGTGGTTAGCAACGCGGCCTCAGAGCTCCACGGACCCGGGTTCGATTCTGGGTACTGCGTGTGCGCAGTTTGCAAGTTCTCCGTGTGTCTGCGTGAGTTTCCTCCGGGTGCTCCGGTTTCCTCCCACATGCCAAAGACTTGCAGGTTGATAGGTTAATTCGCCATCATAAATTGCCCCTAGTATAGGTAGGTGGAAGGGAAATATATAGGGACAGGTGGGGATGTGATAGAAATACGGGATTAGAGTAGGATTAGCATAAATGGGTGGTTGAAGGTCGGCACAGACTCGGTGGGCCGAAGGGCCTGTTTAAGTGCTGGATCTCTAAACTAAACTAAATACTGACACCTAGTGTCACAGACACACACTGACACCCAGTAACACAAACAAACACACACTGAGACCCAGTAAAACAGAGAACCACTGATACACAGTAACAAAGACATACACGGACACCAAGTAACACAGACACACACTGACACCCAGTATCAAAGACATACACTGACACCAAGTCACAAAGACATACACTGATACCAAGTCACAAAGACATACACTGATACCCAGTAACACAGACACACACTGACACCAAGTAACAAAGACACACACTGAGACCAAGTAACAAAGACACACACTTACACCAAGTAACACAGACATGCACTGACACCAAGTAACAAAGACAGACAATTACGCCAAGTAACAAAGACAAACACTTACACCAAGTATTTTGACATACAATGACACCAAGTAACAAAGACATACACTGATACCCAGTAACACCGACACACACTTACAAAAAGTAACAAAGACATACACTGACACCAATTCACAAAGACACACATTGTCACCCAGTAACAAAGACATACAGTGACACCAAGTCACAAAGACATACACTGATACCCTGTAACACAGACACACACTTACACCAAGTAACACAGACATACACTGACACCAAGTAACAAAGACATACACTGATACCCAGTAACACAGACACACACTTACACCAAGTAACACAGACATACACTGAAACCAAGTAACAAAGACATACACTGATACCAAGTCACAAAGACATAAACTGATACCCAGTAACACAGACACACACTGACACCAAGTAACAAAGACATACACTGATACCCAATAACACAGACACACACTGACACCAAGTCACAAAGACATACACTGATTCCAAGTCACAAAGACATACACTGATACCCAATAACGCAGACACACACTTACACCAAGTAATACAGACATCCACTGACACCAATTAACAAAGACATACACTGCTACCCAGTAACACAGACACACACTTACACCAAGTAACAAAGACATACACTGACACCAAGTAACAAAGAGATACACTGATACCCAGTGACACAGACACACACTTACACCAAGTCACAAAGACATACACTGATACCAAGTCACAAAAACATACACTGATACCCAATAACGCAGACACACACTTACACCAAGTAATACAGACATACACTGACACCAATTAACAAAGACATACACTGATACCCAGTAACACAGACACACACTTACACCAAGTAACAAAGACAGACACTGATACCCAGTAACGCAGGCACACTCTTACACCAAGTAACACAGACATACACTGACACCAAGGAACAAGGACATACACTGACACCAAGTAACAAAGACATACGCTTACACCAAGCAACAAAGACACACACTTACACCAAGTAACACAGACATACACTGACACCAAGTAACAAAGACAGACAATTACACCAAGTAACAAAGACATACACTTACACCAAGTATTTTGACATACACTGACACCAAGTAACAAAGACATACACTGATACCCAGTAACACAGACGCACACTTACACCAAGTAACAAAGACATACACTGACACCAAGTCACAAAGACACACACTGACACCCAGTAACAAAGACATACACTGACACCAAGTCACAAAGACATACACTGATTCACAGTTACACAGACACACACTTGCACCAAGTAACAGAGACATACACTGACACCAAGTAACAAAGACATACACTGATCCCCAGTAACACAGACACACACGGACACCCAGTAACAAAGGCATACACTGACCCCAAGACACAAAGACATACACTGATACACAGTAACACAGACATACACTTACACCAAGTAACACAGGCATACACTGATACCCAGTAACACAGACACACACTGACACCAAGTAACAAAGACATACACTGAGAGCAAGTAACAAAGCCATACACCTACACCAAGTAACAAAGACACACACTGACACCAAGTAACACAGACATACACTGACACCAAGTAACAAAGACAGACAATTACGCCAAGTAACAAAGACATACACTTACACCAAGTAACAAAGACATACACTGATCCCCAGTAACACAGACACACACTTACACCCAGTAACAAAGGCATACACTGACACCAAGTCACAAAGACATACACTGATACACAGTAACACAGACATACACTTACACCAAGTAACACAGACATACACTGATACCCAGTAACACAGACACACTCTGACACCAAGTAACAAAGACATACACTGAGAGCAAGTAACAAAGCCATACACCTACACCAAGTAACAAAGACACACACTTACACCAAGTAACACAGACACACACTTACACCAAGTAACAAAGACAGACAAAAATATCCAGTAACACAGACACACCCTTACACCAAGTAACAAAGACATACACTGACACCCAGTAACAAAGACATACACTGACACCCAGTAACACAGACACACACGGACACCAAGTAACTAAGACACACACTTACACCAAGTAACACAGACACACACTAACACCCAGTAACAGAAACAAACACACTGACACCATGTAACACAGAAATACACTGACACCAAGTAACAAAGACATACACTGATACCCAGTAACACAGGCACACTCTTACACCAAGTAACACAGACATACACTGACACCAAGTAACAAAGACATACGCTTACACCAAGTAACAAAGACACACACTTACACCAAGTAACACATACATCCACTGACAAAAAGTAACAAAGACAGACAATTACACCAAGTAACAAAGACATACACTTACACCAAGTATTTTGACATACACTGACACCAAGTAACAAAGACATACACTGACACCAAGTAACAAAGACATACGCTTACACCAAGTAACAAAGACACACACTTACACCCAGTAACACAGACACACACTGACACCAAGTAACAAAGACATACACTGACACCAAGTCACAAAGACATACACTGATACACAGTAACACTGACACACACTTACACCAAGTAACACAGACATACACTGATACCCAGTAACACAGACACACACTGACACCAAGTAACATAGACATACACTGAGACCAAGTAACAAAGCCATACACCTACACCAAGTAACAAAGATACACACTTACACCATGTATTTTGACATACACTGACACCAAGTAACAAAGAGATACACTGATACCCAGTAACACAGACACACACTTACACCAAGTCACAAAGACATACACTGATACCAAGTCACAAAGACATACACTGATACCCAATAACGCAGACACACACTTACACCAAGTAATACAGACATACACTGACACCAATTAACAAAGACATACACTGATACCCAGTAACACAGACACACACTTACACCAAGTAACAAAGACAGACACTGATACCCAGTAACACAGACACACCCTTACACCAAGTAACAAAGACGTACACTGACACCCAGTAACAAGGACATACACTGACAGCCAGTAACACAGACACACACGGACACCAAGTAACTAAGACACACACTTACACCAAGTAACATAGACACACACTGACACCCAGTAACACAAACAAACACACTGACACCAAGTAACACAGAAATACACTGACACCAAGTAACAAAGACATACACTGATACCCAGAAACACAGGCACACTCTTACACCAAGTAACACAGACATACACTGACACCAAGTAACAAAGACATACGCTTACACCAAGTAACAAAGACACACACTTACACCCAGTAACACAGACACACACTGACACCAAGTAACAAAGACATACACTGACACCAAGTAACAAAGACATACGCTTACACCAAGTAACAAAGACACACACTTACACCCAGTAACACAGACACACACTGACACCAAGTAACAAAGACATACACTGACACCAAGTCACAAAGACATACACTGATACACAGTAACACAGACACACACTTACACCAAGTAACACAGACATACACTGATACCCAGTAACACAGACACACACTGACACCAAGTAACATAGACATACACTGAGACCAAGTAACAAAGCCATACACCTACACCAAGTAACAAAGATACACACTTACACCATGTATTTTGACATACACTGACACCAAGTAACAAAGAGATACACTGATACCCAGTAACACAGACACACACTTACACCAAGTCACAAAGACATACACTGATACCAAGTCACAAAGACATACACTGATACCCAATAACGCAGACACACACTTACACCAAGTAATACAGACATACACTGACACCAATTAACAAAGACATACACTGATACCCAGTAACACAGACACACACTTACACCAAGTAACAAAGACAGACACTGATACCCAGTAACACAGACACACCCTTACACCAAGTAACAAAGACGTACACTGGCACCCAGTAACAAGGACATACACTGACAGCCAGTAACACAGACACACACGGACACCAAGTAACTAAGACACACACTTACACCAAGTAACATAGACACACACTGACACCCAGTAACACAAACAAACACACTGACACCAAGTAACACAGAAATACACTGACACCAAGTAACAAAGACATACACTGATACCCAGTAACACAGGCACACTCTTACACCAAGTAACACAGACATACACTGACACCAAGTAACAAAGACATACACTGACAGCAAGTAACAAAGACATACGCTTACACCAAGCAACAAAGACACACACTTACACCAAGTAACACAGACATACACTGACACCAAGTAACAAAGACAGACAATTACACCAAGTAACAAAGACATACACTTACACCAAGTATTTTGACATACACTGACACCAAGTAACAAAGACATGCACTGATACCCAGTAACACAGACACACACTTACACCAAGTAACAAAGACATACACTGACACCAAGTCACAAAGACACACACTGACACCCAGTAACAAAGACATACACTGACACCAAGTCACAAAGACATACACTGATACACAGTAACACAGACACACACTTACACCAAGTAACACAGACATACACTGACACCAAGTAACAAAGACATACACTGATCCCCAGTAACACAGACACACACTTACACCCAGTAACAAAGGCATACACTGACACCAAGTCACAAAGACATACACTGATACACAGTAACACAGACATACACTTACACCAAGTAGCACAGACATACACTGATACCCAGTAACACAGACACACACTGACACCAAGTAACAAAGACATACACTGAGAGCAAGTAACAAAGCCATACACCTACACCAAGTAACAAAGACACACACTTACACCAAGTAACACAGACATACACTGACACCAAGTAACAAAGACAGACAATTACGCCAAGTAACAAAGACATACACTTACACCAATAATTTTGACATACACTGACACCAAGTAACAAAGACATACACTGATACCCAGCAACACCGACATACACTTACACCAAGTAACAAAGACATACACTGACACCAATTCACAAAGACACACATTGACACCCAGTAACAAAGAGATACAGTGATACCAAGTCACAAAGACATACACTGATACCAAGTCACAAAGACATACACTGATACCCAATAACGCAGACACACACTTACACCAAGTCACAAAGACATACACTGATACCAAGTCACAAAGACATACACTGATACCCATTAACGCAGACACACACTTGCACCAAGTAACACAGACATACACTGACACCAAGTAACAAAGACATACACTGATACCCCGTAACACAGACACACACTTACACCCAGTAACACAGACACACACTGACACCAAGTAACAAAGACATACACGGATACGCAATAACACAGACACACACTGACACCAAGTCACAAAGACATACACTGATACCAAGTCACAAAGACATACACTGATACCCAATAACGCAGACACACACTTACACCAAGTAACAAAGACAGACGCTGATACCCAGTAACACAGACACACCCTTACACCAATTAACAAAGACATACACTGACACCCAGTAACAAAGACATACACTGACACCCAGTAACACAGACACACACGGACACCAAGTAACTAAGACACACACTTACACCAAGGAACACAGACACACACTGACACCCAGTAACACAAACAAACACACTGACACCAAGTAAACAGAAATACACTGACACCAAGTAACAAAGACATACACTGATACCCAGTAACACAGGCACACTCTTACACCAAGTAACACAGACATACACTGACACCAAGTAACAAAGACATACACTGACACCAAGTAACAAAGACATATGCTTACACCAAGTAACAAAGACACACACTTACACCAAGTAACACAGACATACACTGACACCAAGTAACAAAGACAGACAATTACACCAAGTAACAAAGACATACACTTACACCAAGTATTTTGACATACACTGACACCAAGTAACAAAGACATACACTGATTCCCAGTAACACAGACACACACTTACGCAAAGTAACAAAGACATACACTGACACCCAGTAACAAAGACATACACTGACACCAAGTCACAAAGACATACACTGATACACCGTAACACAGACACACACTTACACCAAGTAACACAGACATACACTGACACCCAGTAACAAAGACATACACTGACACCAAGTAACAAAGACATACACTTACACCAAGTATTTTGACATACACTGACACCAAGTAACAAAGACATACACTGATTCCCAGTAACACAGACACACACTTACGCAAAGTAACAAAGACATACACTGACACCCAGTAACAAAGACATACACTGACACCAAGTCACAAAGACATACACTGATCCCCAGTAACACAGACACACACTTACACCAAGTAACAAAGACAGGCACTGATACCCAGTAACACAGACACACACTTACACCAAGTAACACAGACATACACTGACACCCAGTAACAAAGACGTACACTGACACGCAGTAACACAGACACACACGGACACCAAGTAGCGAAGACAGACACTTACACCAAGTAACACAGACGCACACTGACACCCAGTAACACAGACAGACACTTACACCAAGTAACACAGACATACACTGGCACCAAGTAACAAAGACATACACTGATACCCAGTAACACAGGCACACACTTACACCAAGTAACACAGACATACACTGACACCAAGTAACAAAGACATACACTGACACCAAGTAACAAAGACATATGCTTACACCAAGTAACAAAGACACACACTTACACCAAGTAACACAGACATACACTGACACCAAGTAACAAAGTCAGACAATTACACCAAGTAACAAAGACATACACTTACACCAAGTATTTTGACATACACTGACACCAAGTAACAAAGACATACACTGATTCCCAGTAACACAGACACACACTTACGCAAAGTAACAAAGACATACACTGACACACAGTAACAAAGACATACACTGACACCAAGTCACAAAGACATACACTGATACACAGTAACACAGACACACACTTACACCATTAACAAAGACATACACTGACACCAAGTCACAAAGACATACACTGATACACAGTAACACAGACACACACTTACACCAAGTAACTCAGACATACACTGACACCAAGTAACAAAGACATACACTGATCCCCAGTAACACAGACACACACTTACACCAAGTAACAAAGACAGACACTGACACCCAGTAACACAGACACACACTTACACCAAGTAACACAGACATACACTGACACCCAGTAACAAAGACATACACTGACACCCAGTAACACAGACACACACGGACACCAAGTAGCGAAGACAGACACTTACACCAAGTAACACAGACGCACACTGACACCCAGTAACACAGACACACACTTACACCAAGTAACACAGACATACACTGGCACCAAGTAACAAAGACATACACTGATACCCAGTAACACAGGCACACACTTACACCAAGTAACACAGACATACACTGACACCAAGTAACAAAGACATACACTGACACCAAGTAACAAAGACGTACACTTACACCAAGTAACAAAGACACACACTTACACCAAGTAACACAGACATACACTGACACCAAGTAACAAAGACAGACAATTACACAAAGTAACAAAGACATACACTTACACCAAGTATTTTGACATACACTGACACCAAGTAACAAAGACATACACTGATACCCCGTAACACAGACACACACTTACACCATTAACAAAGACATACACTGACACCAAGTCACAAAGACACATACTGACACCCAGTAACAAAGACATACACTGCCACCAATTCACAAAGACATACACTGATACCCAGTAACACAGACACACATTTACACCAAGTAACACAGACATACACTGACACCAAGTAACAAAGACATACACTTAGAATTAGAACATTACAGCGCAGTACAGGCCCTTCGGCCCTCGATGTTGCGCCGACCTGTGAAACCATCTGACCTACACTATTCCATTTTCATCCATGTGTCTATCCAATGTCCACTTAAATGCCCTTAAAGTTGGCGAATCTACTACTGCTGCAGGCAGGGCGTTCCACGCCCTTACTAGTCTCTGAGTAAATAAACTACCTCTCACATCTTTCCTATATCTATCACCCCTCAACTTGAAGTTATGTCCCCTCGTGTTTGCCATCACCATCCGAGGAAAAAGACGCTCACTATCCACCCTATCTAACCCTCTGATTATCTTATATGTCTCTATTAAGTCACCTCTCCTCCTCCTTCTCTCCAACGAAAGCAACCTCAAGTCCCTCAGCCTTTCCTCGTAAGACCTTCCCTCCATACAAGGCAACATCCTAGTAAATCTCCTCTGCACCCTTTCCATAACTTCCACATCCTTCCTATAATGCGGTGACCAGAAATGCACGCAATACTCCAGGTGCGGCCGCACCAGAGTTTTGTACAGCTGCAGCATGACCTCGTGGCTCCGAAACTCGATTCCCCTCCTAATAAAAGCTAACACACCATATGCCTTCTTAACAGCCCATTTAACCTGGTTAGCAACCTTCCGGGATTTATGCACCTGGACACCAAGATCTCTCTGTTCATCTACACTACCACGAATCTTCCCATTAGCCCAGTACTCTGCATTCCTGTTACACCTTCCAAAGTGAATCACCTCACACTTTTCCGCATTAAACTCCATTTGCCATCTCTCAGCCCAGCTATGCAGCCTATCTATGTCTCTCTGTACCCTACAACATCCTTCGGCACTATCCACAACTCCACCGACCTTAGTGTCATCTGCAAATTTACTAACCCACCCTTCTACACCCTCTTCCAGGTCATTTATAAAAATGACAAACAGCAGTGGCCCCAAAACAGATCCTTGCGGTACACCACTAGTAACTAAACTCCAGGATGAACATTTGCCATCAACCACCACCCTCTGTCTTCTTTCAGCTAGCCAATTTCTGATCTAAAGCTCTAAATCGCCTTCAACCCCATACTTCCGTATTTTCTGCAATAGCCTACCGTGGGGAACCTTATCAAACGCCTTACTGAAATCCATATACACCACATCCACTGCTTTACCCTCATCCACCTTTTTGGTGACCTTCTCGAAAATCTCAATAAGGTTTGTGAGGCATGACCTACCCGTCACAAAACCGTGCTGACTATCTCTAATGTACTTATTCTTTTCAAGATGATTATAAATCCTGTCTCTTATAACCTTTTCCAACATTTTACTGACAACCGAAGTAAGGCTCACAGGCCTATAATTACCAGGGCTGTCTCTACTCCCCTTCTTGAACAAGCGGACAACATTTGCAATCCTCCAGTCTTCCGGCACTATTCCTGTCGACAATGACGACATAAAGATCAAGGACAAAGGCTCTGCAATCTCCTCCCTAGCTTCCCAGAGAATCCTAGGATAAATCCCATCTGGCCCAGGGGACTTATCTATTTTCACACTTTCCAAAATTGCTAACACCTCCTCCTTGTGAACCTCAATCCCGTCTAGCCTCGTAGCCTGAATCTCAGTATTCTCAACAACATTTTCTTTCTCTACTGTAAATACTGACGCAACATATTCATTTAACGCTTCCCCTATCTCCTCTGATTCCACACACAACTTCCCATTACTATCCTTGATTGGCCCTAATCTAACTCTAGTCATTCTTTTATTCCTGATATACCTATAGAAAGCCTTAGGGTTTTCCCTGATCCGATCCACCAATGACTTCTCGTGTCCTCTCCTTGCTCTTCTTAGATCCTTCCTGGCTAGCTTGTAGCTCTCAAGCGCCCTAACTGAGCCTTCACGTCTCATCCTAACATAAGCCTTCTTCTTCCTCTTGACAAGCGCTTCAACGTCTTTAGTAAACCACGGCTCCCTCGCACGACAACTTCCTCCCTGCCTCACAGGTACATACTTATCAAGGACACGCAGTAGCTGCTCCTTGAATAAGCTCCACATTTTGATTGTTCCCATCCCCTGCAGTTTCCTTCCCCATCCTACGCATCCTGAATCTTGCCTAATCGCATCATAATTTCCTTTCCCCCAGTTATAATTCTTGCCCAGCAGTATATAACTGTCCCTGCCCATCGCTAAGGTAAACCTAACCGAATTGTGATCACTATCACCAAAGTGCTCACCTACATCTAAATCTAACACCTGGCCGGGTTCATTTCCCAGTACCAAATCCAATGTGGCATCGCCCCTGGTTGGCCTGTCTACATACTGTGTCAAAAAACCCTCCTGCACACACTGGACAAAAACTGAACCATCTAAAGTACTCGAACTATAGTATTTCCAGTCGATATTTGGAAAGTTAAAGTCCCCCATAACAAATACCCTGTTACTCTCACCCCTGTCGAGAATCATCTTCGCTATCCTTTCCTCTACATCTCTGGAACTATTCGGAGGTCTATAAAAGACTCCCAACAGGGTAACCTCACCTCTCCTGTTTCTAACCTCAGCCCATACTACCTCAGTAGACGAGTCCTCAAACGTCCTTTCTATCGCTGTAATACTCTCCTTGATTAACAATGCCACATCCCCCCCCTCTTTTACCATCTTCTCTGTTCTTACTGAAACATCTAAATCCCGGAATCTGCAACATCCATTCCTGCCCCTGCTCTACCCATGTCTCCGAAATGGCCACTACATCGAGATCCCAGATACCAACCCATGCTGCAAGCTCACCCACCTTATTCCGGATGCTCCTGGCGTTGAAATAGACACACTTTAAACCAGGTTTGAACACTGACACCCAGTAACAAAGACATACACTGACACCAAGTCACAAAGACATACACTGATACCCAGTAACACAGAAACACACTTACACCAAGTAACACAGACATGCACAGACAGCAAGTAACAAAGACATGCACTGATACCCAGTAACACAGACACACACTTACACCAAGTAACAAAGACATACACAGACACCAAGTAACAAAGACATGCACTGATACCCAGTAACACAGACACACACTTACAGCAAGTAACAAAGACAGACCCTGCTACCCAGTAACACAGACACACACTTACACCAAGTAACAAAACATACACTGAAACACAGTAACAAAGACATACATTGACACCCAGTAACGCAGACACACACGGACACCAAGTAACGAAGGCACAGACTTATACCAAGTAACACAGACACACACTGACACCCAGTAACACAAACAAACACACTGACACCAAGTAACACAGACATACACTGACACCAAGTAACAAAGACATACACTGATACCCAGTAACACAGGCACACACTAACACCAACTAATAAAGACATACACTGACAGCAAGTAACAAAGACAGACACTTACAATAAGTAACAAAGACACACACTTACACCAAGTAGCACAGACATACACTGACACCAATTAACAAAGACAGACAATTACACCAAGTAACAAAGACATACACTTGCACCAAGTATTTTGACATACACTGACACCATGTAACAAAGACATACAGTGATACCCAGTAACATAGACACACACCTACACCAAGTAACAAAGACATACACTGACACCAAGTCACAAAGACACACACTGACACCCAGTAACAAAGACATACACTGACACCAAGTCACAAAGACATGCACTGATACCCAGAAACACAGACATACACTTACACCAAGTAACACATACATACACTGACACCAAGTAACAAAGGCATGCACAGATACCCAGTAACACCGACACACACTTACACCAAGTAACAAAGACAGACACTGCTACTCAGTAACACAGCACACACTTGCACCAAGTAACAAAGACATACACTGACACCCAGTAACAAAGACATACACTGACACCCAGTAACAATGACATGCACTGACACCAAGTAACACAGACACACACTGACACCCAGTAAAAAAGACGTACACTGACACCAAGTCACAAAGACATATACTGATACCAAGTCACAAAGACATACACTGATATCCAGTAACACAGACACACACTGACACCAAGTAACAAAGACATACAATGACACCAAGTAACAAAGACATACACTGACACCAAGTAACAAAGACATACACTTACACCAAGCATTTTGACATACACTGACACCAAGTAACAAAGACATACACTGATACCCAGTAACACAGACACACACTTACACCAAGTAACAAAGACATACACTGACACCAAGTCACAAAGACACACACTGACACCCAGTAACAAAGACATACACTGACACCAAATCTCAAAGAAATACACTGATACCCAGTAACACAGACACACACTTACACAAAGTAACACAGATATACACTGACACCCAGAAACAAAGACACACACTTACACCAAGTAACAAACACATACACTGACACCCAGTAACAAAGACATACACAGACACCCAGTAACGCAGACACACACGGACACCAAGTAACAAAGACACAAACTTACACCAAGTAACACAGACTACCTCCACATAACTCCTCTCAATAACCTCTACCGCCTCCCGAATGATCCGAAGTTCATCCAGCTCCAGCTCCAGTTCCCGAACGCGGTTCTCGAGGAGCTGGAGTTGGGTGCACATCCCACAGATGCAGTCAGCAGGGACACTCTTGGCGACCCTTACCTCCCACATTCTGCAGGAGGAACATACAACTGCCTTAACCTCAATTCCCACTATTTCAAATTCCCAAAAAATCTACTGAAAAAACAAAAAAAAAAACAAAAAGTCAAAACTTGTTAGGTTAGCAATCCAACGGACAGAACTTCCTAAATAAAAAGCTTACCTTATCAACACACCAGAGTCCTTTTTTTTTTGGTTAGAGGAGGAGGGTGGGTGGGAGACACTACACGTGTAGTGTCTCGGGTACAGCCACCACACAAATATATACCTTTTTCCTTACCCAGCAGTCCACTGGTCCTCCGAAAACAAAAGGGAATTCACTTTTAAACTGACGCTGAAATTGACTTCACAGCTGTAAGCCCGTTCTCGCACCTCCGTTGCTATCCAAGCTGCAGTCACCGAAACTAAACACTGATACCCAGTAACACACACACACACTTACACCAAGTAACAAAGACAGACTCTGATACCCAGTAACACAGTCACACACTTACACCAAGTAACAAAGACATACACTGACACCCAGTAACAAAGACATACACTGACACCCAGTAACACAGACATGCACTGATACCCAGTAACACAGACACACACTTACACCAAGTAACAAAGACATACACTTACACCAAGTAACACAGACATACACTGACACCCAGTAACACAGACACACACTTACACCAAGTAACAAAGACATACAGTGACACCCAGTAACAAAGACATACACTGACACCCAGTAACACAGACACACACGGACACCAAGTGACAAAGACATACACTGACACCAAGTATTCTGACATACACTGACCCCCAGTAACACAGACATACACTGATACCCAGTAACAAAGACATACACTGACACCAAGTCACAAAGACATGCACTGATACAAAGTCACAAAGACGTACACTGATGCCCAGTAACACAGACACACACTGACACCAAGTAACAAAGACATACACTGACACCAATTAAGAAAGACATATACTTACACCAAGTAACAAAGACAGACAATTACATCAAGTAGCAAAGACATACACTTACACCAAGTATTTTGACATGCACTGACACCAAGTCACAAAAACACACACTGACACCCAGTAACAAAGACATACACTGACACCAAGTCACAAAGACATACACTGAAACCCAGTAACACAGACCCACACATACACCAAGTAACCCAGACATAAACGGACACCCAGTAACACAGGCACACACTTACACGCAGTAACAAAGACATACACTGACACCCAGTAACAAAGACACACACTGACACTCAGTAACACAGAGACACACTGACATCCAGTAACACAAACAAACACACTGACACCAAGTAACACAGACATGCACTGATACCAAGTCACAAAGACATACACTGATGCCCAGTAACACAGACACACACTGACACCAAGTAACAAAGACATACACTGACACCAAGTAACAATGACACACACTTACACCAAGTAACACAGACATACATTGACACCAAGTAACAAAGACAGACAATTACACCAAGTAACAAAGACATACACTTACACAAAGTATTTTGACATACACTGACACCAAGTAACAAAGACATACACTGATACCCAGTAACACAGACACACACTTACACCAAGTAACAAATACATACACTGACACCAAGTCACAAAGACACACACTGACTCCCAGTAACATAGAAATAGACTGACACCAAGTCACAAAGACATCCACTGATACCCAGTAACACAGACACACACTTACACCACGAAACACAGACATACACTGACACCAAGTAACAAAGACATGCACAGATACCCAGTAACACAGACACACACTTACACCAAGTAACAAAGACAGACACTGATACCAAGTAACACAGACACACACTTACACCAAGTAACATAGACTTACACTGACACCCAGTAACAAACACATACAATGACACCAAGTAACGCAGACACACACGGACACCAAGTTGCACAGACATACACTGACACCAAGTAACAAAGACATGCACTGATACCCAGTAACACAGACACACTCTGACACCAAGTAACAAAGACATACACTGACACCAAGTAAGAAAGACATACACTTACACCAAGTAACAAAGACAGACAATTACACCAAGTACCAAAGACATACACTTACACCAAGTATTTTGACATGCACTGACACCAAGTCACAAAGACACACACTGACACCCAGTAACAAAGACATACTCTGGCACCAAGTCACAAAGACATACACTGAAACCCAGTAACACAGACCCACACATACACCAAGTAACCCAGACATAAACTGACACCCAGTAACACAGGCACACACTTACACCCAGTAACAAAGACATACACTGACACCCAGTAACAAAGACATACACTTACACCAAGTATTTTGACATACACTGACACCAAGAAACATTGACAATCACTGATACCCAGTAACACAGACACACACTGACACCAAGGAACAAAGACATACACTGACACCAAGTCACAAAGACACACACTGACTCCCAGTAACAAAGACATACACTGACACCAAGTCACAAAGACATACACTGATACCCAGTAACACAGACACACACTTACACCAAGTAACACAGACATACACTGACACCAAGTAACAAAGAAATGCACAGATACCCAGTAACAAAGACACACACTTACACCAAGTAACAAAGACAGACACTGACACCCAGTAACAAAGACATACACTGACACCCAGTAACGCAAACACAAACGGACACCCAGTAACACAGACACACACTTACACCAAGTAACACAGACATACACTGACACCCAGTAACAAAGACATACACTGACACCCAGTAACACAGACATGCACTGATACCCAGTAACACAGACACACACTTACACCAAGTAACAAAGACATACACTTACACCCAGTAACACAGACACACACTTACACCAAGTAACACAGACATACACTGACACCAAGTCGCAAAGACATACACTGATACCCAGTAACACAGACACACACTTACACCAAGTCACACAGACAGACACTCACACCCAGTAACACAGACACACACTTACACCAAGTTACACAGACATACACTGACACCAAGTAACAAAGACATGCACTGATACCCAGTAACACAGACACACACTTACACCAAGTAACAAAGACAGACACTGATACCCAGTAACACAGACACACACTTACACCAAGTAACAAAGACACACACTGACACCAAGTAACAAAGACATACACTGACACCAAGTAACAATGACACACACTTACACCAAGTAACACAGACATACACTGACACCAAGTAACACATACACACACTGATACCCAGTAACACAGACACACAGTTACCACAGGTAACACAGACATACACTGACACCAAGTAACTAAGACATACACTGATACCCAGGAACACAGACACACACCGATACCAAGTAACACAGACACACACTTACACCAATTAAAAAGACATACACTTGCCCCAAGTAACACAGACATACACTGACACCAATTAACAAAGACAAACAATTACACCAAGTAACAAAGACACACACTTACACCAAGTAACACAGACACTCACTGACACCCAAGTAACACAGACACACACTTACACCAAGTAATACAGACATACACTGACACCAAGTAACAAAGACATACACTGATACCCAGTAACACAGACACACACTTACACCACGGAACACAGACATACACTGACACCAAGTATCAAAGACATGCACAGATACCCAGTAACCCAGACACACACTTACACCAAGTAACAAAGAATTACACTGACACCCAGTAACAAACACATGCACTGACACCAAGTAATGCAGACACACACGGACACCAAGTAACAAAGACACAGACTTACACCAAGTAACACAGACACACACTGACACCCAGTAACACAGACACACACTTACACAAAGTAACAAAGACATACACTGACACCAAGTAACAAAGACATACACTGGTACCCATTAACACAGGCACACACTTACACCAAGTAACACAGACATACACGGACACCAAGTAACAAAGACATGCACTGATACCCAGTAACACAGACATACACTTACACCAAGTAACAAAGACAGACAATTACACCAAGTAACAAGGACATACACTTACACCAAGTATTTTGACATACACTGACACCAAGTAACATAGACAATCACTGATACCCAGTAACACAGACACACACTGACACCAAGTAACAAAGACATACACTGACACCAAGTCACAAAGACATACACTGATACCCAGTAACACAGACACACACTTACACCAAGTATCACAGACATACACTGACACCTAGTCACAAAGAAATGCACAGATACCCAGTAACACAGACACACACTTACACCAAGTAACAAAGACAGACACTGATACCCAGTAACACAGACACACACTTACACCAAGTAACAAAGACATACACTGACACCCAGTAACAAAGACATACACTGACACCCTGTAACGCAAACACACACGGACACCAAGTGACAAAGACACAGACTTACACCATGCAACACAGACACACACTGACACCCAGTAACACAGACACACACTTACACCAAGTAACACAGACATACACTGACACCCAGTAACAAAGACATACACTGACACCCAGTAACACAGACATGCACTGATACCCAGTAACACAGACACACACTTACACCAAGTAACAAAGACATACACTTACACCAAGTAACACAGACATACACTGACACCCAGTAACACAGACACACACTTACACCAAGTAACACAGACATACACTGACACCAAGTCGCAAAGACTCACACTGACACCCAGTAACAAAGACATACACTGACACCAAGTCACAAAGACATACACTGAAACCCAGTAACACAGACCCACACTTACACCAAGTAACACAGACATACACTGACACCAAGTCGCAAAGACATACACTGATACCCAGTAACACAGACACACACTTACACCAAGTAAGTCAGACAGACACTCACACCCAGCAACACAGACACACACTTACACCAAGTTACACAGACATACACTGACACCAAGTAACAAAGACATGCACTGATACCCAGTAACACAGACACACACTTACACCAAGTAACAAAGACAGACACTGATACCCAGTAACACAGACACACACTTACACCAAGTAACAAAGACACACACTGACACCAAGTAACAAAGACATACACTGACACCAAGTAACAATGACACACACTTACACCAAGTAACACAGACATACACTGACACCAAGTAACACAGACACACACTGATACCCAGTAACACAGACACACAGTTACAACAAGTAACACAGACATACACTGACACCAAGTAACTAAGACATACACTGATACCCAGGAACACAGACACACACCGACACCAAGTAACACAGACACACACTTACACCAATTAACAAAGACATACACTTGCACCAAGTAACACAGACATACACTGACACCAATTAACAAAGACAAACAATTACACCAAGTAACAAAGACACACAATTACACCAAGTAACACAGACACTCACTGACACCCAAGTAACACAGACACACACTTACACCAAGTAACACAGACATACACTGACACCAAGTAAGAAAGACATACACTGATACCCAGTAACACAGACACACACTTACACCAAGTAACAAAGACATACACTGACACCAAGTCACAAAGACATACACTGATACCCAGTAACACAGACACACACTTAGACCACGTAACACAGACTTACACTGACACCCAGTAACAAACACATACACTGACACCAAGTAATGCAGACACACACGCACACCAAGTAACAAAGACACAGACTTACACCAAGTGACACAGACACACACTGACACCCAGTAACACAGACACACACTTACACCAAGTAACAAAGACATACACTGACACCAAGTAACAAACACAGACAATTGCACCAAGTAACAAAGACATACACTTACACCAAGTATTTTGACATCCACTGACACCAAGTAACAAAGACATACACTGATACCCAGTAACACAGACACACACTTACACCAAGTAACAAAGACATACAGTGACACCAAGTCACAAAGAAACAAACTGACACCCAGTAACAAAGACGTACGCTGACACCAATCACAAAGACATACACTGATACCCATTAACACAGGCACACACTTACACCAAGTAACACAGACATACACTGACACCAAGTAACAAAGACATGCACTGATACCCAGTAACACAGACACACACTTACACCAAGTAACAAAGACAGACAATTACACCAAGTAACAAAGACATACACTTACACCAAGTAACACAGACATACACTGACACCCAGTAACACAGACACACACTTACACCAAGTAACAAAGACATACACTGACACTCAGTAACAAAGACATACACTGACACCCAGTAACGCAAACACACATGGACACCAAGTGACAAAGACACAGACTTACACCATGTAACACAGACACACACTGACAGCCAGTAACACAGACACACACTTACACCAAGTAACACAGACATACACTGACACCCAGTAACAAAGACATACACTGACACCCAGTAACACAGACATGCACTGATACCCAGTAACACAGACACACACTTACACCAAGTAACACAGACATACACTGACACCAAGTCGCAAAGACACACACTGACACCCAGTAACAAAGACATACACTGACACCAAGTCACAAAGACAGACACTGAAACCCAGTAACACAGACCCACACTTACACCAAGTAACACAGACAGACACTCACACCCAGTAACACAGACACACACTTACACCAAGTAACAAAAACATACACTGACACCAAGTAACACAGACACACACTGATACCCAGTACCACAGACACACACTGTCACCAAGTAACAAAGACATGCACTGACACCCAGTAAGACAGACCAGACAAACAAACGCACTGACACCCAGTAACACAGACACACACTGACACCAAGTAAGAAAGACATATACTGACACCCAGTAACACGGACACACACTGGGCGGCACAGTGGCGCAGTGGTTAGCACTGCAGCCTCACAGCTCCAGGGACCCCGGGTTCGATTCTGGGTACTGCCTGTGCGGAGTTTGCAAGTTCTCCCTGTGTCTGCGTGGGTTTCCTCCGGGTGCTCCGGGTTCCTCCCACATGCCAAAGACTTGCTGGTTGATAGGTTAATTGGCCATCATAAATTGCCGCTAGTATAGGTAGGTTGCAGGGAAATATATACAGACAGGTGGGGATGTGATAGGAATACGGCATTAGTGTAGGATTAGTATAAATGGGTGGTTGATGGTCGGCACAGACTCGGTGGGCCGAAGGGCCTGTTAAAGTGCTGTATCACTAAACTAAAAACTGACACCCAGTGCCAAAGATACACACTGACACCCAGTAACACAGAGAAACACTGATAAACTGTGACAAAGACATCCACTGATACCAAGTAACACAGACACACAATGACACCCAGTAACAAAGACATACACTGACACCAAGTCACAAAGACGTACACTGATACCCAGGAACACAGACACACACTGACACCAAGTAAGAAAGACAGACACTTACACCAAGTAACAAAGACAGACAATTACACCAAGTATCAAAGACATACACTTTCACCAAGTATTTTGACATACACTGACACCAAGTCACAAAGACACACACTGACACCCAGTAACAAAGACATGCACTGACACCAAGTCACAAAGACATACACTGAAACCCAGTAACACAGACCCACACTTACACCAAGTAACACAGACATAAACTGACACCCAGTAACACAGGCACACACTTACACCCAGTAACAAAGACACACACTGACACCCAGTAACACAGACACACACTGACACCCAGTAACACAAACAAACACACTGACACCAAGTAACACAGACATGCACTGATACCAAGTCACAAAGATTTACACTGATGCCCAGTAACAATGACACACACTAACACCAGTTAAAACAGACATACACTGACACCCAGTAACACAGACACACACGGACACCAGGTAACAAAGACACACACTTACACCAAGTAACAAAGACATACACTGACACCAAGTAACAAAGACATACACTGATGCCCAGTAACACAGACACACACTGACACCAAGTAACAAAGACATACACTTACACCCAGTAACAAAGACATACACTTACACCAAGTCACAAAGACATACACTGATACCCAATAACACAGACACACACTTACACCAAGTAACACAGACATGCACTGACACCAAGTAACAAAGACATGCACTGATACCCAGTAATACAGACACACACTTACACCAAGTAACAAAGACAGACACTGATACCCAGCAACAAAGACCCACACTTACACCAAGTAACATAGACATACACTGACACCCAGTAACAAAGAAATACACTGACACCCAGTAACACAGACACACACGGACACCAAGTAACAAAGACACACACAAACACCAAGTAACACAGACACACACTGACACCCAGCAACAAAAGCAAACACACTGACACCAAGTAACACAGACATACACTGATACCAAGTCACAAAGACATACACTGATGCCCAGTAACACAGACACACACTGACACCAAGTAACAAAGACATACACTGACACCAAGTAACAAAGACATACACTTACACCAAGTAACAAAGACACACACTTACACCAAGTAACACAGACATACACTGATACCAAGTCACAAAGACATACACTGATGCCCAGTAACAATGACACACACAAACACCACTTAAAACAGACATACACTGACACCCAGTAACACAGACACACACGGACACCAGGTAACAAAGACACACACTTACACCAAGTAACAAAGACATACACTGACACCAAGTAACAAAGACATACACTGATGCCCAGTAACACAGACACACACTGACACCAAGTAACAAAAACATACACTTACACCCAGTAACAAAGACATACACTTACACCAAGTCACAAAGACATACACTGATACCCAATAACACAGACACACACTGACACCAAGTAACACAGTCATGCACTGACACCAAGTAACAAAGACATGCACTGATACCCAGTAACACAGACACACACTTACACCAAGTAACAAAGACAGACACTGATACCCAGCAACACAGACGCACACTTACACCAAGTAACATAGACATACACTGACACCCAGTAACAAAGAAATACACTGACACCCAGTAACACAGACACACACGGACACCAAGTAACAAAGACACACACAAACACCAGGTAACAAAGACACACACTTACACCAAGTAACAAAGACAGACACTGATACCCAGCAACACAGACCCACACTTACACCAAGTAACATAGACATACACTGACACCCAGTAACAAAGAAATACACTGACACCCAGTAACACAGACATACACTGATACCAAGTCACAAAGACATACACTGATGCCCAGTAACACAGACACACACTGACACCAAGTAACAAAGACATACACTGACACTAAGTAACACAGACATACACTGACACCAAGTAACAACGACAGACAATTGCACCAAGTAACAAAGACACACACTTACACCAAGTCACAATGACACACACTGACTACCAGTAACAAAGACATACACTGATACCCAGTAACACAGACACACAGTTACACCAAGTAACAGAGACAGACACTGACACCCAGTAACACAAACAAACACACTAACAACAAGTAACACAGACATACACTGATACAAAGTCACAAAGACATACACTGATGCCCAGTAACACAGACACACACTGACACCAAGTAACAAAGACATGCACTGACACCACGTAACAAAGACAGACACTTACACCAAGTAACAAAGACACACACCTACACCAAGTAACACAGACATCCACTGACACCAATGTAACAAAGACAGACCATTGCACCAAGTAACAAAGACATACACTTACACCAAGTATTTTGACATACACTGACACCAAGTAACAAAGGCATACACTGATACCCAGTAACACAGACACACACTTACACCAAGTAACAAAGACATACACTGACACCAAGTCACAAAGACACACACTGACTACCAGGAACAAAGACATACACTGACACCAAGTAACAAAGACACACACTTCCACCAAGTAACACAGACATACACTGACACCAATTAACAAAGACAGACAATTACACCAAGTAACAAAGACATACACTTACACCAAGTATTTTGACATACACTGACACCAAGTAACAAAGACATACACTGATACCCAGTAACACAGACACACACTTACTCCAAGTAACAAAGACATACACTGACACCAAGTCACAAAGACACACACTGACACCCAGTAACAAAGACATACACTGACGTAAATTCACAAAGACATACACTGATACACAGTAACACAGACACACACTTACACCAGGTAACACAGACATACACTGACACCAAGTAACAAAGACATACACTGATACCCAGTAACACAGAAACACACTTACACCAAGTAACAAAAACAGACACTGATACCCAGTAACACAGACACACACTTACATCAAGTAACAAAGACATACACTGACACCCAGTAACAAAGACATACACTGACACCCAGTAACTCAGACACACACGGACACCAAGTAACAAAGACACACACTTACACCAAGTAACACAGAGACACACTGACACCCAGTAACACAGACACACACTTACAACAAGTAACAAAGACATACACTGACACCAAGTCACACAGGCACACACGGGGGGTGGGGGGCGGGGGGGGGCACAATGGCGCTGTGGTTAGCACCGCAGCCTCACAGCTCCAGGGACCGGGGTTCGCTTCTGTGTACTGCCTGTGCGGGGTTTGCAAGTTCTCCCTGTGTCTGCGTGGGTTTCCTCCGGGTGCTCCGGTTTCCTCCCACATGCCAAAGACTTGCAGGTTGATAGGTTAATTGGCCATCATAAATTGCCCCTAGTATAGGTAGGTGGTAAGGAAATATATAAGGATAGGTGGGGATGTGATAGGAATACGGGATTAGTGTAGGATTAGTATAAATTGGTGGTTGATGGACGGCACAGACTCGGTGGGCCGAAGGGCCTGTTTAAGTGCTGCATCTCTAAACTAAACTAAATACTGACACCTAGTGTCACTGATACACACTGACACCCAGTAACACAGAGAAACACAGATAAACAGTAATAAAGACATACACTGATACGAAGTCACAAAGACATACACTGATACCCAGTAACACAGACACACACTGACACCCAGTAACAAAGACATACACTGATACGAAGTCACAAAGACATACACTGATACCCAGTAACACAGACACACACTGATATCAAGTCACAAAGACATGCACTGATGCCCAGTAACACAGACACACACTGACACCAAGTAACAAAGACATACACTGACACCAAGTAACAAAGACATACACTTACACCAAGTAACAAAGGCACACACTTACACCAAGAAACAAAGACATACACTGATACCCAGTAACACAGACACACACTTACACCAAGTAACAAAGACATACACTGACACCAAGTCACAAAGACACACACTGACACCAAGTAACAAAGACATACACTTACACCAAGTAACAAAGACACACACTTACACCAAGAAACAAAGTCATACACTGACACCCAGTAACACAGACACACACGGAGACCAAGTAACAAAGACACAGACTTACACCAAGTAACACAGACACACACTGACACCCAGTAACACAGACACACATTTACACCAAGTAACAAAGACATACACTGATACCCAGTAACACAGACACACACTTACACCAAGTAACACATACATGCAATGACACCAAGTAACAAAGACATACACTGATACTCAGGAACACAGACACAAACTTACACCAAGTAACACAGACGCACACTTACACCAAGTAACAAAGACATACACCTACACCAAGTAACACAGCCACACACTCACACCCAGTAACACAGATACACACTTACAACAAGTAACACAGACATACACTGACACCAAGTAACAAAGACATACACAGATACCCAGTAACACAGACACACACTGACACCAAGTAACAAAGACATACACTGACACCAAGTAACAAAGACATACACTTGCACCAAGTAACAAAGACACACACAAACACCAAGTAACACAGACACTCACTGACACCCAGTAACACAGACACACTGATACCCAGTAACACAGACACACAGTTATAACAAGTAACACAGACATACACTGACACCAAGTAACTAAGACATACACTGATACCCAGGAACACAGCCACACACCGACACCAAGTAACACAGACACACACTTACACCAATTAACAAAGACATACACTTGCACCAAGTAACACAGACATCCACTGACACCAATTAACAAAGACAAACAAATACACCAAGTAACAAAGACACACACTTACACCAAGTAACACAGACACTCACTGACACCCAGTAACACAGACACACACTTACACCAATTAACACAGACATACACTGACACCAAGTAACAAAGACATACACTGATACCCAGTAACACAGGCACACACTGGCCGTAGGGGGGGGGGGGGGCACATTGGCGCAGTGGTTAGCACCGCAGCCTCAGAGCTCCAGGGACCCGGGTTCGATTCTGGGTACTGCCTGTGCGGAGTTTGCAAGTTCTCCCTGTGTCTGCGTGGGTTTCCTCGGGGTGCTCCGGTTTCCTCCCACATGCCAAGACTTGCAGGTTCATAGGTTAATTGGCCATCATAAGTTGCCCCTAGTAGAGGCAGGTGGTAGGGAAATATAAAGGGACAGGTGGGGATGTGATAGGAATACGGGATTAGTGTAGGATTAGTATAAATTGGTGGTTGATGGTCGGCACAGCCGAGGTGGGCCGAAGGGCCTGTTAAAGTGCTGTATCTCTAAACTAAACTAAATACTGACACCTGGTGTCACAGAGACACACTGACACCCAGTAACTCAAGCAAACACACACTGCCACCCAGTAACACAGAGAAACACTAATAAACAGTAACAAAGACATACACTGACACCAAGACACAAACCCACACACTTGCACCAAGTGACAAAGACATACGCTTACACCAAGTCACAAAGACATACACTGATACCCAGTAACACAGACACACACTGACACCCAGTTAGAAATACACACTGACCACCAGTAACACAGACACACACTGACCCCCAGTAACACAGTCATACACTGACACCAAGTCACAAAGACACACACTGACACCCAATAACAAAGACATACACTGATACACAGACACACACTTACACCAATTAACACAGACATACACAGACAACAAGTAACAAAGACATACACTGTTACCAAGTCACAAAGACATACACTGATACCCAGTAACACAGACACACACTGACACCCAGTAACAAAGACATACACTGATACCAAGTCACAAAGACATACACTGATACACAGTAACAAAGACACACACTTGCACCAAGTAACACAGACATACACTGACACCAAGTAACAATGACATACACTGACACCAAGTAACAAAGACATACACTTACACCAAGTAGCAAAGACAGAAAATTACACCAAGTAACAAAGACATACACTTACACCAATTATTTTGAAATACACTAACACCAAGTAACAAAGACATACACTGATACCCAGTAACACAGACACACACTTACACCAAGTAACAAAGACATACACTGACACCAAGTCACAACGACACACACTGACACCCAGTAACAAAGACATACACTGACACCAAGTCACAAAGACAAACACTGATACCCAGTAACACAAACACACACTTACACCAAGTAACACAGACATGCACTGACACCAAGTAACAAAGACATACACTGATACCCAGTAACACAGACACACACATACACCACGTAACAAAGACAGACACTGATACCCAGTAACACAGACACACACTTACACCAAGTAACAAAGACATACACTGACACCCAGTAACAAAGGCATACACTGACACCCAGTAACACAGGCACACACGGACACCAAGTAACAAAGACACACACTTACACCAAGTAACACAGACACACACTGACACCCAGGAACACATACAAACACTTACACCAAGTAACACAGACACACACTGACACCCAGTAACACAGACACACACTTACACCAAGTAACACAGACATACACTGACACCAAGTAACAAAGACATACATTGATACCCAGTAACACAGACACACACTTACACCAAGTAACACAGTCATACACTGACACCAAGTAACAAAGACATACACTGATACCCAGGAACACAGACACACACTTACACCAAGTAACACAGACACACACTTACACCAAGTAACAAAGACATACACTTACACCAAGTAACACAGACAGACACTGACACCAAGTAAGAAAGACATACAATTACACCAAGTAACAAAGACACACACTTACACCAAGTAACACAAATATACACTGACACCAAGTAACAAAGACATGCACTGACACCCAGTAACACAGACACACATGGACACCAAGTAACAAAGACACACACTGACACCAAGTAACACAGACATACACTGATACCCAGTAACACAGACACACACTTGCACCAAGTAACAAAGACACACACTGACACCCAGTAACATAGACATACACTGAGACCAAGTCACAAAGACATACACTGATACCCAGGAACACAGACACACACTGACACCCAGTAACAAAGACATACACTGATACCAAGTCACAAAGACATACACTGATACCCAGTAACACAGACACACACTGACGCCCAGTAACAAAGACATACGCTGATACCAAGTCACAAAGACATACACTGATACCCAGTAACACAGACACACATTGACACCAAGTAACAAAGACATGCACTGACACCAAGTAACAAAGACATACACTTACACCAAGTAACAAAGACACACACTCACACCAAGTAATACAGACACACACTGACACCCAGTAACACATACAAACACTTACACCAAGTAACACAGACACACACTGACACCCAGTAACACAGACACACACTTACACCAAGCAACACAGACATACACTGACACCAAGTAACAAAGACATACATTGATACCCAGTAACACAGACACACACTTACACCAAGTAACACAGTCATACACTGACACCAAGTAACAAAGACATACACTGATACCCAGGAACACAGACACACACTTACACCAATTAACACAGACACACACTTACACCAAGTAACAAAGACATACACTTACACCAAGTAACACAGACATACACTGACACCAAGTAAGAAAGACATACAATTACACCAAGTAACAGAGACACACACTTACACCAAGTAACACAAATATACACTGACACCAAGTAACAAAGACATGCACTGACACCCAGTAACACAGACACACATGGACACCAAGTAACAAAGACACACACTGACACCAAGTAACACAGACATACACTGATACCCAGTAACACAGACACACACTTGCACCAAGTAACAAAGACACACACTGACACCCAGTAACATAGACATACACTGAGACCAAGTCACAAAGACATACACTGATACCCAGGAACACAGACACACACTGACACCCAGTGACAAAGACATACACTGATACCAAGTCACAAAGACATACACTGATACCCAGTAACACAGACACACACTGACGCCCAGTAACAAAGACATACGCTGATACCAAGTCACAAAGACATACACTGATACCCAGTAACACAGACACACACTGACACCAAGTAACAAAGACATGCACTGACACCAAGTAACAAAGACATACACTTACACCAAGTAACAAAGACACACACTCACACCAAGTAACACAGACATACACTGACACCAAGTAACAAAGACATAGACTGACACCAAGTAACAAAGACATACACTTACACCAAGTAACAAAGACATACACTTACACCAAGTATTTAGACATACACTGACACCAAGTAACAAAGACATACACTGATACCCAGTAACACAGAAACACACTTACACCAAGTAACAAAGACATACACTGACACAAAGTCACAAAGACACACACTGACACCCAGTAACAAAGACATACAATTACACCAAGTAACAAAGACACACACTTACACCAAGTAATATAGATATACACTGACACCAAGTAACAAAGACATGCACTGACACCCAGTAACACAGACACACATGGACACCAAGTAACAAAGACACACACTTACACCAAGTAACACAGACACACACTGACACCCAGTAACACAGACACACACTTACACCAAGTAACACAGACATACACTGACACCAAGTAACAAAGACATACACTGATACCCAGTAACACAGACACACAAATACACCACGGAACAAAGGCAGCCACTGATACCCAGTAACACAGACACACACTTACACCAAGTAACAAAGACATACACTGACACGCAGTAACAAAGGCATACACTGACACCGAGTAACACAGGCACACACGGACACCAAGTAACAAAGACACACACTTACACCAAGTAACACAGACACACATTGACACCCAGTCACACATACAAACACTTACACCAAGTAACACAGACACACACTGACACCCAGTAACACAGACACACACTTACACCAAGTAACACAGACATACACTGACTCCAAGTAACAAAGACATACACTAATACCCAGTAACACAGACACACACTGACACCCAGTCACACATACAAACACTTACACCAAGTAACACAGACACACACTGACACCCAGTAACACAGACACACACTTACACCAAGTAACAAAGACATACACTGACGCCACGTCACAAAGACACACACTGACACCCAGTAACAAAGACATGCAATTATACCAAGTAACACAGACACACACTGACACCAAGTAACAAAGACATACACAGACACCAAGTCACAAAGACATACACTGATACCCAGGAACACAGACGCACACTGACACCCAGTAACACAGACATACACTGATACCAAGTCACAAAGACATACACTGATACCCAGGAACACAGAAACACTCTGACACCCAGTTAGAAAGACATACACTGATACCAAGTCACAATGACATACACTGATACCCAGTAATACAGACACACACTGACACCAAGTAACAAAGACATGCACTGACACCAAGTAACAAAGACATACACTTACACGAAGTAACAAAGACACACACCTACACCAAGTAACAGAGACATACACTGACACCAAGTATCAAAGACATACACTGACACCAAGTAACAAAGACATACACTTACACCAAGTAACAAAGACAGACATTTACACCAAGTAACAAAGACATACACTTACACCAAGTATTTTGACATACACTGACACCAAGTAACAAAGACATACACTGACACCAAATCACAAAGACATACACTGATATCCAGTAACACAGACACACACTTACACAAAGTCACAAAGACACTCACTGACACCAAGTAACAAAGACATACACTGACACCAAATCACAAAGACATACACTGATATCCAGTAACACAGACACACACTTACACAAAGTCACAAAGACACTCACTGACACCCAGTAACAAAGACATACACTGACACCAAGTAACAAAGACACACACTTACACCAAGTAACACAGACACACACTGACACCCAGTAACACAGGCACACACTTACACCAAGTAACACAGACATACACTGACACCAAGTAACAAAGACATCCACTGATACCCAGTAACACAGACACAGACTTACACCAAGTAACGCAGAAATACACTGACACTAAGTAACAAAGACATACACTGATACCCAGGAACACAGACACACACTTACACCAAGTAACACAGACACACACTTACACCAAGTAACAAAGACATACAATTACACCAAGTAACAAAGACGTACAATTACACCAAGTAACACAGATATACACTGGCAACAAGTAACAAAGACATGCACTGACACCCAGTAACACAGACACACACGGACACCAAGTAACAAAGACACACACTTGCACCAAGTAACACAGACACACAATTACATCAAGTAACAAAGACAGACACTGATACCCAGTAACACAGACACACACTTATACCAAGCAACAAAGACATACACTGACACCCAGTAACAAAGACAAACACTGACACCCAGTAACACAGACACACGCGGACACCAAGTAACAAAGACACACACTTACACCAAGAAACACAGACACTCACTGTCACCCAGAAACACAGACACACACTTACACAAAGTAACACGGACATACACTGACACCAAGTAACAAAGACATACACTGATACCCAGTAACACAGACACACACTTACACCAAGTAACACAGATATACACTGGCACCAAGTAACAAAGATATGCACTGACACCCAGTAACACAGACACACACGGACACCAAGTAACAAAGACACACACTTACACCAAGTAACACAGACACACACTTACAACAAGTAACAAAGACAGACACTGATTCCCAGTAACACAGACACACACGGACACCAAGTAACAACGACACACACTTACACCAGGTAACACAGACACACACTGACACCCAGTAAAACAGACACACACTTACACCAAGTAACACAGACATACACTGACACCAAGTAACACAGACATACAGTGACACCAAGTAACAAAGACATACACTGATACCCAGTAACACAGACACACACTTACACCAAGTAACACAGACACACACTTACACCAAGTAACAAAGACATGCACATGCACCAACTCACACAGACATGCACTGACACCAAGTAACAAAGACATACAATTACACCAAGTAACAAAGACACACACTTGCATCAAGTAACACAGATATACACTGGCACCAAGTAACAAAGACATACACTGATACCCAGTAACACAGACACACAAATACACCACGGAACAAAGGCAGCCACTGATACCCAGTAACACAGACACACACTTACACCAAGTAACAAAGACATACACTGACACGCAGTAACAAAGGCATACACTGACACCGAGTAACACAGGCACACACGGACACCAAGTAACAAAGACACACACTTACACCAAGTAACACAGACACACATTGACACCCAGTCACACATACAAACACTTACACCAAGTAACACAGACACACACTGACACCCAGTAACACAGACACACACTTACACCAAGTAACACAGACATACACTGACTCCAAGTAACAAAGACATACACTAATACCCAGTAACACAGACACACACTGACACCCAGTCACACATACAAACACTTACACCAAGTAACACAGACACACACTGACACCCAGTAACACAGACACACACTTACACCAAGTAACAAAGACATACACTGACGCCACGTCACAAAGACACACACTGACACCCAGTAACAAAGACATGCAATTACACCAAGTAACACAGACACACACTGACACCAAGTAACAAAGACATACACAGACACCAAGTCACAAAGACATACACTGATACCCAGGAACACAGACGCACACTGACACCCAGTAACACAGACATACACTGATACCAAGTCACAAAGACATACACTGATACCCAGGAACACAGAAACACTCTGACACCCAGTTAGAAAGACATACACTGATACCAAGTCACAATGACATACACTGATACCCAGTAATACAGACACACACTGACACCAAGTAACAAAGACATGCACTGACACCAAGTAACAAAGACATACACTTACACGAAGTAACAAAGACACACACCTACACCAAGTAACAGAGACATACACTGACACCAAGTATCAAAGACATACACTGACACCAAGTAACAAAGACATACACTTACACCAAGTAACAAAGACAGACATTTACACCAAGTAACAAAGACATACACTTACACCAAGTATTTTGACATACACTGACACCAAGTAACAAAGACATACACTGACACCAAATCACAAAGACATACACTGATATCCAGTAACACAGACACACACTTACACAAAGTCACAAAGACACTCACTGACACCAAGTAACAAAGACATACACTGACACCAAATCACAAAGACATACACTGATATCCAGTAACAGAGACACACACTTACACAAAGTCACAAAGACACTCACTGACACCCAGTAACAAAGACATACACTGACACCAAGTAACAAAGACACACACTTACACCAAGTAACACAGACACACACTGACACCCAGTAACACAGGCACACACTTACACCAAGTAACACAGACATACACTGACACCAAGTAACAAAGACATCCACTGATACCCAGTAACACAGACACAGACTTACACCAAGTAACGCAGAAATACACTGACACTAAGTAACAAAGACATACACTGATACCCAGGAACACAGACACACACTTACACCAAGTAACACAGACACACACTTACACCAAGTAACAAAGACATACAATTACACCAAGTAACAAAGACGTACAATTACACCAAGTAACACAGATATACACTGGCAACAAGTAACAAAGACATGCACTGACACCCAGTAACACAGACACACACGGACACCAAGTAACAAAGACACACACTTGCACCAAGTAACACAGACACACAATTACATCAAGTAACAAAGACAGACACTGATACCCAGTAACACAGACACACACTTATACCAAGCAACAAAGACATACACTGACACCCAGTAACAAAGACATACACTGACACCCAGTAACACAGACACACGCGGACACCAAGTAACAAAGACACACACTTACACCAAGAAACACAGACACTCACTGTCACCCAGAAACACAGACACACACTTACACAAAGTAACACGGACATACACTGACACCAAGTAACAAAGACATACACTGATACCCAGTAACACAGACACACACTTACACCAAGTAACACAGATATACACTGGCACCAAGTAACAAAGATATGCACTGACACCCAGTAACACAGACACACACGGACACCAAGTAACAAAGACACACACTTACACCAAGTAACACAGACACACACTTACAACAAGTAACAAAGACAGACACTGATTCCCAGTAACACAGACACACACGGACACCAAGTAACAACGACACACACTTACACCAGGTAACACAGACACACACTGACACCCAGTAAAACAGACACACACTTACACCAAGTAACACAGACATACACTGACACCAAGTAACACAGACATACAGTGACACCAAGTAACAAAGACATACACTGATACCCAGTAACACAGACACACACTTACACCAAGTAACACAGACACACACTTACACCAAGTAACAAAGACATGCACATGCACCAACTCACACAGACATGCACTGACACCAAGTAACAAAGACATACAATTACACCAAGTAACAAAGACACACACTTGCATCAAGTAACACAGATATACACTGGCACCAAGTAACAAAGACATGCACTGACACCCAGTAACACAGACACACACGGACACCAAGTCACAAAGACACACACTGACACCAAGTAACAAAGACATACACTGATACCCAGTAACACAGACACACACTTACACCAAGTAACACAGACATACACTTACTCCAAGTAACAAAGACATACAATGACACCAAGTCACAAAGACATACACTGATACCCAGGAACACAGACACACACTGACACCCAGTAACAAAGACATACACTGATAACAAGTCACAAAGACATACACTGATCCCCAAGTAACACAGAAACACACTGACACCCAGTAACAAAGACATACACTGATACCAAGTCACAAAGACATACACTGATACCCAGTAACACAGACACACACTGACACCAAGTAACAAAGACATGCACTGACACCAAGTAACAAAGACATACACTTACACCAAGTAACAAAGACACACACTCACACCAAGTAACACAGACATACACTGACACCAAGTAACAAAGACATAGACTGACACCAAGTAACAAAGACATACACTTACACCAAGTAACAAAGACATACACTTACACCAAGTATTTAGACATACACTGACACCAAGTAACAAAGACATACACTGATACCCAGTAACACAGAAACACACTTACACCAAGTAACAAAGACATACACTGACACAAAGTCACAAAGACACACACTGACACCCAGTAACAAAGACATACAATTACACCAAGTAACAAAGACACACACTTACACCAAGTAATATAGATATACACTGACACCAAGTAACAAAGACATGCACTGACACCCAGTAACACAGACACACATGGACACCAAGTAACAAAGACACACACTTACACCAAGTAACACAGACACACACTGACACCCAGTAACACAGACACACACTTACACCAAGTAACACAGACATACACTGACACCAAGTAACAAAGACATACACTGATACCCAGTAACACAGACACACAAATACACCACGGAACAAAGGCAGCCACTGATACCCAGTAACACAGACACACACTTACACCAAGTAACAAAGACATACACTGACACGCAGTAACAAAGGCATACACTGACACCGAGTAACACAGGCACACACGGACACCAAGTAACAAAGACACACACTTACACCAAGTAACACAGACACACATTGACACCCAGTCACACATACAAACACTTACACCAAGTAACACAGACACACACTGACACCCAGTAACACAGACACACACTTACACCAAGTAACACAGACATACACTGACTCCAAGTAACAAAGACATACACTAATACCCAGTAACACAGACACACACTGACACCCAGTCACACATACAAACACTTACACCAAGTAACACAGACACACACTGACACCCAGTAACACAGACACACACTTACACCAAGTAACAAAGACATACACTGACGCCACGTCACAAAGACACACACTGACACCCAGTAACAAAGACATGCAATTACACCAAGTAACACAGACACACACTGACACCAAGTAACAAAGACATACACAGACACCAAGTCACAAAGACATACACTGATACCCAGGAACACAGACGCACACTGACACCCAGTAACACAGACATACACTGATACCAAGTCACAAAGACATACACTGATACCCAGGAACACAGAAACACTCTGACACCCAGTTAGAAAGACATACACTGATACCAAGTCACAATGACATACACTGATACCCAGTAATACAGACACACACTGACACCAAGTAACAAAGACATGCACTGACACCAAGTAACAAAGACATACACTTACACGAAGTAACAAAGACACACACCTACACCAAGTAACAGAGACATACACTGACACCAAGTATCAAAGACATACACTGACACCAAGTAACAAAGACATACACTTACACCAAGTAACAAAGACAGACATTTACACCAAGTAACAAAGACATACACTTACACCAAGTATTTTGACATACACTGACACCAAGTAACAAAGACATACACTGACACCAAATCACAAAGACATACACTGATATCCAGTAACACAGACACACACTTACACAAAGTCACAAAGACACTCACTGACACCAAGTAACAAAGACATACACTGACATCAAATCACAAAGACATACACTGATATCCAGTAACACAGACACACACTTACACAAAGTCACAAAGACACTCACTGACACCCAGTAACAAAGACATACACTGACACCAAGTAACAAAGACACACACTTACACCAAGTAACACAGACACACACTGACACCCAGTAACACAGGCACACACTTACACCAAGTAACAAAGACATACACTGACACCAAGTAACAAAGACATCCACTGATACCCAGTAACACAGACACAGACTTACACCAAGTAACGCAGAAATACACTGACACTAAGTAACAAAGACATACACTGATACCCAGGAACACAGACACACACTTACACCAAGTAACACAGACACACACTTACACCAAGTAACAAAGACATACAATTACACCAAGTAACAAAGACGTACAATTACACCAAGTAACACAGATATACACTGGCAACAAGTAACAAAGACATGCACTGACACCCAGTAACACAGACACACACGGACACCAAGTAACAAAGACACACACTTGCACCAAGTAACACAGACACACAATTACATCAAGTAACAAAGACAGACACTGATACCCAGTAACACAGACACACACTTACACCAAGCAACAAAGACATACACTGACACCCAGTAACAAAGACATACACTGACACCCAGTAACACAGACACACGCGGACACCAAGTAACAAAGACACACACTTACACCAAGAAACACAGACACTCACTGTCACCCAGAAACACAGACACACACTTACACAAAGTAACACGGACATACACTGACACCAAGTAACAAAGACATACACTGATACCCAGTAACACAGACACACACTTACACCAAGTAACACAGATATACACTGGCACCAAGTAACAAAGATATGCACTGACACCCAGTAACACAGACACACACGGACACCAAGTAACAAAGACACACACTTACACCAAGTAACACAGACACACACTTACAACAAGTAACAAAGACAGACACTGATTCCCAGTAACACAGACACACACGGACACCAAGTAACAACGACACACACTTACACCAGGTAACACAGACACACACTGACACCCAGTAAAACAGACACACACTTACACCAAGTAACACAGACATACACTGACACCAAATAACACAGACATACAGTGACACCAAGTAACAAAGACATACACTGATACCCAGTAACACAGACACACACTTACACCAAGTAACACAGACACACACTTACACCAAGTAACAAAGACATGCACATGCACCAACTAACACAGACATGCACTGACACCAAGTAACAAAGACATACAATTACACCAAGTAACAAAGACACACACTTGCATCAAGTAACACAGATATACACTGGCACCAAGTAACAAAGACATGCACTGACACCCAGTAACAGAGACACACACGGACACCAAGTCACAAAGACACACACTTACACCAAGTAACACAGACACACACTGACATCCAGTAACACAGACACACACTTACACAAAGTAACACAGACATACACTGACACCAAGTAACAAAGACATACACTGATACCCAGTAACACAGACACACACTTACACCAAGTAACACAGACATACACTTACTCCAAGTAACAAAGACATACAATGACACCAAGTCACAAAGACATACACTGATACCCAGGAACACAGACACACACTGACACCCAGTAACAAAGACATACACTGATAACAAGTCACAAAGACATACACTGATCCCCAAGTAACACAGAAACACACTGACACCCAGTAACAAAGACATACACTGATACCAAGTCACAAAGACATACACTGATACCCAGTAACACAGACACACACTGACACCCAGTAACAAAGACATACACTGATATCAAGTCACAAAGACATTCACTTACGCCAATTAACAAAGACACACACTTACACCAAGAAACACAGACACTCACTGTCACCCAGAAACACAGACACACACTTACACAAAGTAACACGGACATACACTGACACTAAGTAACAAAGACATACACTGATACCCAGTAACACAGACACACACTTACCCCAAGTAACACAGATCTACACTGGCACCAAGTAACAAAGATATGCACTGACACCCAGTAACACAGACACACACGGACACGAAGTAACAAAGACACACACTTACACCAAGTAACACAGACACACACTTACACCAAGTAACAAAGACAAACACTGAAACCCAGTAACACAGACACACACGGACACCAAGTAACAACGACACACACTTACACCAGGTAACACAGACACACACTGACACCCAGTAAAACAGACACACACTTACACCAAGTAACACAGACATACACTGACACCAAGTATCACAGACATACAGTGACACCAAGTAACAAAGACATACACTGATACCCAGTAACACAGACACACACTTACACCAAGTAACACAGACACACACTGACACCAAGTAACAAAGACATACACTGACACCAAGTGACAAAGACATACACTGACACCAAGTCACAAAGACATACACTGATGCCCAGGAACACAGACACACACTGACACCCAGTAACAAAGACATACACTGATACCAAGTCACAAAGACATACACTGATCCCCAAGTAACACAGAAACACACTGACACCCAGTAACAAAGACATACACTGATACCAAGTCACAAAGACATACACTGATACCCAGTAACACAGACACAAACTGACACCCAGTAACAAAGACATACACTGATATCAAGTCACAAAGACATTCACTTACACCAATTAACAAAGACACACACTTACACCAAGAAACACAGACACTCACTGTCACCCAGAAACACAGACACACACTTACACAAAGTAACACGGACATACACTGACACTAAGTAACAAAGACATACACTGATACCCAGTAACACAGACACACACTTACCCCAAGTAACACAGATATACACTGGCACCAAGTAACAAAGATATGCACTGACACCCAGTAACACAGACACACACGGACACCAAGTAACAAAGACACACACTTACACCAAGTAACACAGACACACACTTACACCAAGTAACAAAGACAGACACTGATACCCAGTAACACAGACACACACGGACACCAAGTAACAACGACACACACTTACACCAGGTAACACAGACACACACTGACACCCAGTAAAACAGACACACACTTACACCAAGTAACACAGACATACACTGACACCAAGTATCACAGACATACAGAGACACCAAGTAACAAAGACATACACTGATACCCAGTAACACAGACACACACTTACACCAAGTAACACAGACACACACTTACACCAAGTAACAAAGACATAGACATACACCAAGTAACACAGACATACACTGACACCAAGTAACACAGACACACACTTACACAAAGTAACACGGACATACACTGACACTAAGTAACAAAGACATACACTGATACCCAGTAACACAGACACACACTTACCCCAAGTAACACAGATATACACTGGCACCAAGTAACAAAGATATGCACTGACACCCAGTAACACAGACACACACGGACACGAAGTAACAAAGACACACACTTACACCAAGTAACACAGACACACACTGACACCCAGTAACACAGACACACACTTACACCAAGTAACACAGACATACACTGACACCAAGTAAAAAAGACATACACTGATACCCAGTAACACAGACACACACTTACACCAAGTAACACAGACATACACTTACACCAAGTAACAAAGACATACAATGATACCCAGGAACACAGACACACACTCACACCAAGCAACACAGACATACACTGACACCAAGTAACAAAGACAAACACCGACATCAAGTAACACAGACATACACTGACACCAAGTAACAAAGACTTGCACTGATACCCAGTAACACAGACACACACTGACACCCAGTTAGAAACACACACTGACCCCCAGTAACACAGACACACACTGACCCCCAGTAACACAGACATACACTGACACCAAGTCACAAAGACACACACTGACACCCAGTAACAAAGACATACACTGACACCAAGTCACAAAGGCATGCACTGATACACAGACACACACTTATACCAAGTAACACAGACATACTCTGACACCAAGTAACAAAGACATACACTGATACCCATTATCACAGACACACACTTACATCAAGTAACAAAGACATACACTGATACCCAGTAACACAGACACACACTTACACCAAGTAACAAAGGCATACACTGACACCCAGTAACACAGACACACACTGACACCAAGTAACAAAGACATACACTGACACCAAGTGACAAAGACACACACTGACACCCAGTAACAAAGACATACACTGACACCAAGTCACAAAGACATACACTGATACCCAGGAAAACAGACACACACTGACACCCAGTAACAAAGACATACACTGATGCCAAGTCACAAAGACATACACTGATACCCAGTAACACAGAAACACACTGACACCCAGTAACAAAGACATACACTGATACCAAGTCACAAAGACATACACTGATACCCAGTAACACAGACACACACTGACACCCAGTAACAAAGACATACACTGATATCAAGTCACAAAGACATTCACTTACACCAATTAACAAAGACACACACTTACACCAAGTAACACAGACATACACTGACACCAAGTAACAAAGACAAACACCGACACCAAGTAACAAAGACATACACTTACACCAAGAAACAAAGACACACACTTACACCAAGTAACACAGACATACAATGACACCAAGTAACAAAGACAGACACTGACACCAAGTAAAAAAGACATACACTTACACCAAGTAACAGAGGCAGACAATTCCACCATGTAACAAAGACATACACTTACATCAAGTATTTTGACATACACTGGCACCAAGTAACAACGACATACTCTGATACCCAGTAACACAGACACACACTTACACCAAGTAACAAAGACATACACTGACACCAAGTCACAAAGACACACACTGACACCCAGTAACAAAGACATACACTGACACCAAGTCACAAAGACATACACTGATGCCCAGTAACACAGACACACACTTACACCAAGTAACACAGACATACACTGACACCAAGTAACAAAGACATGCACTGATACCCAGTAACACAGACACACACTTGCACCAAGTAACAAAGACAGACACTGATAACCAGTAACACAGACACACACTGACACCAAGTAAAAAAGACATACACTTACACCAAGTAACAAAGGCAGACAATTACACCATGTAACAAAGACATACACTTACATCAAGTATTTTGACATACACTGACACCCAGTAACAAAGACATACACTGACACCCAGTAACAAAGACACACACGGACACCAAGTAACAAAGACACACACTTACACCAAGTAACACAGACACACACTGACACCCAGTAACACAGATACACACTTACACCAAGTAACACAGACATACACTGATACCAAGTAACAAAGACATACAATTGCACCAAGTAACAAAGACGCACACTTACACCAAGTAACACAGACACACACTGACACCCAGTAACACAGACACACACTTACACCAAGTATCACAGACACACACTGACACCCAGTAACACAGACACACACTTACACCAAGCAACACAGACATGCACTGACACCAAGTAACAAAGACATACACTGATACCCAGTAACACAGACACACACTTACACCAAGTAACACAGACATACACTGACACCAAGTAACAAAGACATACAATGATACCCAGGAACACAGACACACACTTTCACCAAGTAACACAGCACACACTTACAACAAGTAACAAAGACATACTCTTACACCAAGTAACACAGACATACACTGACACCAAGTAACAAAGACATACATTAAACAAAGTAACAAAGACACACACTTACACCAAGTAACAAAGACAGACACTGACACCAAGTAACAAAGACATACACTGATACCCAGGAACACAGACACACACTTGCACCAATTAACACAGACACACACTGACACCCAGTAACACAGAAACACATTTACACAAAGTAACACAGACATACACTGACACCAAGTAACAACGACATACAATGATACCCAGGAACACAGACACACACGAACACCAAGTAACAACGACACACACTTGCACCAAGTAACACAGACACACACTGACACCCAGTAAAACAGACACACACTTACACCAAGTAACACAGAAATACACTGACACCAAGTAACACAGACATACAGTGACACCAAGTAACAAAGACATACACTGATACCCAGTAACACAGACACACACTTACACCAAGTAACACAGACACACACTTACACCAAGTAACAAAGACATACACATACACCAAGTAACACAGACATGCACTGACACCAAGTAACAAAGACATACAATTACACCAAGTAACAAAGACACACACTTGCATCAAGTAACACAGATATACACTGGCACCAAGTAACAAAGACATGCACTGACACCCAGTAACACAGACACACACGGACACCAAGTAACAAAGTCACACACTTACACCAAGTAACACAGACACACACTGACATCCAGTAACACAGACACACACTTACACCAAGTAACACAGACATACACTGACACCAAGTAACAAAGACATACACTGATACCCAGTAACACAGACACACACTTACACCAAGTAACGCAGACATACACTTACACCAAGTAACAAAGACATACAATGATACCCAGGAACACAGACAGACATTTACACCAAGTAACACAGACACACAATTACACCAAGTAACAAAGACATACACTTACACCAAGTAACACAGACATACACTGACACCAAGTAACAAAGACTTGCACTGATACCCAGTAACACAGACACACACTGACACCCAGTTAGAAACACACACTGACCCCCAGTAACACAGACACACAATGACCCCCAGTAACACAGACATACACTGACGCCAAGTCACAAAGACACACACTGACACCCAGTAACAAAGACATACACTGACACCAAGTCACAAAGACATGCACTGATATACAGAAACACACACTTACACCAAGTAACACAGACATACTCTGACACCAAGTAACAAAGACATACACTGATACCCATTATCACAGACACACACTTACATCAAGTAACAAAGACATACACTGATGCCCAGTAACACAGACACACACTTACACCAAGTAACACAGACATACACTGACACCAAGTAACAAAGACATACATTAAACAAAGTAACAAAGACACACACTTACACCAAGTAACAAAGACAGACACTGACACCAAGTAACAAAGACATACACTGATACCCAGGAACACAGACACACACTTGCACCAATTAACACAGACACACACTGACACCCAGTAACACAGAAACACATTTACACAAAGTAACACAGACATACACTGACACCAAGTAACAACGACATACAATGATACCCAGGAACACAGACACACACGAACACCAAGTAACAACGACACACACTTGCACCAAGTAACACAGACACACACTGACACCCAGTAAAACAGACACACACTTACACCAAGTAACACAGAAATACACTGACACCAAGTAACACAGACATACAGTGACACCAAGTAACAAAGACATACACTGATACCCAGTAACACAGACACACACTTACACCAAGTAACACAGACACACACTTACACCAAGTAACAAAGACATACACATACACCAAGTAACACAGACATGCACTGACACCAAGTAACAAAGACATACAATTACACCAAGTAACAAAGACACACACTTGCATCAAGTAACACAGATATACACTGGCACCAAGTAACAAAGACATGCACTGACACCCAGTAACACAGACACACACGGACACCAAGTAACAAAGTCACACACTTACACCAAGTAACACAGACACACACTGACATCCAGTAACACAGACACACACTTACACCAAGTAACACAGACATACACTGACACCAAGTAACAAAGACATACACTGATACCCAGTAACACAGACACACACTTACACCAAGTAACGCAGACATACACTTACACCAAGTAACAAAGACATACAATGATACCCAGGAACACAGACAGACATTTACACCAAGTAACACAGACACACAATTACACCAAGTAACAAAGACATACACTTACACCAAGTAACACAGACATACACTGACACCAAGTAACAAAGACTTGCACTGATACCCAGTAACACAGACACACACTGACACCCAGTTAGAAACACACACTGACCCCCAGTAACACAGACACACAATGACCCCCAGTAACACAGACATACACTGACGCCAAGTCACAAAGACACACACTGACACCCAGTAACAAAGACATACACTGACACCAAGTCACAAAGACATGCACTGATATACAGAAACACACACTTACACCAAGTAACACAGACATACTCTGACACCAAGTAACAAAGACATACACTGATACCCATTATCACAGACACACACTTACATCAAGTAACAAAGACATACACTGATACCCAGTAACACAGACACACACTTACACCAATTAACAAAGACAGACACTGATACCCAGTAACACAGACACACACTTGCACCAAGTAACAAAGGCATACACTGACACCCAGTAACAAAGTCATACACTGACACCCAGTAACACAGACACACACTGACACCAAGTAACAAAGACATACACTGACACCAAGTGACAAAGACATACACTGACACCAAGTCACAAAGACATACACTGATACCCAGGAACACAGACACACACTGACACCCAGTAGCAAAGACATACACTGATACCAAGTCTCAAAGACATACACTGATCCCCAAGTATCACGGAAACACACTGACACCCAGTAACAAAGACATACACTGATTCCAAGTCACAAAGACATACACTGATACCCAGTAACACAGACACACACTGACACCCAGTAACAAAGACATACACTGATATCAAGTCACAAAGACATTCACTTACACCAATTAACAAAGACACACACTTACACCAAGAAACACAGACACTCACTGTCACCCAGAAACACAGACACACACTTACACAAAGTAACACGGACATACACTGACACTAAGTAACAAAGACATACACTGAAAGCCAGTAACACAGACACACACTTACCCCAAGTAACACAGATATACACTGGCAACAAGTAACAAAGATATGCACTGACACCCAGTAACACAGACACACACGGACACCAAGTAACAAAGACACACACTTACACCAAGTAACACAGACACACACTTACACCAAGTAACAAAGACAGACACTGAAACCCAGTAACAAAGACACACACGGACACCAAGTAGCAACGACACACACTTACACCAGGTAACACAGACACACACTGACACCCAGTAAAACAGACACACACTTACACCAAGTAACACAGACATACACTGACACCAAGGAACAAAGACATACAATTACACCAAGTAACAAAGACACACACTTGCACCAAGTAAAACAGATATACACTGGCACCAAGTAACAAAGACATGCACTGTCACCCAGTAACACAGACACACACGGACACCAAGTAACAAAGACACACACTTACACCAAGTAACACAGACACACACTGACACGCAGTAACACAGACACACACTTACACCAAGTAACACAGACATACACTGACACCAAGTAACAAAGACATACAGTGATACCCAGTAACACAGACACAAACTTACACCAAGTAACACAGACATACACTTCCACCAAGTAACAAAGACATACAATGATACCCAGAAACACAGACACACACTTACACCAAGAAACACAGACACACAATTACACCAAGTAACAAAGACATACACTTACACCAAGTAACACAGACATACACTGACACCAAGTAACAAAGACTTGCACTGATACCCAGTTACACAGACACACACTGACACCCAGTTAGAAACACACACTGACCCCCAGTAACACAGACACACACTGACCCCCAGTAACACAGACATACACTGACACCAAGTCACAAAGACACACACTGACACCCAGTAACACAGACATACAATGACACCAAGTAACAAAGACAGACACTGACACCAAGTAAAAAAGACATACACTTACACCAAGTAACAAAGGCAGACAATTACACCATGTAACAAAGACGTACACTTACATCAAGTATTTTGACATACACTGGCACCAAGTAACAACGACATACTTTGATACCCAGTAACACAGACACACACTTACACCAAGTAACAAAGACATACACTGACACCAAGTCACAAAGACACACACTGACACCCAGTAACAAAGAGATACACTGACACCAAGACACAAAGACATACACTGATGCCCAGTAACACAGACACACACTTACACCAAGTAACACAGACATACACTGACACCAAGTAACAAAGACATGCACTGATACCCAGTAACACAGACACACACTTGCACCAAGTAACAAAGACAGACACTGATAACCAGTAACACAGACACACACTGACACCAAGTAAAAAAGACATACACTTACACCAAGTAACAAAGGCAGACAATTACACCATGTAACAAAGACATACACTTACATCAAGTATTTTGACATACACTGACACCCGGTAACAAAGACATACACTGACACCCAGTAACAAAGACACACACGGACACCAAGTAACAAAGACACACACTTACACCAAGTAACACAGACACACACTGACACCCAGTAACACAGATACACACTTACACCAAGTAACACAGACATACACTGATACCAAGTAACAAAGACATACAATTGCACCAAGTAACAAAGACGCACACTTACACCAAGTAACACAGACACACACTGACACCCAGTAACACAGACACACACTTACACCAAGTATCACAGACACACACTGACACCCAGTAACAAAGACACACACTTACACCAAGCAACACAGACATGCACTGACACCAAGTAACAAAGACATGCACTGATACCCAGTAACACAGACACACACTTACACCAAGTAACACAGACACACACTGACACCCAGTAACACAGACACACACTGACACCCAGTAACACAGACACACACTTACACCAAGCAACACAGACATGCACTGACACCAAGTAACAAAGACATGCACTGATACCCAGTAACACAGACACACACTTACACCAAGTAACACAGACATACACTGACACCAAGTAACAAAGACATACAATGATACCCAGGAACACAGACACCCACTTTCACCAAGTAACACAGCACACACTTACAACAAGTAACAAAGACATACTCTTACACCAAGTAACACAGACATACACTGACACCAAGTAACAAAGACATACACTGATACCCAGGAACACAGACACACACTTGCACCAATTAACACAGACACACACTGACACCCAGTAACACAGACACACATTTACACAAAGTAACACAGACATACACTGACACCAAGTAACAACGACATACAATGATACCCAGGAACACAGACACACACGAACACCAAGTAACAACGACACACACTTGCACCAAGTAACACAGACACACACTGACACCCAGTAAAACAGACACACACTTACACCAAGTAACACAGAAATACACTGACACCAAGTAACACAGACATACAGTGACACCAAGTAACAAAGACATACACTGATACCCAGTAACACAGACACACACTTACACCAAGTAACACAGACACACACTTACACCAAGTAACAAAGACATACACATACACCAAGTAACACAGACATGCACTGACACCAAGTAACAAAGACATACAATTACACCAAGTAACAAAGACACACACTTGCATCAAGTAACACAGATATACACTGGCACCAAGTAACAAAGACATGCACTGACACCCAGTAACACAGACACACACGGACACCAAGTAACAAAGACACACACTTACACCAAGTAACACAGACACACACTGACATCCAGTAACAGAGACACACACTTACACCAAGTAACACAGACATACACTTACACCAAGTAACAAAGACATACAATGATACCCAGGAACACAGACAGACATTTACACCAAGTAACACAGACACACAATTACACCAAGTAACAAAGACATACACTTACACCAAGTAACACAGACATACACTGACACCAAGTAACAAAGACTTGCACTGATACCCGGTAACACAGACACACACTGACACCCAGTTAGAAACACACACTGACCCCCAGTAACACAGACACGCACTGACCCCCAGTAACACAGACATACACTGACACCAAGTCACAAAGACACACACTGACACCCAGTAACAAAGACATACACTGACACCAATTCACAAAGACATGCACTTATATACAGAAACACACACTTACACCAAGTAACACAGACATACTCTGACACCAAGTAACAAAGACATACACTGATACCCATTATCACAGACACACACTTACATCAAGTAACAAAGACGTACACTGATACCCAGTAACACAGACACACACTTACACCAATTAACAAAGACAGACACTGATACCCAGTAACACAGACACACACTTGCACCAAGTAACAAAGGCATACACTGACACCCAGTAACAAAGTCATACACTGACACCCAGTAACACAGACACACACTGACACCCAGTAGCAAAGACATACACTGATACCAAGTCTCAAAGACATACACTGATCCCCAAGTATCACGGAAACACACTGACACCCAGTAACAAAGACATACACTGATTCCAAGTCACAAAGACATACACTGATACCCAGTAACACAGACACACACTGACACCCAGTAACAAAGACATACACTGATATCAAGTCACAAAGACATTCACTTACACCAATTAACAAAGACACACACTTACACCAAGAAACACAGACACTCACTGTCACCCAGAAACACAGACACACACTTACACAAAGTAACACGGACATACACTGACACTAAGTAACAAAGACATACACTGAAAGCCAGTACCACAGACACACACTTACCCCAAGTAACACAGATATACACTGGCAACAAGTAACAAAGATATAGAACATAGAACATAGAACATACAGCATAGAACAGGCCCTTCGGCCCACAATGTTGTGCCGATCCTTTGTCCTCTGTCAAGGACAATTTAATCTATACCCCATCATTCTCCTTTATCCATATACCTATCCAAAAGCCTTTTGAAAGTCCCTAAAGTTTCTGACTCAACAACTTCCCCGGGCAAGGCATTCCATGCCTCGACCACTCTCTGGGTAAAGAACCTTCCCCTGACATCCCCCTTATATCTCCCACCCTTCACCTTAAATTTATGACCCCTTGTAACGCTTTGCTCCACCCGGGGAAAAAGTTTCTGACTGTCTACCCTATCTATTCCCCTGATCATCTTATAAACCTCTATCATGTCACCCCTCATCCTTCTCCGTTCTAATGAGAAGAGGCCTAGAATGTTCAGCCTTTCCTCGTAAGACTTATTCTCCATTCCAGGCAACATCCTGGTAAATCTGCTCTGCACCCTCTCCAAGGCTCCCACCCTCTCCATATGCACTGACACCCAGTAACACAGACACACACGGACACCAAGTAACAAAGACACACACTTACACCAAGTAACACAGACACACACTTACACCAAGTAACAAAGACAGACACTGATACCCAGTAACACAGACACACACGGACACCAAGTAGCAACGACACACACTTACACCAGGTAACACAGACACACACTGACACCCAGTAAAACAGACACACACTTACACCAAGTAACACAGACATACACTGACACCAAGGAACAAAGACATACAATTATACCAAGTAACAAAGACACACACTTGCACCAAGTAAAACAGATATACACTGGCACCAAGTAACAAAGACATGCACTGTCACCCAGTAACACAGACACACACGGACACCAAGTAACAAAGACACACTTACACCAAGTAACACAGACACACACTGACACGCAGTAACACAGACACACACTTACACCAAGTAACACAGACATACACTGACACCAAGTAACAAAGACATACACTGATACCCAGTAACACAGACACACACTTACACCAAGTAACACAGACATACACTTCCACCAAGTAACAAAGACATACAATGATACCCAGAAACACAGACACACACTTACACCAAGAAACACAGACACACAATTACACCAAGTAACAAAGACATACACTTACACCAAGTAACACAGACATACACTGACACCAAGTAACAAAGACTTGCACTGATACCCAGTTACACAGACACACACTGACACCCAGTTAGAAACACACACTGACCCCCAGTAACACAGACACACACTGACCCCCAGTAACACAGACATACACTGACACCAAGTCACAAAGACACACACTGACACCCAGTAACAAAGACATACACTGACACCAAGTCACAAAGACATGCACTGATACACAGACACACACTTATACCAAGTAACACAGACATACTCTGACACCAAGTAACAAAGACATACACTGATACCCATTATCACAGACACACACTTACATCAAGTAACAAAGACATACACTGATACCCAGTAACACAGACACACACTTAGACCAAGTAACAAAGTCATACACTGACACCCAGTAACAAAGACATACACTGACACCCAGTAACACAGACACACACTGACACCAAGTAACAAAGACATACACTGGCACCAAGTGACAAAGACACACACTGACACCCAGTAACAAAGACATACACTGACACCAAGTCACAAAGACATACACTGATACCCAGGAACACAGACACACACTGACACCCAGTAACAAAGACATACACTGATACCAAGTCACAAAGACATACACTGATACCCAGTAACACAGAAACACACTGACACCCAGTAACAAAGGCATACACTGATACCAAGTCACAAAGACATACACTGATACCCAGTAACACAGACACACACTGACACCCAGTAACAAAGACATACACTGATATCAAGTCACAAAGACATTCACTTACACCAATTAACAAAGACACACACTTACACCAAGTAACACAGACATACACTGACACCAAGTAACAAAGACAAACACCGACACCAAGTAACAAAGACAGACACTTACACCAAGTAACAAAGACACACACTTACACCAAGTAACACAGACATACTATGACACCAAGTAACAAAGACAGACACTGACATCAAGTAAAAAAGCCAAACACTTACACCAAGTAACAAAGGCAGACAATTACACCAAGTAACAAAGACATACACTTACATCAAGTATTTTGACATACACTGGCACCAAGTAACAACGACATACTCTGATACCCAGTAACACAGACACACACTTACACCAAGTAACAAAGACATACACTGACACCAAGTCACAAAGACACACACAGACACCCAGTGACAAAGACATACACTGACACCAAGTCACAAAGACATACACTGATGCCCAGTAACACAGACACACATTTACACCAAGTAACACAGACATACACTGACACCAAGTAACAAAGACATGCACTGATACCCAGTAACACAGACACACACTTGCACCAAGTAACACAGATATACACTGGCACCAAGTAACAAAGACATACAATTACACCAAGTAACAAAGACACACACTTGCACCAAGTAACACAGATGTACACTGGAACCAAGTAACAAAGACATGCACTGTCACCCAGTAACACAGACACACACGGACACCAAGTAACAAAGACACACACTTACACCAAGTAACACAGACACACACTGACACCCAGTAACACAGACACACACTTACACCAAGTAACACAGACATACACTGACACCAAGTAACAAAGACATACACTGATACCCAGTAACCAGACACACACTTACACCAAGTAACACAGACATACACTTACACCAAGTAACAAAGACATACAATGATACCCAGGAACACAGACACACACTTACACCAAGAAACACAGACACACAATTACACCAAGTAACAAAGACACACACTGACACCCAGTAACAAACACATACACTGACACACAGTAACAAAGACATGCACTGATACACAGACACACACTTATACCAAGTAACACAGACATACTCTGACACCAAGTAACAAAGACATACACTGATACCCATTATCACAGACACACACTTACACCAAGTCACAAAGACATACACTGATTCCCAGTAACACAGAAACACACTGACACCCAGTAACAAAAACATACACTGATACCAAGTCACAAAGACATACACTGATACCCAGTAACACAGACACACACTGACACCCAGTAACAAAGACATACACTGATATCAAGTCACAAAGACATTCACTTACACCAATTAACAAAGACACACACTTACACCAAGTAACACAGACATACACTGACACCAAATAACAAAGACAAACACCGACACCAAGTAACAAAGACATACACTTACACCAAGTAACAAAGAGACACACTTACACCAAGTAACACAGACATACAATGACACCAAGTAACAAAGACAGACACTGACACCAAGTAACAAAGACATACACTTACACCAAGTAACAAAGACAGACAATTACACCAAGTAACAAAGACATACACTTACATCAAGTATTTTGACATACACTGGCACCAAGTAACAACGACATACTCTGATACCCAGTAACACAGACACACACTTACACCAAGTAACAAAAACATACACTGACACCAAGTCACAAAGACACACACTGACACCCAGTAACACAGACATACACTGACACCAAGTAACAAAGACATGCACTGATACCCAGTAACACAGACACACACTTACACCAAGTAACAAAGACAGACACTGATAACCAGTAACACAGACACACACTTACACCAAGTAACAAAGACATACACTGACACCCAGTAACAAAGACATACACTGACACCCAGTAACACAGACACACACGGACACCAAGTAACAAAGACACACACTTACACCAAGTAACACAGACACACACTGACACCCAGGAACACAGACACACACGGACACCAAATAGCACAGACATACACTGACCCCAAGTAACAAAGACATACACTGATACCCAGGAACACAGACACACACTTACACCAAGTAACACAGACACACACTTACACCAAGTAACAAAGACATACACTTACACCAAGTAACACAGACATACACTGACACCAAGTAACAAAGACATACACTGATACCCAGGAACACAGACACACACTTACACCAGGTAACACAGACACACACTTACACCAAGTAACAAAGACATACAATTGCACCAAGTAACACAGACATACACTGACATCAAGTAACAAAGACATACAATTACACCAAGTAACAAAGAAACACACTTACACCAAGTAACACAGATATACACTGGCACCAAGTAACAAAGACATGCACTGACACCCAGTAACACAAGCACACACGGACACCAAGTAACAAAGACACACACTTACACCAAGTAACACAGACACACACTGACAACCAGTAACACAGACACACACTTACACCAAGTAACACAGACATACACTGACACCAAGTAACAAAGACATACACTGATACCCAGTAACACAGACACACACTTACACCAAGTAACACAGACATACACTGACACCAACTAACTAAGACATACAATGATACCCAGGAACACAGATACACACTTACACAATGTAACACAGACACACACTTACACCAAGTAACAAAGACATACACTGACACCAAGGAACAAAGACATACACTGATACCCAGGAACACAGACACACACTGACACACAGTTAGAAAAACATACTGACCCCCAGTAACACAGACACACACTGAACCCCAGTAACACAGACAAACACTGACACCAAGTCACAAAGACACACACTGACACCAAGTAACAAAGACATACACTGATACACAGACACACAATAACACCAAGTAACACATACATACACTGACACCAAGTAACACAGACATACACTTACACCAAGTAACAAAGACATACAATGATACCCAGGAACACAGACACACACTTACACCAAGTAACACAGACACACACTTACACCAAGTAACAAAGACATACACTTACACCAAGTAACACAGACATACACTGACACCAAGTAACAAAGACATGCACTGATACCCAGCAACACAGACACACACTGACACCCAGTTAGAAACACACACTGACGCCCAGTAACACAGACACACACTGACCCCCAGTAACACAGACATACACTGACACCAAGTCACAAAGACACACAGTGACACCCAGTAACAAAGACATACACTGACACCAAGTCACAAAGACATACTCTGATACCCAGTAACACAGACACACACTTACACTAAGTAACAAAGACATACACTGATACCCAGTAACACAGACACACACTGACACCCATTAACAAAGACATACACTGATACCAAGTCACAAAGACATACACTGATACCCAGTAAGACAGAAACACACTGACACCCAGTAACAAAGACATACACTGATACCAAGTCACAAAGACATACACTGATACCCAGTAACACAGACACACACTGACACCCAGTAACAAAGACATACACTGATATCAAGTCACAAAGACATTCACTTACACCAATTAACAAAGACACACACTTACACCAAGTAACAAAGACAAACACCGACACCAAGTAACAAAGACATACACTTACACCAGGTAACAAAGACACACACTTACACCAAGTAACACAGACATACAATGACACCAAGTAACAAAGACAGACACTGACAGCAAGTAACAAAGACATACACTTACACCAAGTAACAAAGACAGACAATTACACCAAGTAACAAAGACATACACTTACATCAAGTATTTTGACATACACTGGCACCAAGTAACAACGACATACTCTGATACCCAGTAACACAGACACACACTTACACCAAGTAGCAAAGACATACACTGACACCAAGTCACAAAGACACACACTGACAACCAGTAACACAGACACACACTTACACCAAGTAACAAAGACATACACTGACACCAAGTAACAAAGACATGCACTGATACCCAGTAACACAGACACACACTTACACCAAGTAACAAAGACATACACTGACACCCAGTAACACAGACACACACGGACACCAAGTAACAAAGACACACACTTACACCAAGTAACACAGACACACACTGACACCCAGGAACACAGACACACACTTACACCAAGTAACACAGACATACACTGACACCAAGTAACAAAGACATACATTGATACCCAGGAACACAGACACACACTTACACCAAGTAACACAGACACACAGTTACACCAAGTAACAAAGACATACACTTACACCAAGTAACACAGACATACACTGACACCAAGTAACAAAGACATACAATTGCACCAAGTAACAAAGACGCACGCTTGCACCAAGTAACACAGACACACACTGACACCCAGTAACACAGACACACACTTACACCAATTATCACAGACACACACTGACACCCAGTAACACAGACACACACTTACACCAAGCAACACAGACATGCACTGACACCAAGTAACAAAGACATACACTGATACCCAGTAACACAGACACACACTTACACCATGTATCACAGACATACACTGACACCAAGTAACAAAGACATACAATGATACCCAGGAACACAGAAACACACTTTCACCAAGTAACACAGACACACACTTACACCAAGTAACAAAGACATACACTTACACCTAGTAACACAGACATGCACTGACACCAAGTAACAAAGACATACATTAAACCAAGTAACAAAGATTCACACTTAGACCAAGTAACAAAGACAGACACTGACACCAAGTAACAAAGACATACACTGATACCCAGGAACACAGACACACACTTACACCAAGTAACACAGACACACACTGACACCCAGTAACACAGACACACACTTACACAAAGTAACACAGACATACACTGATACCAAGTCACAAAGACATACACTGATACCCAGGAACACAGACACACACTGACACCCAGTAAGAAAGACATACACTGATACCAAGTCACAAAGACATACACTGATACCCAGTAACACAGACACACACTTACACCAAGTAACACAGACATACACTGACACCAAGTAACAAAGACATACACTGATACCCAGTAACACAGACACACACTTACACAAAGTAACAAAGACAGACACTGATACCCAGTAACACAGACACACACTTACACCTAGTAACAAAGACATACACTGACACCCAGTAACAAAGACATACACTGACACCCAGTAACACAGACACACACGGACACCAACTAACATATACACACACTTACACCAAGTATCACAGACACACACTGACACCCAGTAACACAGACACACACTTACACCAAGCAACACAGGCATACACTGACACCAAGTAACAAAGACATACACTGATACCCAGTAACAGAGACACACACTTACACCAAGTGACACAGACATACACTGACACCAAGTAACAAAGACATACACTTACACCAAGTAACACAGACATACACTGACTCCAAGTAACAAAAACATACACTTACACCAAGTAACACAGACATACACTGACACCAAGTAACAAAGACATACAATGATACCCAGGAACACAGACACACACTTACACCAAGTAAAATAGACAAACACTTACACCAAGTAACAAAGACATAAACTTGCACCAAGCAACATAGACATACACTGACACCAAGTAACAAAGACATACACTGATACCCAGTAACACAGACACACACTTACACCAAGTAACACAGACATACACTGACACCAAGTAACAAAGACATACACTTAGACCAAGTAACACAGACATACACTGACACCAAGTAACAAAGACATACAATGATACCCCGGAACACAGACACACACTTACACCAAGTAAAACAGACAAACACTTACACCAAGTAACAAAGACATACACTTACACCAAGTAACTCAGACATACACTGACACCAAGTAACAAAGACATACACTGACAACCAGTTAGAAACACACATTGACCCCCAGTAACACAGACACACACTGACCCCCAGTAACACAGACATACACTGACCCCAAGTAACAAAGACATACACTGACACCAAGTCACAAAGACATACACTGATACACAGACACACAATAACACCAAGTAACACAGACATACACTGACACCAAGTAACAAAGACATACACTGATACCAAGGAGCACAGACACACACTGCCATCAAGTAACAAAGACATACACTGACACCAAGTCACAAAGACACACACTGACACCCAGTAACAAGGACAAACACTGACACCAAGTCACAAAGACATACACTGCTACCCAGGAACACAGACACACACTGACACCCAGTAACAAAGACATACACTGATACCAAGTCACAAAGACATACACTGATACCCAGTAACACAGACACACACTGACACCAAGTAACAAAGACATGCACTGACACCAAGTAACAAAGACATACACTTACACCAAGTAACAAAGACAGACAATTACACCAAGTAACAAAGACATACACTACACCAAGTATTTTGACATACACTGACACCAAGTAACAAAGACATACACTGACACCCAGTAACACAGACACACACTTACACCAAGTAACAAAGAAATACACTGACACCAAGTCACAAAGACACACACTGACACCCAGTAACAAAGACATACACTGACACCAAGTCACAAAGACATCCACTGCTACCCAGTAACACAGACACACCCTTACACCAAGTAACACAGACATACACTGACGCCAAGTAACAAAGACATACACTGATACCCCGTAACACAGACACACACTTACACCGTAACAAAGACAGACACTGATACCCAGTAACACAGACACACACTTACACCAAGTAACAAAGACATACACTGACACCCAGTAACAAAGACATACACTGACACCCAGTAACACAGACACACACGGACACCAAGTAACAAAGACACACACTTTCACCAAGTAACACAGACACACACTGACACCCAGTAACACAGACACACACTTACACAAAGTAACACAGACATACACTGACACAAAGTAACAAAGACATACACTGATACCCAGTAACACAGACACACACGGACACCAAGTAACAAAGACACACACTTACACCAAGTAACACAGACACACACTGACACCCAGTAACACAGACACACACTTACACCAAGTAACAAAGACATACACTTACACCAAGTAACTCAGACATACACTGACACCAAGTAACAAAGACATACACTGACAACCAGTTAGAAACACACATTGACCCCCAGTAACACAGACACACACTGACCCCCAGTAACACAGACATACACTGACCCCAAGTAACAAAGACATACACTGACACCAAGTCACAAAGACATACACTGATACACAGACACACAATAACACCAAGTAACACATACATACACTGACACCAAGTAACACAGACATACACTTACACCAAGTAACAAAGACATACAATGATACCCAGGAACACAGACACACACTTACACCAAGTAACACAGACACACACTTACACCAAGTAACAAAGACATACACTTACACCAAGTAACACAGACATACACTGACACCAAGTAACAAAGACATGCACTGATACCCAGCAACACAGACACACACTGGCACCCAGTTAGAAACACACACTGACGCCCAGTAACACAGACACACACTGACCCCCAGTAACACAGACATACACTGACACCAAGTCACAAAGACACACAGTGACACCCAGTAACAAAGACATACACTGACACCAAGTCACAAAGACATACACTGATACCCAGTAACACAGGCACACACTTACACTAAGTAACAAAGACATACACTGATACCCAGTAACACAGACACACACTGACACCCATTAACAAAGACATACACTGATACCAAGTCACAAAGACATACACTGATACCCAGTAACACAGAAACACACTGACACCCAGTAACAAAGACATACACTGATACCAAGTCACAAAGACATACACTGATACCCAGTAACACAGACACACACTGACACCCAGTAACAAAGACATACACTGATATCAAGTCACAAAGACATTCACTTACACCAATTAACAAAGACACACACTTACACCAAGTAACACAGACATACACTGACACCAAATAACAAAGACAAACACCGACACCAAGTAACAAAGACATACACTTACACCAAGTAACAAAGACACACACTTACACCAAGTAACAAAGACATACAATGATACCCAGGAACACAGACACACACTTTCACCAAGTAACACAGACACACACTTACACCAAGTAACAAAGACATACAATGATACCCAGGAACACAGACACACACTTTCACCAAGTAACACAGACACACACTTACACCAAGTAACAAAGACATACACTTACACCTAGTAACACAGACATGCACTGACACCAAGTAACAAAGACATACATTAAACCAAGTAACAAAGATTCACACTTAGACCAAGTAACAAAGACAGACACTGACACCAAGTAACAAAGACATACACTGATACCCAGGAACACAGACACACACTTACACCAAGTAACACAGACACACACTGACACCCAGTAACACAGACACACACTTACACAAAGTAACACAGACATACACTGATACCAAGTCACAAAGACATACACTGATACCCAGGAACACAGACACACACTGACACCCAGTAAGAAAGACATACACTGATACCAAGTCACAAAGACATATACTGATACCCAGTAACACAGACACACACTTACACCAAGTAACACAGACATACATTGACACCAAGTAACAAAGACATACACTGATACCCAGTAACACAGACACACACTTACACAAAGTAACAAAGACAGACACTGATACCCAGTAACACAGACAAACAGTTACACCTAGTAACAAAGACATACACTGACACCCAGTAACAAAGACATACACTGACACCCAGTAACACAGACACACACGGACACCAACTAACATAGACACACACTTACACCAAGTATCACAGACACACACTGACACCCAGTAACACAGACACACACTTACACCAAGCAACACAGGCATACACTGACACCAAGTAACAAAGACATACACTGATACCCAGTAACACAGACACACACTTACACCAAGTGACACAGACATACACTGACACCAAGTAACAAAGACATACACTTACACCAAGTAACACAGACATACACTGACTCCAAGTAACAAAGACATACACTTACACCAAGTAACACAGACATACACTGACACCAAGTAACAAAGACATACAATGATACCCCGGAACACAGACACACACTTACACCAAGTAAAACAGACAAACACTTACACCAAGTAACAAAGACATACACTTACACCAAGTAACTCAGACATACACTGACACCAAGTAACAAAGACATACACTGACAACCAGTTAGAAACACACATTGACCCCCAGTAACACAGACACACACTGACCTCCAGTAACACAGACATACACTGACCCCAAGTAACAAAGACATACACTGACACCAAGTCACAAAGACATACACTGATACACAGACACACAATAACACCAAGTAACACAGACATACACTGACACCAAGTAACAAAGACATACACTGATACCAAGGAGCACAGACACACACTGCCATCAAGTAACAAAGACATACACTGACACCAAGTCACAAAGACACACACTGACACCCAGTAACAAAGACAAACACTGACACCAAGTCACAAAGACATACACTGCTACCCAGGAACACAGACACACACTGACACCCAGTAACAAAGACATACACTGATACCAAGACACAAAGACATACACTGATACCCAGTAACACAGACACACACTGACACCAAGTAACAAAGACATGCACTGACACCAAGTAACAAAGACATACACTTACACCAAGTAACAAAGACAGACAATTACACCAAGTAACAAAGACATACACTACACCAAGAATTTTGACATACACTGACAGCAAGTAACAAAGACACACACTGACACCCAGTAACACAGACACACACTTACACCAAGTAACAAAGAAATACACTGACACCAAGTCACAAAGACACACACTGACACCCAGTAACAAAGACATACACTGACACCAAGTCACAAAGACATCCACTGCTACCCAGTAACACAGACACACCCTTACACCAAGTAACACAGACATACACTGAAGCCAAGTAACAAAGACATACACTGATACCCAGTAACACAGACACACACTTACACCGTAACAAAGACAGACACTGATACCCAGTAACACAGACACACACTTACACCAAGTAACAAAGACATACACTGACACCCAGTAACAAAGACATACACTGACACCCAGTAACACAGACACACACGGACACCAAGTAACAAAGACACACACTTTCACCATGTAACACAGACACACACTGACACCCAGTAACACAGACACACACTTACACAAAGTAACACAGACATACACTGACACAAAGTAACAAAGACATACACTGATACCCAGTAACACAGACACACACGGACACCAAGTAACAAAGACACACACTTACACCAAGTAACACAGACACACACTGACACCCAGTAACACAGACACACACTTACACCAAGTAACAAAGACATACACTTACACCAAGTAACTCAGACATACACTGACACCAAGTAACAAAGACATACACTGACAACCAGTTAGAAACACACATTGACCCCCAGTAACACAGACACACACTGACCCCCAGTAACACAGACATACACTGACCCCAAGTAACAAAGACATACACTGACACCAAGTCACAAAGACATACACTGATACACAGACACACAATAACACCAAGTAACACAGACATACACTGACACCAAGTAACAAAGACATACACTGATACCAAGGAGCACAGACACACACTGCCATCAAGTAACAAAGACATACACTGACACCAAGTCACAAAGACACACACTGACACCCAGTAACAAAGACATACACTGACACCAAGTCACAAAGACATACACTGCTACCCAGGAACACAGACACACACTGACACCCAGTAACAAAGACATACACTGATACCAAGTCACAAAGACATACACTGATACCCAGTAACACAGACACACACTGACACCAAGTAACAAAGACATGCACTGACACCAAGTAACAAAGACATACACTTACACCAAGTAACAAAGACAGACAATTACACCAAGTAACAAAGACATACACTACACCAAGTATTTTGACATACACTGACACCAAGTAACAAAGACATACACTGACACCCAGTAACACAGACACACACTTACACCAAGTAACAAAGAAATACACTGACACCAAGTCACAAAGACAGACACTGACACCCAGTAACAAAGACATACACTGACACCAAGTCACAAAGACATCCACTGCTACCCAGTAACACAGACACACCCTTACACCAAGTAACACAGACATACACTGACGCCAAGTAACAAAGACATACACTGATACCCAGTAACACAGACACACACTTACACCGTAACAAAGACAGACACTGATACCCAGTAACACAGACACACACTTACACCAAGTAACAAAGACATACACTGACACCCAGTAACAAAGACATACACTGACACCCAGTAACACAGACACACATGGACACCAAGTAACAAAGACACACACTTTCACCAAGTAACACAGACACACACTGACACCCAGTAACACAGACACACACTTACACAAAGTAACACAGACATACACTGACACAAAGTAACAAAGACATACACTGATACCCAGTAACACAGACACACACGGACACCAAGTAACAAAGACACACACTTACACCAAGTAACACAGACACACACTGACACCCAGTAACACAGACACACAATTACACCAAGTAACACAGACATACAATTACACCAAGTAACAAAGACACACACTTACACCAAGTAACACAGACACACACTGACACCCAGTAACAAAGACATACACTGACACCAAGTCACAAAGACATACACTGATACCAAGTCACAAAGACATACACTGATACCCAGTAACACAGACACACACTGACACCAAGTTACAAAGACATGCACTGACACCAAGTAACAAAGACATATACTTACACCAAGTAACAAAGACAGACAATTACACCAAGTAACAAAGACATACACTACACCAAGTATTTTGACATACACTGACACCAAGTAACAAAGACATACACTGATACCCAGTAACACAGACACACACTTGCACCAAGCAACACGGACATACACTGACACCCAGTAACAAAGACATACACTGACACCATGTAACAAAGACATACACTGACACCAAGTAACAAAGACATACACTGTCACCAAGTAAAAAAGACACACACTGACACCAAGTAACAAAGACATACACTGACACCAATTAACAAAGACATACACTGACACCCAGTAACAAAGACACACACTTACACCAAGTGACTCAGACATACACTGACACCCAGTAACACAGACACACACTTACACCAAGTAACAAAGACACACTCTGACATCCAGTAACACAGACACACAATGACACCAAGTAACACAGAAACACAATGACACCCAGTAACACAGACACACTCTTACACCGAGTAACAAAGACATACACTGACACCCAGTAACACAGACACCTACTTACACCCAGTAACAAAGACATACACTGATACTCAGTAATAAAGACATACTCTGACACCCAGTAACACAGACACACACTTACAACAAGTAACAAAGACACACGCTGACACCCAGTCACAAAGACATACACTTACACCCAGCAACACAGACATACACTGACACCCAGTAACACAGACATACACTGACACCAAGTAACAAAGACATACACTGTCACCCAGTAACACAGACACACACTGACACCAAGTAACAAAGACATACACTGACACCCAGAAACAGATACACACAATTACATCAAGTAACAAAGACACACACTGACACCCAGTAACAAAGACATACACTTACACTAAGTAACAAAGACATACACTGACACCCAGTAACATAGACACACACTGACACCCAGTAACAAAGTCATACACTGACACCCAGTAACACAGATACACACTTACACCAAGTAACAAAGACATACACTGACACGCAGTAACAAAGACACTCGATTACACCAAGTATCAAAGACATACACTGACACCCAGTAACATAGAAACACACTGACACCAAGTAACAAAGACACGCACTGACACCCAGTAACAAAGACAATCACTTACACCCAGTAACACAGACATACACTGACACCCAGTAACACAGACATACACTTACACCAAGTAACAAGGACACACACTGACACCCAGTAACAAACACAATCACTTACACCCAGTAACACAGACATACACTGGCACCAAGTAACAAAGACATACACTGACACCAAGTAACAAAGACACACACTGACAGCCAGTAACACAGACACACACTGACACCAAGTAACAAAGACACACACTGACACCCAGTAACAAAAACATACACTGACACCATGTAACAAAGACATACACTGACACCAAGTAACAAAGACATACACTGTCACCAAGTAAAAAAGACACACACTGACACCAAGTAACAAAGACATACACTGACACCAAGTAACAAAGACATACACTGACACCCAGTAACTAAGACACACACTTACACCAAGTGACTCAGACATACACTGACACCCAGTAACAGAGACACACACTTACACCAAGTAACAAAGACACACTCTGACATCCAGTAACAAAGACCTACACTGACACTAAGTGACAAAGACATACGCTGACACCCAGTAACACAGACACACAATGACACCAAGTAACACAGAAACACAATGACACCCAGTAACAAAGACACACACTTACACCAAGTAACAAAGACATACACTGACACCCAGTAACACAGACACCTACCTACACCCAGTAACAAAGACATACACTGATACTCAGTAATAAAGACATACTTTGACACCCAGTAACACAGACACACACTTACAACAAGTAACAAAGACACACACTGACACCCAGTCACAAAGACATACACTTACACACAGCAACACAGACATACACTGACACCCAGTAACACAGACATACACTGACACCAAGTAACAAAGACATACACTGACACCCAGTAACACAGACACACACTGACACCAAGTAACAAAGACATACACTGACACCCAGAAACACATACACACAATTACATCAAGTAACAAAGACACACACTGACACCCAGTAACAAAGACATACACTTACACTAAGTAACAAAGACATACACTGACACCCAGTAACATAGACACACACTGACACCCAGTAACAAAGTCATACACTGACACCCAGTAACACAGATACACACTTACACCAAGTAACAAAGACATACACTGACACGCAGTAACACAGACACTCGATTACACCAAGTATCAAAGACATACACTGACACCCAGTAACATAGAAACACACTGACACCAAGTAACAAAGACACGCACTGACACCCAGTAAAAAGACAATCACTTACACCCAGTAACACAGACATACACTGACACCCAGTAACACAGACACACACTTACACCAAGTAACAAGGACACACACTGACACCCAGTAACAAACACAATCACTTACACCCAGTAACACAGACATACACTGGCACCAAGTAACAAAGACATACACTGACACCAAGTAACAAAGACACACACTGACAGCCAGTAACACAGACACACACTGACACCAAGTAACAAAGCCACACACTGACACCCAGTAACAAAGACATACACTGACACCATGTAACAAAGACATACACTGACACCAAGTAACAAAGACATACACTGTCACCAAGTAAAAAAGACACACACTGACACCAAGTAACAAAGACATACACTGACACCAAGTAACAAAGACATACACTGACACCCAGTAACAAAGACACACACTTACACCAAGTGACTCAGACATACACTGACACCCAGTAACACAGACACACACTTACACCAAGTCACAAAGACACACATTGACATCCAGTAACAAAGACATACACTGACACCAAGTGACAAAGACATACGCTGACACCCAGTAACACAGGCACACACTTACACCAAGTAACAAAGACATACACTGACACAACGTAACAAAGACATACACATGCACCCAGTAACAAAGACACACACTGACACCCAGTAACACAGACACACACTTACACCAAGTAACAAAGACAGACACTGACACCCAGTAACACAGACACACAATGACACCAAGTAACACAGAAACACAATGACACCCAGTAACACAGACACACACTTACACCAAGTAACAAAGACATACACTGACACCCAGTAACACAGACACCTACTTACACCCAGTAACAAAGACATACCCTGATAATCAGTAATGAAGACATACACTGACACCAAGTAACAAAGACATATACTGACACCCAGTAACACAGACACACACTGACACCAAGTAACAAAGACATACACTGACACCCAGAAACACAGACACACAATTACATCAAGTAACAAAGACACACACTGACACCCAGGAACAAAGACATACACTTACACTAAGTAACAAAGACATACACTGACACCCAGTAACATAGACACACACTGACACCCAGTAGCAAAGTCATACATGGACACCCAGTAACACAGATACACACTTACACCAAGTAACATAGTCATACACCGACACCCAGTAATACAGACACACACTTACATCAAATAACAAAGACATACACTGACACGCTGTAACACAGACACTCGATTACACCAAGTAACAAAGACATACACTGACACCCAGTAACATAGAAACACACTGACACCAAGTAACAAAGACACGCACTGACACCCAGTAACAAAGACAATCACTGACACCCAGTAACACAGACATACACTGACACCAAGTAACAAAGACATACACTGACACCAAGTAACAAAGACACACACTGACACTCTGTAACACAGACACACACTGACACCAAGTAACAAAGACATACACTGTCACCAAGTAAAAAAGACACACACTGACACCAAGTAACAAAGACATATACTGACACCAAGTAACAAAGACATACACTGACACCCAGTAACAAAGACACACACTTACACCAAGTGACTCAGACATACACTGACACCCAGTAACACAGACACACACTTACACCAAGTCACAAAGACACACACTGACATCCAGTAACAAAGACATACACTGACACCAAGTGACAAAGACATACGCTGACACCCAGTAACACAGGCACACACTTACACCAAGTAACAAAGACATACACTGACACAACGTAACAAAGACATACACATGCACCCAGTAACAAAGACACACACTGACACCCAGTAACACAGACACACGCTTACACCAAGTAACAAAGACATACACTGACACGCAGGAACACAGACACTCGATTACACCAAGTAACAAAGACATACACTGACACCCAGTAACATAGAAACACACTGACACCAAGTAACAAAGACACGCACTGACACCCAGTAACAAAGACAATCACTGACACCCAGTAACACAGACATACACTGACACCAAGTAACAAAGACATACACTGACACCAAGTAACAAAGACACACACTGACACCCTGTAACACAGACACACACTGACACCAAGTAACAAAGAAACACACTGACACCCAGTAAGAAAGACATACACTGACACCCAGTAACACAGACACACACTGACACCAAGTAACAAAGAAACACACTGACACCCAGTCACAAAGACATACACTTACACCCAGCAAAACAGACATACCCTGACACCCAGTAACACAGACATACACTGACACCAAGTAACAAAGACATACACTGACACCCAGTAACACAGACACACACTGACACCAAGTAACAAAGACACACACTGACACCCAGTAACACAGACACACACTGTCACCAAGTAACAAAGACATACACTGACACCCAGTAACACAGACACACAATGACAGCAAGTAACACAGGAGCACAATGACACCCAGTAACACAGACATACACTTACACCAAGTAACAAAGACATACACTGACACCCAGTAACACAGACACCTACTTACACCCAGTAACAAAGACATACACTGATCATCAGTAATAAAGACATACTCTGACACCCAGTAACACAGACACACACTTACAACAAGTAACAAAGACACACACTGACACCCAGTCACAAAGACATACACTTACACCCAGCAACACAGACATACGCTGACACCCAGTAACACATACATACACTGACACCAAGTAACAAAGACCTACACTGACACCCAGTAACACAGACACACACTGACACCAAGTAACAAAGACATACACTGACACCCAGAAACACAGACACACAATTACATCAAGTAACAAAGACACACACTGACACCCAGTAACAAAGACATACACTTACACTAAGTAACAAAGACATACACTGACACCCAGTAACATAGACCCACACTGACACCCAGTAACAAAGTCATACACTTACACCCAGTAACACAGATACACACTTACACCAAGTAACATAGTCATACACTGACACCCAGTAGCACAGACACACACTTACATCAAGTAACAAAGACATACACTGACACGCAGAAACACAGACACTCGATCACACCAAGTAACAAAGACATACACTGACACCCAGTAACGTAGAAACACACTGACACCAAGTAACAAAGACACGCACTGACACCCAGTAACAAAGACAATCACTTACACCCAGTAACACAGATATACACTGACACCAAGTAACAAAGACATACACTTACACACTGTAACACAGATACACACTCACACCAAGTAACAAAGAAACACACTGACACCCAATAAGAAAGACATACACTGACACCCAGTAACACAGACACACACTGACACCAAGTAACAAAGAAACACACTGACACCCAGTAACAAAGACATACACTGACACCATGTAACAAAGACATACACTGAGACCAAGTAAAAAAGTCATACACTGACACCAAGTAACAAAGACACACACTTACACCAAGTGACTCAGACATACACTGACACCCAGTAACACAGACACACACTTACACCAAGTAACAAAGACACACACTGACATCCAGTAACAAAGACATACACTGACACCAAGTGACAAAAACATACACTGACACCCAGTAACACAGGCACACACTTACACCAAGTAACAAAGACATACACTGACTCCCAGTAACACAGACATACACTTACACCAAGTAACAAAGACATACACTGACTCCCAGTAACACAGACACACACTTATACCAAGTAACAAAGACATACACTGACACTCAGTAATAAAGACATACTCTGACACCCAGTAACACAGACACACACTGACACCAAGTAACAAAGACACGCACTGACACCCAGTAACAAAGACATACACTTACACCCAGTAACACAGACATACACTGACACCCAGTAACACAGGCATACTCTTACACCAAGTAACAAAGACATACACTGACACCCAGTAACACTGACAAACACTTCCACCAAGTAACAAAGACACACACTGACACCCAGTCACAAAGACATACACTTAAACCCAGCAACACAAACATACACTGACACCCAGTAACACAGACATACACTTACACCAAGAAACAAAGACATACACTGACTCCCAGTAACACAGACACACACTTACACCAAGTAACAAAGACGTACACTGTCACCCAGTAACACAGACACACACTTGCACCAAGAAACTAAGACACACACAGACCCAGTAACAAAGACAGACACTGACACCATTTAACAAAGACACACACTGACACCAAGTAACAAAGACATACACTGACACCCAGTTACACAGACACACACTGACACCAAGTAACAAAGACATACAGAGACAACCAGTAACAAAGACATGCACTGACACCCAGTAACAAAGACACACACTTACACCAAGTAACAAAGACACACACTGACACCCAATAACAAAGACATACACTGACGCCAAGTAACAAAGACATACACTGGCACCCAGTAACACAGATACACACTGACACCAAGTAACAAAGACATACAGTGACACCTAGTTACACAGACACACACTGACACCAAGTAACAAAGACACACACTGACACCCAGTAACACAGACACACACTTACACCAAGTAAGAAAGACATACACTGACAACCAGTAACACAGACACACACTTGCACCAAGAAACTAAGACACACACACACCCAGTAACAAAGACAGACACTGACACCAAGTAACAAAGACACACACTGACACCAAGTAACAAAGACATACACTGACACCCAGTTACACAGACACACACTGACAACAAGTAACAAAGACATACAGAGACAACCAGTAACAAAGACATGCACTGACACCCAGTAACAAAGACACACACTTACACCAAGTAACAAAGACACACACTGACACCCAGTAACAAAGACATACACTGACACCAAGTAACGCAGACATACACTGGCACCCAGTAACACAGATACACACTGAAACCAAGTAACAAAGACATACAGTGACACCCAGTAACACAGACACACACTGACACCAAGTAACAAAGACACACACTGACACCCAGTAACACAGACACACACTTACACCAAGTAACAAAGACATACACTAACAACCAGTAACACAGACACACAATGACACCAAGTAATACAGAAACACAATGACACCCAGTAACACAGACACACACTTCCACCAAGTAACAAAGACATACACTGACACCCAGTAACACAGACACCTACTTACACCCAGTAACAAAGACATACCCAGATACTCAGTAATAAAGACATACTCTGACACCCAGTAACACAGACACACACTTACAACAAGTAACAAAGACACACACTGACACCCAGTCACAAAGACATACACTTACACCCAGCAACACAGACATACACGGACACCAAGTAACAAAGTCATACACTAACAACCAGTAACACAGACACACAATGACACCAAGTAATACAGAAACACAATGACACCCAGTAACACAGACACACACTTCCACCAAGTAACAAAGACATACACTGACACCCAGTAACACAGACACCTACTTACACCCAGTAACAAAGACATACCCAGATACTCAGTAATAAAGACATACACTGACACCCAGTAACACAGACACACACTGACACCAAGTAACAAAGAAACACACTGACACCCAGTAACAAAGACATACACTGACACCATGTAACAAAGACATACACTGAGACCAAGTAAAAAAGTCATACACTGACACCAAGTAACAAAGACACACACTTACACCAAGTGACTCAGACATACACTGACACCCAGTAACACAGACACACACTTACACCAAGTAACAAAGACACACACTGACATCCAGTAACAAAGACATACACTGACACCAAGTGACAAAAACATACACTGACACCCAGTAACACAGGCACACACTTACACCAAGTAACAAAGACATACACTGACTCCCAGTAACACAGACATACACTTACACCAAGTAACAAAGACATACACTGACTCCCAGTAACACAGACACACACTTATACCAAGTAACAAAGACATACACTGACACTCAGTAATAAAGACATACTCTGACACCCAGTAACACAGACACACACTGACACCAAGTAACAAAGACACGCACTGACACCCAGTAACAAAGACATACACTTACACCCAGTAACACAGACATACACTGACACACAGTAACACAGGCATACTCTTACACCAAGTAACAAAGACATACACTGACACCCAGTAACACTGACAAACACTTCCACCAAGTAACAAAGACACACACTGACACCCAGTCACAAAGACATACACTTAAACCCAGCAACACAAACATACACTGACACCCAGTAACACAGACATACACTTACACCAAGAAACAAAGACATACACTGACTCCCAGTAACACAGACACACACTTACACCAAGTAACAAAGACGTACACTGTCACCCAGTAACACAGACACACACTTGCACCAAGAAACTAAGACACACACAGACCCAGTAACAAAGACAGACACTGACACCAAGTAACAAAGACACACACTGACACCAAGTAACAAAGACATACACTGACACCCAGTTACACAGACACACACTGACACCAAGTAACAAAGACATACAGAGACAACCAGTAACAAAGACATGCACTGACACCCAGTAACAAAGACACACACTTACACCAAGTAACAAAGACACACACTGACACCCAATAACAAAGACATACACTGACGCCAAGTAACAAAGACATACACTGGCACCCAGTAACACAGATACACACTGACACCAAGTAACAAAGACATACAGTGACACCTAGTTACACAGACACACACTGACACCAAGTAACAAAGACACACACTGACACCCAGTAACACAGACACACACTTACACCAAGTAAGAAAGACATACACTGACAACCAGTAACACAGACACACACTTGCACCAAGAAACTAAGACACACACACACCCAGTAACAAAGACAGACACTGACACCAAGTAACAAAGACACACACTGACACCAAGTAACAAAGACATACACTGACACCCAGTTACACAGACACACACTGACAACAAGTAACAAAGACATACAGAGACAACCAGTAACAAAGACATGCACTGACACCCAGTAACAAAGACACACACTTACACCAAGTAACAAAGACACACACTGACACCCAGTAACAAAGACATACACTGACACCAAGTAACGCAGACATACACTGGCACCCAGTAACACAGATACACACTGAAACCAAGTAACAAAGACATACAGTGACACCCAGTAACACAGACACACACTGACACCAAGTAATTAAGACACACACTGACACCCAGTAACACAGACACACACTTACACCAAGTAACAAAGACATACACTAACAACCAGTAACACAGACACACAATGACACCAAGTAATACAGAAACACAATGACACCCAGTAACACAGACACACACTTCCACCAAGTAACAAAGACATACACTGACACCCAGTAACACAGACACCTACTTACACCCAGTAACAAAGACATACCCAGATACTCAGTAATAAAGACATACTCTGACACCCAGTAACACAGACACACACTTACAACAAGTAACAAAGACACACACTGACACCCAGTCACAAAGACATACACTTACACCCAGCAACACAGACATACACGGACACCAAGTAACAAAGTCATACACTGACACCAAGTAACAAAGACATACACTGACACCCAGTAACACAGACACACACTGACACCAAGTAACAAAGACATACACTGACACCCAGAAACACAGACACACAATTACATCAAGTAACAAAGACAAACACTGACACCCAGTAACAAAGACATACACTTACACTAAGTAACAAAGACAAACACTGACACCCAGTAACATAGACACACACTGACACCCAGTAACAAAGTCATACACTTACACCCAATAACACAGATACACACATACACCAAGTAACATAGTCATACACTGACACCCAGTAACACAGACACACACTTACATCAAGTAACAAAGACATACACTGACACGCAGTAAAACAGACACTCGATTACAACAAGTAACAAGACACCTCAACTAAGACACCCAGTAACATAGAAACACACTGACACCAAGTAACAAAGACACGCACTGACACCCAGTAACAAAGACAATCACTTACACCCAGTAACACAGACATACACTGACACCAAGTAACAAAGACATACACTGACACCAAGTAACAAAGACACACACTGACACCCTGGAACACAGACACCCACTGACACCAAGTAACAAAGAAACACACTGACACCCAGTAAGAAAGACATACACTGACAACCAGTAACACAGACACACACTGACACCAAGTAACAAAGAAACACACTGACACCCAGTAACAAAGACATACACTGACAGCATGTAACAAAGACATACACTGAGACCAAGTAAAAAAGTCATACACTGACACCAAGTAAAAAAGACACACACTGACACCAAGTAACAAAGACACACACTTACACCAAGTGACTCAGACATGCACTGTCACCCAGTATCACAGACACCCACTTACACCAAGTAACAAAGACACACACTGACATCCAGTAACAAAGACATACACTGACACCAAGTGACAAAAACATACACTGACACCCAGTAACACAGGCCCACACTTACACCAAGTAACAAAGACATACACTGACTCCCAGTAACACAGACATACACTTACACCAAGTAACAAAGACATACACTGACTCCCAGTAACACAGAGACACACTTATACCAAGTAACAAAGACATACACTGACACTCAGTAATAAAGACATACTCTGACACCCAGTAACACAGACACACACTGACACCAAGTAACAAAGACACGCACTGACACCCAGTAACAAAGACATACACTTACACCCAGTAACACAGACATACACTGACACCCAGTAACACAGGCATGCACTTACACCAAGTAACAAAGACATACACTGACACGCAGTAACACTGACAAACACTTACACCAAGTATAAAAGACACACACTGGCACCCAGTCACAAAGACAGACACTTAAACCCAGCAACACAGACATACACTGACACCCAGTAACACAGACATACACTTACACCAAGTAACAAAGACATACACTGACTCCCAGTAACACAGACACACACTTACACCAAGTAACAAAGACATACACTGTCACCCAGTAACACAGACACACACTTGCACCAAGAAACTAAGACACACACACACCCAGTAACAAAGACAGACACTGACACCAAGTAACAAAGACACACACTGACACCAAGTAACAAAGTCATACACTGACACCAAGTAACAAAGACATACACTGACACCCAGTAACACAGACACACACTGACACCAAGTAACAAAGACATACACTGACACCCAGAAACACAGACACACAATTACATCAAGTAACAAAGACAAACACTGACACCCAGTAACAAAGACATACACTTACACTAAGTAACAAAGACAAACACTGACACCCAGTAACATAGACACACACTGACATCCAGTAACAAAGTCATACACTTACACCCAGTAACACAGATACACACTTACACCAAGTAACATAGTCATACACTGACACCAAGTAACACAGACACACACTTACATCAAGTAACAAAGACATGCACTGACACGCAGTAACACAGACACTCGATTACAACAAGTAACAAAGACATACACTGACACCCAGTAACATAGAAACACACTGACACCAAGTAACAAAGACACGCACTGACACCCAGTAACAAAGACAATCACTTACACCCAGTAACACAGACATACACTGACACCAAGTAACAAAGACATACACTGACACCAAGTAACAAAGACACACACTGACACCCAGTAAGAAAGACATACACTGACACCCAGTAACACAGACACACACTGACACCAAGTAACAAAGAAACACACTGACACCCAGTAACAAAGACATACACTGACAGCATGTAACAAAGACATACACTGAGACCAAGTAAAAAAGTCATACACTGACACCAAGTAAAAAAGACACACACTGACACCAAGTAACAAAGACACACACTTACACCAAGTGACTCAGACATGCACTGACACCCAGTATCACAGACACCCACTTACACCAAGTAACAAAGACACACACTGACATCCAGTAACAAAGACATACACTGACACCAAGTGACAAAAACATACACTGACACCCAGTAACACAGGCCCACACTTACACCAAGTAACAAAGACATACACTGACTCCCAGTAACACAGACATACACTTACACCAAGTAACAAAGACAAACACTGACTCCCAGTAACACAGAGACACACTTATACCAAGTAACAAAGACATACACTGACACTCAGTAATAAAGACATACTCTGACACCCAGTAACACAGACACACACTGACACCAAGTAATAAAGACACGCACTGACACCCAGTAACAAAGACATACACTTACACCCAGTAACACAGACATACACTGACACCCAGTAACACAGGCATACACTTACACCAAGTAACAAAGACATACACTGACACGCAGTAACACTGACAAACACTTACACCAAGTAAAAAAGACACACACTGGCACCCAGTCACAAAGACAGACACTTAAACCCAGCAACACAGACATACACTGACACCCAGTAACACAGACATACACTTACACCAAGTAACAAAGACATACACTGACTCCCAGTAACACAGACACACACTTACACCAAGTAACAAAGACATACACTGTCACCCAGTAACACAGACACACACTTGCACCAAGAAACTAAGACACACACACACCCAGTAACAAAGACAGACACTGACACCAAGTAACAAAGACATACACTGACACCCATTTACACAGACACACACTGACACCAAGTAACAAAGTCATACACTGACACCAAGTAACAAAGACATACACTGACACCAAGTAACAAACACATACACTGACACCCAGTAACACAGACACACACTGACACCAAGTAACAAAGACATACACTGACACCCAGAAACACAGACACACAATTACATCAAGTAACAAAGACAAACACTGACACCCAGTAACAAAGACATACACTTACACTAAGTAACAAAGACAAACACTGACACCCAGTAACATAGACACACACTGACACCCAGTAACAAAGTCATACACTTACACCCAGTAACACAGATACACACTTACACCAAGTAACATATTCATACACTGACACCCAGTAACACAGACACACACTTACATCAGGAAACAAAGACATGCACTGACACGCAGTAACACAGACACTCGATTACAACAAGTAACAAAGACATACACTGACACCCAGTAACATAGAAACACACTGACACCAAGTAACAAAGACACGCACTGACACCCAGTAACAAAGACAATCACTTACACCCAGTAACACAGACATACACTGACACCAAGTAACAAAGACATACACTGACACCAAGTAACAAAGACACACACTGACACCCTGTAACACAGACACACACTGACACCAAGTAACAAAGAAACACATTGACACCCAGTAAGAAAGACATACACTGACACCCAGTAACACAGACACACACTGACACCAAGTAACAAAGAAACACACTGACACCCAGTAACAAAGACATACACTGACAGCATGTAACAAAGACATACACTGAGACCAAGTAAAAAAGTCATACACTGACACCAAGTAAAAAAGACACACACTGACATCCAGTAACAAAGACATACACTACACCAAGTGACAAAAACATACACTGACACCCAGTAACACAGGTCCACACTTACACCAAGTAACAAAGACATACACTGACTCCCAGTAACACAGACATAAACTTACACCAAGTAACAAAGACATACACTGACTCCCAGTAACACAGAGACACACTTATACCAAGTAACAAAGACATACACTGACACTCAGTAATAAAGACATACTCTGACACCCAGTAACACAGACACACACTGACACCAAGTAACAAAGACACGCACTGACACCCAGTAACAAAGACATACACTTACACCCAGTAACACAGACATACACTGACACCCAGTAACACAGGCATACACTTACACCAAGTAACAAAGACATACACTGACACGCAGTAACACTGACAAACACTTACACCAAGTAAAAAAGACACACACTGGCGCCCAGTCACAAAGACATACACTTAAACCCAGCAACACAGACATACACTGACACCCAGTAACACAGACATACACTTACACCAAGTAACAAAGACATACACTGACTCCCAGTAACACAGACACACACTTACACCAAGTAACAAAGACATACACTGTCACCCAGTAACACAGACACACACTTGCACAAAGAAACTAAGACACACACACACCCAGTAACAAAGACAGACACTGACACCAAGTAACAAAGACACACACTGACACCAAGTAACAAAGACATACACTGACACCGAGTTACACAGACACACACTGACACCAAGTAACAAAGACATACAGAGACAACCAGTAACAAAGACATGCACTGACACCCAGTAACAAAGACACACACTTACACCAAGTAACAAAGACACACACTGACACCCAGTAACAAAGACATACACTGACACCAAGTAACACAGACATACACTAACACCCAGTAACACAGATACACACTGACACCAAGTAACAAAGACATACAGTGACACCCGGTAACAAAGACATACCCTGACAGCCAGAAACACAGACAAACACTTACACCAAGTAACAAAGACAAACACTGACACCCAGTAACGAAGAAATACACTGACACCAAGTAACAAAGACACACACTGACACCCGGTAACACAGACACACACTTACACCAAGTAACAAATACATACACTGACATCCAGTAACACAGAAACACAATGACACCCAGTAACACAGACACACACTTACACCAAGTAACACAGACATACACTGACACCCAGTAACACAGACACCTACTTACACAAAGTAACAAAGACATGCACTGACTCTCAGTAATAAAGACATACTCTGACACCCAGTAACACAGACACACACTTACAACAAGTAACAAAGACACACACTGACACCCAGTAACAGAAACACACATTTAAAACCAAGTAACAAAGACACACACTTACACCAAGTAACAAAGACACACACTGACACCCAGTCACAAAGACATACACTTACACCCAGCAACACAGATATACACTGACACCCAGTAACACAGACATACACTGACTGCCAGTAACACAGACACACACTTACACCAAGTAACAAAGACATACACTGACATTCAGTAATAAAGACATACTCTGACACCCAGTAACACAGACACACTCTTACAACAAGTAACAAAGACACACACTGACACCCAGTAACAGAGACACACAGTAACACCAAGTAACAAAGACAGACACTGACACCCAGTAACACAGACACACACTGATACCAAGTAACAAAGACACGCACTGACACCCAGTAACAAAGACATACACTTACACCCAGTAACACAGACATACACTGACACCCAGTAACACAGACATACACTTACACCAAGTAACAAAAACATACACTGACACCCAGTAAAACTGACACACACTGACACCAAGTAACAAAGACACACACTTACACCAAGTAAAAAAGACATACACTTAAAGCCAGCAACACAGACATACACTGACACCCAGTAACACAGACATACACTTACACCAAGTAACAAAGACATACACTGACTCCCAGTAACACAGACACACACTTACACCAAGTAACAAAGACATACTCTGTCACCCAGTAACACAGAAACACTTGCACCAAGTAACAAAGACATACACTGACACCAGTAACACAGACACACACTGACACCAAGTAACAAAGACATATACAGACAACCAGTAACAAAGACACGCACTGACACCCAGTAACACAGACACACACTTACACCAAGTAACAAAGACACACACTGACACCCAGTAACAAAGACATACACTGACACCCAGTAACACAGATACACACTGACACCAAGTAACAAAGACATGCACAGACACCCAGTAACAAAGACATACAATGACAGCCAGAAACACAGACAAACGCTTACACCAAGTAACAAAGACAAACACTGACACCCAGTAACAAAGACATACACTGACACCAAGTAACAAAGACACACACTGACACCCAGTAACACAGACACACACTTACACCAAGCAACAAATACATACACTGACATCCAGTAACACAGAAACACAATGACACCCAGTAACACAGACACACACTTACACCAAGTAACACAGACATACACTGACACCCAGTAACACAGACACCTACTTACACAAAGTAACAAAGACATACACTGACACTCAGTAATCAAGACATACTCTGACACCCAGTAACACAGACACACACTTACAACAAGTAACAAAGACAAACACTGACACCCAGTATCAGAGACACACATTTACACCAAGTAACTAAGTCAGACACTGACACCCAGTAACACAGACACACACTGATACCAAGTAACAAAGACACGCACTGACACCCAGTAACAAAGACATACACTTACACCCAGTAGCACAGACATACACTGACACCCAGTAACACAGACATACACTTACACCAAGTAACAAGGATATAAACTGACACCCAGTAACACTGACACACACTTACACCAAGTAACATAGACACACTCTGACACCCAGTCACAAAGACATACACCTACACCCAGCAACACAGACATACACTGACACCCAGTAACACAGACATACACTTACACCAAGTAACAAAGACATACACTGACTCCCAGTAACACAGACACACACTTACACAAAGTAACAAAGAGATACACTGACACCCAGTAACACGGACACACACTTGCACCAAGAAACTAAGACCCACACACACCCAGTAACAAAGACAGACACTGACACCAAGTAACAAGGACACAGACTGACACCAAGTTACAAAGACATACACTGACACCCAGTAACACAGACGCACACTGACACCAAGTAACAAAGACATACACAGACAACCAGTATCAAAGACATGCACTGACACCCAGTAACACAGACACACACGTACACCAAGTAACGCAGACACACACTGACACCCAGTAACAAAGACATACACTGACACCAAGGAACAAAGACATACACTGACACCCAGTAACACAGATACACACTGACACCAAGTTACAAAGACATACAGTGACACCCAGTAACAAAGACATACACTGACAGCCAGAAACACAGACACACACTGAAACCCAGTAACACAGACATACACTTACACCAAGTAACAAAGACATACACTGACTCCCAGTGACACAGACATACACTTACACCAAGTAACAAAGACATACACTGACTCCCAGTAAAACAGACATACACTTACACCAAGTAACAAAGACATACTCTGACACCCAGAAACACAGACACACACTTACAACAAGTAACAAAGACACACACTGACACCCAGTAACGGAGACACACAGTAACACTAAGTAACAAAGACAGACACTGACACCCAATAACACAGACACACACTGACACCAAGTAACAAAGACACACACTGACACCCAGTAACAAAGACATACACTGACACCCAGTAACACAGACACACCAATACACCAAGTAATAAAGACATACACTGACACCCAGTAACACAGACACACGCTTGCACCAAGTAACAAAGACGGACACTGACACCCAGTAACACAGACACACACTTACAACAAGTAACAAAGACATACACTGACACCCAGTAACACAGACACACACTTGCACAAAGTAACACAGACATACACTGACACCCAGTAACAAAGACATACACTGAAACCCAGTATCACAGACACACACTTGCACCAAGTAACAAAGACAGACACAGACACCCAGTAACACAGCCATACACTTACTCCAAGTAACAAAGACATACACTGACATCCAGTAACACAGACACACACTTACACCAAGTAACAAAGACATACACTGACACCCAGTAACAAAGACATACACTGACAACCAGTAACAAAGACATACAGTTACACCCAGTAGCACAGACATACACTGACATCCAGTAACACAGACACACACTTACAGCAAGTAAAAAAGACATACACTGACAGCCAGAAACACAGACACACACTTACATCAAGTAACAAAGACATACTCTGACACCCAGTAACATAGACACTGACTGACACCAAGTAACAAAGACATGCACTGACACCCAGTAACAAAGACATACACTTACACCCAGTAACACAGACATACACTGACACCTAGTAAGAAAGACATGCACTGACACCCAGGAACACAGACACACACGTACACCAAGTAACAAAGACATACACTGACACCCAGTAACACAGACACACACTTGCACCAAGTAACAAAGACAGACACTGACACCCAGTAACAAAGACATACACTGACAACCAGTGACAAAGACACACACTTGCACCAAGTAGCAAAGACACGAACTGACACCAAGTAACAAAGACATACACTTACAACCAGTAACAAAGACATACACTTACACCCAGAAACACAGACATAAACTGACACCCAGTAACCCAGACGCACACTTCCACCAAGTAACAAAGACGCACACTGACACCAAGTAACAAAGACATACACTTACACCCAGTAACACAGACATACACTGACACCAAGTAACAAAGACAGACACTGACACCCAGTAACAAAGACATCCACTGACACCCAGTGACACAGACACGCACTTGCACCAAGTAACAAAGACAGACACTGACACCCAGTAACACAGACACACACTTAAACCAAGTAACAAAGACAGACACTGACACCCAGTAACACAGACACACAATTGCACCAAGTAACACAGACACACACTGACACCCAGTAACAAAGACATACACTGACACCCAGTAACACAGACACACACTGACACCAAGTAACAAAGACACACAATGACACCCAGTAACACAGACACACACTTACACCAAGCAACAAATACATACACTGACATCCAGTAACACAGAAACACAATGACACCCAGTAACACAGACACACACTTACACCAAGTAACACAGACATACACTGACACCCAGTAACACAGACACCTACTTACACAAAGTAACAAAGACATACACTGACACTCAGTAATCAAGACATACTCTGACACCCAGTAACACAGACACACACTTTCAACAAGTAACAAAGACACACACTGACACCCAGTATCAGAGACACACATTTACACCAAGTAACTAAGTCAGACACTGACACCCAGTAACACAGACACACACTGATACCAAGTAACAAAGACACGCACTGACACCCAGTAACAAAGACATACACTTACACCCAGTAACACAGACATACACTGACACCCAGTAACACAGACATACACTTACACCTAGTAACAAGGACATACACTGACACCCAGTAACACTGACACACACTTACACCAAGTAACAAAGACACACACTGACACCCAGTCACAAAGACATACACCTACACCCAGCAACACAGACATACACTGACACCCAGTAACACAGACATACACTTACACCAAGTAACAAAGACATACACTGACTCCCAGTAACACAGACACACACTTACACAAAGTAACAAAGAGATACACTGACACCCAGTAACACGGACACACACTTGCACCAAGAAACTAAGACCCACACACACCCAGTAACAAAGACAGACACTGACACCAAGTAACAAAGACACAGACTGACACCAAGTTACAAAGACATACACTGACACCCAGTAACACAGACGCACACTGACACCAAGTAACAAAGACATACACAGACAACCAGTATCAAAGACATGCACTGACACCCAGTAACACAGACACACACGTACACCAAGTAACGCAGATACACACTGACACCCAGTAACAAAGACATACACTGACACCAAGGAACAAAGACATACACTGACACCCAGTAACACAGATACACACTGACACCAAGTTACAAAGACATACAGTGACACCCAGTAACAAAGACATACACTGACAGCCAGAAACACAGACACACACTGAAACCCAGTAACACAGACATACACTTACACCAAGTAACAAAGACATACACTGACTCCCAGTAACACAGACATACACTTACACCAAGTAACAAAGACATACACTGACTCCCAGTAAAACAGACATACACTTACACCAAGTAACAAAGACATACTCTGACACCCAGTAACACAGACACACACTTACAACAAGTAACAAAGACACACACTGACACCCATTAACGGAGACACACAGTAACCCTAAGTAACAAAGTCAGACACTGACACCAAATAACACAGACACACACTGACACCAAGTAACAAAGACACACACTGACACCCAGTAACAAAGACATACACTGACACCCAGTAACACAGACACACCAATACACCAAGTAATAAAGACATACACTGACACCCAGTAACACAGACACACGCTTGCACCAAGTAACAAAGACGGACACTGACACCCAGTAACACAGACACACACTTACAACAAGTAACAAAGACATACAATGACACCCAGTAGCACAGACACACACTTGCACAAAGTAACACAGTCATACACTGACACCCAGTAACAAAGACATACACTGAAACCCAGTATCACAGACACACTCTTGCACCAAGTAACAAAGACAGACACAGACACCCAGTAACACAGCCATACACTTACACCAAGTAACAAAGACATACACTGACATCCAGTAACACAGACACACACTTACACCAAGTAACAAAGACATACACTGACACCCAGTAACAAAGACATACACTGACAACCAGTCACAAATACATACAGTTACACCCAGTAGCACAGACATACACTGACATCCAGTAACACAGACCCACACTTACAGCAAGTAAAAAAGACATACACTGACACCCAGAAACACAGACACACACTTACATCAAGTAACAAAGACAAACACTGACACCCAGTAACACAGACACTGACTGACACCAAGTAACAAAGACATGCACTGACACCCAGTAACAAAGACATACACTTACACCCAGTAACACAGACATACACTGACACCAAGTAAGAAAGACATGCACTGACACCCAGGAACACAGACACACACGTACACCAAGTAACAAAGACATACACTGACACCCAGTAACACAGACACACACTTGCACCAAGTAACAAAGACAGACACTGACACCCAGTAACAAAGACATACACTGACAACCAGTGACAAAGACACACACTTGCACCAAGTAGCAAAGACACGCACTGACACCAAGTAACAAAGACATACACTTACAACCAGTAACAAAGACATACACTTACACCCAGTGACACAGACACGCACTTGCACCAAGTAACAAAGACAGACACTGACACCCAGTAACACAGACACACACTTAAACCAAGTAACAAAGACAGACACTGACACCCAGTAACACAGACACACAATTGCACCAAGTAACACAGACACACACTGACACCCAGTAACAAAGACATACACTGACACCCAGTAACACAGACACACACTGACACCAAGTAACAAAGACACACAATGACACCCAGTAACACAGACACACACTTACACCAAGCAACAAATACATACACTGACATCCAGTAACACAGAAACACAATGACACCCAGTAACACAGACACACACTTACACCAAGTAACACAGACATACACTGACACCCAGTAACACAGACACCTACTTACACAAAGTAACAAAGACATACACTGACACTCAGTAATCAAGACATACTCTGACACCCAGTAACACAGACACACACTTTCAACAAGTAACAAAGACACACACTGACACCCAGTATCAGAGACACACATTTACACCAAGTAACTAAGTCAGACACTGACACCCAGTAACACAGACACACACTGATACCAAGTAACAAAGACACGCACTGACACCCAGTAACAAAGACATACACTTACACCCAGTAACACAGACATACACTGACACCCAGTAACACAGACATACACTTACACCTAGTAACAAGGACATACACTGACACCCAGTAACACTGACACACACTTACACCAAGTAACAAAGACACACACTGACACCCAGTCACAAAGACATACACCTACACCCAGCAACACAGACATACACTGACACCCAGTAACAGAGACATACACTTACACCAAGTAACAAAGACATACACTGACTCCCAGTAACACAGACACACACTTACACAAAGTAACAAAGAGATACACTGACACCCAGTAACACGGACACACACTTGCACCAAGAAACTAAGACCCACACACACCCAGTAACAAAGACAGACACTGACACCAAGTAACAAAGACACAGACTGACACCAAGTTACAAAGACATACACTGACACCCAGTAACACAGACGCACACTGACACCAAGTAACAAAGACATACACAGACAACCAGTATCAAAGACATGCACTGACACCCAGTAACACAGACACACACGTACACCAAGTAACGCAGACACACACTGACACCCAGTAACAAAGACATACACTGACACCAAGGAACAAAGACATACACTGACACCCAGTAACACAGATACACACTGACACCAAGTTACAAAGACATACAGTGACACCCAGTAACAAAGACATACACTGACAGCCAGAAACACAGACACACACTGAAACCCAGTAACACAGACATACACTTACACCAAGTAACAAAGACATACACTGACTCCCAGTAACACAGACATACACTTACAACAAGTAACAAAGACATACACTGACTCCCAGTAAAACAGACATACACTTACACCAAGTAACAAAGACATACTCTGACACCCAGTAACACAGACACACACTTACAACAAGTAACAAAGACACACACTGACACCCATTAACGGAGACACACAGTAACCCTAAGTAACAAAGACAGACACTGACACCCAATAACACAGACACACACTGACACCAAGTAACAAAGACACACACTGACACCCAGTAACAAAGACATACACTGACACCCAGTAACACAGACACACCAATACACCAAGTAATAAAGACATACACTGACACCCAGTAACACAGACACACGCTTGCACCAAGTAACAAAGACGGACACTGACACCCAGTAACACAGACACACACTTACAACAAGTAAAAAAGACATACAATGACACCCAGTAGCACAGACACACACTTGCACAAAGTAACACAGTCATACACTGACACCCAGTAACAAAGACATACACTGAAACCCAGTATCACAGACACACTCTTGCACCAAGTAACAAAGACAGACACAGACACCCAGTAACACAGCCATACACTTACACCAAGTAACAAAGACATACACTGACATCCAGTAACACAGACACACACTTACACCAAGTAACAAAGACATACACTGACACCCAGTAACAAAGACATACACTGACAACCAGTCACAAATACATACAGTTACACCCAGTAGCACAGACATACACTGACATCCAGTAACACAGACCCACACTTACAGCAAGTAAAAAAGACATACACTGACACCCAGAAACACAGACACACACTTACATCAAGTAACAAAGACATACACTGACACCCAGTAACATAGACACTGACTGACACCAAGTAACAAAGACATGCACTGACACCCAGTAACAAAGACATACACTTACACCCAGTAACACAGACATACACTGACACCAAGTAAGAAAGACATGCACTGACACCCAGGAACACAGACACACACGTACACCAAGTAACAAAGACATACACTGACACCCAGTAACACAGACACACACTTGCACCAAGTAACAAAGACAGACACAGACACCCAGTAACAAAGACATACACTGACAACCAGTGACAAAGACACACACTTGCACCAAGTAGCAAAGACACGCACTGACACCAAGTAACAAAGACATACACTTACAACCAGTAACAAAGACATACACTTACACCCAGTAACATAGACATAAACTGACACCCAGTAACCCAGACGCACACTTCCACCAAGTAACAAAGACGCACACTGACACCAAGTAACAAAGACATACACTTACACCCAGTAACACAGACATACACTGACACCAAGTAACAAAGACAGACACTGACACCCAGTAACAAAGACATCCACTGACACCCAGTGACACAGACACGCACTTGCACCAAGTAACAAAGACAGACACTGACACCCAGTAACACAGACACACACTTAAACCAAGTAACAAAGACAGACACTGACACCCAGTAACACAGACACACAATTGCACCAAGTAACACAGACACACACTGACACCCAGTAACAAAGACATACACTGACACCCAGTAACACAGACACACACTTACACCAAGTAACAAAGACATACACTGACATCCAGTAACACAGACACACACGTACACCAAGTAACAAAGACATACACTGACACCCAGTAACACAGACACACACTGACACCAAGTAGCAAAGACACGAACTGACACCAAGTAACAAAGACATACACTGACAGCCAGTAACAAAGACATGCACTTACACCCAGGAAGACAGACAGAAACTGACACCCAGTAACCCAGATGCACACTTCCACCAAGTAACAAAGACACACACTTACAACAAGTAACAAAGACACACACTGACACCCAGTATCAGAGACACACATTTACACCAAGTAACTAAGTCAGACACTGACACCCAGTAACACAGACACACACTGATACCAAGTAACAAAGACACGCACTGACACCCAGTAACAAAGACATACACTTACACCCAGTAACACAGACATACACTGACACCCAGTAACACAGACATACACTTACACCAAGTAACAAGGACATACACTGACACCCAGTAACACTGACACACACTTACACCAAGTAACAAAGACACACACTGACACCCAGTCACAAAGACATACATCTACACCCAGCAACACAGACATACACTGACACCCAGTAACACAGACATACACTTACACCAAGTAACAAAGACATACACTGACTCCCAGTAACACAGACACACACTTACACAAAGTAACAAAGAGATACACTGACACCCAGTAACACGGACACACACTTGCACCAAGAAACTAAGACCCACACACACCCAGTAACAAAGACAGACACTGACACCAAGTAACAAAGACACAGACTGACACCAAGTAACAAAGACATACACTGACACCCAGTAACACAGACGCACACTGACACCAAGTAACAAAGACATACACAGACAACCAGTATCAAAGACATGCACTGACACCCAGTAACACAGACACACACGTACACCAAGTAACGCAGACACACACTGACACCCAGTAACAAAGACGTAGACTGACACCAAGGAACAAAGACATACACTGACACCCAGTAACACAGATACACACTGACACCAAGTTACAAAGACATACAGTGACACCCAGTAACAAAGACATACACTGACAGCCAGAAACACAGACACACACTGAAACCCAGTAACACAGACATACACTTACACCAAGTAACAAAGACATACACTGACTCCAGTAACACAGACATACACTTACACCAAGTAACAAAGACATACACTGACTCCCAGTAAAACAGACATACACTTACACCAAGTAACAAAGACATACTCTGACACCCAGTAACACAGACACACACTTACAACAAGTAACAAAGACACACACTGACACCCATTAACGGAGACACACAGTAACCCTAAGTAACAAAGACAGACACTGACACCCAATAACACAGACACACACTGACACCAAGTAACAAAGACACACACTGACACCCAGTAACAAAGACATACACTGACACCCAGTAACACAGACACACCAATACACCAAGTAATAAAGACATACACTGGCACCCAGTAACACAGACACACGCTTGCACCAAGTAACAAAGACGGACACTGACACCCAGTAACACAGACACACACTTACAACAAGTAACAAAGACATACACTGACACCCAGTAGCACAGACACACACTTGCACAAAGTAACACAGACATACACTGACACCCAGTAACAAAGACATACACTGAAACCCAGTATCACAGACACACTCTTGCACCAAGTAACAAAGACAGACACAGACACCCAGTAACACAGCCATACACTTACACCAAGTAACAAAGACATACACTGACATCCAGTAACACAGACGCACACTTACACCAAGTAACAAAGACATACACTGACACCCAGTAACAAAGACATACACTGACAACCAGTAACAAAGACATACAGTTACACCCAGTAGCACAGACATACACTGACATCCAGTAACACAGACACACACTTACAGCAAGTAACAAAGACATACACTGACACCCAGAAACACAGACACACACTTACATCAAGTAACAAAGACATGCACTGACACCCAGTAACAAAGACATACACTTACACCCAGTAACACAGACATACACTGACACCTAGTAAAAAAGACATGCATTGACACCCAGGAACACAGACACACACGTACACCAAGTAACAAAGACATACACTGACACCCAGTAACACAGACACACACTTGCACCAAGTAACAAAGACAGACACTGACACCCAGTAACAAAGACATACACTGACAACCAGTGACAAAGACACACACTTGCACCAAGTGGCAAAGACACGCACTGACACCAAGTAACAAAGACATACACTTACAACCAGTAACAAAGACATACACTTACACCCAGTAACACAGACATAAACTGACACCCAGTAACCCAGACGCACACTTCCACCAAGTAACAAAGACGCACACTGACACCAAGTAACAAAGACATACACTTACACCCAGTAACACAGACATACACTGACACCAAGTAACAAAGACAGACACTGACACCCAGTAACAAAGACATCCACTGACACCCAGTGATACAGACACGCACATGCACCAAGTAACAAAGACAGACACTGACACCCAGTAACACAGACACACACTTAAACCAAGTAACAAAGACAGACACTGACACCCAGTAACACAGACACACAATTGCACCAAGTAACACAGACACACACTGACACCCAGTAACAAAGACATACACTGACACCCAGTAACACAGACACACACTTACACCAAGTAACAAAGACATACACTGACATCCAGTAACACAGACACACACGTACACCAAGTAACAAAGACATACACTGACACCCAGTAACACAGACACACACTGACACCAAGTAGCAAAGACACGAACTGACACCAAGTAACAAAGACATACACTGACAGCCAGTAACAAAGACATGCACTTACACCCAGGAACACAGACAGAAACTGACACCCAGTAACCCAGATGCACACTTCCACCAAGTAACAAAGACACACACTGACACCAAGTAACAAAGACATACACTTACACCCAGTAACATAGACAGACACTGACACCCAGTAACACAGACACACACTTACATCAAGTAACAAAGACATACACTGACACACAGTAACATAGACACACACTGACACCAAGTAACAAAGACATGCACTGACATCCAGTAACACAGAAACACAATGACACCCAGTAACACAGACACACACTTACACCAAGTAACACAGACATACACTGACACCCAGTAACACAGACACCTACTTACACAAAGTAACAAAGACATACACGGACTCTCAGTAATAAAGACATACTCTGACACCCAGTAACACAGACACACACTTACAACAAGTAACAAAGACACACACTGACACCCAGTAACAGAGACACACACTTACACCAAGTAACAAAGACACACACTTACACCAAGTAACAAAGACACAGACTGACACCCAGTCACAAAGACATACACTTACACCCAGCAACACAGATATGCACTGACACCCAGTAACACAGACATACACTGACTGCCAGTAACACCGACACACACTAACACCAAGTAACAAAGACATACACTGACATTCAGTAATAAAGACATACTCTGACACCCAGTAACACAGACACACTCTTACAACAAGTAACAAAGACACACACTGACACCCAGTAACAGAGACACAAAGTAACACCAAGTAACAAAGACAGACACTGACACCCAGTAACACAGACACACACTGATACCAAGTAAGAAAGACATGCACTGACACCCAGGAACACAGACACACACGTACACCAAGTGACAAAGACATACACTGACACCCAGTAACACAGACACACACTTGCACCAAGTAACAAAGACAGACACTGACACCCAGTAACAAAGACATACACTGACAACCAGTGACAAAGACACACACTTGCACCAAGTAGCAAAGACACGCACTGACACCAAGTAACAAAGACATACACTTACACCCAGTAACACAGACATAAACTGACACCCAGTAACCCAGACGCACACTTCCACCAAGTAACAAAGACGCACACTGACACCAAGTAACAAAGACATACACTTACACCCAGTAACACAGACATACACTGACACCAAGTAACAAAGACAGACACTGACACCCAGTAACAAAGACATCCACTGACACCCAGTGACACAGACACGCACTTGCACCAAGTAACAAAGACAGACAGTGACACCCAGTAACACAGACACACACTTAAACCAAGTAACAAAGACAGACACTGACACCCAGTAACACAGACACACAATTGCACCAAGTAACACAGACACACACTGACACCCAGTAACAAAGACATACACTGACATCCAGTAACACAGACACACACGTACACCTAGTAACAAAGACATACACTGACACCCAGTAACACAGACACACACTGACACCAAGTAGCAAAGACACGAACTGACACCAAGTAACAAAGACATACACTGACAGCCAGTAACAAAGACATGCACTTACACCCAGGAACACAGACAGAAACTGACACCCAGTAACCCAGATGCACACTTCCACCAAGTAACAAAGACACACACTGACACCAAGTAACAAAGACATACACTTACACCCAGTAACATAGACAGACACTGACACCCAGTAACACAGACACACACTTACATCAAGTAACAAAGACATACACTGACACACAGTAACATAGACACACACTGACACCAAGTAACAAAGACAAGCACTGACATCCAGTAACACAGAAACACAATGACACCCAGTAACACAGATACACTTACACCAAGTAACACAGACATACACTGACACCCAGTAACACAGAAACCTACTTACACAAAGTAACAAAGACATACACGGACTCTCAGTAATAAAGACATACTCTGACACCCAGTAACACAGACACACACTTACAACAAGTAACAAAGACACACACTGACACCCAGTAACAGAGACACACACTTACACCAAGTAACAAAGACACACACTTACACCAAGTAACAAAGACACAGACTGACACCCAGTCACACAGACATACACTTACACCCAGCAACACAGATATGCACTGACACCCAGTAACACAGACATACACTGACTGCCAGTAACACAGACACACACTTACACCAAGTAACAAAGACATACACTGACATTCAGTAATAAAGACATACTCTGACACCCAGTAACACAGACGCACTCTTACAACAAGTAACAAAGACACACACTGACACCCAGTAACAGAGACACACAGTAACACCAATTAACAAAGACAGACACTGACACCCAGTAACACAGACACGCACTGATACCAATTAACAAAGACACGCACTGACACCCAGTAACAAAGACATACACTTACACCCAATAACACAGACATACACTGACACCCAGTAACACAGACATACAATTACACCAAGTAACAAAAACATACACTGACACCCAGTAAAACAGACACACACTGACACCAAGTAACAAAGACACACACTTACACCAAGTAACAAAGACATACACTTAAACCCAGCAACACAGACATACACTGACACCCAGTAACACAGACATACACTTACACCAAGTAACAAAGACATGCACTGACTCCCAGTAACAAAGACACACACTTACACCAAGTAACAAAGACATACTCTGTCACCCAGTAACACAGACACACACTTGCACCAAGTAACAAAGACATACACTGACACCCAGTAACACAGACACACACTGACACCAAGTAACAAAGACATACACAGACAACCAGTAACAAAGACACGCACTGACACCCTTTAACACAGACACACACTTACACCAAGTAACAAAGACACACACTGACACCCAGTAACAAAGACATACACTGACACCCAGTAACACAGATACACACTGACACCAAGTAACAAAGACATACAGTGACACCCAGTAACAAAGACATACACTGACAGCCAGAAACACAGACAAACACTTACACCAAGTAACAAAGACAAACACTGACACCCAGTAACAAAGACATACACTGACACCAAGTAACAAAGACACACACTGACACCCAGTAACACAGACACACACTTACACCAAGCAACAAATACATACACTGACATCCAGTAACACAGAAACACAATGACACCCAGTAAGACAGACACACACTTACACCAAGTAACACAGACATACACTGACACTCAGTAATCAAGACATACTCTGACACCCAGTAACACAGACACACACTTACAACAAGTAACAAAGACACACACTGACACCCAGTATCAGAGACACACATTTACACCAAGTAACAAAGTCAGACACTGACACCCAGTAACACAGACACACACTGATACCAAGTAACAAAGACACGCACTGACACCCAGTAACAAAGACATACACTTACACCCAGTAACACAGACATACACTGACACCCAGTAACACAGACATACACTTACACCAAGTAACAAGGAGATACACTGACACCTGTAACACTGACACACACTTACGCCAAGTAACAAAGACACACACTGACACCCAGTCACAAAGACATACACCTACACCCAGCAACACAGACATACACTGACACCCAGTAACACAGACATACACTTACACCAAGTAACAAAGACATACACTGACTCCCAGTAACACAGACACACACTTACACAAAGTAACAAAGAGATACACTGACACCCAGTAACACGGACACACACTTGCACCAAGAAACTAAGACCCACACACACCCAGTAACAAAGACAGACACTGACACCAAGTAACAAAGACACAGACTGACACCAAGTTACAAAGACATACACTGACACCCAGTAACACAGACGCACACTGACACCAAGTAACAAAGACATACACAGACAACCAGTAACAAAGACATGCACTGACACCCAGTAAAACAGACACACACGTACACCAAGTAACACAGACACACACTGACACCCAGTAACAAAGACATACACTGACACCAAGGAACAAAGACATACACTGACAGCCAGAAACACAGACACACACTGAAACCCAGTAACACAGACATACACTTACACCAAGTAACAAAGACATACACTGACTCCCAGTAACACAGTCATACACTTACACCAAGTAACAAAGACATACACTGACTCCCAGTAAAACATACATACACATACACCAAGTAACAAAGACATACTCTGACACCCAGTAACACAGACACACACTTACAACAAGTAACAAAGACACACACTGACACCCAGTAACAGAGACACACAGTAACACTAAGTAACAAAGACAGACACTGACACCCAATAACACAGACACACACTGACACCAAGTAACAAAGACACACACTGACACCCAGTAACAAAGACACACACATACACCAAGTAATAAAGACATACACTGACACCCAGTAACACAGACACACACTTGCACCAAGTAACAAAGACGGACACTGACACCCAGTAACACAGACACACACTTACAACAAGTAACAAAGACATACACTGACACCCAGTAACACAGACACACACTTGCACAAAGTAACACAGACATACACTGACACCCAGTAACAAAGACATACACTGAAACCCAGTATCACAGACACACACTTGCACCAAGTAACAAAGACATACACTGACATCCAGTAACACAGACACACACTTACACCAAGTAACAAAGACATACACTGACACCCAGTAACAAAGACATACACTGACAACCAGTAACAAAGACATACAGTTACACCCAGTAGCACAGACATACACTGACATCCAGTAACACAGACACACACTTACAGCAAGTAAAAAAGACATACACTGACACCCAGAAACACAGACACACACTTACATCAAGTAACAAAGACATACACTGACACCCAGTAACATAGACACTGACTGACACCAAGTAACAAAGACATGCACTGACACCCAGTAACAAAGACATGCACTTACACCCAGTAACACAGACATACACTGACACCCAGTAACACAGACACACACTTACACCAAGTAACAAAGACATACACTGACACCCAGAAACACAGACACACACTTACATCAAGTAACAAAGACGTACACTGACACCCAGTAACATAGACACTCACTGACACCAAGTAACAAAGACATGCACTGACACCCAGTAACACAGACATACAATTACACCAAGTAACAAAGACATACACTGACTCCCAGTAACACAGACATACACTTACACCAAGTAACAAAGACATACACTGACTCCCAGTAAAACAGACATACACTTACACCAAGTAACAAAGACATACACTGACACCCAGTAACACAGACATACACTTACACCAAGTAACAAGGACATACACTGACACCCAGTAACACAGACACACACTGATACCAAGTAACAAAGACACGCACTGACACCCAGTAACAAAGACATACACTTACACCCAGTAACACAGACATACACTGACACCCAGTAACACAGACATACACTTACACCAAGTAACAAGGACATACACTGACACCCAGTAACACTGACACACACTTACACCAAGTAACAAAGACACACACTGACACCCAGTCACAAAGACATACACCTACACCCAGCAACACAGACATACACTGACACCCAGTAACACAGACATACACTTACACCAAGTAACAAAGACATACACTGACTCCCAGTAACACAGACAAACACTTACACAAAGTAACAAAGAGATACACTGACACCCAGTAACACGGAAACACACTTGCACCAAGAAACTAAGACCCACACACACCCAGTAACAAAGACAGACACTGACACCAAGTAACAAAGACACAGACTGACACCAAGTTACAAAGACATACACTGACACCCAGTAACACAGACGCACACTGACACCAAGTAACAAAGACATACACAGACAACCAGTAACAAAGACATGCACTGACACCCAGTAAAACAGACACACACGTACACCAAGTAACACAGACACACACTGACACCCAGTAACAAAGACATACACTGACACCAAGGAACAAAGACATACACTGACAGCCAGAAACACAGACACACACTGAAACCCAGTAACACAGACATACACTTACACCAAGTAACAAAGACATACACTGACTCCCAGTAACACAGACATACACTTACACCAAGTAACAAAGACATACACTGACTCCCAGTAAAACATACATACACTTACACCAAGTAACAAAGACATACTCTGACACCCAGTAACACAGACACACACTTACAACAAGTAACAAAGACACACACTGACACCCAGTAACAGAGACACACAGTAACACTAAGTAACAAAGACAGACACTGACACCCAATAACACAGACACACACTGACACCAAGTAACAAAGACACACACTGACACCCAGTAACAAAGACACACACATACACCAAGTAATAAAGACATACACTGACACCCAGTAACACAGACACACACTTGCACCAAGTAACAAAGACGGACACTGACACCCAGTAACACAGACACACACTTACAACAAGTAACAAAGACATACACTGACACCCAGTAACACAGACACACAATTGCACAAAGTAACACAGACATACACTGACACCCAGTAACAAAGACATACACTGAAACCCAGTATCACAGACACACAATTGCACCAAGTAACAAAGACATACACTGACATCCAGTAACACAGACACACACTTACACCAAGTAACAAAGACATACACTGACACCCAGTAACAAAGACATACACTGACAACCAGTAACAAAGACATACAGTTACACCCAGTAGCACAGACATACACTGACATCCAGTAACACAAACACACACTTACAGCAAGTAAAAAAGACATACACTGACACCCAGAAACACAGACACACACTTACATCAAGTAACAAAGACATACACTGACACCCAGTAACATAGACACTGACTGACACCAAGTAACAAAGACATGCACTGACACCCAGTAACAAAGACATGCACTTACACCCAGTAACACAGACATACACTGACACCCAGTAACACAGACACACACTTACACCAAGTAACAAAGACATACACTGACACCCAGAAACACAGACACACACTTACATCAAGTAACAAAGACGTACACTGACACCCAGTAACGTAGACACTCACTGACACCAAGTAACAAAGACATGCACTGACACCCAGTAACACAGACATTCAATTACACCAAGTAACAAAGACATACACTGACTCCCAGTAACACAGACATACACTTACACCAAGTAACAAAGACATACACTGACTCCCAGTAAAACAAACATACACTTACACCAAGTAACAAAGACATACACTGACACCCAGTAACACAGACATACACTTACACCAAGTAACAAGGACATACACTGACACCCAGTAACACAGACACAAACTGATACCAAGTAACAAAGACACGCACTGACACCCAGTAACAAAGACATACACTTACACCCAGTAACACAGACATACACTGACACCCAGTAACACAGACATACACTTACACCAAGTAACAAGGACATACACTGACACCCAGTAACACTGACACACACTTACACCAAGTAACAAAGACACACACTGACACCCAGTCACAAAGACATACACCTACACCCAGCAACACAGACATACACTGACACCCAGTAACACAGACATACACTTACACCAAGTAACAAAGACATACACTGACTCCCAGTAACACAGACACACACTTACACAAAGTAACAAAGAGATACACTGACACCCAGTAACACGGAAACACACTTGCACCAAGAAACTAAGACCCACACACACCCAGTAACAAAGACAGACACTGACACCAAGTAACAAAGACACAGACTGACACCAAGTTACAAAGACATACACTGACACCCAGTAACACAGACGCACACTGACACCAAGTAACAAAGACATACACAGACAACCAGTAACAAAGACATGCACTGACACCCAGTAACACAGACACACACATACACCAAGTAACACAGACACACACTGACACCCAGTAACAAAGACATACACTGACAACAAGGAACAAAGACATACACTGACAGCCGGAAACACAGACACACACTGAAACCCAGTAACACAGACATACACTTACACCAAGTAACAAAGACATACACTGACTCCCAGTAACACAGACATACACTTACACCAAGTAACAAAGACATACACTGACTCCCAGTAAAACAGACATACACTTACACCAAGTAACAAAGACATACTCTGACATCCAGTAACACAGACACACACTTACAACAAGTAACAAAGACACACACTGACACCCAGTAACAGAGACACACAGTAACACTAAGTAACAAAGACAGACACTGACACCCAATAACACAGACACACACTGACACCAAGTAACAAAGACACACACTGACACCCAGTAACAAAGACACACACATACACCAAGTAATAAAGACATACACTGACACCCAGTAACACAGACACACACTTGCACCAAGTAACAAATACGGACACTGACACCCAGTAACACAGACACACACTTACAACAAGTAACAAAGACATACACTGACACCCAGTAACACAGACACACACTTGCACAAAGTAACACAGACATACACTGACACCCAGTAACAAAGACATACACTGAAACCCAGTATCACAGACACACACTTGCACCAAGTAACAAAGACAGACACAGACACCCAGTAACACAGCCATACACTTACACCAAGTAACAAAGACATACACTGACATCCAGTAACACAGACACACACTTACACCAAGTAACAAAGACATACACTGACACCCAGTAACAAAGACATACACTGACAACCAGTAACAAAGACATAGTTACACCCAGTAGCACAGACATACACTGACATCCAGTAACACAGACACACACGTACAGCAAGTAAAAAAGACATACACTGACACCCAGAAACACAGACACACACTTACATCAAGTAACAAAGACATACACTGACACCCAGTAACATAGACACTGACTGACACCAAGTAACAAAGACATGCACTGACACCCAGTAACAAAGACATGCACTTACACCCAGTAACACAGACATACACTGACGCCCAGTAACACAGACACACACTTACACCAAGTAACAAAGACATACACTGACACCCAGAAACACAGACACACACTTACATCAAGTAACAAAGACGTACACTGACACCCAGTAACATAGACACTCACTGACACCAAGTAACAAAGACATGCACTGACACCCAGTAACACAGACATACAATTACACCAAGTAACAAAGACATACACTGACTCCCAGTAACACAGACATACACTTACACCATGTAACAAAGACATACACTGACTCCCAGTAAAACAGACATACACTTACACCAAGTAACAAAGACATACACTGACACCCAGTATCAAAGACATACACTGAAACCCAGTATCACAGACACACACTTGCACCAAGTAACAAAGACAGACACAGACACCCAGTAACACAGCCATAAATTTACACCAAGTAACAAAGACATACACTGACATCCAGTAACACAGACACACACTTACACCAAGTAACAAAGACATACACTGACACCCAGTAACAAAGACATACACTGACAACCAGTAACAAAGACATACAGTTACACCCAGTAGCACAGACATACACTGACATCCAGTAACACAGACACACACTTACATCAAGTAACAAAGACATACACTGACACCCAGTAACATAGACACTGACTGACACCAAGTAACAAAGACATGCACTGACACCCAGTAACAAAGACATACACTTACACCCAGTAACACAGACATACACTGACACCTAGTAAGAAAGACATGCACTGACACCCAGGAACACAGACACACACGTACACCAAGTAACAAAGACATACACTGACACCCAGTAACACAGACACACACTTGCACCAAGTAACAAAGACAGACACTGACACCCAGTAACAAAGACATACACTGACAACCAGTGACAAAGACACACACTTGCACCAAATAGCAAAGACACGCACTGACACCAAGTAACAAAGACATGCACTGACAACCAGTAACAAAGACATACACTTACACCCAGTAACACAGACATAAACTGACACCCAGTAACCCAGACGCACACTTCCACCAAGTAACAAAGACGCACACTGACACTAAGTAACAAAGACATACACTTACACCCAGTAACACAGACATATACTGACACCAAGTAACAAAGACAGACACTGCCACCCAGTAACAAAGACATACACTGACACCCAGTGACACAGACACGCACTTGCACCAAGTAACAAAGACAGACACTGACACCCAGTAACACAGAAAGACAATTGCACCAAGTAACACAGACACACACTGACACCCAGTAACAAAGACGTACACTGACACCCAGTAACACAGACACACACTTACACCAAGTAACAAAGACAGACACTGACACCCAATAACACAGACACACACTGACACCAAATAACAAAGACACACACTGACACCCAGTAACAAAGACACACACGTACACCAAGTAATAAAGACATACACTGACACCCAGTAACACAGACACACACTTGCACCAAGTAACAAAGACGGGCACTGACACCCAGTAACACAGACACACACTTACAACAAGTAACAAAGACATACACTGACACCCAGTAACACAGACACACACTTGCACAAAGTAACACAGACATACACTGACACCCAGTAACAAAGACATACACTGAAACCCAGTATCACAGACACACACTTGCACCAAGTAACAAAGACAGACACAGACACCCAGTAACACAGCCATACACTTACACCAAGTAACAAAGACATACACTGACATCCAGTAACACAGACACACACTTACACCAAGTAACAAAGACATACACTGACACCCAGTAACAAAGACATACACTGACAACCAGTAACAAAGACATACAGCTACACCCAGTAGCACAGACATACACTGACATCCAGTAACACAGACACACACTTACAGCAAGTAAAAAAGACATACACTGACACCCAGAAACACAGACACACACTTACATCAAGTATCAAAGACATACACTGACACCCAGTAACATAGACACTGACTGACACCAAGTAACAAAGACATGCACTGACACCCAGTAACAAAGACATACAATTACACCCAGTAACACAGACATACACTGACACCCAGTAACACAGACACACACTTACACCAAGTAACAAAGAAATACACTGACACCCAGAAACACAGACACACACTTACATCAAGTAACAAAGACGTACACTGACACCCAGTAACATAGACACTCACTGACACCAAGTAACAAAGACATGCACTGACACCCAGTAACAAAGACATACACTGACACCAAGGAACAAAGACATACACTGACACCCAGTAACACAGATACACACTGACACCAAGTTACAAAGCCATACAGTGACACCCAGTAACAAAGACATACACTGACAGCCAGAAACACAGACACACACTGAAACCCAGTAACACAGACATACAATTACACCAAGTAACAAAGACATCCACTGACTCCCAGTAACACAGACATGCACTTACACCAAGTAACAAAGACATACACTGACTCCCAGTAATACAGACATACACTTACACCAAGTAACAAAGACATACACTGATACCCAGTAACAAAGACATACACTGACACTCATTAACACAGACACACGCAAACACCAAGTAATAAGACATACACTGACACCCAGTAACACAGACACACACTTGCGCCAAGTAACAAAGACGGACACTGACACCCAGTAACACAGACACACACTTACAACAAGTAACAAAGACATACACTGACACCCAGTAACACAGACACACACTTGCACAAAGTAACACAGACATACACTGGCACCCAGTATCAAAGACATACACTGAAACCCAGTATCACAGACACACACTTGCACCAAGTAACAAAGACAGACACAGACACCCAGTAACACAGCCATACACTTACACCAAGTAACAAAGACATACACTGACATCCAGTAACACAGACACACACTTACACCAAGTAACAAAGACATACACTGACACCCAGTAACAAAGACATACACTGACAACCAGTAACAAAGACATACAGTTACACCCAGTAGCACAGACATACACTGACATTCAGTAACACAGACACACACTTACAGCAAGTAAAAAAGTCATGCACTGACACCCAGAAACACAGACACACACTTACATCAAGTAACAAAGACATACACTGACACCCAGTAACATAGACACTGACTGACACCAAGTAACAAAGACATGCACTGACACCCAGTAACAAAGACATACACTTACACCCAGTAACACAGACATACACTGACACCTAGTAAGAAAGACATGCACTGACACCCAGGAACACAGACACACACGTACACCAAGTAACAAAGACATACACTGACACCCAGTAACACAGACACACACTTGCACCAAGTAACAAAGACAGACACTGACACCCAGTAACAAAGACATACACTGACAACCAGTGACAAAGACACACACTTGCACCAAGTAGCAAAGACACGCACTGACACCAAGTAACAAAGACATACACTGACAACCAGTAACAAAGACATACACTTACACCCAGTAACACAGACATAAACTGACACCCAGTAACCCAGACGCACACTTCATCCAAGTAACAAAGACGCACACTGACACCAAGTAACAAAGAGATACACTTACACCCAGTAACACAGACATATACTGACACCTAGTAACAAAGACAGACACTGACACCCTGTAACAAAGACATACACTGACACCCAGTGACACAGACACGCACTTGCACCAAGTAACAAAGACAGACACTGACACCCAGTAACACAGACAGACAATTGCACCAAGTAACACAGACACACACTGACACCCAGTAACAAAGACGTACACTGACACCCAGTAACACAGACACACACTTACACCAAGTAACAAAGACAGACACTGACACCCAATAACACAGACACACTGACACCAAGTAACAAAGACACACACTGACACCCAGTAACAAAGACACACACATACACCAAGTAATAAAGACATACGCTGACACCCAGTAACACAGACACACACTTGCAACAAGTAACAAAGACGGACACTGACACCCAGTAACACAGACACACACTTACAACAAGTAACAAAGACATACACTGACACCCAGTAACACAGACACACACTTGCACAAAGTAACACAGACATACACTGACACCCAGTAACAAAGACATACACTGAAACCCAGTATCACAGACACACACTTGCACCAAGTAACAAAGACAGACACAGACACCCAGTAACACAGCCATACACTTACACCAAGTAACAAAGACATACACTGACATCCAGTAACACAGACACACACTTACACCAAGTAACAAAGACATACACTGACACCCAGTAACAAAGACATACACTGACAACCAGTAACAAAGACATACAGTTCCACCCAGTAGCACAGACATACACTGACATCCAGTAACACAGACACACACTTACAGCAAGTAAAAAAGACATACACTGACACCCGGAAACACAAACACACTCTTACATCAAGTAACAAAGACATACACTGACACCCAGTAACATAGACACTGACTGACACCAAGTAACAAAGACATGCACTGACACCCAGTAACAAAGACATACACTTACACCCAGTAACACAGACATACACTGACACCCAGTAACACAGACACACACTTACACCAAGTAACAAAGACATACACTGACACCCAGAAACACAGACACACACTTACATCAAGTAACAAAGACGTACACTGACACCCAGTAACATAGACACTCACTGACACCAAGTAACAAAGACATGCACTGACACCCAGTAACAAAGACATACACTGACACCAATGAACAATGACATACACTGACACCCAGTAACACAGATACACACTGACACCAAGTTACAAAGACATACAGTGACACCCAGTAACAAAGACATACACTGACAGCCAGAAACACAGACACACACTGAAACCCAGTAACACAGACATACAATTACACCAAGTAACAAAGACATACACTGACTCCCAGTAACACAGACATACACTTACACCAAGTAACAAAGACATAAACTGACTCCCAGTAAAACAGACATACACTTACACCAAGTAACAAAGACATACACTGACACCCAGTAACAAAGACATACACTGACACCCATTAACACAGACACACACATACACCAAGTAATAAAGACATACACTGACACCCAGTAACACAGACACACACTTGCACCAAGTAACAAAGACGGACACTGACACCCAGTAACACAGACACACACTTACAACAAGTAACAAAGACATACACTGACACCCAGTAACACAGACACACACTTGCACAAAGTAACACAGACATACACTGACACCCAGTAACAAAGACATACACTGAAACCCAGTATCACAGACACACACTTGCACCAAGTAACAAAGACAGACACAGACACCCAGTAACACAGCCATACACTTACACCAAGTAACAAAGACATACACTGACATCCAGTAACACAGACACACACTTACACCAAGTAACAAAGACATACACTGACACCCAGTAACAAAGACATACACTGACAACCAGTAACAAAGACATACAGTTCCACCCAGTAGCACAGACATACACTGACATCCAGTAACACAGACACACACTTACAGCAAGTAAAAAAGACATACACTGACACCCAGAAACACAGACACACACTTACATCAAGTAACAAAGACATACACTGACACCCAGTAACATAGACACTGACTGACACCAAGTAACAAAGACATGCACTGACACCCAGTAACAAAGACATACACTTACACCCAGTAACACAGACATACACTGACACCCAGTAACACAGACACACACTTACACCATGTAACAAAGACATACACTGACACCCAGAAACACAGACACACACTTACATCAAGTAACAAAGACGTACACTGACACCCAGTAACATAGACACTCACTGACACCAAGTAACAAAGACATGCACTGACACCCAGTAACAAAGACATACACTGACACCAAGGAACAATGACATACACTGACACCCAGTAACACAGATACACACTGACACCAAGTTACAAAGACATACAGTGACACCCAGTAACAAAGACATACACTGACAGCCAGAAACACAGACACACACTGAAACCCAGTAACACAGACATACAATTACACCAAGTAACAAAGACATACACTGACTCCCAGTAACACAGACATACACTTACACCAAGTAACAAAGACATACACTGACTCCCAGTAAAACAGACATACACTTACACCAAGTAACAAAGACATACACTGACACCCAGTAACAAAGACATACACTGACACCCATTAACACAGACACACACATACACCAAGTAACAAAGACATACACTGACACCCAGTAACATAGACACACACTTGCACAAAGTAACACAGACATACACTGACACCCAGTATCAAAGACATACACTGAAACCCAGTATCACAGACACACACTTGCACCAGGTAACAAAGACAGACACAGACACCCAGTAACACAGCCATACACTTACACCAAGTAACAAAGACATACACTGACCTCCAGTAACACAGACACACACTTACACCAAGTAACAAAGACATACACTGACACCCAGTAACAAAGACATACACTGACAACCAGTAACAAAGACATACAGTTACACCCAGTAGCACAGACATACACTGACATCCAGTAACACAGACACACACTTACAGCAAGTAAAAAAGACATGCACTGACACCCAGAAACACAGACACACACTTACATCAAGTAACAAAGACATACACTGACACCCAGTAACATAGACACTGACTGACACCAAGTAACAAAGACATGCACTGACAACCAGTAACAAAGACATACACTTACACCCAGTAACACAGACATACACTGACACCTAGTAAGAAAGACATGCACTGACACCCAGGAACACAGACATACACGTACACCAAGTAACAAAGACATACACTGACACCCAGTAACACAGACACACACTTGCACCAAGTAACAAAGACAGACACTGACACCCAGTAACAAAGACATACACTGACAACCAGTGACAAAGACACACACTTGCACCAAGTAGCAAAGACACGCACTGACACCAAGTAACAAAGACATACACTGACAACCAGTAACAAAGACATACACTTACACACAGTAACACAGACATAAACTGACACCCAGTAACCCAGACGCACACTTCCACCAAGTAACAAAGACGCACACTGACACCAAGTAACAAAGACATACACTTACACCCAGTAACACAGACATACACTGACACCAAGTAACAAAGACAGACACTGACACCCAGTAACAAAGACATACACTGACACCCAGTGACACAGACACGCACTTGCACCAAGTAACAAAGACAGACACTGACACCCAGTAACACAGACAGACAATTGCACCAAGTAACACAGACACACACTGACACCCAGTAACAAAGACGTACACTGACACCCAGTAACACAGACACACACTTACACCAAGTAACAAAGACATACACTGACATCCAGTAACACAGACACACACTTACACCAAGTAACAAAGACATACACTGACACCCAGTAACACAGACACAAACTGAAACCAAGTAACAAAGACACGAACTGACACCAAGTAACAAAGACATACGCTGACAGCCAGTAACAAAGACATGCACTTACACCCAGGAACACAGTCATAAACTGACACCCAGTAACCCAGACGCACACTTCCACCAAGTAACAAAGACACACACTGACACCAAGTAACAAAGACATACACTTACACCCAGTAACATAGACATACACTGACACCCAGTAACAAAGACATACACTGACACCAAGTAACACAGACACACACTTACACCAAGTAACAAATACATTCACTGACATCCAGTAACACAGAAACACAGTGACACCCAGTAACACAGACAGCTACTTACACAAAGTAACAAAGACATACACTGACACTCAGTAATAAAGACATACTCTGACACCCAGTAACACAGACACACACTTACAACAAGTAACAAAGACACACACTGACACCCAGTAACATAGACACTCACTGACACCAAGTAACAAAGACATGCACTGACACCCAGTAACAAAGACATACACTTACACCCAGTAACACAGACACACACGTATACCAAGTAACAAAGACATACACTGACACCCAGTAACACAGACACACACTTGCACCAAGTAACAAAGACATACACTGACACCCAGTAACATAGACACTGACTGACACCAAGTAACAAAGACATGCACTGACACCCAGTAACAAAGACATACACTTACACCCAGTAACACAGACATACACTGACACCTAGTAAGAAAGACATGCACTGACACCCAGGAACACAGACACACACGTACACCAAGTAACAAAGACATACACTGACACCCAGTAACACAGACACACACTTGCACCAAGTAACAAAGACAGACACTGACACCCAGTAACAAAGACATACACTGACAACCAGTGACAAAGACACACACTTGCACCAAATAGCAAAGACACGCACTGACACCAAGTAACAAAGACATGCACTGACAACCAGTAACAAAGACATACACTTACACCCAGTAACACAGACATAAACTGACACCCAGTAACCCAGACGCACACTTCCACCAAGTAACAAAGACGCACACTGACACTAAGTAACAAAGACATACACTTACACCCAGTAACACAGACATATACTGACACCAAGTAACAAAGACAGACACTGCCACCCAGTAACAAAGACATACACTGACACCCAGTGACACAGACACGCACTTGCACCAAGTAACAAAGACAGACACTGACACCCAGTAACACAGACAGACAATTGCACCATGTAACACAGACACACACTGACACCCAGTAACAAAGACGTACACTGACACCCAGTAACACAGACACACACTTACACCAAGTAACAAAGACAGACACTGACACCCAATAACACAGACACACACTGACACCAAATAACAAAGACACACACTGACACCCAGTAACAAAGACACACACGTACACCAAGTAATAAAGACATACACTGACACCCAGTAACACAGACACACACTTGCACCAAGTAACAAAAACGGGCACTGACACCCAGTAACACAGACACACACTTACAACAAGTAACAAAGACATACACTGACACCCAGTAACACAGACACACACTTGCACAAAGTAACACAGACATACACTGACACCCAGTAACAAAGACATACACTGAAACCCAGTATCACAGACACACACTTGCACCAAGTAACAAAGACAGACACAGACACCCAGTAACACAGCCATACACTTACACCAAGTAACAAAGACATACACTGACATCCAGTAACACAGACACACACTTACACCAAGTAACAAAGACATACACTGACACCCAGTAACAAAGACATACACTGACAACCAGTAACAAAGACATACAGCTACACCCAGTAGCACAGACATACACTGACATCCAGTAACACAGACACACACTTACAGCAAGTAAAAAAGACATACACTGACACCCAGAAACACAGACACACACTTACATCAAGTATCAAAGACATACACTGACACCCAGTAACATAGACACTGACTGACACCAAGTAACAAAGACATGCACTGACACCCAGTAACAAAGACATACAATTACACCCAGTAACACAGACATACACTGACACCCAGTAACACAGACACACACTTACACCAAGTAACAAAGAAATACACTGACACCCAGAAACACAGACACACACTTACATCAAGTAACAAAGACGTACACTGACACCCAGTAACATAGACACTCACTGACACCAAGTAACAAAGACATGCACTGACACCCAGTAACAAAGACATACACTGACACCAAGGAACAAAGACATACACTGACACCCAGTAACACAGATACACACTGACACCAAGTTACAAAGCCATACAGTGACACCCAGTAACAAAGACATACACTGACAGCCAGAAACACAGACACACACTGAAACCCAGTAACACAGACATACAATTACACCAAGTAACAAAGACATACACTGACTCCCAGTAACACAGACATGCACTTACACCAAGTAACAAAGACATACACTGACTCCCAGTAATACAGACATACACTTACACCAAGTAACAAAGACATACACTGATACCCAGTAACAAAGACATACACTGACACTCATTAACACAGACACACGCAAACACCAAGTAATAAGACATACACTGACACCCAGTAACACAGACACACACTTGCGCCAAGTAACAAAGACGGACACTGACACCCAGTAACACAGACACACACTTACAACAAGTAACAAAGACATACACTGACACCCAGTAACACAGACACACACTTGCACAAAGTAACACAGACATACACTGACACCCAGTATCAAAGACATACACTGAAACCCAGTATCACAGACACACACTTGCACCAAGTAACAAAGACAGACACAGACACCCAGTAACACAGCCATACACTTACACCAAGTAACAAAGACATACACTGACATCCAGTAACACAGACACACACTTACACCAAGTAACAAAGACATACACTGACACCCAGTAACAAAGACATACACTGACAACCAGTAACAAAGACATACAGTTACACCCAGTAGCACAGACATACACTGACATTCAGTAACACAGACACACACTTACAGCAAGTAAAAAAGTCATGCACTGACACCCAGAAACACAGACACACACTTACATCAAGTAACAAAGACATACACTGACACCCAGTAACATAGACACTGACTGACACCAAGTAACAAAGACATGCACTGACACCCAGTAACAAAGACATACACTTACACCCAGTAACACAGACATACACTGACACCTAGTAAGAAAGACATGCACTGACACCCAGGAACACAGACACACACGTACACCAAGTAACAAAGACATACACTGACACCCAGTAACACAGACACACACTTGCACCAAGTAACAAAGACAGACACTGACACCCAGTAACAAAGACATACACTGACAACCAGTGACAAAGACACACACTTGCACCAAGTAGCAAAGACACGCACTGACACCAAGTAACAAAGACATACACTGACAACCAGTAACAAAGACATACACTTACACCCAGTAACACAGACATAAACTGACACCCAGTAACCCAGACGCACACTTCATCCAAGTAACAAAGACGCACACTGACACCAAGTAACAAAGAGATACACTTACACCCAGTAACACAGACATATACTGACACCTAGTAACAAAGACAGACACTGACACCCTGTAACAAAGACATACACTGACACCCAGTGACACAGACACGCACTTGCACCAAGTAACAAAGACAGACACTGACACCCAGTAACACAGACAGACAATTGCACCAAGTAACACAGACACACACTGACACCCAGTAACAAAGACGTACACTGACACCCAGTAACACAGACACACACTTACACCAAGTAACAAAGACAGACACTGACACCCAATAACACAGACACACTGACACCAAGTAACAAAGACACACACTGACACCCAGTAACAAAGACACACACATACACCAAGTAATAAAGACATACGCTGACACCCAGTAACACAGACACACACTTGCACCAAGTAACAAAGACGGACACTGACACCCAGTAACACAGACACACACTTACAACAAGTAACAAAGACATACACTGACACCCAGTAACGCAGACACACACTTGCACAAAGTAACACAGACATACACTGACACCCAGTAACAAAGACATACACTGAAACCCAGTATCACAGACACACACTTGCACCAAGTAACAAAGACAGACACAGACACCCAGTAACACAGCCATACACTTACACCAAGTAACAAAGACATACATTGACATCCAGAAACACAGACACACACTTACACCAAGTAACAAAGACATACACTGACACCCAGTAACAAAGACATACACTGACAACCAGTAACAAAGACATACAGTTCCACCCAGTAGCACAGACATACACTGACATCCAGTAACACAGACACACACTTACAGCAAGTAAAAAAGACATACACTGACACCCGGAAACACAGACACACACTTACATCAAGTAACAAAGACATACACTGACACCCAGTAACATAGACACTGACTGACACCAAGTAACAAAGACATGCACTGACACCCAGTAACAAAGACATACACTTACACCCAGTAACACAGACATACACTGACACCCAGTAACACAGACACACACTTACACCAAGTAACAAAGACATACACTGACACCCAGAAACACAGACACACACTTACATCAAGTAACAAAGACGTACACTGACACCCAGTAACATAGACACTCACTGACACCAAGTAACAAAGACATGCACTGACACCCAGTAACAAAGACATACACTGACACCAATGAACAATGACATACACTGACACCCAGTAACACAGATACACACTGACACCAAGTTACAAAGACATACAGTGACACCCAGTAACAAAGACATACACTGACAGCCAGAAACACAGACACACACTGAAACCCAGTAACACAGACATACAATTACACCAAGTAACAAAGACATACACTGACTCCCAGTAACACAGACATACACTTACACCAAGTAACAAAGACATAAACTGACTCCCAGTAAAACAGACATACACTTACACCAAGTAACAAAGACATACACTGACACCCAGTAACAAAGACATACACTGACACCCATTAACACAGACACACACATACACCAAGTAATAAAGACATACACTGACACCCAGTAACACAGACACACACTTGCACCAAGTAATAAAGACGGACACTGACACCCAGTAACACAGACACACACTTACAACAAGTAACAAAGACATACACTGACACCCGGTAACACAGACACACACTTGCACAAAGTAACACAGACATACACTGACACCCAGTAACAAAGACATACACTGAAACCCAGTATCACAGACACACACTTGCACCAAGTAACAAAGACAGACACAGACACCCAGTAACACAGCCATACACTTACACCAAGTAACAAAGACATACACTGACATCCAGTAACACAGACACACACTTACACCAAGTAACAAAGACATACACTGACACCCAGTAACAAAGACATACACTGACAACCAGTAACAAAGACATACAGTTCCACCCAGTAGCACAGACATACACTGACATCCAGTAACACAGACACACACTTACAGCAAGTAAAAAAGACATACACTGACACGCAGAAACACAGACACACACTTACATCAAGTAACAAAGACATACACTGACACCCAGTAACATAGACACTGACTGACACCAAGTAACAAAGACATGCACTGACACCCAGTAACAAAGACATACACTTACACCCAGTAACACAGACATACACTGACACCCAGTAACACAGACACACACTTACACCATGTAACAAAGACATACACTGACACCCAGAAACACAGACACACACTTACATCAAGTAACAAAGACGTACACTGACACCCAGTAACATAGACACTCACTGACACCAAGTAACAAAGACATGCACTGACACCCAGTAACAAAGACATACACTGACACCAAGGAACAATGACATACACTGACACCCAGTAACACAGATACACACTGACACCAAGTTACAAAGACATACAGTGACACCCAGTAACAAAGACATACACTGACAGCCAGAAACACAGACACACACTGAAACCCAGTAACACAGACATACAATTACACCAAGTAACAAAGACATACACTGACTCCCAGTAACACAGACATACACTTACACCAAGTAACAAAGACATACACTGACTCCCAGTAAAACAGACATACACTTACACCAAGTAACAAAGACATACACTGACACCCAGTAACAATGACATACACTGACACCCATTAACACAGACACACACATACACCAAGTAATAAAGACATACACTGACACCCAGTAACACAGACACACACTTGCACCAAGTAACAAAGACGGACACTGACACCCAGTAACACAGACACACACTTACAACAAGTAACAAAGACATACACTGACACCCAGTAACATAGACACACACTTGCACAAAGTAACACAGACATACACTGACACCCAGTATCAAAGACATACACTGAAACCCAGTATCACAGACACACACTTGCACCAAGTAACAAAGACAGACACAGACACCCAGTAACACAGCCATACACTTACACCAAGTAACAAAGACATACACTGACCTCCAGTAACACAGACACACACTTACACCAAGTAACAAAGACATACACTGACACCCAGTAACAAAGACATACACTGACAACCAGTAACAAAGACATACAGTTACACCCAGTAGCACAGACATACACTGACATCCAGTAACACAGACACACACTTACAGCAAGTAAAAAAGACATGCACTGACACCCAGAAACACAGACACACACTTACATCAAGTAACAAAGACATACACTGACACCCAGTAACATAGACACTGACTGACACCAAGTAACAAAGACATGCACTGACAACCAGTAACAAAGACATACACTTACACCCAGTAACACAGACATACACTGACACCTAGTAAGAAAGACATGCACTGACACCCAGGAACACAGACATACACGTACACCAAGTAACAAAGACATACACTGACACCCAGTAACACAGACACACACTTGCACCAAGTAACAAAGACAGACACTGACACCCAGTAACAAAGACATACACTGACAACCAGTGACAAAGACACACACTTGCACCAAGTAGCAAAGACACGCACTGACACCAAGTAACAAAGACATACACTGACAACCAGTAACAAAGACATACACTTACACACAGTAACTCAGACATAAACTGACACCCAGTAACCCAGACGCACACTTCCACCAAGTAACAAAGACGCACACTGACACCAAGTAACAAAGACATACACTTACACCCAGTAACACAGACATACACTGACACCAAGTAACAAAGACAGACACTGACACCCAGTAACAAAGACATACACTGACACCCAGTGACACAGACACGCACTTGCACCAAGTAACAAAGACAGACACTGACACCCAGTAACACAGACAGACAATTGCACCAAGTAACACAGACACACACTGACACCCAGTAACAAAGACGTACACTGACACCCAGTAACACAGACACACACTTACACCAAGTAACAAAGACATACACTGACATCCAGTAACACAGACACACACTTACACCAAGTAACAAAGACATACACTGACACCCAGTAACACAGACACAAACTGAAACCAAGTAACAAAGACACGAACTGACACCAAGTAACAAAGACATACACTGACAGCCAGTAACAAAGACATGCACTTACACCCAGGAACACAGTCATAAACTGACACCCAGTAACCCAGACGCACACTTCCACCAAGTAACAAAGACACACACTGACACCAAGTAACAAAGACATACACTTACACCCAGTAACATAGACATACACTGACACCCAGTAACAAAGACATACACTGACACCAAGTAACACAGACACACACTTACACCAAGTAACAAATACATTCACTGACATCCAGTAACACAGAAACACAGTGACACCCAGTAACACAGACAGCTACTTACACAAAGTAACAAAGACATACACTGACACTCAGTAATAAAGACATACTCTGACACCCAGTAACACAGACACACACTTACAACAAGTAACAAAGACACACACTGACACCCAGTAACATAGACACTCACTGACACCAAGTAACAAAGACATGCACTGACACCCAGTAACAAAGACATACACTTACACCCAGTAACACAGACACACACGTATACCAAGTAACAAAGACATACACTGACACCCAGTAACACAGACACACACTTGCACCAAGTAACAAAGACAGACACTGACACCCAGTAACAAAGACATACACTGACAACCAGTGACACAGACACACACTTGCACCAAGTAGCAAAGACACGCACTGACACCAAGTAACAAAGACACAGACTGACACCAAGTAGCAAAGACATACTCTGACACCCAGTAACACAGACGCACACTGACACCAAGTAACAAAGACATACACAGACAACCAGTAACAAAGACATGCACTGACACCCAGTAACACAGACAGACAATTGCACCAAGTAACACAGACACACACTGACACCCAGTAACAAAGACGTACACTGACACCCAGTAACAGAGACACACACTTACACCAAGTAACAAAGACATTCACTGACATCCAGTAACACAGACACACACTTACACCAAGTAACAAAGACATACACTGACACCCAGTAACACAGACACAAACTGACACCAAGTAGCAAAGACACGAACTGACACCAAGTAACAAAGACATACACTGACAGCCAGTAACAAAGACATGCACTTACACCCAGGAACACAGACATAAACTGACACCCAGTAACCCAGACGCACACTTCCACCAAGTAACAAAGACACACACTGACACCAAGTAACAAAGACATACACTTACACCCAGTAACATAGACATAAACTGACACCCAGTAACACAGACACACACTTACATCAAGTAACAAAGACATACACTGACACACAGTAACATTGACACACACTGACACCAAGTAACAAAGACATGCACTGACACCAAATAACAAAGACATACACTTACACCAAGTAACACAGACATACACTGACACCCAGTAACACAGACACACACTTACACCAAGTAACAAAGACACACACTGACACCCAGTAACAAAGACATACACTGACACCCAGTAACAAAGACATACACTGACACCAAGTAACACAGACACACACTTACACCAAGTAACAAATACATACACTGACATCCAGTAACACAGAAACACAATGACACCCAGTAACACAGACAGCTACTTACACAAAGTAACAAAGACATACACTGACACTCAGTAATAAAGACATACTCTGACACCCAGTAACACAGACACACACTTACAACAAGTAACAAAGACACACACTGACACCCAGTAACATAGAGACTCACTGACACCAAGTAACAAAGACATGCACTGACACCCAGTAACAAAGACATACACTTACACCCAGTAACACAGACATAATCTGACACCTAGTAAGAAAGACATGCACTGACACCCAGTAACACAGACACACACGTATACCAAGTAACAAAGACATACACTGACACCCAGTAACACAGACACACACTTGCACCAAGTAACAAAGACAGACACTGACACCCAGTAACAAAGACATACACTGACAACCAGTGACACAGACACACACTTGCACCAAGTAGCAAAGACACGCACTGACACCAAGTAACAAAGACACAGACTGACACCAAGTAACAAAGACATACTCTGACACCCAGTAACACAGACGCACACTGACACCAAGTAACAAAGACATACACAGACAACCAGTAACAAAGACATGCACTGACACCCAGTAACACAGACACACACGTACACCAAGTAACACAGACACACACTGACACCCAGTAACAAAGACATACACTGACACCAAGGAACAAATACATACACTGACACCCAGTAACACAGATACACACTGACACCAAGTTACAAAGACATACAGTGAAACCCAGTAACAAAGACATACACTGACAGCCAGAAACACAGACACACACTGAAACCCAGTAACACAGACATACACTTACACCAAGTAACAAAGACATACACTGACTCCCAGTAAAACAGACATACACTTACACCAAGTAACAAAGACATACTCTGACACCCAGTAACACAGACACACACTTACAACAAGTAACAAAGACACACACTGACACCCAGTAACAGAGACACACAGTAACACCAAGTAACAAAGACAGACACTGACACCAAATAACACAGACACACACTGACACCAAGTAACAAAGACACACACTGACACCCAGTAACAAAGACATACACTGACACCCAGTAACACAGACACACACATACACCAAGTAACACAGACACACACTTGCACCAAGTAACAAAGACGGACACTGACACCCAGTAACACAGACACACACTTACAACAAGTAACAAAGACATACACTGACACCCAGTAACACAGACACACACTTGCACAAAGTAACACAGACATATACTGACACCCAGTAACAAAGACATACACTGAAACCCAGTATCACAGACACACACTTGCACCAAGTAACAAAGACAGACACAGACACCCAGTAACACAGCCATACACTTACACCAAGTAACAAAGACATACACTGACATCCAGTAACACAGACACACACTTACACCAAGTAACAAAGACATACACTGACACCCAGTAACAAAGACATACACTGACAACCAGTAACAAAGACATACAGTTACACCCAGTAGCACAGACATACACTGACATCCAGTAACACAGACACACACTTACAGCAAGTAAAAAAGACATACACTGACACCCAGAAACACAGACACACACTTATATCAAGTAACAAAGACATACACTGACACCCAGTAACATAGACACTGACTGACACCAAGTAACAATGACATGCACTGACACCCAGTAACAAAGACATACACTTACACCCAGTAACACAGACATACACTGACACCTAGTAAGAAAGACATGCACTGACACCCAGGAACACAGACACACACGTACACCAAGTAACAAAGACATACACTGACACCCAGTAACACAGACACACACTTGCACCAAGTAACAAAGACAGACACTGACACCCAGTAACAAAGACATACACTGACAACCAGTGACAAAGACTCACACTTGCACCAAGTAGCAAAGACACGCACTGACACCAAGTAACAAAGACATACACTGACAACCTGTAACAAAGACATACACTTACACCCAGTAACACAGAAATAAACTGACACCCAGTAACCCTGACGCACACTTCCACCAAGTAACAAAGACGCACACTGACACCAAGTAACAAAGACATGCACTGACACCAAATAACAAAGACATACACTTACACCAAGTAACACAGACATACACTGACACCCAGTAACACAGACACACACTTACACCAAGTAACAAAGACACACACTGACACCCAGTAACAAAGACATACACTGACACCCAGTAACAAAGACATACACTGACACCAAGTAACACAGGCACACACTTACACCAAGTAACAAATACATACACTGACATCCAGTAACACAGAAACACAATGACACCCAGTAACACAGACAGCTACTTACACCAAGGAACAAAGAAATACACTGACACTCAGAAATAAAGACAGACTCTTACACCAAGTAACAAGGACATACACTGACACCCAGTAACACTGACACACACTTACACCAAGTAACAAAGACACACACTGACACCCAGTCACAAAGACATACACCTACACCCAGCAACACAGACATACACTGACACCCAGTAACACAGACATGCACTTACACCAAGTAACAAAGACATACACTGACTCCCAGTAACACAGACACACACCTACACAAAGTAACAAAGACATACACTGACACCCAGTCACACGGACACACACTGACACCAAGTAACAAAGACATACACTGACACTCAGTAACACAGACGCACACTGACACCAAGTAACAAAGACAGACACAGACAACCACTAACAAAGACATGCACTGACACCCAGTAACACAGACACACACGTGCACCAAGTAACACAGACACACACTGGCACCCAGTAACAGAGGCACACAGTAACACCAAGTAACAAAGACATACACTGACTCCCAGTAACACAGACATACACTTACACCAAGTAACAAAGACATACTCTGACACCCAGTAACACAGACACACACTTACAACAAGTAACAAAGACACACACTGACACCCAGTAACAGAGACACACTGTAACACCAAGTAACAAAGACAGACACTGACACCCAGTAACACAGACACACACTGACTCCCAGTAACACAGACATACACTTACACCAAGTAACAAAGACATACACTGACTCCCAGTAACACAGACATACACTTACACCAAGTCACAAAGACATACTCTGACACCCCGTAACACAGACACACACTTACAACAAGTAACAAAGACACACACTGACACCCAGGAACAGAGACACACAGTAACACCAAGTAACAAAGACAGACACTGACACCCAGTAACACAGACACACACTGACACCAAGTAACAAAGACACACACTGACACCCAGTAACAAAGACATACACTGACACCCAGTAACACAGCCACACACATACACCAAGTAATAAAGACATACACTGACACCCAGTAACACAGACTCACACTTGCACCAAGTAACAAAGACACACACTGACACCCAGTAACACAGACACACACTTACAACAAGTAACAAAGACATACACTGACACCCAGTAACACAGACACACACTTGCAGTAAGTAACACAGACATACACCTACACCCAGTAACAAAGACATACACTGAAACCCAGTATCACAGACACACACTTGCACCAAGTAACAAAGACAGACACAGACACCCAGTACACAGCCACACACTTACACCAAGTAACAAAGACATACACTGACATCCAGTAACACAGACACATACTTACACCAAGTAACAAAGACATACACTGACACCCAGTAACACAGACACACACTTACACCAAGTAACAAACACATACACTGACACCCAGAAACACAGACACACACTAACATCAAGTAACAAAGACGTACACTGACACCCAGTAACATAGACATTCACTGACACCAAGTAACAAAGACATGCACTGACACCCAGTAACAAAGACATACACTTACACCCAGCAACACAGACATACACTGACACCTAGTAAGAAAGACCTGCACTGACACCCAGTAACACAGACACACACGTATACCAAGTAACAAAGACATGCACTGACACCCAGTAACACAGACACACACTTGCACCAAGTAACAAAGACAGACACTGACACCCAGTAACAAAGACATACACTGACAACCAGTGACACAGACACACACTTGCACCAAGTAGCAAAGACACGCACTGACAGCAAGTAACAAAGACATACACCTACACCCAGCAACACAGACATACACTGACACCCAGGAACACAGACATACACTTACACCAAGTAACAAAGACATACACTGACTCCCAGTAACGCACACACCCTCCTACACAAAGTAACAAAGACATACACTGACACCCAGAAACACGGACACACACTTGCACCAAGAAACTAAGACCCACACACACCCAGTAACAAAGACAGATACTGACGCCAAGTAACAAAGACATACACTGACACTCAGTAACACAGACGCACACTGACACCAAGTAACAAAGACATACACAGACAACCAGTAGCAAAGACATGCACTGACACCCAGTAACACAGACACACACGTGCACCAAGTAACACAGACACACACTGACACCCAGTAACAGAGGCACACAGTAACACCAAGTAACAAAGACATACACTGACTCCCAGTAACACAGACATACACTTACACCAAGTAACAAAGACATACTCTGACACCCAGTAACACAGACACACACTTACAACAAGTAACAAAGACACACACTGACACCCAGTAACAGAGACACACTGTAACACCAAGTAACAAGGACAGACACTGACACCCAGTAACACAGACACACACTGACTCCCAGTAACACAGACATACATTTACACCAAGTAACAAAGACATACACTGACACCCAGTAACAAAGACATACACTGACACCCAGTAACACAGCCACACACATACACCAAGTAATAAAGACATACACTGACACCCAGTAACAAAGACACACACTGACACCCAGTAACACAGACTCACACTTGCACCAAGTAACAAAGACGGACACTGACACCCAGTAACACAGACACACACTTACAACAAGTAACAAAGACATACACTGACACCTAGTAACACAGACACACACTGACACCCAGTAAGACAGACACACACTGACACCAAGTAGCAAAGACACGCACTGACACCAAGTAACAAAGACATACACTGACAACCAGTAACAAAGACATGCACTTACACCCAGTAACAGAGACATAAACTGACACCCAGTTACCAAGACGCACACTTCCACCAAGTAACAAAGACATACACTGACACCAAGGAACAAAGACATACACTTAGACCCAGTAACACAGACATACACTGACACCCAGTAACACAGACACACACTTACATCAACTAAGAAAGACATACACTGACACCCAGTAACATAGACACACACTGACACCAAGTAACAAAGACATGCACTGACACCAAATAACAAAGACATACAATTACACGAAGTAACACAGACATATACTGACACCCAGTAACACAGACACACACTTACACCAAGTAACAAAGACACACACTGACACCCAGTAACAAAGACATACACTGACACCCAGTAACAAAGACATACACTGACACCAAGTAACAAAGGCACACACTTGCACCAAGTAACAAAGACAGACACTGACACCCAGTAATAAAGACATACACTGACACCAAGTAACAAAGACATACACAGACACCAAGTAACACAGACATAAACTGACACCCAGTAACAAAGACATACACTGACAGCAAGTAATAAAGACATGCACTGACACCCAGTAACACAGACACACACTTGCACCAAGTAACAAAGACGGACACTGACACCCAGTAACACAGACATACACTTACAACAAGTAACAAAGACATACACTGACACCCAGTAACACAGACACACACTTGCACTAAGTAACACAGACATACACTGACACCCAGTAACAAAGACATACACTGAAACCCAGTATCACAGACACACACTTGCACCAATTAACAAAGACAGACACAGACACCCAGTAACACAGCCACACACTTACACCAAGTAACAAAGACATACACTGACATCCAGTAACACAGACACACAATTACACCAAGTAACAAAGACATACACTGACACCCAGTAACAAAGACATACACTGACAACGACTAACAAAGACATACAGTTACACCCATTAACACAGACATACACTGACACCCAGTAACACAGGCACACACTTACTGCAAGTAACAAAGACATACACTGACACCCAGAAACACAGACACACACTTACATCAAGTAACAAAGACATACACTGACACCCAGTAACATAGACACTGACTGACACCAAGTAACAAAGACATGCACTGACACCCAGTAACAAAGACATACACTTACACCCAGTAACACAGACATACACTGACACCTAGTAAGAAAGACATGCACTGACACCCAGGAACACAGACACACACGTACACCAAGTAACAAAGACATACACTGACACCCAGTAACACAGACACCCACTTGCACCAAGTAACAAAGACAGACACTGAGACCCAGTAACAAAGACATACACTGACAACCAGTGACAAAGACACACACTTGCACCAAGTAGCAAAGACACGCTCTGACACCAAGTAACAAAGACATACACTGACAACCAGTAACAAAGACATACACTTACACCCAGTAACACAGACATAAACTGACACCCAGTAACCCAGACGCACACTTCCACCAAGTAACAAAGACGCACACTGACACCAAGTAACAAAGACATACACTTACACCCAGTAACACAGACATACACTGACACCAAGTAACAAAGACAGACACTGACACCCAGTAACAAAGACATACACTGACACCCAGTGACACAGACACGCACTTGCACCAAGTAACAAAGACAGACACTGACAACCAGTAACACAGACACACACTTAAACCAAGTAACAAAGACAGACACTGACACCCAGTAACACAGACAGACAATTGCACCAAGTAACACAGACACGCACTGACACCCAGTAACACAGACACACACTTACACCAAGTAACAAAGACATACACTGACATCCAGTAACACAGACACACACTTACACCAAGTAACAAAGACATACACTGACACCCAGTAACACAGACACACACTGACACCAAGTAGCAAAGACACGAACTGACACCAAGTAACAAAGACATACACTGACAGCCAGTAACAAAGACATGCACTTACACCCAGGAACACAGACATAAACTGACACCCAGTAACCCAGACGCAGACTTCCACCAAGTAACAAAGACACACACTGACACCAAGTAACAAAGACATACACTTACACCCAGTAACATAGACATACACTGACACCCAGTAACACAGACACACACTTACATCAAGTAACAAAGACATACACTGACACACAGTAACATTGACACACACTGACACCAAGTAACAAAGACATGCACTGACACCAAATAACAAAGACATGCACTTACACCTAGTAACACAGACATACACTGACACCCAGTAACACAGACACACACTTACACCAAGTAACAAAGACACACACTGACACCCAGTAACAAAGACATACACTGACACCCAGTAACAAAGACATACTCTGACACCAAGTAACACAGACACACACTTACACCAAGTAACAAATACATTCACTGACATCCAGTAACACAGAAACACAATGACACCCAGTAACACAGACAGCTACTTACACAAAGTAACAAAGACATACACTGACACTCAGTAATAAAGACATACTCTGACACCCAGTAACACAGACACACACTTACAACAAGTAACAAAGACACACACTGACACCCAGTAACAGAGACACACTTTTACACCAAGTAACAAAGTCAGACACTGACACCAAGTAACACAGGCACACACTGTGACCAAGTAACAAAGACACGCACTGACACCCTGTAACAAAGACATACACTTACACTCAGTAACACAGACATACACTGACACCCAGTAACACAGACATACACTTACACCAAGTAACAAGGACATACACTGACACCCAGTAACACTGACACACACTTACACCAAGTAACAAAGACACACACTGACACCCAGTCACAAAGACATACACCTACACCCAGCAACACAGACATACACTGACACCCAGTAACACAGACATACACTTACACCAAGTAACAAGGACATACACTGACTCCCAGTAACACAGACACACACCTACACAAAGTAACAAAGACATACACTGACACCCAGTCACACGGACACACACTGACACCAAGTAACAAAGACATACACTGACACTCAGTAAAACAGACACACACTTACAACAAGTAACAAAGACATACACTGACACCCAGTAACACAGACACACACTGACACCCAGTAAGACAGACACACACTGACACCCAGTAACACAGACACACACTAACACCCAGTATGACAGACACACACTGACACCAAGTAGCAAAGACACGCACTGACACCAAGTAACAAAGACATACACTTAGACCCAGTAACACAGACATACACTGACACCCAGTAACACAGACACACACTTACATCAACTAAGAAAGACATACACTGACACCCAGTAACATAGACACACACTGACACCAAGCAACAAAGACATGCACTGACACCAAATAACAAAGACATACACTTACACGAAGTAACACAGACATACACTGACACCCAGTAACATAGACACACACTTACACCAAGTAACAAAGACACACACTGACACCCAGTAACAAAGACATACACTGACACCCAGTAGCAAAGACATACACTGACACCAAGTAACAAAGGCACACACTTGCACCAAGTAACAAAGACAGACACTGACACCCAGTAATAAAGACATACACTGACACCAAGTAACAAAGACATACACAGACACCAAGTAACACAGACATACACTGACAACCAGTAACAAAGACATACACTTACACCCAGTAACACAGACATAAACTGACACCCAGTAACCCAGACGCACACTTCCACCAAGTAACAAAGACGCACACTGACACCAAGTAACAAAGACATACACAGACACCAAGTAACACAGACATACACTGACAACCAGTAACAAAGACATACACTTACACCCAGTAACACAGACATACACTTACACCCAGTAACACAGACATACACTGACACCAAGTAACAAAGACAGACACTGACACCCAGTAACAAAGACATACACTGACACCCAGTGACACAGACACGCACTTGCACCAAGTAACAAAGACAGACACTGACACCCAGTAACACAGACACACACTTAAACCAAGTAACAAAGACAGACACTGACACCCAGTAACACAGACAGACAATTGCACCAAGTAACACAGACACACACTGACACCCAGTAACAAAGACATACACTGACACCCAGTAACACAGACACACACTTACACCAAGTAACAAAGACATGCACTGACATCCAGTAACACAGACACACACTTACACCAAGTAACAAAGACATACACTGACACCCAGTAACACAGACACACACTGACACCAAGTAGCAAAGACACGAACTGACACCAAGTAACAAAGACATACACTGACAGCCAGTAACAAAGACATGCACTTACACCCAGGAACACAGACATAAACTGACACCCAGTAACCCAGACGCACACTTCCACCAAGTAATAAAGACACACACTGACACCAAGTAACAAAGACATACACTTACACCCAGTAACATAGACATACACTGACACCCAGTAACCCAGACACACACTTACATCAAGTAACAAAGACATACACTGACACACAGTAACATTGCCACACACTGACACCAAGTAACAAAGACATGCACTGACACCCAGTAACACAGACACACACTTACACCAAGTAACAAAGACACACACTGACACCCAGTAACAAAGACATACACTGACACCCAGTAACAAAGACATACACTGACACCAAGTAACACAGACACACACTTACACCAAGTAACAAATACGTTCACTGACATCCAGTAACACAGAAACACAATGACACCCAGTAACACAGACAGCTACTTACACAAAGTAACAAAGACATACACTGACACTCAGTAATAAAGACATACTCTGACACCCAGTAACACAGACACACACTTACAACAAGTAACAAAGACACACACTGGCACCCAGTAACAGAGACACACTTTTACACCAAGTAACAAAGTCAGACACTGACACCAAGTAACACAGGCACACACTGTGACCAAGTAACAAAGACACGCACTGACACCCTGTAACAAAGACATACACTTACACCCTGTAACACAGACATACACTGACACCCAGTAACACAGACATACACTTACACCAAGTAACAAGGACATACACTGACACCCAGTAACACTGACACACACTTACACCAAATAACAAAGACACACACTGACACCCAGTCACAAAGACATACACCTACACCCAGCAACACAGGCATACACTGACACCCAGTAACACAGACATACACTTACACCAAGTAACAAGGACATACACTGACACCCAGTAACACAGACACACACTTACACCAAGTAACAAAGACACACACTGACACCCAGTAACAAAGACATACACTTACACCAAGTAACACAGACATACACTGACACCCAGTAACACAGACACACACTTTCACCAAGTAACAAAGACACACACTGACACCCAGTAACAAAGACATACACTGACACCCAGTAACAAAGACATACACTGACACCAAGTAACACAGACACACACTTACAGCAAGTAACAAATACGTTCACTGACATCCAGTAACACAGAAACACAATGACACCCAGTAACACAGACAGCTACTTACACAAAGTAACAAAGACATACACTGACACTCAGTAATAAAGACATACTCTGACACCCAGTAACACAGACACACACTTACAACAAGTAACAAAGACACACACTGGCACCCAGTAACAGAGACACACTTTTACACCAAGTAACAAAGTCAGACACTGACACCAAGTAACACAGGCACACACTGTGACCAAGTAACAAAGACACGCACTGACACCCTGTAACAAAGACATACACTTACACCCTGTAACACAGACATACACTGACACCCAGTAACACAGACATACACTTACACCAAGTAACAAGGACATACACTGACACCCAGTAACACTGACACACACTTACACCAAATAACAAAGACACACACTGACACCCAGTCACAAAGACATACACCTACACCCAGCAACACAGGCATACACTGACACCCAGTAACACAGACATACACTTACACCAAGTAACAAGGACATACACTGACTCCCAGTAACACAGACACACACCTACACAAAGTAACAAAGACATACACTGACACCCAGTCACACGGACACACACTGACACCAAGTAACAAAGACATACACTGACACTCAGTAAAACAGACACACACTTACAACAAGTAACAAAGACATACACTGACACCCAGTAAAACAGACACACACTGACACCCAGTAAGACAGACACACACTGACACCCAGTAACACAGACACACACTGACACCCAGTAAGACAGACACACACTGACACCAAGTAGCAAAGACACGCACTGACACCAAGTAACAAAGTCATACACTTAGACCCAGTAACAAAGACATACACTGACACCCAGTAACACAGACACACACTTACATCAACTAAGAAAGACATACACTGACACCCAGTAACATAGACACACACTGACACCAAGTAACAAAGACATGCACTGACACCAAATAACAAAGACATACACTTACACGAAGTAACACAGACATACACTGACACCCAGTAACACAGACACACACTTACACCAAGTAACAAAGACACACACTGACACCCAGTAACAAAGACATACACTGACACCCAGTAACAAAGACATACACTGACACCAAGTAACAAAGGCACACACTTGCACAAAGTAACAAAGACAGACACTGACACCCAGTAATCAAGACATACACTGACACCAAGTAACAAAGACATACACAGACACCAAGTAACACAGACATACACTGACACCCAGTAACAAAGACATACACTGACAGCAAGTAATAAAGACATGCACTGACACCCAGTAACACAGACACACACTTGCACCAAGTAACAAAGACGGACACTGACACCCAGTAACACAGACATACACTTACAACAAGTAACAAAGGCATGCACTGACACCGAGTAACAGAGACACACTTTTACACCAAGTAACAAAGTCAGACACTGACACCAAGTAACACAGGCACACACTGTGACCAAGTAACAAAGACACGCACTGACACCCTGTAACAAAGACATACACTGACACCCAGTAACACAGACATACACTTACACCAAGTAACAAGGACATACACTGACACCCAGTAACACTGACACACACTTACACCAAGTAACAAAGACACACACTGACACCCAGTCACAAAGACATACACCTACACCCAGCAACACAGGCATACACTGACACCCAGTAACACAGACATACACTTACACCAAGTAACAAGGACATACACTGACTCCCAGTAACACAGACACACACCTACACAAAGTAACAAAGATATACACTGACACCCAGTCACACGGACACACACTGACACCAAGTAACAAAGACATACACTGACACTCAGTCACAAAGACATACACCTACACCCAGCAACACAGGCATACACTGACACCCAGTAACACAGACATACACTTACACCAAGTAACAAGGACATACACTGACTCCCAGTAACACAGACACACACCTACACAAAGTAACAAAGATATACACTGACACCCAGTCACACGGACACACACTGACACCAAGTAACAAAGACACACACTGACACCCAGTCACAAAGACATACACCTACACCCAGCAACACAGGCATACACTGACACCCAGTAACACAGACATACACTTACACCAAGTAACAAGGACATACACTGACTCCCAGTAACACAGACACACACCTACACAAAGTAACAAAGATATACACTGACACCCAGTCACACGGACACACACTGACACCAAGTAACAAAGACATACACTGACACTCAGTAAAACAGACACACACTTACAACAAGTAACAAAGACATACACTGACACCCAGTAACACAGACACACACTGACACCCAGTAAGACAGACACACACTGACACCCAGTAAGACAGACACACACTGACACCAAGTAGCAAAGACACGCACTGACACCAAGTAACAAAGACATACACTTAGACCCAGTAACACAGACATACACTGACACCCAGTAACACAGACACACACTTACATCAACTAAGAAAGACATACACTGACACCCAGTAACATAGACACACACTGACACCAAGTAACAAAGACATACACTTACACGAAGTAACACAGACATACACTGACACCCAGTAACACAGACACACACTTACACCAAGTAACAAAGACACACACTGACACCCAGTAACAAAGACATACACTGACACCCAGTAACAAAGACATACACTGACACCAAGTAACAAAGGCACACACTTGCACAAAGTAACAAAGACAGACACTGACACCCAGTAATCAAGACATACACTGACACCAAGTAACAAAGACATACACAGACACCAAGTAACACAGACATACACTGACACCCAGTAACAAAGACATACACTGACAGCAAGTAATAAAGAAATGCACTGACACCCAGTAACACAGACACACACTTGCACCAAGTAACAAAGACGGACACTGACACCCAGTAACACAGACATACACTTACAACAAGTAACAAAGACATACACCGACACCCAGTAACAGAGACACACACATGCACTAAGTAACACAGACATACACTGACACCCAGTAACAAAGACATACACTGAAACCCAGTATCACAGACACACACTTGCACCAATTAACAAAGACAGACACAGACACCCAGTAACACAGACACACACTTACAGCAAGTAACAAAGACATACACTGACACCCAGAAACACAGACACACACTTAGATCAAGTAACAAAGACATACACTGACACCCAGTAACATAAACACTCACTGACACCAAGTAACAAAGACATGCACTGACACCCAGTAACAAAGACATACTCTGACAACCAGTGACACAGACACACACATACACCAAGTAACAAAGACATACACTGACACCCAGTAACACAGACACACACTTGCACCAAGTAACAAAGACAGACACTGACACCCAGTCACAAAGACATACACTGACATCCAGTAACACAGACACACACTTACACCAAGTAACAAAGACATGCACTGACACCCAGTAACACAGACACACACTGACACCAAGTAGCAAAGACACGCACTGACACCAAGTAACAAAGAGATACACTGACAACCAGTAACAAAGGCATACACTTACACCCAGTAACACAGACATAAACTGACACCCAGTAACCCAGACGCACACTTCCACCAAGTAAAAAAGACACACACTGACACCAAGTAACAAAGACATACACTTACACCCAGTAACACAGACATACACTTACACCAAGTAACAAGGACATACACTGACTCCCAGTAACACAGACACACACCTACACAAAGTAACAAAGACATACACTGACACCCAGTCACACGGACACACACTGACACCAAGTAACAAAGACATACACTGACACTCAGTAAAACAGACACACACTTACAACAAGTAACAAAGACATACACTGACACCCAGTAACACAGACACACACTGACACCCAGTAAGACAGACACACACTGACACCAAGTAACACAGACACACACTGACACCCAGTAAGACAGACACAGACTGAAACCAAGTAGCAAAGACACACACTGACACCAAGTAACAAAGACATACACTTAGACCCAGTAACACAGACATACACTGACACCCAGTAACACAGACACACACTTACATCAACGAAGAAAGACATACACTGACACCCAGTAACATAGACACACACTGACACCAAGTAACAAAGACATGCACTGACACCAAATAACAAAGACATACACTTACACGAAGTAACACAGACATACACTGACACCCAGTAACACAGACACACACTTACACCAAGTAACAAAGACACACACTGACACCCAGTAACAAAGACATACACTGACACCAAGTAACAAAGGCACACACTTGCACCAAGTAACAAAGACAGACACTGACACCCAGTAATAAAGACATACACTGACACCAAGTAACAAAGACATACACAGACACCAAGTAACACAGACATACACTGACACCCAGCAACAAAGACATACACTGACAGCAAGTAATAAAGACATGCACTGACACCCAGTAACACAGACACACACTTGCACCAAGTAACAAAGACGGACACTGACACCCAGTAACACAGACATACACTTACAACAAGTAACAAAGAAATACACTGACACCCAGTAACACAGACACACACATGCACTAAGTAACACAGACATACACTGACACCCAGTAACAAAGACATACACTGAAACCCAGTATCACAGACACACACTTGCACCAATTAACAAAGACAGACACAGACACCCAGTAACACAGCCACACACTTACACCAAGTAACAAAGACATACACTGACCTCCAGTAACACAGACACACACTTACACCAAGTAACAAAGACATACACTGACACCCAGTAACAAAGACATACACTGACAACGACTAACAAAGACATACAGTTACACCCATTAACACAGACATACACTGACACCCAGTAACACAGACACACACTTACAGCAAGTAACAAAGACATACACTGACACCCAGAAACACAGACACACACTTACATCAAGTAACAAAGACATACACTGACACCCAGTAACATAAACACTCACTGACACCAAGTAACAAAGACATGCACTGACACCCAGTAACAAAGACATACACTTACACCCAGTAACACAGACATACACTGACACCTAGTAAGAAAGACATGCACTGACACCCAGTAACACAGACACACACATACACCAAGTAACAAAGACATACACTGACACCCAGTAACACAGACACACACTTGCACCAAGTAGCAAAGACACGCACTGACACCAAGTAACAAAGAGATATACTGACAACCAGTAACAAAGGCATACACTTACAACAACTAACACAGACATAAACTGACACCCAGTAACCCAGACGCACACGTCCACCAAGTAAAAAAGACACACACTGACACCAAGTAACAAAGACATAAACTTACACCCAGTAACACAGACATACACTGACACCAAGTAACAAAGGCAGACACTGACACCCAGTAACAAAGACATACACTGACACCCAGTGACACAGACACGCACTTGCACCAAGTAACAAACACAGACACTGACACCCAGTAACACAGACACTCACTTAAACCAAGTAACAAAGACATACACTGACACCCAGTAACACAGACACACAATTGCACCAAGTAACACAGACACACACTGACACCCAGTAACAAAGACATACACTGACACCCAGTAACACAGCCACACACTTGCAACAAGTAACAAAGACAGACACTGACACCCAGTAACACAGACACACACTTACACCAAGTAACAAAGACATACACTGACACCCAGTAACACAGACACACACTGACACCAAGTAGCAAAGACACGCACTGACACCAAGTAACAAAGACATACACTGACAACCAGTACCAAAGAAATGCACTTACACCCAGTAACACAGACATAAACTGACACCCAGTAACACAGACGCACACTTCCACCAAGTAACAAAGACACACACTGACACCAAGTAACAAAGACATACACTTACACCCAGTAACACAGACATACACTGACACCCAGTAACACAGACACACACTTACATCAAGTTACAAAGACATACACTGACACCCAGTAACATAGACACACACTGACACCAAGTAACAAAGACATGCACTGACACCAAATAACAAAGACATACACTTACACCCAGTAACACAGACACACACTTACAACTAGTAACAAAGACACACACTGACACCCAGTAACAAAGACATACACTGACACCCAGTAACAAAGACATACACTGACACCAAGTAACAAAGGCACACACTTACACAAAGTAACAAAGACATACACTGACACCAAGTAACAAAGACATACACTGACAGAGAGTAACAAAGACACACACTGACATCCAGTAACACAGACACACACTGACACCCAGTAACACAGACACACACTGACACCAAGTAACAAGGACATACACTGACAGCCAGTAACAAAGACATACACTTACACCCAGTAACACATACATACACTGACACACAGTAACACAGACATACACTCACACCAAGGAACAAGGACATACACTGACACCCAGTAACACTGACACACACTTACACCAAGTAACAAAGACACACACTGACACCCAGTCACAAAGACATACACTTTCAGCCAGCAACACAGACATACACTGACACCCAGTAACACAGACATACACTTACACCAAGTAACAAAGACATACACTGACTCCCAGTAACACAGACACACACTTACACAAAGTAACAAAGACATACATTGAAACCCAGTAACACTGACACACACTTGCACCAAGAAACTAAGACCCACACACACCCAGTAACAAAGACAGACACTGACACCAAGTAACAAAGACACAGACTGACACCAAGTAACAAAGACATACACTGACACCCAGTAACACAGACGCACACTGACACCAAGTAACAAAGACATGCACAGACAACCAGTAACAAAGACATGCACTGACACCCAGTAACACAGACACACACGTACACCAAGTAACACAGACACACACTGACAGCCAGCAACAAAGACATACACTGACACCAAGTAACAAAGACATACAGTGACACCCAGTAACAAAGACATACACTGACAGCCAGAAACACAGACACACACTGAAACCCAGTAACGCAGACATACACTTACACCAAGTAACAAAGACATACACTGACTCCCAGTAACACAGACACACACTTACACCAAGTAACAAAGACATACACTGACACTCAGTAATAAAGACATACTCTGACACCCAGTAACACAGACACACACTTACAACAAGTAACAAAGACACACACTGACGCCCAGTAACAGAGACACACAGTAACACCAAGTAACAAAGACAGACACTGACACCCAGTAACACAGACAAACACTGACACCAAGTAACAAAGACGCACACTGACACCCAGTAACAAAGACATACACTGACACCCAGTAACACAGACACACACATACACCAAGTAATAAAGACAGACACTGACACCTAGTAACACAGACACACATTTGCACCAAGTAACAAAGACGGACACTGACACCCAGTAACACAGACACACACTTACAACAAGTAACAAAGACATACACTGACACCCAGTAACACAGACACACACTTGCACTAAGTAACACAGACATACACTGACACCCAGTAACAAAGACATACACTGAAACCCAGTATCACAGACACACACTTGCACCAAGTAGCAAAGACAGACACAGACACCTAGTAACACAGCCACACACTTACACCAAGTAACAAAGACATACACTGACATCCAGTAACACAGACACACACTTACACCAAGTAACAAAGAAATACACTGACACCCAGTAACAAAGACAGACACTGACAACCAGTAACAAAGACATACAGTTACACCCAGTAACACAGACATACACTGACACCCAGTAACACAGACACACACTTACACCAAGTAACAAAGACATACACTGACACCCAGTAACAAAGACACTCACTGACACCAAGTAACAAAGACATACACTTACACCCAGTAACACAGACATACACTGACACCTAGTACGAAAGACATGCACTGACACCCAGTAACACAGACACACACTGACACCAAGTAACAAAGACATACACTGACACCCAGTAACACAGACACACACTTGCACCAAGTAACAAAGACAGACACTGACACCCAGTAACAAAGACTGACACTGACACCAAGTAACAAAGACACAGACTGACACCAAGTAACAAAGACATACACTGACACCCAGTAACACAGACGCACACTGACACCAAGTAACAAAGACATGCACAGACAACCAGTAACAAAGACATGCACTGACACCCAGTAACACAGACACACACGTACACCAAGTAACACAGACACACACTGACAGCCAGCAACAAAGACATACACTGACACCAAGTGACAAAGAAATACAGTGACACCCAGTAACAAAGACATACACTGACAGCCAGAAACACAGACACACACTGAAACCCAGTAACGCAGACATACACTTACACCAAGTAACAAAGACATACACTGACTCCCAGTAACACAGACACACACTTACACCAAGTAACAAAGACATACAATGACACTCAGTAATAAAGACATACTCTGACACCCAGTAACACAGACACACACTTACAACAAGTAACAAAGACACACACTGACGCCCAGTAACAGAGACACACAGTAACACCAAGTAACAAAGACAGACACTGACACCCAATAACACAGACAAACACTGACACCAAGTAACAAAGACGCACACTGACACCCAGTAACAAAGACATACACTGACACCCAGTAACACAGACACACACATACACCAAGTAATAAAGACAGACACTGACACCTAGTAACACAGACACACATTTGCACCAAGTAACAAAGACGGACACTGACACCCAGTAACACAGACACACACTTACAACAAGTAACAAAGACATACACTGACACCCAGTAACACAGACACACACTTGCACTAAGTAACACAGACATACACTGACACCCAGTAACAAAGACATACACTGAAACCCAGTATCACAGACACACACTTGCACCAAGTAGCAAAGACAGACACAGACACCTAGTAACACAGCCACACACTTACACCAAGTAACAAAGACATACACTGACATCCAGTAACACAGACACACACTTACACCAAGTAACAAAGAAATACACTGACACCCAGTAACAAAGACAGACACTGACAACCAGTAACAAAGACATACAGTTACACCCAGTAACACAGACATACACTGACACCCAGTAACACAGACACACACTTACACCAAGTAACAAAGACATACACTGACACCCAGTAACAAAGACACTCACTGACACCAAGTAACAAAGACATACACTTACACCCAGTAACACAGACATACACTGACACCTAGTACGAAAGACATGCACTGACACCCAGTCACACAGACACACACTGACACCAAGTAACAAAGACATACACTGACACCCAGTAACACAGACACACACTTGCACCAAGTAACAAAGACAGACACTGACACCCAGTAACAAAGACATACACTGACAACCAGTGACAACACAAACACTTGCACCAAGAAGCAAAGACACGCCGCACTGACACCAAGTAACAAAGACATACACTGACAACCAGTAACAAAGACATACACTTACACCCAGTAACACAGAAATAAACTGACACCCAGTAACCCAGACGCACACTTCCACCAAGTAACAAAGATCCACACTGACACCAAGTAACAAAGACATACACTTACACCCAGTAACACAGACATACACTGACACCAAGTAACAAAGACAGACACTGACGCCCAGTAACAAAGACATACACTGACACCCAGTGACACAGACACACACTGACACCAAGTATCAAAGACAGACACTGGCACCCAGTAACACAGACACACACTTAAACCAAGTAACAAAGACATACACTGACACCCAGTAACACAGACACACAATTGCACCAAGTAACACAGACATACACTGACACCAGTAACAAAGACATACACTGACACCCAGTAACACAGACACACACTTGCAACAAGTAACACAGACAGACACTGACACCCAGTAACACAGACACACACTTACACCAAGTAACAAAGACATACACTGACATCCAGTAACACAGACACACACTTACACCAAGTAACAAAGACATACACTGACACCCAGTAACACAGACACACACTGACACCAAGTAGCAAAGACACGCACTGACACCAAGTAACAAAGACATACACTGACAACCAGTAACAAAAACATACACTTACACCCAGTAACACAGACATAAACTGACACCCATTAACCCAGACGCACACTTCCACCAAGTAACAAAGACACACACTGACACCAAGTAACAAAGACATACACTTTCACCCAGTAACACAGACATACACTGACACCCAGTAACACAGACACACACTTAAATCAAGTAACAAAGACATACACTGATACCCAGTAACATAGACACACACTGACACCAAGTAACAAAGACATGCTCTGACACCAAGTAACAAAGACATACACTGACACCAAGTAACAAAGACATACACTGACACACAGTAACAAAGACATACACTGACACCCAGTAACACAGACACACAATTGCACCAAGTAACACAGACACACACTGACACCCAGTAACAAAGACATACACTGACACCCAGTAACACAGCCACACACTTGCAACAAGTAACAAAGACAGACACTGACACCCAGTAACACAGACACACACTTACACCAAGTAACAAAGACATACACTGACACCCAGTAACACAGACACACACTGACACCAAGTAGCAAAGACACGCACTGACACCAAGTAACAAAGACATACACTTACACCCAGTAACACAGACATACTCTGACACCCAGTAACACAGACACACACTTACAACAAGTAACAAAGACACACACTGACGCCCAGTAACAGAGACACACAGTAACACCAAGTAACAAAGACAGACACTTCCACCAAGTAACAAAGACACACACTGACACCAAGTAACAAAGACATACACTTACACTCAGTAACACAGACATACACTGACACCAAGTAACAAAGACAGACACTGACACCCAGTAACAAAGACATACACTGACACCCAGTGACACAGACACACACTGACACCAAGTAACAAAGACAGACACTGACACCCAGTAACACAGACACACACTTAAACCAAGTAACAAAGACATATCCTGACACCCAGTAACACAGACACACAATTGCACCAAGTAACACAGACATACACTGACACCAGTAACAAAGACATACACTGACACCCAGTAACACAGACACACACTTGCAACAAGTAACACAGACAGACATTGACACCCAGTAACACAGACACACACTTACACCAAGTAACAAAGACATACACTGACATCCAGTAACACAGACACACACTTACACCAAGTAACAAAGACATACACTGACACCCAGTAACACAGACACACACTGACACTAAGTAGCAAAGACACGCACTGACACCAAGTAACAAAGACATACACTGACAACCAGTAACAAAGACATACAATTACACCCAGTAACACAGACATAAACTGACACCCAGTAACCCAGACGCACACTTCCACTAAGTAACAAAGACACACACTGACACCAAGTAACAAAGACATACACTTTCACCCAGTAACACAGACATACACTGACACCCAGTAACACAGACACACACTTACATCAAGTAACAAAGACATTCACTGATACCCAGTAACATAGACACACACTGACACCTAATAACAAAGACATGCTCTGACACCAAGTAACAAAGACATACACTGACACCAAGTAACAAAGACATACACTGACACACAGTAACAAAGACACACACTGACACCCAGTAACACAGACACACAGTGACACCCAGTAACAAAGACACACACTTGCAACAAGTAACACAGACAGACACTGACACCCAGTAACACAGACACACACTTACACCAAGTAACAAAGACATACACTGACATCCAGGAACACAGACACACACTTACACCAAGTAACAAAGACATACACTGACACCCAGTAACACAGACACACACTGACACCAAGTAGCAAAGACGCGCACTGACACCAAGTAACAAAGACATACACTGACAACCAGTAACAAAGACATACACTTACACCCAGTAACACAGACATAAACTGACACTCAGTAACCCAGACGCACACTTCCACCAAGTAACAAAGACACACACTGACACCAAGTAACATAGACACACACTGACACCAAGTGACAAAGACATGCACTGACACCAAATAACAAAGACATACACTTACACCAACTAGCACAGACATACACTGACACCCAGTAACACAGACACACACTTACACCAAGTAACAAAGACACACACTGACACCCAATAACAAAGACATACACTGACACCCAGTAACAAAGACATACACTGACACCAAGTAACAAAGGCACACACTTACACCAAGTAACAAGGACATACACTGACACCCAGTAACAAAGACATACACTGATACCCAGTAACACAGACACACACTTACACCAAGTAACAAAGACACACACTGACAACAAGTAACAAAGACATACAGTGACACCCAGTAACACAGACAAACACATACACCAAGTAACAAAGACATACTCTGACACCCAGTAACACAGACACACACTTGCACTAAGTAACTAAGACAGACACTGACACCCATTAACAAAGACATACACTGACACCCAGTAACACAGGCACACACTTGCACCAAGTAACAAAGACGGACACAGACACCCAGTAACACAGACACACACTTACAACAAGTAACAAAGACATACACTGACACCCAGTAACACAGACACACACTTGCACTAAGTAACACAGACATACACTGACACCCAGTAACAAAGACATACACTGACACCCAGTAACACTGACACACAATTACACGAAGTAACAAAGACATACACTGACACACAGTAACAAAGACACACAATTACACCAAGTAACAAAGACATACACTGACATCCAGTAACACAGACACACACTTACACCAAGTAACAAAGACATACACTGACACCCAGTAACACATACACACACTGAGTTCAAGTAGCAAAGACATGCACTGACACCAAGTAACAAAAGACATACACTGACAACCAGTAACAAAGACATACAATTACACCCAGTAGCACAGACATACACTGACACCCAGTAACACAGACACACACTTACACCAAGTAACAAAGACATACACTGACACCCAGAAACACAGACACACCCTTACATCAAGTAACAAAGACATACACTGACACCCAGTAACATAGACACTCACTGACACCAAGTAACAAAGACATGCACTGACACCCAGTAACAAAGACATACATGACAACCAGTGACACAGACACATACTTGCACCAAGTAGCAAAGACACGCCGCACTGACACCAAGTAACAAAGACATACACTGACAACGAGTAACAAAGACATACACTTGCACCCAGTAACACAGAAATAAACTGACACCCAGTAACCCAGACGCACACTTCCACCAAGTAACAAAGACACACACTGACACCAAGTAACAAAGACATACACTTACACCCAGTAACACAGACATACACTGACACCAAGTAACAAAGACAGACACTGTCGCCCAGTAACAAAGACATACACTGACACCCAGTGACACAGACACACTCTTGCACCAAGTAACAAAGACAGACACTGACACCCAGTAACAAAGACATACACTGACACCTAGTAACACAGACACACATTTGCACCAAGTAACAAAGACGGACACTGACACCCAGTAACACAGACACACACTTACAACAAGTAACAAAGACATACACTGACACCCAGTAACACAGCCACACACTTGCACTAAGTAACACAGACATACACTGACACCCAGTAACAAAGACATACACTGAAACCCAGTATCACAGACACACACTTGCACCAAGTAACAAAGACAGACACAGACACCCAGTAACACAGCCACACACTTACACCAAGTAACAAAGACATACACTGACATCCAGTAACACAGACACACACTTACACCAAGTAACAAAGGCACACACTTACACCAAGTAACAAGGACATACACTGACACCCAGTAACAAAGACATACACTGAAACCCAGTATCACAGACACACACTTACACCAAGTAACAAAGACAGACACAGACACCCAGTAACACAGCCACACACTTACACCCAGTAACAAAGACATACACTGACACCCAGTAACAAAGACATACACTGACACCAAGTAACAAAGGCACACACTTACACCAAGTAACAAGGACATACACTGACACCCAGTAACAAAGACATACACTGATACCCAGTAACACAGACACACACTTACACCAAGTAACAAAGACACACACTGACAACAAGTAACAAAGACATACAGTGACACCCAGTAACACAGACAAACACATACACCAAGTAACAAAGACATACTCTGACACCCAGTAACACAGACACACACTTGCACTAAGTAACTAAGACAGACACTGACACCCATTAACAAAGACATACACTGACACACAGTAACACAGGCACACACTTGCACCAAGTAACAAAGACGGACACAGACACCCAGTAACACAGACACACACTTACAACAAGTAACAAAGACATACACTGACACCCAGTAACACAGACACACACTTGCACTAAGTAACACAGACATACACTGACACCCAGTAACAAAGACATACACTGACACCCAGTAACACTGACACACAATTACACGAAGTAACAAAGACATACACTGACACACAGTAACAAAGACACACACTGACACCCAGTAACAAAGACACACAATTACACCAAGTAACAAAGACATACACTGACATCCAGTAACACAGACACACACTTACACCAAGTAACAAAGACATACACTGACACCCAGTAACACATACACACACTGAGTTCAAGTAGCAAAGACATGCACTGACACCAAGTAACAAAAGACATACACTGACATCCAGTAACAAAGACATACAATTACACCCAGTAGCACAGACATACACTGACACCCAGTAACACAGACACACACTTACACCAAGTAACAAAGACATACACTGACACCCAGAAACACAGACACACCCTTACATCAAGTAACAAAGACATACACTGACACCCAGTAACATAGACACTCACTGACACCAAGTAACAAAGACATGCACTGACACCCAGTAACAAAGACATACATGACAACCAGTGACACAGACACATACTTGCACCAAGTAGCAAAGACACGCCGCACTGACACCAAGTAACAAAGACATACACTGACAACGAGTAACAAAGACATACACTTGCACCCAGTAACACAGAAATAAACTGACACCCAGTAACCCAGACGCACACTTCCACCAAGTAACAAAGACACACACTGACACCAAGTAACAAAGACATACACTTACACCCAGTAACACAGACATACACTGACACCAAGTAACAAAGACAGACACTGTCGCCCAGTAACAAAGACATACACTGACACCCAGTGACACAGACACACTCTTGCACCAAGTAACAAAGACAGACACTGACACCCAGTAACAAAGACATACACTGACACCTAGTAACACAGACACACATTTGCACCAAGTAACAAAGACGGACACTGACACCCAGTAACACAGACACACACTTACAACAAGTAACAAAGACATACACTGACACCCAGTAACACAGACACACACTTGCACTAAGTAACACAGACATACACTGACACCCAGTAACAAAGACATACACTGAAACCCAGTATCACAGACACACACTTGCACCAAGTAACAAAGACAGACACAGACACCCAGTAACACAGCCACACACGTACACCAAGTAACAAAGACATACACTGACATCCAGTAACACAGACACACACTTACACCAAGTAACAAAGGCACACACTTACACCAAGTAACAAGGACATACACTGACACCCAGTAACAAAGACATACACTGAAACCCAGTATCACAGACACACACTTACACCAAGTAACAAAGACAGACACAGACACCCAGTAACACAGCCACACACTTACACCCAGTAACAAAGACATACACTGACACCCAGTAACAAAGACATACACTGACACCAAGTAACAAAGGCACACACTTACACCAAGTAACAAGGACATACACTGACACCCAGTAACAAAGACATACACTGATACCCAGTAACACAGACACACACTTACACCAAGTAACAAAGACACACACTGACAACAAGTAACAAAGACATACAGTGACACCCAGTAACACAGACAAACACATACACCAAGTAACAAAGACATACACTGACACCCAGTAACACAGACACACACTTGCACTAAGTAACTAAGACAGACACTGACACCCATTAACAAAGACATACACTGACACCCAGTAACACAGACACACACTTGCACCAAGTAAAAAAGACGGACACAGACACCCAGTAACACAGACACACACTTACAACAAGTAACAAAGACATACAGTGACACCCAGTAACACAGACACACACTTGCACTAAGTAACACAGACATACACTGACACCCAGTAACAAAGACATACACTGACACCCAGTAACACAGACACACAATTACACGAAGTAACAAAGACATACACTGACACACAGTAACAAAGACACACACTGACACCCAGTAACAAAGACACACAATTACACCAAGTAACAAAGACATACACTGACATCCAGTAACACAGACACACACTTACACCAAGTAACAAAGACATACACTGACACCCAGTAACACATACACACACTGAGTTCAAGTAGCAAAGACATGCACTGACACCAAGTAACAAAAGACATACACTGACAACCAGTAACAAAGACATACAATTACACCCAGTAGCACAGACATACACTGACACCCAGTAACACAGACACACACTTACACCAAGTAACAAAGACATACACTGACACCCAGAAACACAGACACACCCTTACATCAAGTAACAAAGACATACACTGACACCCAGTAACATGGACAATCACTGACACCAAGTAACAACGACATGCTCTGACACCCAGTAACAAAGACATACATGACAACCAGTGACACAGACACATACTTGCACCAAGTAGCAAAGACACGCCGCACTGACACCAAGTAACAAAGACATACACTGACAACGAGTAACAAAGACATACACTTGCACCCAGTAACACAGAAATAAACTGACACCCAGTAACCCAGACGCACACTTCCACCAAGTAACAAAGACACACACTGACACCAAGTAACAAAGACATACACTTACACCCAGTAACACAGACATACACTGACACCAAGTAACAAAGAAAGACACTGTCGCCCAGTAACAAAGACATACACTGACACCCAGTGACACAGACACACTCTTGCACCAAGTAACAAAGACAGACACTGACACCCAGTAACAGAGACACACAATTAAACCAAGTAACAAAGACATACACTGACACCCAGTAACACAGACACACAATTGCAGCAAGTAACACAGACATACACTGACACCCAGTAACAAAGACATACACTGACACCCAGTAACACAGACACACACATGCAACAAGTAACACAGACAGACACTGACACCCAGTAACACAGACACACACTTACACCAAGTAACAAAGAGATACACTGACATCCAGTAATACAGACACACACTTACACCAAGTAGCAAAGACAGACACTGACACCCAGTAACACAGACACACACTTAAACCAAGTAACAAAGACATACACTGACACCAAGTAACAAAGACATACACTTTCACCCAGTAACACAGACATACACTGACACCCAGTAACACAGACACACACTTACATCAAGTAACAAAGACATACACTGATACCCAGTAACATAGACACACACTGACACCAAGTGACAAAGACAAGCACTGACACCAAATAACAAAGACATACACTTACACCAACTAACACAGACATACACTGACACCCAGTAACACAGACACACACTTACACCAAGTAACAAAGACACACACTGACACCCAGTAACAAAGACATACACTGACACCCAGTAACAAAGACATACACTGACACCAAGTAAGAAAGGCACACACTTACACCAAGTAACAAAGACATACACTGACACCAAGTAACAAAGACATACACTGACACACAGTAACAAAGACACACACTGACACCCAGTAACACAGACACACACTGACACCCAGTAACACAGACACACACTGACACCAAGTAACAAGGACATACACTGACACCCAGTAACAAAGACATACACTGACACCCAGTAACACAGACACACACTTACACCAAGGAACAAAGACACACACAGACAACAAGTAACAAAGACATACAGTGACACCCAGTAACACAGACAAACACATACACCAAGTAACAAAGACATACACTGACACCCAGTAACACAGACACACACTTGCACTAAGTAACACAGACATACACTGACACCCAGTAACAAAGACATACACTGACACCCAGTAACACAGACACACACTTACACGAAGTAACAAAGACATACACTGACACACAGTAACAAAGACACACACTGACACCCAGTAACAAAGACACACAATTACACCAAGTAACAAAGACATACACTGACATCCAGTAACACAGACACACACTTACACCAAGTAACAAAGACATACACTGACACCCAGTAACACATACACACACTGACGTCAAGTAGCAAAGACATGCACTGACACCAAGTAACAAAAGACATACACTGACAACCAGTAACACAGACACACACTTACACCAAGTAACAAAGACATACACTGACACCCAGAAACACAGACACACCCTTACATCAGGTAACAAAGACATACACTGACTCCCAGTAACATAGACACTCACTGACACCAAGTAACAAAGACATGCACTGACACCCAGTAACAAAGACATACACTGACAACCAGTGACACAGACACACACTTGCACCAAGTAGCAAAGACACGCCGCACTGACACCAAGTAACAAAGACATACACTGACAACCAGTAACAAAGACATACACTTACACCCAGTAACACAGAAATAAACTGACACCCAGTAACCCAGATGCACACTTCCACCAAGTAACAAAGACACACACTGACACCAAGTAACAAAGACATACACTTACACCCAGTAACACAGACATACACTGACACCAAGTAACAAAGACAGACACTGTCGCCCAGTAACAAAGACATACACTGACACCCAGTGACACAGACACACACTTGCACCAAGTAACAAAGACAGACACTGACACCCAGTAACACAGACACACACTTAAACCAAGTAACAAAGACATACACTGACAACGAGTAACAAAGACATACACTTGCACCCAGTAACACAGAAATAAACTGACACACAGTAACAAAGACATACACTGACACCCAGTAACACAGACACACACTTGCAACAAGTAACACAGACAGACACTGACACCCAGTAACACAGACACACACTTACACCAAGTAACAAAGAGATACACTGACATCCAGTAACACAGACACACACTTACACCAAGTAGCAAAGACAGACACTGACACCCAGTAACACAGACACACACTTAAACCAAGTAACAAAGACATACACTGACACCAAGTAACAAAGACATACACTTTCACCCAGTAACACAGACATACACTGACACCCAGTAACACAGACACACACTTACATCAAGTAACAAAGACATACACTGATACCCAGTAACATAGACACACACTGACACCAAGTGACAAAGACAAGCACTGACACCAAATAACAAAGACATACACTTACACCAACTAACACAGACATACAATGACACCCAGTAACACAGACACACACTTACACCAAGTAACAAAGACACACACTGACACCCAGTAACAAAGACATACACTGACACCCAGTAACAAAGACATACGCTGACACCAAGTAACAAAGGCACACACTTACACCAAGTAACAAAGACATACACTGACACCAAGTAACAAAGACATACACTGACACACAGTAACAAAGACACACACTGACACCCAGTAACACAGACACACACTGACACCCAGTAACACAGACACACACTGACACCAAGTAACAAGGACATACACTGACACCCAGTAACAAAGACATACACTGACACCCAGTAACACAGACACACACTTCCACCAAGTAACAAAGACACACACTGACACCAAGTAACAAAGACATACACTTACACCCAGTAACACAGACATACACTGACACCAAGTAACAAAGACAGACACTGTCGCCCAGTAACAAAGACACACACTGACACCCAGTAACACAGACACACACTGACACCAAGTAACAAGGACATACACTGACACCCAGTAACAAAGACATACACTGACACCCAGTAACACAGACACACACTTACACCAAGTAACAAACACACACACTGACAACAAGTAACAAAGACATACACTGACACCCAGTAACACAGACACACACTTGCACTAAGTAACAAAGACAGACACTGACACCCAGTAACACAGACACACACTTGCACCAAGTAACAAAGACGGACACAGACACCCAGTAACACAGACACACACTTACAACAAGTAACAAAGACATACACTGACACCCAGTAACACAGACACACACTTGCACTAAGTAACACAGACATACACTGACACCCAGTAACAAAGACATACACTGACACCCAGTAACACAGACACACACTTACACGAAGTAACAAAGACATACACTGACACACAGTAACAAAGACACACACTGACACCCAGTAACAAAGACACACAATTACACCAAGTAACAAAGACATACACTGACATCCAGTAACACAGACACACACTTACACCAAGTAACAAAGACATACACTGACACCCAGTAACACATACACACACTGACGTCAAGTAGCAAAGACATGCACTGACACCAAGTAACAAAAGACATACACTGACAACCAGTAACAAAGACATACAATTACACCCAGTAGCACAGACATACACTGACACCCAGTAACACAGACACACACGTACACCAAGTAACAAAGACATACACTGACACCCAGAAACACAGACACAACCTTCCATCAAGTAACAAAGACATACACTGACACCCAGTAACATAGACACTCACTGACACCAAGTAACAAAGACATGCACTGACACCCAGTAACAAAGACATACTCTGACAACCAGTGACACAGACACACACTTGCACCAAGTAGCAAAGACAAGCCGCACTGACACCAAGTAACAAAGACATACACTGACAACCAGTAACAAAGACATACACTTACACCCAGTAACACAGAAATAAACTGACACCCAGTAACCCAGACGCACACTTCCACCAAGTAACAAAGACACACACTGACACCAAGTAACAAAGACATACACTTACACCCAGTAACACAGACATACACTGACACCAAGTAACAAAGACAGACACTGTCGTCCAGTAACAAAGACATACACTGACACCCAGTGACACAGACACACACTTGCACCAAGTAACAAAGACAGACACTGACACCCAGTAACACAGACACACACTTAAACCAAGTAACAAAGACATACACTGACACCCAGTAACACAGACACACAATTGCACCAAGTAACACAGACATACACTGACACCCAGTAACAAAGACATACACTGACACCCAGTAACACAGACACACACTTGCAACAAGTAACACAGACAGACACTGACACCCAGTAACACAGACACACACTTACACCAAGTAACAAAGAGATACACTGACATCCAGTAACACAGACACACACTTACACCAAGTAACAAAGACAGACGCTGACACCCAGTAACACAGACACACACTTAAACCAAGTAACACAGACATACACTGACACCCAGTAACAAAGACATACACTGACACCCAGTAACACAGACACACACTTGCAACAAGTAACACAGACAGACACTGACACCCAGTAACACAGACACACACTTACACCAAGTAACAAAGACATACACTTTCACCGAGTAACACAGACATACACTGACACCCAGTAACACAGACACACACTTACATCAAGTAACAAAGACATACACTGATACCCAGTAACATAGACACACACTGACACCAAGTAACAAAGACATGCACTGACACAAAATAACAAAGACATACACTTACACCAACTAACACAGACATACACTGACACCCAGTAACACAGACACACACTTACACCAAGTAACAAAGACACACACTGACACCCAGTAACAAAGACATACACTGACACCCAGTAACAAAGACATACACTGACACCAAGTCACAAAGGCACACACTTACACCAAGTAACAAAGACATACACTGACACCGAGTAACAAAGACATACACTGACACACAGTAACAAAGACACACAATGACACCCAGTAACACAGACACACACTGACACCCAGTAACAAAGACACACACTTGCAACAAGTAACACAGACAGACACTGGCACCCAGTAACACAGACACACACTTACACCAAGTAACAAAGACATACACTGACATCCAGTAACACAGACACACACTTACACCAAGTAACAAAGACATACACTGACACCCAGTAACACAGACACACACTGACACCAAGTAGCAAAGAAGCGCACTGACACCAAGTAACAAAGACATACACTGACAACCAGTAACAAAGACATACACTTACACCCAGTAACACAGACATAAACTGACACCCTGTAACCAGACGCACACTTCCACCAAGTAACAAAGACACACACTGACACCAAGTAACATAGACACACACTGACACCAAGTGACAAAGACATGCACTGACACCAATTGACACAGACATACACTTACACCAACTAACACAGACATACACTGACACCCAGTTACACAGACTCACACTTACACCAAGTAACAAAGACACACACTGGCACCCAGTAACAAAGACATACACTGACACCCAGTAACAAAGACATACACTGACACCAAGTAACAAAGGCACACACTTACACCAAGTAACAAGGACATACACTGACACCCAGTAACAAAGACATACACTGACACCCAGTAACACAGACACACACTTACACCAAGTAACAAAGACACACACTGACAACAAGTAACAAAGACATACAGTGACACCCAGTAACACAGACAAACACATACACCAAGTAACAAAGACATACACTGACACCCAGTAACACAGACACACACTTGCACTAATTAACAAAGACAGACACTGACACCCAGTAAAAAAGACATACACTGACACCCAGTAACACAGACACACACTTGCACCAAGTAACAAAGACGGACACAGACACCCAGTAACACAGACACACACTTACAACAAGTAACAAAGACATACACTGACACCCAGTAACACAGACACACACTTGCACTAAGTAACACAGACATACACTGACACCCAGTAACAAAGACATACACTGACACCCAGTAACACAGACACACACTTACACGAAGTAACAAAGACATACACTGACACACAGTAACAAAGACACACACTGACACCCAGTAACAAAGACACACAATTACACCAAGTAACAAAGACATACATTGACATCCAGTAACACAGACACACACTTACACCAAGTAACAAAGACATACACTGACACCCAGTAACACATACACACACTGACGTCATGTAGCAAAGACATGCACTGACACCAAGTAACAAAAGACATACACTGACAACCAGTAACAAAGACATACAATTACACCCAGTAGCACAGACATACACTGACACCCAGTAACACAGACACACACTTACACCAAGTAACAAAGACATACACTGACACCCAGAAACACAGACACACCCTTACATCAGTTAACAAAGACATACACTGACACCCAGTAACATAGACACTCACTGACACCAAGTAACAAAGACATGCACTGACACCCAGTAACAAAGACATACACTGACAACCAGTGACATAGACACACACTTGCACCAAGTAGCAAAGACACGCCGCACTGACACCAAGTAACAAAGACATACACTGACAACCAGTAAGAAAGACATACACTTACACCCAGTAACACAGAAATAAACTGACACCCAGTAACCCAGACGCACACTTCCACCAAGTAACAAAGACATACACTGACACCAAGTAACAAAGACATACACTTACACCCAGTAACACAGACATACACTGACACCCAGTAACACAGACACACACTTACATCAAGTAACAAAGACATACACTGATACCCAGTAACATAGACACACACTGACACCAAGTGACAAAGACAAGCACTGACACCAAATAACAAAGACATACACTTACACCAACTAACACAGACATACAATGACACCCAGTAACACAGACACACACTTACACCAAGTAACAAAGACACACACTGACACCCAGTAACAAAGACATACACTGACACCCAGTAACAAAGACATACGCTGACACCAAGTAACAAAGGCACACACTTACACCAAGTAACAAAGACATACACTGACACCAAGTAACAAAGACATACACTGACACACAGTAACAAAGACACACACTGACACCCAGTAACACAGACACACACTGACACCCAGTAACACAGACACACACTGACACCAAGTAACAAGGACATACACTGACACCCAGTAACAAAGACATACACTGACACCCAGTAACACAGACACACACTTCCACCAAGTAACAAAGACACACACTGACACCAAGTAACAAAGACATACACTTACACCCAGTAACACAGACATACACTGACACCAAGTAACAAAGACAGACACTGTCGCCCAGTAACAAAGACACACACTGACACCCAGTAACACAGACACACACTGACACCAAGTAACAAGGACATACACTGACACCCAGTAACAAAGACATACACTGACACCCAGTAACACAGACACACACTTACACCAAGTAACAAACACACACACTGACAACAAGTAACAAAGACATACACTGACACCCAGTAACACAGACACACACTTGCACTAAGTAACAAAGACAGACACTGACACCCAGTAACACAGACACACACTTGCACCAAGTAACAAAGACGGACACAGACACCCAGTAACACAGACACACACTTACAACAAGTAACAAAGACATACACTGACACCCAGTAACACAGACACACACTTGCACTAAGTAACACAGACATACACTGACACCCAGTAACAAAGACATACACTGACACCCAGTAACACAGACACACACTTACACGAAGTAACAAAGACATACACTGACACACAGTAACAAAGACACACACTGACACCCAGTAACAAAGACACACAATTACACCAAGTAACAAAGACATACACTGACATCCAGTAACACAGACACACACTTACACCAAGTAACAAAGACATACACTGACACCCAGTAACACATACACACACTGACGTCAAGTAGCAAAGACATGCACTGACACCAAGTAACAAAAGACATACACTGACAACCAGTAACAAAGACATACAATTACACCCAGTAGCACAGACATACACTGACACCCAGTAACACAGACACACACGTACACCAAGTAACAAAGACATACACTGACACCCAGAAACACAGACACAACCTTCCATCAAGTAACAAAGACATACACTGACACCCAGTAACATAGACACTCACTGACACCAAGTAACAAAGACATGCACTGACACCCAGTAACAAAGACATACTCTGACAACCAGTGACACAGACACACACTTGCACCAAGTAGCAAAGACAAGCCGCACTGACACCAAGTAACAAAGACATACACTGACAACCAGTAACAAAGACATACACTTACACCCAGTAACACAGAAATAAACTGACACCCAGTAACCCAGACGCACACTTCCACCAAGTAACAAAGACACACACTGACACCAAGTAACAAAGACATACACTTACACCCAGTAACACAGACATACACTGACACCAAGTAACAAAGACAGACACTGTCGTCCAGTAACAAAGACATACACTGACACCCAGTGACACAGACACACACTTGCACCAAGTAACAAAGACAGACACTGACACCCAGTAACACAGACACACACTTAAACCAAGTAACAAAGACATACACTGACACCCAGTAACACAGACACACAATTGCACCAAGTAACACAGACATACACTGACACCCAGTAACAAAGACATACACTGACACCCAGTAACACAGACACACACTTGCAACAAGTAACACAGACAGACACTGACACCCAGTAACACAGACACACACTTACACCAAGTAACAAAGAGATACACTGACATCCAGTAACACAGACACACACTTACACCAAGTAACAAAGACAGACGCTGACACCCAGTAACACAGACACACACTTAAACCAAGTAACACAGACATACACTGACACCCAGTAACAAAGACATACACTGACACCCAGTAACACAGACACACACTTGCAACAAGTAACACAGACAGACACTGACACCCAGTAACACAGACACACACTTACACCAAGTAACAAAGACATACACTTTCACCCAGTAACACAGACATACACTGACACCCAGTAACACAGACACACACTTACATCAAGTAACAAAGACATACACTGATACCCAGTAACAAAGACACACACTGACACCAAGTAACAAAGACATGCACTGACACAAAATAACAAAGACATACACTTACACCAACTAACACAGACATACACTGACACCCAGTAACACAGACACACACTTACACCAAGTAACAAAGACACACACTGACACCCAGTAACAAAGACATACACTGACACCCAGTAACAAAGACATACACTGACACCAAGTCACAAAGGCACACACTTACACCAAGTAACAAAGACATACACTGACACCGAGTAACAAAGACATACACTGACACACAGTAACAAAGACACACAATGACACCCAGTAACACAGACACACACTGACACCCAGTAACAAAGACACACACTTGCAACAAGTAACACAGACAGACACTGGCACCCAGTAACACAGACACACACTTACACCAAGTAACAAAGACATACACTGACATCCAGTAACACAGACACACACTTACACCAAGTAACAAAGACATACACTGACACCCAGTAACACAGACACACACTGACACCAAGTAGCAAAGAAGCGCACTGACACCAAGTAACAAAGACATACACTGACAACCAGTAACAAAGACATACACTTACACCCAGTAACACAGACATAAACTGACACCCTGTAACCAGACGCACACTTCCACCAAGTAACAAAGACACACACTGACACCAAGTAACATAGACACACACTGACACCAAGTGACAAAGACATGCACTGACACCAATTGACACAGACATACACTTACACCAACTAACACAGACATACACTGACACCCAGTTACACAGACTCACACTTACACCAAGTAACAAAGACACACACTGACACCCAGTAACAAAGACATACACTGACACCCAGTAACAAAGACATACACTGACACCAAGTAACAAAGGCACACACTTACACCAAGTAACAAGGACATACACTGACACCCAGTAACAAAGACATACACTGACACCCAGTAACACAGACACACACTTACACCAAGTAACAAAGACACACACTGACAACAAGTAACAAAGACATACAGTGACACACAGTAACACAGACAAACACATACACCAAGTAACAAAGACATACACTGACACCCAGTAACACAGACACACACTTGCACTAAGTAACAAAGACAGACACTGACACCCAGTAAAAAAGACATACACTGACACCCAGTAACACAGACACACACTTGCACCAAGTAACAAAGACGGACACAGACACCCAGTAACACAGACACACACTTACAACAAGTAACAAAGACATACACTGACACCCAGTAACACAGACACACACTTGCACTAAGTAACACAGACATACACTGACACCCAGTAACAAAGACATACACTGACACCCAGTAACACAGACACACACTTACACGAAGTAACAAAGACATACACTGACACACAGTAACAAAGACACACACTGACACCCAGTAACAAAGACACACAATTACACCAAGTAACAAAGACATACATTGACATCCAGTAACACAGACACACACTTACACCAAGTAACAAAGACATACACTGACACCCAGTAACACATACACACACTGACGTCATGTAGCAAAGACATGCACTGACACCAAGTAACAAAAGACATACACTGACAACCAGTAACAAAGACATACAATTACACCCAGTAGCACAGACATACACTGACACCCAGTAACACAGACACACACTTACACCAAGTAACAAAGACATACACTGACACCCAGAAACACAGACACACCCTTACATCAGTTAACAAAGACATACACTGACACCCAGTAACATAGACACTCACTGACACCAAGTAACAAAGACATGCACTGACACCCAGTAACAAAGACATACACTGACAACCAGTGACATAGACACACACTTGCACCAAGTAGCAAAGACACGCCGCACTGACACCAAGTAACAAAGACATACACTGACAACCAGTAAGAAAGACATACACTTACACCCAGTAACACAGAAATAAACTGACACCCAGTAACCCAGACGCACACTTCCACCAAGTAACAAAGACATACACTGACACCAAGTAACAAAGACATACACTTACACCCAGTAACACAGACATACACTGACACCAAGTAACAAAGACAGACACTGTCGCCCAGTAACAAAGACATACACTGACACCCAGTGACACAGACACACACTTGCACCAAGTAACAAAGACAGACACTGACACCCAGTAACACAGACACACACTTAAACCAAGTAACAAAGACATACACTGACAACGAGTAACAAAGACATACACTTGCACCCAGTAACACAGAAATAAACTGACACACAGTAACCCAGACGCACACTTCCACCAAGTAACAAAGACACACACTGACACCAAGTAACAAAGACATACACCTACACCCAGTAACACAGACATACACTGACACCAAGTAACAAAGACAGACACTGTCGCCCAGTAACAAAGACATACACTGACACCCAGTGACACAGACACACTCTTGCAGCAAGTAACAAAGACAGACACTGACACCCAGTAACACAGACACACAATTAAACCAAGTAACAAAGACATACACTGACACCCAGTAACACAGACACACAATTGCACCAAGTAACACAGACATACACTGACACCCAGTAACAAAGACATACACTGACACCCAGTAACACAGACACACACTTGCAACAAGTAACACAGACAGACACTGACACCAAGTAACAAAGACATACACTTTCACCCAGTAACACAGACATACACTGACACCCAGTAACACAGACACACACTTACATCAAGTAACAAAGACATACACTGATACCCAGTAACATAGACACACACTGACACCAAGTGACAAAGACAAGCACTGACACCAAGTAACAAAGACATACACTTACACCAACTAACACAGACATACACTGACACCCAGTAACACAGACACACACTTACACCAAGTAACAAAGACACACACTGACACCCAGTAACAAAGACAGACACTGACACCCAGTAACAAAGACATACGCTGACACCAAGTAACAAAGGCACACACTTACACCAAGTAACAAAGACATACACTGACACCAAGTAACAAAGACATACACTGACACACAGTAACAAAGACACACACAGACACCCAGTAACACAGACACACACTGACACCAAGTAACAAGGACATACACTGACACCCAGTAACAAAGACATACACTGACACCCAGTAACACAGACACACACTTCCACCAAGTAACAAAGACACACACTGACACCAAGTAACAAAGACATACACTTACACCCAGTAACACAGACATACACTGACACCAAGTAACAAAGACAGACACTGTCGCCCAGTAACAAAGACACACACTGACACCCAGTAACACAGACACACACTGACACCCAGTAACACAGACACACACTGACACCAAGTAACAAGGACATACACTGACACCCAGTAACAAAGACATACACTGACACCCAGTAACACAGACACACACTTACACCAAGTAACAAAGACACACACTGACAACAAGTAACAAAGACATACACTGACACCCAGTAACACAGACACACACTTGCACTAAGTAACAAAGACAGACACTGACACCCAGTAACACAGACACACACTTGCACCAAGTAACAAAGACGGACACAGACACCCAGTAACACAGACACACACTTACAACAAGTAACAAAGACATACACTGACACCCAGTAACACAGACACACACTTGCACTAAGTAACACAGACATACACTGACATCCAGTAACAAAGACATACACTGACACCCAGTAACACAGACACACACTTACACGAAGTAACAAAGACATACACTGACACACAGTAACAAAGACACACACTGACACCCAGTAACAAAGACACACAATTACACCAAGTAACAAAGACATACACTGACATCCAGTAACACAGACACACACTTACACCAAGTAACAAAGACATACACTGACACCCAGTAACACATACACACACTGACGTCAAGTAGCAAAGACATGCACTGACACCAAGTAACAAAAGACATACACTGACAACCAGTAACAAAGACATACAATTACACCCAGTAGCACAGACATACACTGAAACCCAGTAACACAGACACACACTTACACCAAGTAACAAAGTCATACACTGACACCTAGAAAAACAGACACAACCTTACATCAAGTAACAAAGACATACACTGACACCCAGTAACATAGACACTCACTGACACCAAGTAACAAAGACATGAACTGACACCCAGTAACAAAGACATACACTGACAACCAGTGACACAGACACACACTTGCACCAAGTAGCAAAGACACGCCGCACTGACACCAAGTAACAAAGACATACACTGACAACCAGTAACAAAGACATACACTTACACCCAGTAACACAGAAATAAACTGACACCCAGTAACCCAGACGCACACTTCCACCAAGTAACAAAGACACACACTGACACCAAGTAACAAAGACATACACTTACACCCAGTAACACAGACATACACTGACACCAAGTAACAAAGACAGACACTGTCGCCCAGTAACAAAGACATACACTGACACCCAGTGACCAGACACACACTTGCACCAAGTAACAAAGAGAGACACTGACACCCAGTAACACAGACACACACTTAAACCAAGTAACAAAGACATACACTGACACCCAGTAACACAGACACACAATTGCACCAAGAAACACAGACATACACTGACACCCAGTAACAAAGACATACACTGACACCCAGTAACACAGACACACACTTGCAACAAGTAACACAGACAGACACTGACACCCAGTAACAAAGAGATACACTGACATCCAGTAACACAGACACACACTTACACCAAGTAACAAAGACAGACGCTGACATCCAGTAACACAGACACACACTTAAACCAAGTAACACAGACATACACTGACACCCAGTAACAAAGACATACACTGACACCCAGTAACACAGACACACACTTGCAACAAGTGACACAGACAGACACTGACACCCAGTAACACAGACACACACTTACACCAAGTAACAAAGACATACCCTGACATCCAGTAACACAGACACACATTTACACCAAGTGACAAAGACATACACTTTCACCCAGTAACACATACATACACTGACACCCAGTAACACAGACACACACTTACATCAAGTAACAAAGACATACACTGATACCCAGTAACATAGACACACACTGACACCAAGTAACAAAGACATGCACTGACACAAAATAACAAAGACATACACTTACACCAACTAACACAGACATACACTGACACCCAGTAACACAGACACACACTTACACCAAGTAACAAAGACACACACTGACACCCAGTAACAAAGACATACACTGACACCCAGTAACAAAGACATACACTGACACCAAGTCACAAAGGCTCACACTTACATCAAGTAACAAAGACATACACTGACACCGAGTAACAAAGACATACACTGACACACAGTAACAAAGACACACACTGACACCCAGTAACACAGACACACACTGACACCCAGTAACAAAGACACACACTTGCAACAAGTAACACAGACAGACACTGGCACCCAGTAACACAGACACACACTTACACCAAGTAACAAAGACATACACTGACATCCAGTAACACAGACACACTCTTACACCAAGTAACAAAGACAAACACTGACACCCAGTAACACAGACACACACTGACACCAAGTAGCAAAGAAGCGCACTGACACCAAGTAACAAAGACATACACTGACAACCAGTAACAAAGACATACACTTACACCCAGTAACACAGACATAAACTGACACCCTGTAACCAGACGCACACTTCCACCAAGTAACAAAGACACACACTGACACCAAGTAACATAGACACACACTGACACCAAGTGACAAAGACATGCACTGACACCAATTAACACAGACATACACTTACACCAACTAACACAGACATACACTGACACCCAGTTACACAGACTCACACTTGCACTAAGTAACAAAGACAGACAATGACACCCAGTAACAAAGACATACACTGACACCCAGTAACACAGACACACACTTGCACCAAGTAACAAAGACGGACACAGACACCCAGTAACACAGACACACACTTACAACAAGTAACAAAGACATACACTGACACCCAGTAACACAGACACACACTTGCACTAAGTAACACAGACATACACTGACACCCAGTAACAAAGACATACACTGACACCCAGTAACACAGACACACAATTGCACGAAGTAACAAAGACATACACTGACACACAGTAACAAAGACACACACTGACACCCAGTAACAAAGACACACAATTACACCAAGTAACAAAGACATACACTGACATCCAGTAACACAGACACACACTTACACCAAGTAACAAAGAAATACACTGACACCCAGTAACACATACACACACTGAGTTCAAGTAGCAAAGACATACACTGACAACGAGTAACAAAGACATACACTTGCACCCAGTAACACAGAAATAAACTGACACCCAGTAACCCAGACGCACACTTCCACCAAGTAACAAAGACACACACTGACACCAAGTAACAAAGACATACACTTACACCCAGTAACACAGACATACACTGACACCAAGTAACAAAGACAGACACTGTCGCCCTGTAACAAAGACATACACTGACACCCAGTGACACAGACACACTCTTGCACCAAGTAACAAAGACAGACACTGACACCCAGTAACACAGACACACAATTGCACCAAGTAACACAGACATACACTGACACCCAGTAACAAAGACATACACTGACACCCAGTAACACAGACACACACTTGCAACAAGTAACACAGACAGACACTGACACCCAGTAACACAGACACACACTTACACCAAGTAACAAAGAGATACACTGACATCCAGTAACACAGACACACACTTAAACCAAGTAACAAAGACATACACTGACACCAAGTAAAAAAGACATACACTTTCACCCAGTAACACAGACATACACTGACACCCAGTAACACAGACACACACTTACATCAAGTAACAAAGACATACACTGATACCCAGTAACATAGACACACACTGACACCAAGTGACAAAGACAAGCACTGACACCAAATAACAAAGACATACACTTACACCAACTAACACAGACATACACTGACACCCAGTAACACAGACACACACTTACACCAAGTAACAAAGACACACACTGACACCCAGTAACAAAGACATACACAGACACCAAGTAACAAAGGCACACACTTACACTAAGTAACAAAGACATACACTGACACCAAGTAACAAAGACATACACTGACACACAGTAACAAAGACACACACTGACACCCAGTAACACAGACACACAGTGACACCCAGTAACACAGACACACACTTACACCAAGTAACAAGGACATACACTGACACCCAGAAACACAGACACACCCTTACATCAAGTAACAAAGACATACACTGACACCCAGTAACATAGACACTCACTGACACCAAGTAACAAAGACATGCACTGACACCCAGTAACAAAGACATACACTGACAACCAGTGACACAAACACACTTGCACCAAGTAGCAAAGACACGCCGCACTGACACCAAGTAACAAAGACATACACTGACAACGAGTAACAAAGACATACACTGACACCCAGTAACACAGAAATAAACTGACACCCAGTAACCCAGACGCACACTTCCACCAAGTAACAAAGACACACACTGACACCAAGTAACAAAGACATACACTTACACCCAGTAACACAGACATACACTGACACCAAGTAACAAAGACAGACACTGTCGCCCAGTAACAAAGACATACACTGACACCCAGTGACACAGACACACTCTTGCACCAAGTAACAAAGACAGACACTGACACCCAGTAACACAGACACACAATTAAACCAAGTAACAAAGACATACACTGACACCCAGTAACACAGACACACAATTGCACCAAGTAACACAGACATACACTGACACCCACTAACAAAGACATACAATGACACCCAGTAACACAGACACACACTTGCAACAAGTAACACAGACAGACACTGACACCCAGTAACACAGACACACACTTACACCAAGTAACAAAGAGATACACTGACATCCAGTAACACAGACACACACTTACACCAAGTAACAAAGACAGACACTGACACCCAGTAACACAGACACACACTTAAACCAAGTAACAAAGACATACACTGACACCAAGTAACAAAGACATACACTTTCACCCAGTAACACAGACATACACTGACACCCAGTAACACAGACACACACTTACATCAAGTAACAAAGACATACACTGATACCCAGTAACATCGACACACACTGACACCAAGTGACAAAGACAAGCACTGACACCAAATAACAAAGACATACACTTACACCAACTAACACAGACATACACTGACACCCAGTAACACAGACACACACTTACACCAGGTAACAAAGACACACACTGACACCCAGTAACAAAGACATACACAGACACCAAGTAACAAAGGCACACACTTACACTAAGTAACAAAGACATACACTGACACCAAGTAACAAAGACACACAATTACACCAAGTAACAAAGACATACACTGACATCCAGTAACACAGACACACACTTACACCAAGTAACAAATACATACACTGACACCCAGTAACACATACACGCACTGACGTCAAGTAGCAAAGACATGCACTGACACCAAGTAACAAAAGACATACACTGACAACCAGTAACAAAGACATACAATTACACCCAGTAGCACAGACATACACTGACACCCATTAACACAGACACACGCTTACACCAAGTAACAAAGAGATACACTGACATCCAGTAACACAGACACACACTTACACCAAGTAACAAATACAGACACTGACACCCAGTAACACAGGCACACACTTAAACCAAGTAACAAAGACATACACTGACACCAAGTAACAAAGACATACACTTTCACCCAGTAACACAGACATACACTGACACCCAGTAACACAGACACACACTTACACCAAGTAACAAAGACACACACTGACACCCAGTAACAAAGACATACACTGACACCAAGTAACAAAGGCACACACTTACACCAAGTAACAAAGACAGACACTGACACCAAGTAACAAAGACATACACTGACACACAGTAACAAAGACATACACTGACACCCAGTGACACAGACACACACCTGCACCAAGAAACAAAGACATACACTGACACCCAGTAACACAGACACACACTGACACCCAGTAACAAAGACATACAGTGACACCCAGTAACACAGACACACACTTACACCAAGTAACAAAGACACACACTGACAACAAGTAACAAAGACATACAGTGACACCCAGTAACACAGACAAACACATACACCAAGTAACAAAGACATACACTGACACCCAGTAACACAGACACACACTTGCACTAAGTAACAAAGACAGACACTGACACCCAGTAACAAAGACATACACTGACACCCAGTAACACAGACACACACTTGCACCAAGTAACAAAGACGGACACAGACACCCAGTAACACAGACACACACTTACAACAAGTAACAAAGACATACACTGACACCCAGTAACACAGACACACACTTGCACTAAGTAACACAGACATACACTGACACCCAGTAACAAAGACATACACTGACTCCCAGTAACACAGACACACACTTACACGAAGTAACAAAGACATACACTGACACACAGTAACAAAGACACACACTGACACCCAGTAACAAAGACACACAATTACACCAAGTAACAAAGACACACACTGACATCCAGTAACACAGACACACACTTACACCAAGTAACAAATACATACACTGACACCCAGTAACACATACACGCACTGACGTCAAGTAGCAAAGACATGCACTGACACCAAGTAACAAAAGACATACACTGACAACCAGTAACAAAGACATACAATTACACCCAGTAGCACAGACATACACTGACACCCATTAACACAGACACACACTTACACCAAGTAACAAAGAGATACACTGACATCCATTAACACAGACACACACTTACACCAAGTAACAAATACAGACACTGACACCCAGTAACACAGACACACACTTAAACCAAGTAACAAAGACATACACTGACACCAAGTAACAAAGACATACACTTTCACCCAGTAACACAGACATACACTGACACCCAGTAACACAGACACACACTTACACCAAGTAACAAAGACACACACTGACACCCAGTAACAAAGACATACACTGACACCAAGTAACAAAGGCACACACTTACACCAAGTAACAAAGACAGACACTGACACCAAGTAACAAAGACATACACTGACACACAGTAACAAAGACATACACTGACACCCAGTGACACAGACACACACTTGCACCAAGTAACAAAGACAGACACTGACACCCAGTAACACAGACACACACTTAAACCAAGTAACAAAGACATACACTGACACCCAGTAACACAGACACACAATTGCACCAAGTAACACAGACAAACACTGACACCCAGTAACAAAAACATAAACTGACACCCAGTAACACAGACACACACTTGCAACAAGTAACACAGACAGACACTGACACCCAGTAACACAGACACACACTTACACCAAGTAACAAAGAGATACACTGACACCCAGTAACACAGACACACACTTACATCAAGTAACAAAGACATACACTGATACCCAGTAACATAGACACACACTGACACCAAGTGACAAAGACATGCACTGACACCAAATAACAAAGACATACACTTACACCAACTAACACAGACATACACTGACACCCAGTAACACAGACACACAATTGCACCAAGTAACACAGACATACACTGACACCCAGTAACAAAGACATACACTGACCCCCAGTAACACAGACACACACTTGCAACAAGTAACACAGACAGACACTGACACCCAGTAACACAGACACACACTTACACCAATAACAAAGAGATACACTGACATCCAGTAACACAGACACACACGTACACCAAGTATCAAAGACACACACTGACATCCAGTAACACAGACACACACTTACACCAAGTAACAAAGACATACACAGACACCCAGTAACACAGACACACACTTACATCAAGTAACAAAGACATACACTGTTACCCAGTAACATAGACACACACTGACACCAAGTGACAAAGACATGCACTGACACCAAATAACAAAGACATACACTTACACCAACTAACACAGACACACACTTACACCAAGTAACAAAGACACACACTGACACCCAGTAACAAAGACATACACTGACACCAAGTAACAAAGACATACACTGACACACAGTAACAAAGACACACACTGACACCCAGTAACACAGACACACACTGACACCCAGTAACACAGACACACACTGACACCAAGTAACAAGGACATACACTGACACCCAGTAACAAATACATACACTGACACCCAGTAACACAGACACACACTTACACCAAGTAACAAAGACACACACTGACAACAAGTAACAAAGACATACAGTGACACCCAGTAACACAGACAAACACATACACCAAGTAACAAAGACATACACTGACACCCAGTAACACAGACACACACTTGCGCTAAGTAACAAAGACAGACACTGACACCCAGTAACAAAGACATACACTGACACCCAGTAACACAGACACACACTTGCACCAAGTAACAAAGACGGACACTGACACCCAGTAACACAGACACACACTTACAACAAGCAACAAAGACATACACTGACACCCAGTAACACAGACACACACTTGCACTAAGTAACACAGACATACACTGACACCCAGTAACAAAGACATACACTGACACACAGTAACAAAGACACACACTGACACCCAGTAACAAAGACACACAATTACACCAAGTAACAAAGACATACACTGACATCCAGTAACACAGACACACACTTACACCAAGTAACAAAGACATACACTGACAACCAGTAACAAAGACATACAATTACACCCAGTAGCACAGACATACACTGACACCAAGTAACAAAGACAGACACTGACGCCCAGTAACAAAGACATACACTGACACCCAGTGACACAGACACACACTGACACCAAGTAACAAGGACATACACTGACACCCAGTAACAAAGACATACACTGACACCCAGTAACACAGACACACTCTTACATGAAGTAACAAAGGCATACACTGACACACAGTAACAAAGACACACACTGACACCCAGTAACAGAGACACACAATTACACCAAGTAACAAAGACATACACTGACACCCAGAAACACAGACACACCCTTACATCAAGTAACAAAGACATACACTGACACCCAGTAACATAGACACTCACTGACACAAAGTAACAAAGACATGCACTGACACCCAGTAACAAAGACATACACTGACAACCAGTGACACAGACACACACTTGCACCAAGTAGCAAAGACACGCCGCACTGACACCAAGTAACAAAGACATACACTGACAACCAGTAACAAAGACATACACTTACACCCAGTAACACAGAAATAAACTGACACCCAGTAACCCAGACGCACACTACCACCAAGTAACAAAGACACACACTGACACCAAGTAACAAATACATACACTTACAACCGGTAACACAGACATACACTGACACCAAGTAACAAAGACAGACACTGACGCCCAGTAACAAAGACATACACTGACACCCAGTGACACAGACACACACTTACACCAAGTAGCAAAGACAGACACTGACACCCAGTAACACAGACACACACTTAAACCAAGTAACAAAGACATACACTGAGACCCAGTAACACAGACACACAATTGCACCAAGTAACACAGACACACACTGACACCCAGTAACAAAGACATACACTGACACCCAGTAACACAGACACACAATTGCAACAAGTAACACAGTCAGACACTGACACCCAGTAACACAGACACACACTTACACCAAGTAACAAAGAGATACACTGACATCCAGTAACACAGACACACACTTACACCAAGTAACAAAGACATACACTGACACCCAGTAACACAGACACACACTGACACCAAGTAGCAAAGACACGCACTGACACCAAGTAACAAAGACATACACTCACAACCAGTAACAAAGACATACACTTACACCCAGTAACACAGTCATAAACTGACACCCAGTAACCCAGACGCACACATCCACCAAGTAACAAAGACACACACTGACACCAAGTAACAAAGACATACACTTTCACCCAGTAACACAGACATACACTGACACGCAGTAACACAGACACACATTTACATCAAGTAACAAAGACATACACTGACACCCAGTAACATAGACACACACTGACACCAAGTAACAAAGACATGCACTGACACCAAATAACAAAGACATACACTTACACCAAGTAACACAGACATACACTGACACCCAGTAACACAGACACACACTTACACCAAGTAACAAAGACACACACTGACACCCAGTAACAAACACATACACTGACACACAGTAACAAAGACATACACTGACGCCAAGTAACAAAGGCACACACTTACACCAAGTAACAAAGACATACACTGACACCAAGTAACAAAGACATACACTGACACACAGTAACAAAGACATACACTGACACCCTGTGGCACAGACACACACTTGCACCAAGTAACAAAGACAGACACTGACACCCAGTAACACAGACACACACTTAAACCAAGTAACAAAGACATACACTGACACCCAGTAACAAAGACATACACTGACACCCAGTAACACAGACGCACACTTGCAACAAGTAACACAGACAGACACTGACACCCAGTAACACAGACACACACTTACACCAAGTAACAAAGAGATACACTGACATCCAGTAACACAGACACACACTTACACCAAGTAACAAAGACATACACTGACACCCAGTAACCCAGACGCACACATCCACCAAGTAACAAAGACACACACTGACACCAAGTAACAAAGACATACACTTTCACCCAGTAACACAGACATACACTGACACCCAGTAACACAGACACACATTTACATCAAGTAACAAAGACATACACTGACACCCAGTAACATAGACACACATTGACACCAAGTATCAAAGACATGCACTGACACCCAGTAACACAGACACACACATACACCAAGTAACAAAGACACACACTGACACACAGTAACAAAGACATACACTGACACCCAGTAACAAAGACATACACTGACACCAAGTAACAAAGACATACACTTACACCCAGTAACACAGACATAAACTGACACCCAGTAACCCAGACGCACACTTCCACCAAGTAACAAAGACATACACTTTCACCCAGTAACACAGACATACACTGACACCCAGTAACACAGACACACACTTACATCAAGTAACAAAGACATACACTGATACCCAGTAACATTGACACACACTGACACCAATTGACAAAGACATGCACTGACACCAAATAACAAAGACATACACTTACACCAACTAACACAGACATACACTGACACCCAGTAACACAGACACACACTGACACCAAGTAACAAAGACACACACTGACACCCAGTAACAAAGACATACACTGACACCCAGTAACAAAGACATACACTGACACCAAGTAACAAAGGCACACACTTACACCCAGTAACAAAGACATACACTGACACCAAGTAACAAAGACATACACTGACACACAGTAACAAAGACACACACTGACACCCAGTAACACAGACACACACTGACACCCAGTAACACAGACACACACTGACACCAAGTAACAAGGACATACACTGACACCCAGTAACAAAGACATACACTGACACCCAGTAACACAGACACACACTTACACCAAGTAACAAAGACACACACTGACAACAAGTAACAAAGACATACAGTGACACCCAGTAACACAGACAAACACATACACCAAGTAACAAAGACATACACTGACACCCAGTAACACAGACACACACTTGCACTAAGTAACAAAGACAGACACTGACACCCAGTAACAAAGTCATACACTGACACCCAGTAACACAGACACACACTTGCACCAAGTAACAAAGACGGACACTGACACCCAGTAACACAGACACACACTTACAACAAGTAACAAAGACATACACTGACACCCAGTAACACAGACACACACTTGCACTAAGTAACACAGACATACACTGACACCCAGTAACAAAGACATACACTGACACCCAGTAACACAGACACACACTTACACGAAGTAACAAAGACATACACTGACACACAGTAACAAAGACACACACTGACACCCAGTAACAAATACACACAATTACACCAAATAGCAAAGACATACACTGACACCAAGTAACAAAGACAGACACTGACGCCCAGTAACAAAGACATACACTGACACCCAGTGACACAGACACACACTGACACCAAGTAACAAGGACATACACTGACACCCAGTAACAAAGACATACACTGACACCCAGTAACAGAGACACACACTTACACGAAGTAACAAAGACTTACACTGACACACAGTAACAAAGACACACACTGACACCCAGTAACAAAGACACACAATTACACCAAGTAACAAAGACATACACTGACACCCAGAAACACAGACACACCCTTACATCAAGTAACAAAGACATACACTGACAACCAGTAACAAAGACATACAATTACACCCAGTAGCACAGACATACACTGACACCAAGTAACAAAGACAGACACTGACGCCCAGTAACAAAGACATACACTGACACCCAGTGACACAGACACACACTGACACCAAGTAACAAGGACATACACTGACACCCAGTAACAAAGACATACACTGACAGCCAGTAACAGAGACACACACTTACACGAAGTAACAAAGACTTACACTGACACACAGTAACAAAGACACACACTGACACCCAGTAACAAAGACACACAATTACACCAAGTAACAAAGACATACACTGACACCCAGAAACACAGACACACCCTTACATCAAGTAACAAAGACATACACTGACACCCAGTAACATAGCCACTCACTGACACCAAGTAACAAAGACATGCACTGACACCTAGTAACAAAGACATACACTGACAACCAGTGACACAGACACACACTTGCACCAAGCAGCAAAGACACGCCGCACTGACACCAAGTAACAAAGACATACACTGACAACCAGTAACAAAGACATACACTTACACCCAGTAACACAGAAATAAACTGACACCAAGTAACCCAGACGCACACTTCCACCAAGTAACAAAGACACACACTGACACCAAGTAACAAATACATACACTTACACCCAGTAACACAGACATACACTGACACCAAGTAACAAAGACAGACACTGACGCCCAGTAACAAAGACATACACTGACACCCAGTGACACAGACACACACTTACACCAAGTAACAAAGACAGACACTGACACCCAGTAACACAGACACACACTTAAACCAAGTAACAAAGACATACACTGAGACCCAGTAACACAGACACACAATTGCACCAAGTAACACAGACATACACTGACACCCAGTAACAAAGACATACACTGACACCCAGTAACACAGACACACACTTGCAACAAGTAACACAGACAGACACTGACACCCAGTAACACAGACACACACTTACACCAAGTAACAAAGAGATACACTGACATCCAGTAACACAGACACACACTTACACCAAGTAACAAAGACATACACTGACACCCAGTAACACAGACACACACTGACACCAAGGAGCAAAGACACGCACTGACACCAAGTAACAAAGACATACACTGACAACCAGTAACAAAGACACACACTTACACCCAGTAACACAGACATAAACTGACACCCAGTAACCCAGACGCACACATCCACCAAGTAACAAAGACACACACTGACACCAAGTAACAAAGACATACACTGACACCCAGTAACACAGACACACAATTGCAACAAGTAACACAGTCAGACACTGACACCCAGTAACACAGACACACACTTACACCAAGTAACAAAGAGATACACTGACATCCAGTAACACAGACACACACTTACACCAAGTAACAAAGACATACACTGACACCCAGTAACACAGACACACACTGACACCAAGTAGCAAAGACACGCACTGACACCAAGTAACAAAGACATACACTCACAACCAGTAACAAAGACATACACTTACACCCAGTAACACAGACATAAACTGACACCCAGTAACCCAGACGCACACATCCACCAAGTAACAAAGACACACACTGACACCAAGTAACAAAGACATACACTTTCACCCAGTAACACAGACATACACTGACACGCAGTAACACAGACACACATTTACATCAAGTAACAAAGACATACACTGACACCCAGTAACATAGACACACACTGACACCAAGTAACATAGACATGCACTGACACCAAATAACAAAGACATACACTTACACCAAGTAACACAGACATACACTGACACCCAGTAACACAGACACACACTTACACCAAGTAACAAAGACACACACTGACACCCAGTAACAAACACATACACTGACACACAGTAACAAAGACATACACTGACGCCAAGTAACAAAGGCACACACTTACACCAAGTAACAAAGACATACACTGACACCAAGTAACAAAGACATACACTGACACACAGTAACAAAGACATACACTGACACCCAGTGACACAGACACACACTTGCACCAAGTAACAAAGACAGACACTGACACCCAGTAACACAGACACACACTTAAACCAAGTAACAAAGACATACACTGACACCCAGTAACACAGACACACAATTGCACCAAGTAACACAGACATACACTGACACCCAGTAACAAAGACATACACTGACACCCAGTAACACAGACGCACACTTGCAACAAGTAACACAGACAGACACTGACACCCAGTAACACAGACACACACTTACACCAAGTAACAAAGAGATACACTGACATCCAGTAACACAGACACACACTTACACCAAGTAACAAAGACATACACTGACACCCAGTAACCCAGACACACACATCCACCAAGTAACAAAGACACACACTGACACCAAGTAACAAAGACATACACTTTCACCCAGTAACACAGACATACACTGACACCCAGTAACACAGACACACATTTACATCAAGTAACAAAGACATACACTGACACCCAGTAACATAGACACACATTGACACCAAGTATCAAAGACATGCACTGACACCCAGTAACACAGACACACACATACACCAAGTAACAAAGACACACACTGACACACAGTAACAAAGACATACACTGACACCCAGTAACAAAGACATACACTGACACCAAGTAACAAAGACATACACTTACACCCAGTAACACAGACATAAACTGACACCCAGTAACCCAGACGCACACTTCCACCAAGTAACAAAGACACACACTGACACCAAGTAACAAAGACATACACTTTCACCCAGTAACACAGACATACACTGACACCCAGTAACACAGACACACACTTACATCAAGTAACAAAGACATACACTGATACCCAGTAACATTGACACACACTGACACCAATTGACAAAGACATGCACTGACACCAAATAACAAAGACATACACTTACACCAACTAACACAGACATACACTGACACCCAGTAACACAGACACACACTGACACCATGTAACAAAGACACACACTGACTCCCAGTAACAAAGACATACACTGACACCCAGTAACAAAGACATACACTGACACCAAGTAACAAAGGCACACACTTACACCCAGTAACAAAGACATACACTGACACCAAGTAACAAAGACATACACTGACACACAGTAACAAAGACACACACTGACACCCAGTAACACAGACACACACTGACACCCAGTAACACAGACACACACTGACACCAAGTAACAAGGACATACACTGACACCCAGTAACAAAGACATACACTGACACCCAGTAACACAGACACACACTTACACCAAGTAACAAAGACACACACTGACAACAAGTAACAAAGACATACAGTGACACCCAGTAACACAGACAAACACATACACCAAGTAACAAAGACATACACTGACACCCAGTAACACAGACACACACTTGCACTAAGTAACAAAGACAGACACTGACACCCAGTAACAAAGTCATACACTGACACCCAGTAACACAGACACACACTTGCACCAAGTAACAAAGACGGACACTGACATCCAGTAACACAGACACACACTTACAACAAGTAACAAAGACATACACTGACACCCAGTAACACAGACACACACTTGCACTAAGTAACACAGACATACACTGACACCCAGTAACAAAGACATACACTGACACCCAGTAACACAGACACACACTTACACGAAGTAACAAAGACATACACTGACACCCAGTAACAAAGACACACACTGACACCCAGTAACAAATACACACAATTACACCAAATAACAAAGACATACACTGACATCCAGTAACACAGACACACACTTACACCAAGTAACAAAGACATACACTGACAACCAGTAACAAAGACATACAATTACACCCAGTAGCACAGACATACACTGACACCAAGTAACAAAGACAGACACTGACGCCCAGTAACAAAGACATACACTGACACCCAGTGACACAGACACACACTGACACCAAGTAACAAGGACATACACTGACACCCAGTAACAAAGACATACACTGACACCCAGTAACAGAGACACACACTTACACGAAGTAACAAAGACTTACACTGACACACAGTAACAAAGACACACACTGACACCCAGTAACAAAGACACACAATTACACCAAGTAACAAAGACATACACTGACACCCAGAAACACAGACACACCCTTACATCAAGTAACAAAGACATACACTGACACCCAGTAACATAGCCACTCACTGACACCAAGTAACAAAGACATGCACTGACACCTAGTAACAAAGACATACACTGACAACCAGTGACACAGACACACACTTGCACCAAGTAGCAAAGACACGCCGCACTGACACCAAGTTACAAAGACATACACTGACAACCAGTAACAAAGACATACACTTACACCCAGTAACACAGAAATAAACTGACACCAAGTAACCCAGACGCACACTTCCACCAAGTAACAAAGACACACACTGACACCAAGTAACAAATACATACACTTACACCCAGTAACACAGACATACACTGACACCAAGTAACAAAGACAGACACTGACGCCCAGTAACAAAGACATACACTGACACCCAGTGACACAGACACACACTTACACCAAGTAACAAAGACAGACACTGACACCCAGTAACACAGACACACACTTAAACCAAGTAACAAAGACATACACTGACACCCAGTAACACAGACACACAATTGCACCAAGTAACACAGACATACACTGACACCCAGTAACAAAGACATACACTGACACCCAGTAACACAGACACACACTTGCAACAAGTAACACAGACAGACACTGACACCCAGTAACACAGACACACACTTACACCAAGTAACAAAGAGATACACTGACATCCAGTAACACAGACACACACTTACACCAAGTAACAAAGAAATACACTGACACCCAGTAACACAGACACACAATGACACCAAGTAGCAAAGACACGCACTGACACCAAGTAACAAAGACATACACTGACAACCAGTAACAAAGACATACACTTACACCCAGTAACACAGACATAAACTGACACCCAGTAACCCAGACGCACACATCCACCAAGTAACAAAGACACACACTGACAGAAAGTAACAAAGACATACACTTTCACCCAGTAACACAGACATACACTGACACCCAGTAACACAGACACACATTTACATCAAGTAACAAAGACATACACTGACACCCAGTAACATAGACACACATTGATACCAAGTAACAAAGACATGCACTGACACCAAATAACACAGACATACACTGACACCCATTAACACAGACACACACATACACCAAGTAACAAAGACACACACTGACACCCAGTAACAAAGACATACACTGACACCCAGTAACAAAGACATACACTGACACCAAGTAACAAAGGCACACACTTACACCAAGTAACAAAGACATACACTGACACCAAGTCACAAAGACATACACTGACACACAGTAACAAAGACACACACTGACACCCAGTAACACAGACGCACACTGACACCAAGTAACAAGGACATACACTGACACCCAGTAACAAAGACATACACTGACACCCAGTAACACAGACACACACTTGCACTAAGTAACAAAGACAGACACTGACACCCAGTAACAAAGACATACACTGACACACAGTAACACAGACACACACTTGCACCAAGTAACAAAGACGGCCACTGACACCCAGTAACACAGACACACACTTACAACAAGTAACAAAGACATACACTGACACTCAGTAACACAGACACACACTTGCACTAAGTAACACAGACATACACTGACACCCAGTAACAAAGACATACACTGACACCCAGTAACACAGACACACACTTACACGAAGTAACAAAGACATACACTGACACACAGTAACAAAGACACACACTGACACCCAGTAACAAAGACACACAATTACACCAAGTAACAAAGGCATACACTGACATCCAGTAACACAGACACACACTTACACCAAGTAACAAAGACACACACTGACACCCAGTAACAAAGACATACACTGACGCCAAGTAACAAAGGCACACACTTACACCAAGTAACAAAGACATACACTGACACCAAGTAACAAAGACATACACTGACACACAGTAACAAAGACATACACTGACACCCAGTGACACAGACACACACTTGCACCAAGTAACAAAGACAGACACTGACACCCAGTAACACAGACACACACTTAAACCAAGTAACAAAGACATACACTGACACCCAGTAACACAGACACGCAATTGCACCAAGTAACACAGACATACACTGACACCCAGTAACAAAGACATACACTGACACCCAGTAACACAGACACACACTTGCAACAAGTAACACAGACAGACACTGACACCCAGTAACACAGACACACACTTACACCAAGTAACAAAGAGATACACTGACATCCAGTAACACAGACACACACTTACACCAAGTAACAAAGAAATACACTGACACCCAGTAACACAGACACACACTGACACCAAGTAGCAAAGACACGCACTGACACCAAGTAACAAAGACATACACTGACAACCAGTAACAAAGACATACACTTACACCCAGTAACACAGACATAAACGGACACCCAGTAACCCAGACGCACACATCCACCAAGTAACAAAGACACACACTGACAGAAAGTAACAAAGACATACACTTTCACCCAGTAACACAGACATACACTGACACCCAGTAACACAGACACACATTTACATCAAGTAACAAAGACATACACTGACACCCAGTAACATAGACACACATTGATACCAAGTAACAAAGACATGCACTGACACCAAATAACACAGACATACACTGACACCCATTAACACAGACACACACATACACCAAGTAACAAAGACAAACACTGACACCCAGTAACAAAGACATACACTGACACCCAGTAACAAAGACATACACTGACACCAAGTAACAAAGGCACACACTTACACCAAGTAACAAAGACATACACTGACACCAAGTCACAAAGACATACACTGACACACAGTAACAAAGACACACACTGACACCCAGTAACACAGACACACACTGACACCAAGTAACAAGGACATACACTGACACCCAGTAACAAAGACATACACTGACACCCAGTAACACAGACACACACTTGCACTAAGTAACAAAGACAGACACTGACACCCAGTAACAAAGACATACACTGACACACAGTAACACAGACACACAGTTGCACCAAGTAACAAAGACGGCCACTGACACCCAGTAACACAGACACACACTTACAACAAGTAACAAAGACATACACTGACACCCAGTAACACAGACACACACTTGCACTAAGTAACACAGACATACACTGACACCCAGTAACAAAGACATACACTGACACCCAGTAACACAGACACACACTTACACGAAGTAACAAAGACATACACTGACACACAGTAACAAAGACACACACTGACACCCAGTAACAAAGACACACAATTACACCAAGTAACAAAGGCATACACTGACATCCAGTAACACAGACACACACTTACACCAAGTAACAAAGACATACACTGACACTCAGTAACACATACGCACACTGACGCCAAGTAGCAAAGACATGCACTGACACCAAGTAACAAAAGACATACACTGACAACCAGTAAACAAAGACATACAATTACACCCAGTAGCACAGACATACACTGACACCCAGTAACACAGACACACACTTACACCAAGTAACAAAGACATACACTGACACCCAGAAACACAGACACACCCCTACATCAAGTAACAAAGACATACACTGACACCCAGTAACATAGACACTCACTGACACCAAGTAGCAAAGACATGCACTGACACCCAGTAACAAAGACATACACTGACAACCAGTGACACAGACACACACTTGCGCCAAGTAGCAAAGACACGCCGCACTGACACCAAGTAACAAAGACATACACTGACAACCAGTAACAAAGACATACACTTACACCCAGTAACAAAGGCACACACTTGCACCAAGTAACAAAGACATACACTGACACCAAGTAACAAAGACATACACTGACACACAGTAACACAGACACACACTGACACCAAGTAACAAGGACATACACTGACACCCAGTAACAAAGACATACACTGACAACAAGTAACAAAGACATACACTGACAACAAGTAACAAAGACATACAGTGACACCCAGTAACACAGACAAACACATACACCAAGTAACAAAGACATACACTGACACCCAGTAACACAGACACACACTTGCACTAAGTAACAAAGACAGACACTGACACCCAGTAACAAAGACATACACTGACACCCAGTAACACAGACACACACTTGCACCAAGTAACAAAGACGGACACTGACACCCAGTAACACAGACACACACTTACAACAAGTAACAAAGACATACACTGACACCCAGTAACACATACACACACTTGCACTAAGTAACACAGACATACACTGACACCCAGTAACAAAGACATACACTGACACCCAGTAACACATACACACACTTGCACTAAGTAACACAGACATACACTGACACCCAGTAACAAAGACATACACTGACATCCAGTAACACAGACACACACTTACACCAAGTAACAAAGACATACACTGACAACCAGTAACAAAGACATACACTGACACCCAGTAACACAGACACACACTTACACGAAGTAACAAAGACATACACTGACACACAGTAACAAAGACACACACTGACACCCAGTAACAAAGAAACACAATTACACCAAGTAACAAAGACATACACTGACACCCAGAAACACAGACACACCCTTACATCAAGTAACAAAGACATACACTGACACCCAGTAACATAGACACTCACTGACACCATGTAACAAAGACATACACTGACAACCAGTGACACAGACACACACTTGCACCAAGTAACAAAGACACGCCGCACTGACACCAAGTAACAAAGACATACACTGACAACCAGTAACAAAGACATACACTTACACCCAGTAACACAGAAATAAAATGACACCAAGTAACCCAGACGCACACTTCCACCAAGTAACAAAGACACACACTGACACCAAGTAACAAATACATACACTTACACCCAGTAACACAGACATACACTGACACCAAGTAACAAAGACAGACACTGACGCCCAGTAACAAAGACATACACTGACACCCAGTGACACAGACACACACTTACACCAAGTAACAAAGACAGACACTGACACCCAGTAACACATACACACACTGACGCCAAGTAGCAAAGACATGCACTGACACCAAGTAACAAAAGACATACACTGACAACCAGTAACAAAGACATACAATTACACCCAGTAGCACAGACATACACTGACACCCAGCAACACAGACACACACTTACACCAAGTAACAAAGACATACACTGACACCCAGAAACACAGACACACCCTTACATCAAGTAACAAAGACATACACTGACACCCAGTAACATAGACACTCACTGACACCAAGTAACAAAGACATGCACTGACACCCAGTAACAAAGACATGCACTGACAACCAGTGACACAGACACACACTTGCGCCAAGTAGCAAAGACACGCCGCACTGACACCAAGTAACAAAGACATACACTGACAACTAGTAACAAAGACATACACTTACACCCAGTAACAAAGGCACACACTTACACCAAGTAACAAAGACATACACTGACACCAAGTAACAAAGACATACACTGACACACAGTAACAAAGACAGACACTGACACCCAGTAACACAGACACACACTGACACCAAGTAACAAGGACATACACTGACACCCAGTAACAAAGACATACACTGACACCCAGTAACACAGACACACACTTACACCAAGTAACAAAGACACACACTGACAACAAGTAACAAATACTTACAGTGACACCCAGTAACACAGACAAACACATACACCAAGTAACAAAGACATACACTGACACCCAGTAACACAGACACACACTTGCACTAAGTAACAAAGACAGACACTGACACCCAGTAACAAAGACATACACTGACACCCAGTAACACAGACACACACTTGCACCAAGTAACAAAGACGGACACTGACACCCAGTAACACAGACAAACACTTACAACAATTAACAAAGACATACACTGACACCCAGTAACACAGACACACACTTGCACTAAGTAACACAGACATACACTGACACCCAGTAACAAAGACATACACTGACACCCAGTAACACAGACACACACTTACACGAAGTAACAAAGACATACACTGACACACAGTAACAAAGACACACACTGACACCCAGTAACAAAGACACACAATTACACCAAGTAACAAAGACATACACTGACATCCAGTAACACAGACACACACTTACACCAAGTAACAAAGACATACACTGACAACCAATAACAAAGACATACAATTACACCCAGTAGCACAGACATACACTGACACCAAGTAACAAAGACAGACACTGACGCCCAGTAACAAAGACATACACTGACACCCAGTGACACAGACACACACTGACACCAAGTAACAAGGACATACACTGACACCCAGTAACAAAGACATACACTGACACCCAGTAACACAGACACACACTTACACGAAGTAAAAAAGACATACACTGACACACAGTAACAAAGACACACACTGACACCCAGTAACACAGACACACACTTAAACCAAGTAACAAAGACATACACTGAGACCCAGTAACACAGACACACAATTGCACCAAGTAACACAGACATACACTGACACCCAGTAACAAAGACGGACACTGACACCCAGTAACACAGACACACACTTGCAACAAGTAACACAGACAGACACTGACACCCAGTAACAAAGGCACACACTTACACCAAGTAACAAAGAGATACACTGACATCCAGTAACACAGACACACACTTACACCAAGTAACAAAGAAATACACTGACACCCAGTAACACAGACACACACTGACACCAAGTAGCAAAGACACGCACTGACACCAAGTAACAAAGACATACACTGACAACCAGTAACAAAGACATAAACTTACACCCAGTAACACAGACATAAACTGACACCCAGTAACCCAGACGCACACATCCACCAAGTAACAAAGACACACACTGACAGAAAGTAACAAAGACATACACTTTCACCCAGTAACACAGACATACACTGACACCCAGTAACACAGACACACATTTACATCAAGTAACAAAGACATACACTGACACCCAGTAACATAGACACACATTGATACCAAGTAACAAAGACATGCACTGACACCAAATAACACAGACATACACTGACACCCATTAACACAGACACACACATACACCAAGTAACAAAGACACACACTGACACCCAGTAACAAAGACATACACTGACACCCAGTAACAAAGACATACACTGACACCAAGTAACAAAGGCACACACTTACACCAAGTAACAAAGACATACACTGACACCAAGTCACAAAGACATACACTGACACACAGTAACAAAGACACACACTGACACCCAGTAACACAGACACACACTGACACCAAGTAACAAGGACATACACTGACACCCAGTAACAAAGACATACACTGACACCCAGTAACACAGACACACACTTGCACTAAGTAACAAAGACAGACACTGACACCCAGTAACAAAGACATACACTGACACACAGTAACACAGACACACACTTGCACCAAGTAACAAAGACGGCCACTGACACCCAGTAACACAGACACACACTTACAACAAGTAACAAAGACATACACTGACACCCAGTAACACAGACACACACTTGCACTAAGTAACACAGACATACACTGACACCCAGTAACAAAGACATACACTGACACCCAGTAACACAGACACACACTTACACGAAGTAACAAAGACATACACTGACACACAGTAACAAAGACACACACTGACACCCAGTAACAAAGACACACAATTACACCAAGTAACAAAGGCATACACTGACATCCAGTAACACAGACACACACTTACACGAAGTAACAAAGACATACACTGACACTCAGTAACACATACGCACACTGACGCCAAGTAGCAAAGACATGCACTGACACCAAGTAACAAAAGACATACACTGACAACCAGTAAACAAAGACATACAATTACACCCAGTAGCACAGACATACACTGACACCCAGTAACACAGACACACACTTACACCAAGTAACAAAGACATACACTGACACCCAGAAACACAGACACACCCTTACATCAAGTAACAAAGACATACACTGACACCCAGTAACATAGACACTCACTGACACCAAGTAACAAAGACATGCACTGACACCCAGTAACAAAGACATACACTGACAACCAGTGACACAGACACACACTTGCGCCAAGTAGCAAAGACACGCCGCACTGACACCAAGTAACAAAGACATACACTGACAACCAGTAACAAAGACATACACTTACACCCAGTAACAAAGGCACACACTTGCACCAAGTAACAAAGACATACACTGACACCAAGTAACAAAGACATACACTGACACACAGTAACAAAGACACACACTGACACCCAGTAACACAGACACACACTGACACCAAGTAACAAGGACATACACTGACACCCAGTAACAAAGACATACACTGACACCCAGTAACACAGACACACACTTACACCAAGTAACAAAGACACACACTGACAACAAGTAACAAAGACATACAGTGACACCCAGTAACACAGACAAACACATACACCAAGTAACAAAGACATACACTGACACCCAGTAACACAGACACACACTTGCACTAAGTAACAAAGACAGACACTGACACCCAGTCACAAAGACATACACTGACACCCAGTAACACAGACACACACTTGCACCAAGTAACAAAGACGGACACTGACACCCAGTAACACAGACACACACTTACAACAAGTAACAAAGACATACACTGACACCCAGTAACACATACACACACTTGCACTAAGTAACACAGACATACACTGACACCCAGTAACAAAGACATACACTGACACCCAGTAACACAGACACACACTTACACGAAGTAACAAAGACATACACTGACACACAGTAACAAAGACACACACTGACACCCAGTAACAAAGACACACAATTACATCAAGTAACAAAGACATACACTGACATCCAGTAACACAGACACACACTTACACCAAGTAACAAAGACATGCACTGACAACCAGTAACAAAGACATACAATTACACCCAGTAGCACAGACATACACTGACACCAAGTAACAAAGACAGACACTGACGCCCAGTGACAAAGACATACACTGACACCCAGTGACACAGACACACACTGACACCAAGTAACAAGGACATACACTGACACCCAGTAACAAAGACATACACTGACACCCAGTAACACAGACACACACTTACACGAAGTAACAAAGACATACACTGACACACAGTAACAAAGACACACACTGACACCCAGTAACAAAGACACACAATTACACCAAGTAACAAAGACATACACTGACACCCAGAAACACAGACACACCCTTACATCAAGTAACAAAGACATACACTGACACCCAGTAACATAGACACTCACTGACACCATGTAACAAAGACATACACTGACAACCAGTGACACAGACACACACTTGCACCAAGTAACAAAGACACGCCGCACTGACACCAAGTAACAAAGACATACACTGACAACCAGTAACAAAGACATACACTTACACCCAGTAACACAGAAATAAAATGACACCAAGTAACCCAGACGCACACTTCCACCAAGTAACAAAGACACACACTGACACCAAGTAACAAATACATACACTTACACCCAGTAACACAGACATACACTGACACCAAGTAACAAAGACAGACACTGACGCCCAGTAACAAAGACATACACTGACACCCAGTGACACAGACACACACTTACACCAAGTAACAAAGACAGACACTGACACCCAGTAACACATACACACACTGACGCCAAGTAGCAAAGACATGCACTGACACCAAGTAACAAAAGACATACACTGACAACCAGTAACAAAGACATACAATTACACCCAGTAGCACAGACATACACTGACACCCAGTAACACAGACACACACTTACACCAAGTAACAAAGACATACACTGACACCCAGAAACACAGACACACCCTTACATCAAGTAACAAAGACATACACTGACACCCAGTAACATAGACACTCACTGACACCAAGTAACAAAGACATGCACTGACACCCAGTAACAAAGACATACACTGACAACCAGTGACACAGACACACACTTGCGCCAAGTAGCAAAGACACGCCGCACTGACACCAAGTAACAAAGACATACACTGACAACTAGTAACAAAGACATACACTTACACCCAGTAACAAAGGCACACACTTACACCAAGTAACAAAGACATACACTGACACCCAGTAACACAGACACACACTTGCACTAAGTAACAAAGACAGACACTGACACCCAGTAACAAAGACATACACTGACACCCAGTAACACAGACACACACTTGCACCAAGTAACAAAGACGGACACTGACACCCAGTAACACAGACAAACACTTACAACAATTAACAAAGACATACACTGACACCCAGTAACACAGACACACACTTGCACTAAGTAACACAGACATACACTGACACCCAGTAACAAAGACATACACTGACACCCAGTAACACAGACACACACTTACACGAAGTAACAAAGACATACACTGACACACAGTAACAAAGAGACACACTGACACCCAGTAACAAAGACACACAATTACACCAAGTAACAAAGACATACAATGACATCCAGTAACACAGACACACACTTACACCAAGTAACAAAGACATACACTGACAACCAATAACAAAGACATACAATTACACCCAGTAGCACAGACATACACTGACACCAAGTAACAAAGACAGACACTGACGCCCAGTAACAAAGACATACACTGACACCCAGTGACACAGACACACACTGACACCAAGTAACAAGGACATACACTGACACCCAGTAACAAAGACATACACTGACACCCAGTAACACAGACACACACTTACACGAAGTAAAAAAGACATACACTGACACACAGTAACAAAGACACACACTGACACCCAGTAACACAGACACACACTTAAACCAAGTAACAAAGACATACACTGAGACCCAGTAACACAGACACACAATTGCACCAAGTAACACAGACATACACTGACACCCAGTAACAAAGACATACACTGACACCCAGTAACACAGACACACACTTGCAACAAGTAACACAGACATACACTGACACCCAGTAACAAAGGCACACACTTACACCAAGTAACAAAGACATACACTGACACCAAGTAACAAAGACATACACTGACACACAGTAACAAAGACACACACTGACACCCAGTAACACAGACACACACTGACACCAAGTAACAAGGACATACACTGACACCCAGTAACAAAGACATACACTGACACCAAGTAACACAGACACACACTTACACCAAGTAACAAAGACACACACTGACAACAAGTAACAAAGACATACAGTGACACCCAGTAACACAGACAAACACATACACCAAGTAACAAAGACATACACTGACACCCAGTAACACAGACACACACTTGCACTAAGTAACAAAGACAGACACTGACACCCAGTAACAAAGACATACACTGACACCCAGTAACACAGACACACACTTGCACCAAGTAACAAAGACGGACACTGACACCCAGTAACACAGACAAACACTTACAACAATTAACAAAGACACACACTGACACCCAGTAACACAGACACACACTTGCACTAAGTAACACAGACATACACTGACACCCAGTAACACAGACACACACTTACACGAAGTCACAAAGACATACACTGACACACAGTAACAAAGACACACACTGACACCCAGTAACACAGACACACACTGACACCAAGTAACAAGGACATACACTGACACCCAGTAACAAAGACATACACTGACACCCAGTAACACAGACACACACTTGCACTAAGTAACAAAGACAGACACTGACACCCAGTAACAAAGACATACACTGACACACAGTAACACAGACACACACTTGCACCAAGTAACAAAGACGGCCACTGACACCCAGTAACACAGACACACACTTACAACAAGTAACAAAGACATACACTGACACCCAGTAACACAGACACACACTTGCACTAAGTAACACAGACATACACTGACACCCAGTAACAAAGACATACACTGACACCCAGTAACACAGACACACACTTACACGAAGTAACAAAGACATACACTGACACACAGTAACAAAGACACACACTGACACCCAGTAACAAAGACACACAATTACACCAAGTAACAAAGGCATACACTGACATCCAGTAACACAGACACACACTTACACGAAGTAACAAAGACATACACTGACACTCAGTAACACATACGCACACTGACGCCAAGTAGCAAAGACATGCACTGACACCAAGTAACAAAAGACATACACTGACAACCAGTAAACAAAGACATACAATTACACCCAGTAGCACAGACATACACTGACACCCAGTAACACAGACACACACTTACACCAAGTAACAAAGACATACACTGACACCCAGAAACACAGACACACCCTTACATCAAGTAACAAAGACATACACTGACACCCAGTAACATAGACACTCACTGACACCAAGTAACAAAGACATGCACTGACACCCAGTAACAAAGACATACACTGACAACCAGTGACACAGACACACACTTGCGCCAAGTAGCAAAGACACGCCGCACTGACACCAAGTAACAAAGACATACATTGACAACCAGTAACAAAGACATACACTTACACCCAGTAACAAAGGCACACACTTGCACCAAGTAACAAAGACATACACTGACACCAAGTAACAAAGACATACACTGACACACAGTAACAAAGACACACACTGACACCCAGTAACACAGACACACACTGACACCAAGTAACAAGGACATACACTGACACCCAGTAACAAAGACATACACTGACACCCAGTAACACAGACACACACTTACACCAAGTAACAAAGACACACACTGACAACAAGTAACAAAGACATACAGTGACACCCAGTAACACAGACAAACACATACACCAAGTAACAAAGACATACACTGACACCCAGTAACACAGACACACACTTGCACTAAGTAACAAAGACAGACACTGACACCCAGTCACAAAGACATACACTGACACCCAGTAACACAGACACACACTTGCACCAAGTAACAAAGACGGACACTGACACCCAGTAACACAGACACACACTTACAACAAGTAACAAAGACATACACTGACACCCAGTAACACATACACACACTTGCACTAAGTAACACAGACATACACTGACACCCAGTAACAAAGACATACACTGACACCCAGTAACACAGACACACACTTACACGAAGTAACAAAGACATACACTGACACACAGTAACAAAGACACACACTGACACCCAGTAACAAAGACACACAATTACACCAAGTAACAAAGACATACACTGACATCCAGTAACACAGACACACACTTACACCAAGTAACAAAGACATACACTGACAACCAGTAACAAAGACATACAATTACACCCATTAGCACAGACATACACTGACACCAAGTAACAAAGACAGACACTGACGCCCAGTAACAAAGACATACACTGACACCCAGTGACACAGACACACACTGACACCAAGTAACAAGGACATACACTGACACCCAGTAACAAAGACATACACTGACACCCAGTAACACAGACACACACTTACACGAAGTAACAAAGACATACACTGACACACAGTAACAAAGACACACACTGACACCCAGTAACAAAGACACACAATTACACCAAGTAACAAAGACATACACTGACACCCAGAAACACAGACACACCCTTACATCAAGTAACAAAGACATACACTGACACCCAGTAACATAGACACTCACTGACACCATGTAACAAAGACATACACTGACAACCAGTGACACAGACACACACTTGCACCAAGTAACAAAGACACGCCGCACTGACACCAAGTAACAAAGACATACACTGACAACCAGTAACAAAGACATACACTTACACCCAGTAACACAGAAATAAAATGACACCAAGTAACCCAGACGCACACTTCCACCAAGTAACAAAGACACACACTGACACCAAGTAACAAATACATACACTTACACCCAGTAACACAGACATACACTGACACCAAGTAACAAAGACAGACACTGACGCCCAGTAACAAAGACATACACTGACACCCAGTGACACAGACACACACTTACACCAAGTAACAAAGACAGACACTGACACCCAGTAACACATACACACACTGACGCCAAGTAGCAAAGACATGCACTGACACCAAGTAACAAAAGACATACACTGACAACCAGTAACAAAGACATACAATTACACCCAGTAGCACAGACATACACTGACACCCAGTAACACAGACACACACTTACACCAAGTAACAAAGACATACACTGACACCCAGAAACACAGACACACCCTTACATCAAGTAACAAAGACATACACTGACACCCAGTAACATAGACACTCACTGACACCAAGTAACAAAGACATGCACTGACACCCAGTAACAAAGACATACACTGACAACCAGTGACACAGACACACACTTGCGCCAAGTAGCAAAGACACGCCGCACTGACACCAAGTAACAAAGACATACACTGACAACTAGTAACAAAGACATACACTTACACCCAGTAACAAAGGCACACACTTACACCAAGTAACAAAGACATACACTGACACCCAGTAACACAGACACACACTTGCACTAAGTAACAAAGACAGACACTGACACCCAGTAACAAAGACATACACTGACACCCAGTAACACAGACACACACTTGCACCAAGTAACAAAGACGGACACTGACACCCAGTAACACAGACAAACACTTACAACAATTAACAAAGACATACACTGACACCCAGTAACACAGACACACACTTGCACTAAGTAACACAGACATACACTGACACCCAGTAACAAAGACATACACTGACACCCAGTAACACAGACACACACTTACACGAAGTAACAAAGACATACACTGACACACAGTAACAAAGACACACACTGACACCCAGTAACAAAGACACACAATTACACCAAGTAACAAAGACATACACTGACATCCAGTAACACAGACACACACTTACACCAAGTAACAAAGACATACACTGACAACCAATAACAAAGACATACAATTACACCCAGTAGCACAGACATACACTGACACCAAGTAACAAAGACAGACACTGACGCCCAGTAACAAAGACATACACTGACACCCAGTGACACAGACACACACTGACACCAAGTAACAAGGACATACACTGACACCCAGTAACAAAGACATACACTGACACCCAGTAACACAGACACACACTTACACGAAGTAAAAAAGACATACACTGACACACAGTAACAAAGACACACACTGACACCCAGTAACACAGACACACACTTAAACCAAGTAACAAAGACATACACTGAGACCCAGTAACACAGACACACAATTGCACCAAGTAACACAGACATACACTGACACCCAGTAACAAAGACATACACTGACACCCAGTAACACAGACACACACTTGCAACAAGTAACACAGACATACACTGACACCCAGTAACAAAGGCACACACTTACACCAAGTAACAAAGACATACACTGACACCAAGTAACAAAGACATACACTGACACACAGTAACAAAGACACACACTGACACCCAGTAACACAGACACACACTGACACCAAGTAACAAGGACATACACTGACACCCAGTAACAAAGACATACACTGACACCCAGTAACACAGACACACACTTACACCAAGTAACAAAGACACACACTGACAACAAGTAACAAAGACATACAGTGACACCCAGTAACACAGACAAACACATACACCAAGTAACAAAGACATACACTGACACCCAGTAACACAGACACACACTTGCACTAAGTAACAAAGACAGACACTGACACCCAGTAACAAAGACATACACTGACACCCAGTAACACAGACACACACTTGCACCAAGTAACAAAGACGGACACTGACACCCAGTAACACAGACAAACACTTACAACAATTAACAAAGACATACACTGACACCCAGTAACACAGACACACACTTGCACTAAGTAACACAGACATACACTGACACCCAGTAACACAGACACACACTTACACGAAGTAACAAAGACATACACTGACACACAGTAACAAAGACACACACTGACACCCAGTAACAAAGACACACAATTAGACCAAGTAACAAAGACATACACTGACATCCAGTAACACAGACACACACTTAAACCAAGTAACAAAGACATACACTGACAACCAATAACAAAGACATACAATTACACCCAGTAGCACAGACATACACTGACACCAAGTAACAAAGACAGACACTGACGCCCAGTAACAAAGACATACACTGACACCCAGTGACACAGACACACACTGACACCAAGTAACAAGGACATACACTGACACCCAGTAACAAAGACATACACTGACACCCAGTAACACAGACACACACTTACACGAAGTAACAAAGACATACACTGACACACAGTAACAAAGACACACACTGACACCCAGTAACACAGACACACTCTTAAACCAAGTAACAAAGACATACACTGAGACCCAGTAACACAGACACACAATTGCACCAAGTAACACAGACATACACTGACACCCAGTAACAAAGACATACACTTACACCAAGTAACACAGACACACAATTGCAACAAGTAACACAGACAGACACTGACACCCAGTAACACAGACACTCACTTACACCAAGTAACAAAGAGATACACTGACATCCAGTAACACAGACACACACTTACACCAAGTAACAAAGACATACACTGACACCCAGTAACACAGACACACACTGACACCAAGTAGCAAAGACACGCACTGACACCAAGTAACAAAGACATACACTGACAACCAGTAACAAAGACATACATTTACACCCAGTAACACAGACATAAACTGACACCCAGTAACCAAGACGCACACATCCACCAAGTAACAAAGACACACACTGACACCAAGTAACAAAGACATACACTTTCTCCCAGTAACACAGACATACACTGACACGCAGTAACACAGACACACATTTACATCAAGTAACAAAGACATACACTGACACCCCGTAACATAGACACACACTTTCACCAAGTAGCAAAGACATGCACTGACACCAAATAACAAAGACATACACTTACACCAAGTAACACAGACATACACTGACACCAAGTAACACAGACACACACTTACACCAAGTAACAAAGACACACACTGACACCCAGTAACAAAGACATACACTGACGCCAAGTAACAAAGGCACACACTTACACCAAGTAACAAAGACATACACTGACACCAAGTAACAAAGACATACACTGACACACAGTAACAAAGACATACACTGACACCCAGTGACACAGACACACACTTGCACCAAGTAACAAAGACAGACACTGACACCCAGTAACACAGACACACACTTAAACCAAGTAACAAAGACATACACTGACACCCAGTAACACAGACACACAATTGCACCAAGTAACACAGACATACACTGACACCCAGTAACAAAGACATACACTGACACCCAGTAACACAGACACACACTTGCAACAAGTAACACAGACAGATACTGACACCCAGTAACACAGACACACACTTACACCAAGTAACAAAGAGATACACTGACATCCAGTAACACAGACACACACTGACAACCAGTAACAAAGACATACACTTACACCCAGTAACACAGACATAAACTGACACCCAGTAACCCAGACGCACACATCCACCAAGTAACAAAGACACACACTGACAGAAAGTAACAAAGACATACACTTTCACCCAGTAACACAGACATACACTGACACCCAGTAACACAGACACACATTTACATCAAGTAACAAAGACATACACTGACACCCAGTAACATAGACACACATTGATACCAAGTAACAAAGACATGCACTGACAGCAAATAACACAGACATACACTGACACCCAGTAACACAGACACACACATACACCAAGTAACAAAGACACACACTGACACCCAGTAACAAAGACATACACTGACACCCAGTAACAAAGACATACACTGACACCAAGTAACAAAGGCACACACTAACACCAAGTAACAAAGACATACACTGACACCAAGTCACAAAGACATACACTGACACACAGTAACAAAGACACACACTGACACCCAGTAACACAGACACACACTGACACCAAGTAACAAGGACATACACTGACACCCAGTAACAAAGACATGCACTGACACCCAGTAACACAGAAACACACTTGCACTAAGTAACAAAGACAGACACTGACACCCAGTAACAAAGACATACACTGACACACAGTAACACAGACACACACTTGCACCAAGTAACAAAGACGGCCACTGACACCCAGTAACACAGACACACACTTACAACAAGTAACAAAGACATACACTGACACCCAGTAACACAGACACACACTTGCACTAAGTAGCACAGACATACACTGACACCCAGTAACAAAGACATACACTGACACCCAGTAACACAGACACACACTTACACGAAGTAACAAAGACATACACTGACACACAGTAACAAAGACACACACTGACACCCAGTAACAAAGACAGACACTGACGCCCAGTAACAAAGACATACACTGACACCCAGTGACACAGACACACACTTACACCAAGTAACAAAGACAGACACTGACACCCAGAAACACATACACACACTGACGCCAAGTAGCAAAGACATGCACTGACACCAAGTAACAAAAGACATACACTGACAACCAGTAACAAAGACATACAATTACACCCAGTAGCACAGACATACACTGACACCCAGTAACACAGACACACACTTACACCAAGTAACAAAGACATACACTGACACCCAGAAACACAGACACATCCTTACATCAAGTAACAAAGACATACACGGACACCCAGTAACATAGACACTCACTGACACCAAGTAACAAAGACATGCACTGACACCCAGTAACAAAGACATACACTGACAACCAGTGAAACAGACACACACTTGCGCCAAGTAGCAAAGACACGCCGCACTGACACCAAGTAACAAAGACATACACTGACAACTAGTAACAAAGACATACACTTACACCCAGTAACAAAGGCACACACTTACACCAAGTAACAAAGACATACACTGACACCAAGTAACAAAGACATACACTGACACACAGTAACAAAGACACACACTGACACCCAGTAACACAGACACACACTGACACCAAGTAACAAGGACATACACTGACACCCAGTAACAAAGACATACACTGACACCCAGTAACACAGACACACACTTACACCAAGTAACAAAGACACACACTGACAACAAGTAACAAAGACATACAGTGACACCCAGTAACACAGACAAACACATACACCAAGTAACAAAGACATACACTGACACCCAGTAACACAGACACACACTTGCACTAAGTAACAAAGACAGACACTGACACCCAGTAACAAAGACATACACTGACACCCAGTAACACAGACACACACTTGCACCAAGTAACAAAGACGGACACTGACACCCAGTAACACAGACAAACACTTACAACAATTAACAAAGACATACACTGACACCCAGTAACACAGACACACACTTGCACTAAGTAACACAGACATACACTGACACCCAGTAACAAAGACATACACTGACACCCAGTAACACAGACACACACTTACACGAAGTAACAAAGACATACACTGACACACAGTAACAAAGACACACACTGACACCCAGTAACAAAGACACACAATTACACCAAGTAACAAAGACATACACTGACATCCAGTAACACAGACACACACTTACACCAAGTAACAAAGACATACACTGACAACCAGTAACAAAGACATACAATTACACCCAGTAGCACAGACATACACTGACACCAAGTAACAAAGACAGGCACTGACGCCCAGTAACAAAGACATACACTGACAGCCAGTGACACAGACACACACTGACACCAAGTAACAAGGACATACACTGACACCCAGTAACAAAGACATACACTGACACCCAGTAACACAGACACACACTTACACGAAGTAACAAAGACATACACTGACACACAGTAACAAAGACACACACTGACACCCAGTAACAAAGACACACAATTACACCAAGTAACAAAGACATACACTGACACCCAGAAACACAGACACACCCTTACATCAAGTAACAAAGACATACACTGACACCCAGTAACATAGACACTCACTGACACCATGTAACAAAGACATACACTGACAACCAGTGACACAGACACACACTTGCACCAAGTAACAAAGACACGCCGCACTGACACCAAGTAACAAAGACATACACTGACAACCAGTAACAAAGACATACACTTACACCCAGTAACACAGAAATAAAATGACACCAAGTAACCCAGACGCACACTTCCACCAAGTAACAAAGACACACACTGACACCAAGTAACAAATACATACACTTACACCCAGTAACACAGACATACACTGACACCAAGTAACAAAGACAGACACTGACGCCCAGTAACAAAGACATACACTGACACCCAGTGACACAGACACACACTTACACCAAGTAACAAAGACAGACACTGACACCCAGTAACACATACACACACTGACGCCAAGTAGCAAAGACATGCACTGACACCAAGTAACAAAAGACATACACTGACAACCAGTAACAAAGACATACAATTACACCCAGTAGCACAGACATACACTGACACCCAGTAACACAGACACACACTTACACCAAGTAACAAAGACATACACTGACACCCAGAAACACAGACACACCCTTACATCAAGTAACAAAGACATACACTGACACCCAGTAACATAGACACTCACTGACACCAAGTAACAAAGACATGCACTGACACCCAGTAACAAAGACATACACTGACAACCAGTGACACAGACACACACTTGCGCCAAGTAGCAAAGACACGCCGCACTGACACCAAGTAACAAAGACATACACTGACAACTAGTAACAAAGACATACACTTACACCCAGTAACAAAGGCACACACTTACACCAAGTAACAAAGACATACACTGACACCCAGTAACACAGACACACACTTGCACTAAGTAACAAAGACAGACACTGACACCCAGTAACAAAGACATACACTGACACCCAGTAACACAGACACACACTTGCACCAAGTAACAAAGACGGACACTGACACCCAGTAACACAGACAAACACTTACAACAATTAACAAAGACATACACTGACACCCAGTAACACAGACACACACTTGCACTAAGTAACACAGACATACACTGACACCCAGTAACAAAGACATACACTGACACCCAGTAACACAGACACACACTTACACGAAGTAACAAAGACATACACTGACACACAGTAACAAAGAGACACACTGACACCCAGTAACAAAGACACACAATTACACCAAGTAACAAAGACATACAATGACATCCAGTAACACAGACACACACTTACACCAAGTAACAAAGACATACACTGACAACCAATAACAAAGACATACAATTACACCCAGTAGCACAGACATACACTGACACCAAGTAACAAAGACAGACACTGACGCCCAGTAACAAAGACATACACTGACACCCAGTGACACAGACACACACTGACACCAAGTAACAAGGACATACACTGACACCCAGTAACAAAGACATACACTGACACCCAGTAACACAGACACACACTTACACGAAGTAAAAAAGACATACACTGACACACAGTAACAAAGACACACACTGACACCCAGTAACACAGACACACACTTAAACCAAGTAACAAAGACATACACTGAGACCCAGTAACACAGACACACAATTGCACCAAGTAACACAGACATACACTGACACCCAGTAACAAAGACATACACTGACACCCAGTAACACAGACACACACTTGCAACAAGTAACACAGACATACACTGACACCCAGTAACAAAGGCACACACTTACACCAAGTAACAAAGACATACACTGACACCAAGTAACAAAGACATACACTGACACACAGTAACAAAGACACACACTGACACCCAGTAACACAGACACACACTGACACCAAGTAACAAGGACATACACTGACACCCAGTAACAAAGACATACACTGACACCAAGTAACACAGACACACACTTACACCAAGTAACAAAGACACACACTGACAACAAGTAACAAAGACATACAGTGACACCCAGTAACACAGACAAACACATACACCAAGTAACAAAGACATACACTGACACCCAGTAACACAGACACACACTTGCACTAAGTAACAAAGACAGACACTGACACCCAGTAACAAAGACATACACTGACACCCAGTAACACAGACACACACTTGCACCAAGTAACAAAGACGGACACTGACACCCAGTAACACAGACAAACACTTACAACAATTAACAAAGACACACACTGACACCCAGTAACACAGACACACACTTGCACTAAGTAACACAGACATACACTGACACCCAGTAACACAGACACACACTTACACGAAGTCACAAAGACATACACTGACACACAGTAACAAAGACACACACTGACACCCAGTAACACAGACACACACTGACACCAAGTAACAAGGACATACACTGACACCCAGTAACAAAGACATACACTGACACCCAGTAACACAGACACACACTTGCACTAAGTAACAAAGACAGACACTGACACCCAGTAACAAAGACATACACTGACACACAGTAACACAGACACACACTTGCACCAAGTAACAAAGACGGCCACTGACACCCAGTAACACAGACACACACTTACAACAAGTAACAAAGACATACACTGACACCCAGTAACACAGACACACACTTGCACTAAGTAACACAGACATACACTGACACCCAGTAACAAAGACATACACTGACACCCAGTAACACAGACACACACTTACACGAAGTAACAAAGACATACACTGACACACAGTAACAAAGACACACACTGACACCCAGTAACAAAGACACACAATTACACCAAGTAACAAAGGCATACACTGACATCCAGTAACACAGACACACACTTACACGAAGTAACAAAGACATACACTGACACTCAGTAACACATACGCACACTGACGCCAAGTAGCAAAGACATGCACTGACACCAAGTAACAAAAGACATACACTGACAACCAGTAAACAAAGACATACAATTACACCCAGTAGCACAGACATACACTGACACCCAGTAACACAGACACACACTTACACCAAGTAACAAAGACATACACTGACACCCAGAAACACAGACACACCCTTACATCAAGTAACAAAGACATACACTGACACCCAGTAACATAGACACTCACTGACACCAAGTAACAAAGACATGCACTGACACCCAGTAACAAAGACATACACTGACAACCAGTGACACAGACACACACTTGCGCCAAGTAGCAAAGACACGCCGCACTGACACCAAGTAACAAAGACATACATTGACAACCAGTAACAAAGACATACACTTACACCCAGTAACAAAGGCACACACTTGCACCAAGTAACAAAGACATACACTGACACCAAGTAACAAAGACATACACTGACACACAGTAACAAAGACACACACTGACACCCAGTAACACAGACACACACTGACACCAAGTAACAAGGACATACACTGACACCCAGTAACAAAGACATACACTGACACCCAGTAACACAGACACACACTTACACCAAGTAACAAAGACACACACTGACAACAAGTAACAAAGACATACAGTGACACCCAGTAACACAGACAAACACATACACCAAGTAACAAAGACATACACTGACACCCAGTAACACAGACACACACTTGCACTAAGTAACAAAGACAGACACTGACACCCAGTCACAAAGACATACACTGACACCCAGTAACACAGACACACACTTGCACCAAGTAACAAAGACGGACACTGACACCCAGTAACACAGACACACACTTACAACAAGTAACAAAGACATACACTGACACCCAGTAACACATACACACACTTGCACTAAGTAACACAGACATACACTGACACCCAGTAACAAAGACATACACTGACACCCAGTAACACAGACACACACTTACACGAAGTAACAAAGACATACACTGACACACAGTAACAAAGACACACACTGACACCCAGTAACAAAGACACACAATTACACCAAGTAACAAAGACATACACTGACATCCAGTAACACAGACACACACTTACACCAAGTAACAAAGACATACACTGACAACCAGTAACAAAGACATACAATTACACCCATTAGCACAGACATACACTGACACCAAGTAACAAAGACAGACACTGACGCCCAGTAACAAAGACATACACTGACACCCAGTGACACAGACACACACTGACACCAAGTAACAAGGACATACACTGACACCCAGTAACAAAGACATACACTGACACCCAGTAACACAGACACACACTTACACGAAGTAACAAAGACATACACTGACACACAGTAACAAAGACACACACTGACACCCAGTAACAAAGACACACAATTACACCAAGTAACAAAGACATACACTGACACCCAGAAACACAGACACACCCTTACATCAAGTAACAAAGACATACACTGACACCCAGTAACATAGACACTCACTGACACCATGTAACAAAGACATACACTGACAACCAGTGACACAGACACACACTTGCACCAAGTAACAAAGACACGCCGCACTGACACCAAGTAACAAAGACATACACTGACAACCAGTAACAAAGACATACACTTACACCCAGTAACACAGAAATAAAATGACACCAAGTAACCCAGACGCACACTTCCACCAAGTAACAAAGACACACACTGACACCAAGTAACAAATACATACACTTACACCCAGTAACACAGACATACACTGACACCAAGTAACAAAGACAGACACTGACGCCCAGTAACAAAGACATACACTGACACCCAGTGACACAGACACACACTTACACCAAGTAACAAAGACAGACACTGACACCCAGTAACACATACACACACTGACGCCAAGTAGCAAAGACATGCACTGACACCAAGTAACAAAAGACATACACTGACAACCAGTAACAAAGACATACAATTACACCCAGTAGCACAGACATACACTGACACCCAGTAACACAGACACACACTTACACCAAGTAACAAAGACATACACTGACACCCAGAAACACAGACACACCCTTACATCAAGTAACAAAGACATACACTGACACCCAGTAACATAGACACTCACTGACACCAAGTAACAAAGACATGCACTGACACCCAGTAACAAAGACATACACTGACAACCAGTGACACAGACACACACTTGCGCCAAGTAGCAAAGACACGCCGCACTGACACCAAGTAACAAAGACATACACTGACAACTAGTAACAAAGACATACACTTACACCCAGTAACAAAGGCACACACTTACACCAAGTAACAAAGACATACACTGACACCCAGTAACACAGACACACACTTGCACTAAGTAACAAAGACAGACACTGACACCCAGTAACAAAGACATACACTGACACCCAGTAACACAGACACACACTTGCACCAAGTAACAAAGACGGACACTGACACCCAGTAACACAGACAAACACTTACAACAATTAACAAAGACATACACTGACACCCAGTAACACAGACACACACTTGCACTAAGTAACACAGACATACACTGACACCCAGTAACAAAGACATACACTGACACCCAGTAACACAGACACACACTTACACGAAGTAACAAAGACATACACTGACACACAGTAACAAAGACACACACTGACACCCAGTAACAAAGACACACAATTACACCAAGTAACAAAGACATACACTGACATCCAGTAACACAGACACACACTTACACCAAGTAACAAAGACATACACTGACAACCAATAACAAAGACATACAATTACACCCAGTAGCACAGACATACACTGACACCAAGTAACAAAGACAGACACTGACGCCCAGTAACAAAGACATACACTGACACCCAGTGACACAGACACACACTGACACCAAGTAACAAGGACATACACTGACACCCAGTAACAAAGACATACACTGACACCCAGTAACACAGACACACACTTACACGAAGTAAAAAAGACATACACTGACACACAGTAACAAAGACACACACTGACACCCAGTAACACAGACACACACTTAAACCAAGTAACAAAGACATACACTGAGACCCAGTAACACAGACACACAATTGCACCAAGTAACACAGACATACACTGACACCCAGTAACAAAGACATACACTGACACCCAGTAACACAGACACACACTTGCAACAAGTAACACAGACATACACTGACACCCAGTAACAAAGGCACACACTTACACCAAGTAACAAAGACATACACTGACACCAAGTAACAAAGACATACACTGACACACAGTAACAAAGACACACACTGACACCCAGTAACACAGACACACACTGACACCAAGTAACAAGGACATACACTGACACCCAGTAACAAAGACATACACTGACACCCAGTAACACAGACACACACTTACACCAAGTAACAAAGACACACACTGACAACAAGTAACAAAGACATACAGTGACACCCAGTAACACAGACAAACACATACACCAAGTAACAAAGACATACACTGACACCCAGTAACACAGACACACACTTGCACTAAGTAACAAAGACAGACACTGACACCCAGTAACAAAGACATACACTGACACCCAGTAACACAGACACACACTTGCACCAAGTAACAAAGACGGACACTGACACCCAGTAACACAGACAAACACTTACAACAATTAACAAAGACATACACTGACACCCAGTAACACAGACACACACTTGCACTAAGTAACACAGACATACACTGACACCCAGTAACACAGACACACACTTACACGAAGTAACAAAGACATACACTGACACACAGTAACAAAGACACACACTGACACCCAGTAACAAAGACACACAATTAGACCAAGTAACAAAGACATACACTGACATCCAGTAACACAGACACACACTTAAACCAAGTAACAAAGACATACACTGACAACCAATAACAAAGACATACAATTACACCCAGTAGCACAGACATACACTGACACCAAGTAACAAAGACAGACACTGACGCCCAGTAACAAAGACATACACTGACACCCAGTGACACAGACACACACTGACACCAAGTAACAAGGACATACACTGACACCCAGTAACAAAGACATACACTGACACCCAGTAACACAGACACACACTTACACGAAGTAACAAAGACATACACTGACACACAGTAACAAAGACACACACTGACACCCAGTAACACAGACACACTCTTAAACCAAGTAACAAAGACATACACTGAGACCCAGTAACACAGACACACAATTGCACCAAGTAACACAGACATACACTGACACCCAGTAACAAAGACATACACTTACACCAAGTAACACAGACACACAATTGCAACAAGTAACACAGACAGACACTGACACCCAGTAACACAGACACTCACTTACACCAAGTAACAAAGAGATACACTGACATCCAGTAACACAGACACACACTTACACCAAGTAACAAAGACATACACTGACACCCAGTAACACAGACACACACTGACACCAAGTAGCAAAGACACGCACTGACACCAAGTAACAAAGACATACACTGACAACCAGTAACAAAGACATACATTTACACCCAGTAACACAGACATAAACTGACACCCAGTAACCAAGACGCACACATCCACCAAGTAACAAAGACACACACTGACACCAAGTAACAAAGACATACACTTTCTCCCAGTAACACAGACATACACTGACACGCAGTAACACAGACACACATTTACATCAAGTAACAAAGACATACACTGACACCCCGTAACATAGACACACACTTTCACCAAGTAGCAAAGACATGCACTGACACCAAATAACAAAGACATACACTTACACCAAGTAACACAGACATACACTGACACCAAGTAACACAGACACACACTTACACCAAGTAACAAAGACACACACTGACACCCAGTAACAAAGACATACACTGACGCCAAGTAACAAAGGCACACACTTACACCAAGTAACAAAGACATACACTGACACCAAGTAACAAAGACATACACTGACACACAGTAACAAAGACATACACTGACACCCAGTGACACAGACACACACTTGCACCAAGTAACAAAGACAGACACTGACACCCAGTAACACAGACACACACTTAAACCAAGTAACAAAGACATACACTGACACCCAGTAACACAGACACACAATTGCACCAAGTAACACAGACATACACTGACACCCAGTAACAAAGACATACACTGACACCCAGTAACACAGACACACACTTGCAACAAGTAACACAGACAGATACTGACACCCAGTAACACAGACACACACTTACACCAAGTAACAAAGAGATACACTGACATCCAGTAACACAGACACACACTGACAACCAGTAACAAAGACATACACTTACACCCAGTAACACAGACATAAACTGACACCCAGTAACCCAGACGCACACATCCACCAAGTAACAAAGACACACACTGACAGAAAGTAACAAAGACATACACTTTCACCCAGTAACACAGACATACACTGACACCCAGTAACACAGACACACATTTACATCAAGTAACAAAGACATACACTGACACCCAGTAACATAGACACACATTGATACCAAGTAACAAAGACATGCACTGACAGCAAATAACACAGACATACACTGACACCCAGTAACACAGACACACACATACACCAAGTAACAAAGACACACACTGACACCCAGTAACAAAGACATACACTGACACCCAGTAACAAAGACATACACTGACACCAAGTAACAAAGGCACACACTAACACCAAGTAACAAAGACATACACTGACACCAAGTCACAAAGACATACACTGACACACAGTAACAAAGACACACACTGACACCCAGTAACACAGACACACACTGACACCAAGTAACAAGGACATACACTGACACCCAGTAACAAAGACATGCACTGACACCCAGTAACACAGAAACACACTTGCACTAAGTAACAAAGACAGACACTGACACCCAGTAACAAAGACATACACTGACACACAGTAACACAGACACACACTTGCACCAAGTAACAAAGACGGCCACTGACACCCAGTAACACAGACACACACTTACAACAAGTAACAAAGACATACACTGACACCCAGTAACACAGACACACACTTGCACTAAGTAGCACAGACATACACTGACACCCAGTAACAAAGACATACACTGACACCCAGTAACACAGACACACACTTACACGAAGTAACAAAGACATACACTGACACACAGTAACAAAGACACACACTGACACCCAGTAACAAAGACAGACACTGACGCCCAGTAACAAAGACATACACTGACACCCAGTGACACAGACACACACTTACACCAAGTAACAAAGACAGACACTGACACCCAGAAACACATACACACACTGACGCCAAGTAGCAAAGACATGCACTGACACCAAGTAACAAAAGACATACACTGACAACCAGTAACAAAGACATACAATTACACCCAGTAGCACAGACATACACTGACACCCAGTAACACAGACACACACTTACACCAAGTAACAAAGACATACACTGACACCCAGAAACACAGACACATCCTTACATCAAGTAACAAAGACATACACGGACACCCAGTAACATAGACACTCACTGACACCAAGTAACAAAGACATGCACTGACACCCAGTAACAAAGACATACACTGACAACCAGTGAAACAGACACACACTTGCGCCAAGTAGCAAAGACACGCCGCACTGACACCAAGTAACAAAGACATACACTGACAACTAGTAACAAAGACATACACTTACACCCAGTAACAAAGGCACACACTTACACCAAGTAACAAAGACATACACTGACACCAAGTAACAAAGACATACACTGACACACAGTAACAAAGACACACACTGACACCCAGTAACACAGACACACACTGACACCAAGTAACAAGGACATACACTGACACCCAGTAACAAAGACATACACTGACACCCAGTAACACAGACACACACTTACACCAAGTAACAAAGACACACACTGACAACAAGTAACAAAGACATACAGTGACACCCAGTAACACAGACAAACACATACACCAAGTAACAAAGACATACACTGACACCCAGTAACACAGACACACACTTGCACTAAGTAACAAAGACAGACACTGACACCCAGTAACAAAGACATACACTGACACCCAGTAACACAGACACACACTTGCACCAAGTAACAAAGACGGACACTGACACCCAGTAACACAGACAAACACTTACAACAATTAACAAAGACATACACTGACACCCAGTAACACAGACACACACTTGCACTAAGTAACACAGACATACACTGACACCCAGTAACAAAGACATACACTGACACCCAGTAACACAGACACACACTTACACGAAGTAACAAAGACATACACTGACACACAGTAACAAAGACACACACTGACACCCAGTAACAAAGACACACAATTACACCAAGTAACAAAGACATACACTGACATCCAGTAACACAGACACACACTTACACCAAGTAACAAAGACATACACTGACAACCAGTAACAAAGACATACAATTACACCCAGTAGCACAGACATACACTGACACCAAGTAACAAAGACAGGCACTGACGCCCAGTAACAAAGACATACACTGACAGCCAGTGACACAGACACACACTGACACCAAGTAACAAGGACATACACTGACACCCAGTAACAAAGACATACACTGACACCCAGTAACACAGACACACACTTACACGAAGTAACAAAGACATACACTGACACACAGTAACAAAGACACACACTGACACCCAGTAACAAAGACACACAATTACACCAAGTAACAAAGACATACACTGACACCCAGAAACACAGACACACCCTTACATCAAGTAACAAAGACATACACTGACACCCAGTAACATAGACACTCACTGACACCATGTAACAAAGACATACACTGACACCCAGTAACAAAGACATACACTGACAACCAGTGACACAGACACACACTTGCACCAAGTAGCAAAGACACGCCGCACTGACACCAAGTAACAAAGACATACACTGACAACCAGTAACAAAGACATACACTTACACCCAGTAACACAGAAATAAACTGACACCAAGTAACCCAGACGCACACTTCCACCAAGCAACAAAGACACACACTGACACCAAGTAACAAATACATACACTTACACCCAGTAACACAGACATACACTGACACCAAGTAACAAAGACAGACACTGACGCCCAGTAACAAAGACATACACTGACACCCAGTGACACAGACACACACTTACACCAAGTAACAAAGACAGACACTGACACCCAGTAACACAGACACACACTTAAACCAAGTAATAAAGACATACACTGAGACCCAGTAACACAGACACACAATTGCACCAAGTAACACAGACATACACTGACACCCAGTAACAAAGAAATACACTGACACCCAGTAACACAGACACACACTTGCAACAAGTAACACAGACAGACACTGACACCCAGTAACACAGACACACACATACACCAAGTAACAAAGAGATACACTGACATCCAGTAACGCAGACACACACTTACACCAAGTAACAAAGACATACACTGACACCCAGTAACACAGACACACACTGACACCAATTAGCAAAGACACGCACTGACACCAAGTAACAAAGACATACACTGACAACCAGTAACAAAGACATACACTTACACCCAGTAACACAGACATAAACTGACACCCAGTAACCCAGACGCACACATCCACCAAGTAACAAAGACACACACTGACACCAAGTAACAAAGACATACACTTTCACCCAGTAACACAGACATACACTGACACGCAGTAACACAGACACACATTTACATCAAGTAACAAAGACATACACTGACACCCAGTAACATAAACACACACTGACACCAAGTAACAATGACATGCACTTACACCAAGTAACACAGACATACACTGACACCCAGTAACAAAGACATACACTGACACCCAGTAACAAAGACATACACTGACACCCAGTAACACAGACACACACTTGCAACAAGTAACACAGACAGACACTGACACCCAGTAACACAGACACACACTTACACCAAGTAACAAAGAGATACACTGACATCCAGTAACACAGACACACACTTACACCAAGTAACAAAGACAGACGCTGACACCCAGTAACACAGACACACACTTAAACCAAGTAACACAGACATACACTGACACCCAGTAACAAAGACATACACTGACACCCAGTAACACAGACACACACTTGCAACAAGTGACACAGACAGACACTGACACCCAGTAACACAGACACACACTTACACCAAGTAACAAAGACATACCCTGACATCCAGTAACACAGACACACATTTACACCAAGTGACAAAGACATACACTTTCACCCAGTAACACAGACATACACTGACACCCAGTAACACAGACACACACTTACATCAAGTAACAAAGACATACACTGATACCCAGTAACATAGACACACACTGACACCAAGTAACAAAGACATGCACTGACACAAAATAACAAAGACATACACTTACACCAACTAACACAGACATACACTGACACCCAGTAACACAGACACACACTTACACCAAGTAACAAAGACACACACTGACACCCAGTAACAAAGACATACACTGACACCCAGTATCAAAGACATACACTGACACCAAGTCACAAAGGCACACACTTACATCAAGTAACAAAGACATACACTGACACCGAGTAACAAAGACATACACTGGCACCCAGTAACACAGACACACACTTACACCAAGTAACAAAGACATACACTGACATCCAGTAACACAGACACACTCTTACACCAAGTAACAAAGACAAACACTGACACCCAGTAACACAGACACACACTGACACCAAGTAGCAAAGAAGCGCACTGACACCAAGTAACAAAGACATACACTGACAACCAGTAACAAAGACATACACTTACACCCAGTAACACAGACATAAACTGACACCCTGTAACCAGACGCACACTTCCACCAAGTAACAAAGACACACACTGACACCAAGTAACATAGGCACACACTGACACCAAGTGACAAAGACATGCACTGACACCAATTAACACAGACATACACTTACACCAACTAACACAGACATACACTGACACCCAGTTACACAGACTCACACTTGCACTAAGTAACAAAGACAGACAATGACACCCAGTAACAAAGACATACACTGACACCCAGTAACACAGACACACACTTGCACCAAGTAACAAAGACGGACACAGACACCCAGTAACACAGACACACACTTACAACAAGTAACAAAGACATACACTGACACCCAGTAACACAGACACACACTTGCACTAAGTAACACAGACATACACTGACACCCAGTAACAAAGACATACACTGACACCCAGTAACACAGACACACAATTGCACGAAGTAACAAAGACATACACTGACACACAGTAACAAAGACACACACTGACACCCAGTAACAAAGACACACAATTACACCAAGTAACAAAGACATACACTGACATCCAGTAACACAGACACACACTTACACCAAGTAACAAAGAAATACACTGACACCCAGTAACACATACACACACTGAGTTCAAGTAGCAAAGACATGCACTGACACCAAGTAACAAAAGACATACACTGACAACCAGTAACAAAGACATACAATTACACCCAGTAGCACAGACATACACTGACACCCAGTAACACAGACACACACTTACACCAAGTAACAAAGACATACACTGACACCCAGAAACACAGACACACCCTTACATCAAGTAACAAAGACATACACTGACACCCAGCAACATAGACACTCACTGACACCAAGTAACAAAGACATGCACTGACACCCAGTAACAAAGACATACACTGACAATCAGTGACACAAACACACTTGCACCAAGTAGCAAAGACACGCCGCACTGACACCAAGTAACAAAGACATACACTGACAACGAGTAACAAAGACATACACTTGCACCCAGTAACACAGAAATAAACTGACACCCAGTAACCCAGACGCACACTTCCACCAAGTAACAAAGACACACACTGACACCAAGTAACAAAGACATACACTTACACCCAGTAACACAGACATACACTGACACCAAGTAACAAAGTCAGACACTGTCGCCCTGTAACAAAGACATACACTGACACCCAGTGACACAGACACACTCTTGCACCAAGTAACAAAGACAGACACTGACACCCAGTAACACAGACACACAATTAAACCAAGTAACAAAGACATACACTGACACCCAGTCACACAGACACACAATTGCACCAAGTAACACAGACATACACTGACACCCAGTAACAAAGACATACACTGACACCCAGTAACACAGACACACACTTGCAACAAGTAACACAGACAGACACTGACACCCAGTAACACAGACACACACTTACACCAAGTAACAAAGAGATACACTGACATCCAGTAACACAGACACACACTTACACCAAGTAACAAAGACAGACACTGACACCCAGTAACACAGACACACACTTAAACCAAGTAACAAAGACATACACTGACACCAAGTAACAAAGACATACACTTTCACCCAGTAACACAGACATACACTGACACACAGTAACACAGACACACACTTACATCAAGTAACAAAGACATACACTGATACCCAGTAACATAGACACACACTGACACCAAGTGACAAAGACAAGCACTGACACCAAATAACAAAGACATACACTTACACCAACTAACACAGACATACACTGACACCCAGTAACACAGACACACACTTACACCAAGTAACAAAGACACACACTGACACCCAGTAACAAAGACATACACAGACACCAAGTAACAAAGGCACACACTTACAACAAGTAACAAAGACATACACTGACACCAAGTAACAAAGACATACACTGACACACAGTAACAAAGACACACACTGACACCCAGTAACACAGACACACAGTGACACCCAGTAACACAGACACACACTTACACCAAGTAACAAAGACATACACTGACACCCAGAAACACAGACACACCCTTACATCAAGTAACAAAGACATACACTGACACCCAGTAACATAGACACTCACTGACACCAAGTAACAAAGACATGCACTGACACCCAGTAACAAAGACATACACTGACAACCAGTGACACAAACACACTTGCACCAAGTAGCAAAGACACGCCGCACTGACACCAAGTAACAAAGACATACACTGACAACGAGTAACAAAGACATACACTTGCACCCAGTAACACAGAAATAAACTGACACCCAGTAACCCAGACGCACACTTCCACCAAGTAACAAAGACACACACTGACACCAAGTAACAAAGACATACACTTACACCCAGTAACACAGACATACACTGACACCAAGTAACAAAGACAGACACTGTCGCCCAGTAACAAAGACATACACTGACACCCAGTGACACAGACACACTCTTGCACCAAGGAACAAAGACAGACACTGACACCCAGTAACACAGACACACAATTAAACCAAGTAACAAAGACATACACTGACACCCAGTAACACAGACACTCAATTGCACCAAGTAACACAGACATACACTGACACCCAGTAACAAAGACATACAATGACACCCAGTAACACAGACACACACTTGCAACAAGTAACGCAGACAGACACTGACACCCAGTAACACAGACACACACTTACACCAAGTAACAAAGAGATACACTGACATCCAGTAACACAGACACACACTTACACCAAGTAACAAAGACAGACACTGACACCCAGTAACACAGACACACACTTAAACCAAGTAACAAAGACATACACTGACACCAAGTAACAAAGACATACACTTTCACCCAGTAACACAGACATACACTGACACCCAGTAACACAGACACACACTTACATCAAGTAACAAAGACATACACTGATACCCAGTAACATAGACACACACTGACACCAAGTGACAAAGACAAGCACTGACACCAAATAACAAAGACATACACTTACACCAACTAACACAGACATACACTGACACCCAGTAACACAGACACACACTTACACCAGGTAACAAAGACACACACTGACACCCAGTAACAAAGACATACACAGACACCAAGTAACAAAGGCACACACTTACACTAAGTAACAAAGACATACACTGACACCAAGTAACAAAGACATACACTGACACACAGTAACAAAGACACACACTGACACCCAGTAACACAGACACACAGTGACACCCAGTAACACAGACACACACTGACACCCAGTAACAAGGACATACACTGACACCCAGTAACAAAGACATACAATGACACCCAGTAACACAGACACACACTTACACCAAGTAACAAAGACACACACTGACAACAAGTAACAAAGACATACAGTGACACCCAGTAACACAGACAAACACATACACCAAGTAACAAAGACATACACTGACACCCAGTAACACAGACACACACTTGCACTAAGTAACAAAGACAGACACTGACACCCAGTAACAAAGACATACACTGACACCCAGTAACACAGACACACACTTGCACCAAGTAACAAAGACGGACACAGACACCCAGTAACACAGACACACACTTACAACAAGTAACAAAGACATACACTGACACCCAGTAACACAGACACACACTTGCACTAAGTAACACAGACATACACTGACACCCAGTAACAAAGACATACACTGACTCCCAGTAACACAGACACACACTTACACGAAGTAACAAAGACATCCACTGACACACAGTAACAAAGACACACACTGACACCCAGTAACAAAGACACACAATTACACCAAGTAACAAAGACATACACTGACATCCAGTAACACAGACACACACTTACGCCAAGTAACAAATACATACACTGACACCCAGTAACACATACACGCACTGACGTCAAGTAGCAAAGACATGCACTGACACCAAGTAACAAAAGACATACACTGACAACCAGTAACAAAGACATACAATTACACCCAGTAGCACAGACATACACTGACACCCATTAACACAGACACACACTTACACCAAGTAACAAAGAGATACACTGACATCCAGTAACACAGACAGACACTTACACCAAGTAACAAATACACACACTGACACCCAGTAACACAGGCACACACTTAAACCAAGTAACAAAGACATACACTGACACCAAGTAACAAAGACATACACTTTCACCCAGTAACACAGACATACACTGACACCCAGTAACACAGACACACACTTACACCAAGTAACAAAGACACACACTGACACCCAGTAACAAAGACATACACTGACACCAAGTAACAAAGGCACACACTTACACCAAGTAACAAAGACAGACACTGACACCAAGTAACAAAGACATACACTGACACACAGTAACAAAGACATACACTGACACCCAGTGACACAGACACACACTTGCACCAAGTAACAAAGACAGACACTGACACCCAGTAACACAGACACACACTTAAACCAAGTAACAAAGACATACACTGACACCCAGGAACACAGACACACAATTGCACCAAGTAACACAGACATACACTGACACCCAGTAACAAAGACATACACTGACACCCAGTAACACAGACACACACTTGCAACAAGTAACACAGACAGACACTGACACCCAGTAACACAGACACACACTTACACCAAGTAACAAAGAGATACACTGACACCCAGTAACACAGACACACACTTACATCAAGTAACAAAGACATACACTGATACCCAGTAACATAGACACACACTGACACCAAGTGACAAAGACATGCACTGACACCAAATAACAAAGACATACACTTACACCAACTAACACAGACATACACTGACACCCAGTAACACAGACACACAATTGCACCAAGTAACACAGACATACACTGACACCCAGTAACAAAGACATACACTGACCCCCAGTAACACAGACACACACTTGCAACAAGTAACACAGACAGACACTGACACCCAGTAACACAGACACACACTTACACCAATAACAAAGAGATACACTGACATCCAGTAACACAGACACACACGTACACCAAGTATCAAAGACACACACTGACATCCAGTAACACAGACACACACTTACACCAAGTAACAAAGACATACACAGACACCCAGTAACACAGACACACACTTACATCAAGTAACAAAGACATACACTGTTACCCAGTAACATAGACACACACTGACACCAAGTGACAAAGACATGCACTGACACCAAATAACAAAGACATACACTTACACCAACTAACACAGACATACACTGACACCCAGTAACACAGACACACACTTACACCAAGTAACAAAGACACACACTGACACCCAGTAACAAAGACATACACTGACACCAAGTAACAAAGACATACACTGACACACAGTAACAAAGACACACACTGACACCCAGTAACACAGACACACACTGACACCCAGTAACACAGACACACACTGACACCAAGTAACAAGGACATACACTGACACCCAGTAACAAAGACATACACTGACACCCAGTAACACAGACACACACTTACACCAAGTAACAAAGACACACACTGACAACAAGTAACAAAGACATACAGTGACACCCAGTAACACAGACAAACACATACACCAAGTAACAAAGACATACACTGACACCCAGTAACACAGACACACACTTGCGCTAAGTAACAAAGACAGACACTGACACCCAGTAACAAAGACATACACTGACACCCAGTAACACAGACACACACTTGCACCAAGTAACAAAGACGGACACTGACACCCAGTAACACAGACACACACTTACAACAAGCAACAAAGACATACACTGACACCCAGTAACACAGACACACACTTGCACTAAGTAACACAGACATACACTGACACCCAGTAACAAAGACATACACTGACACCCAGTAACACAGACACACACTTACACGAAGTAACAAAGACATACACTGACACACAGTAACAAAGACACACACTGACACCCAGTAACAAAGACACACAATTACACCAAGTAACAAAGACATACACTGACATCCAGTAACACAGACACACACTTACACCAAGTAACAAAGACATACACTGACAACCAGTAACAAAGACATACAATTACACCCAGTAGCACAGACATACACTGACACCAAGTAACAAAGACAGACACTGACGCCCAGTAACAAAGACATACACTGACACCCAGTGACACAGACACACACTGACACCAAGTAACAAGGACATACACTGACACCCAGTAACGAAGACATACACTGACACCCAGTAACACAGACACACTCTTACATGAAGTAACAAAGGCATACACTGACACACAGTAACAAAGACACACACTGACACCCAGTAACAGAGACACACAATTACACCAAGTAACAAAGACATACACTGACACCCAGAAACACAGACACACCCTTACATCAAGTAACAAAGACATACACTGACACCCAGTAACATAGACACTCACTGACACCAAGTAACAAAGACATGCACTGACACCCAGTAACAAAGACATACACTGACAACCAGTGACACAGACACACACTTGCACCAAGTAGCAAAGACACGCCGCACTGACACCAAGTAACAAAGACATACACTGACAACCAGTAACAAAGACATACACTTACACCCAGTAACACAGAAATAAACTGACACCCAGTAACCCAGACGCACACTACCACCAAGTAACAAAGACACACACTGACACCAAGTAACAAATACATACACTTACAACCAGTAACACAGACATACACTGACACCAAGTAACAAAGACAGACACTGACGCCCAGTAACAAAGACATACACTGACACCCAGTGACACAGACACACACTTACACCAAGTAGCAAAGACAGACACTGACACCCAGTAACACAGACACACACTTAAACCAAGTAACAAAGACATACACTGAGACCCAGTAACACAGACACACAATTGCACCAAGTAACACAGACACACACTGACACCCAGTAACAAAGACATACACTGACACCCAGTAACACAGACACACAATTGCAACAAGTAACACAGTCAGACACTGACACCCAGTAACACAGACACACACTTACACCAAGTAACAAAGAGATACACTGACATCCAGTAACACAGACACACACTTACACCAAGTAACAAAGACATACACTGACACCCAGTAACACAGACACACACTGACACCAAGTAGCAAAGACACGCACTGACACCAAGTAACAAAGACATACACTCACAACCAGTAACAAAGACATACACTTACACCCAGTAACACAGACATAAACTGACACCCAGTAACCCAGACGCACACATCCACCAAGTAACAAAGACACACACTGACACCAAGTAACAAAGACATACACTTTCACCCAGTAACACAGACATACACTGACACGCAGTAACACAGACACACATTTACATCAAGTAACAAAGACATACACTGACACCCAGTAACATAGACACACACTGACACCAAGTAACAAAGACATGCACTGACACCAAATAACAAAGACATACACTTACACCAAGTAACACAGACATACACTGACACCCAGTAACACAGACACACAATTACACCAAGTAACAAAGACACACACTGACACCCAGTAACAAACACATACACTGACACACAGTAACAAAGACATACACTGACGCCAAGTAACAAAGGCACACACTTACACCAAGTAACAAAGACATACACTGACACCAAGTAACAAAGACATACACTGACACACAGTAACAAAGACATACACTGACACCCAGTGACACAGACACACACTTGCACCAAGTAACAAAGACAGACACTGACACCCAGTAACACAGACACACACTTAAACCAAGTAACAAAGACATACACTGACACCCAGTAACACAGACACACAATTGCACCAAGTAACACAGACATAGACTGACACCCAGTAACAAAGAGATACACTGACACCCAGTAACACAGACGCACACTTGCAACAAGTAACACAGACAGACACTGACACCCAGTAACACAGACACACACTTACACCAAGTAACAAAGAGATACACTGACATCCAGTAACACAGACACACACTTACACCAAGTAACAAAGACATACACTGACACCCAGTAACCCAGACGCACACATCCACCAAGTAACAAAGACACACACTGACACCAAGTAACAAAGACATACACTTTCACCCAGTAACACAGACATACACTGACACCCAGTAACACAGACACACATTTACATCAAGTAACAAAGACATACACTGACACCCAGTAACATAGACACACATTGACACCAAGTATCAAAGACATGCACTGACACCCAGTAACACAGACACACACATACACCATGTAACAAAGACACACACTGACACACAGTAACAAAGACATACACTGACACCCAGTAACAAAGACATACACTGACACCAAGTAACAAAGACATACACTTACACCCAGTAACACAGACATAAACTGACACCCAGTAACCCAGACGCACACTTCCACCAAGTAACAAAGACACACACTGACACCAAGTAACAAAGACATACACTTTCACCCAGTAACACAGACATACACTGACACCCAGTAACACAGACACACACTTACATCAAGTAACAAAGACATACACTGATACCCAGTAACATTGACACACACTGACACCAATTGACAAAGACATGCACAGACACCAAATAACAAAGACATACACTTACACCAACTAACACAGACATACACTGACACCCAGTAACACAGACACACACTGACACCAAGTAACAAAGACACACACTGACACCCAGTAACAAAGACATACACTGACACCCAGTAACAAAGACATACACTGACACCAAGTAACAAAGGCACACACTTACACCCAGTAACAAAGACATACACTGACACCAAGTAACAAAGACATACACTGACACACAGTAACAAAGACACACACTGACACCCAGTAACACAGACACACACTGACACCCAGTAACACAGACACACACTGACACCAAGTAACAAGGACATACACTGACACCCAGTAACAAAGACATACACTGACACCCAGTAACACAGACACACACTTACACCAAGTAACAAAGACACACACTGACAACAAGTAACAAAGACATACAGTGACACCCAGTAACACAGACAAACACATACACCAAGTAACAAAGACATACACTGACACCCAGTAACACAGACACACACTTGCACTAAGTAACAAAGACAGACACTGACACCCAGTAACAAAGTCATACACTGACACCCAGTAACACAGACACACACTTGCACCAAGTAACAAAGACGGACACTGACACCCAGTAACACAGACAAACACTTACAACAAGTAACAAAGACATACACTGACACCCAGTAACACAGACACACACTTGCACTAAGTAACACAGACATACACTGACACCCAGTAACAAAGACATACACTGACACCCAGTAACACAGACACACACTTACACGAAGTAACAAAGACATACACTGACACACAGTAACAAAGACACACACTGACACCCAGTAACAAATAAACACAATTACACCAAATAACAAAGACATACACTGACATCCAGTAACACAGACACACACTTACACCAAGTAACAAAGACATACACTGACAACCAGTAACAAAGACATACAATTACACCCAGTAGCACAGACATACACTGACACCAAGTAACAAAGACAGACACTGACGCCCAGTAACAAAGACATACACTGACACCCAGTGACACAGACACACACTGACACCAAGTAACAAGGACATACACTGACACCCAGTAACAAAGACATACACTGACACCCAGTAACAGAGACACACACTTACACGAAGTAACAAAGACTTACACTGACACACAGTAACAAAGACACACACTGACACCCAGTAACAAAGACACACAATTACACCAAGTAACAAAGACATACACTGACACCCAGAAACACAGACACACCCTTACATCAAGTAACAAAGACATACACTGACACCCAGTAACATAGCCACTCACTGACACCAAGTAACAAAGACATGCACTGACACCTAGTAACAAAGACATACACTGACAACCAGTGACACAGACACACACTTGCACCAAGTAGCAAAGACACGCCGCACTGACAACAAGTAACAAAGACATACACTGACAACCAGTAACAAAGACGTACACTTACACCCAGTAACACAGAAATAAACTGACACCAAGTAACCCAGACGCACACTTCCACCAAGTAACAAAGACACACACTGACACCAAGTAACAAATACATACACTTACACCCAGTAACACAGACATACACTGACACCAAGTAACAAAGACAGACACTGACGCCCAGTAACAAAGACATACACTGACACCCAGTGACACAGACACACACTTACACCAAGTAACAAAGACAGACACTGACACCCAGTAACACAGACACACACTTAAACCAAGTAACAAAGACATACACTGAGATCCAGTAACACAGACACACAATTGCACCAAGTAACACAGACATACACTGACACCCAGTAACAAAGACATACACTGACACCCAGTAACACAGACACACACTTGCAACAAGTAACACAGACAGACACTGACACCCAGTAACACAGACACACACTTACACCAAGTAACAAAGAGATACACTGACATCCAGTAACACAGACACACACTTACACCAAGTAACAAAGACATACACTGACACCCAGTAACACAGACACACACTGACACCAAGTAGCAAAGACACGCACTGACACCAAGTAACAAAGACATACACTGACAACCAGTAACAAAGACATACACTTACACCCAGTAACACAGACATAAACTGACACCCAGTAACCCAGACGCACACATCCACCAAGTAACAAAGACACACACTGACACCAAGTAACAAAGACATACACTGACACCCAGTAACACAGACACACAATTGCAACAAGTAACACAGTCAGACACTGACACCCAGTAACACAGACACACACTTACACCAAGTAACAAAGAGATACACTGACATCCAGTAACACAGACACACACTTACACCAAGTAACAAAGACATACACTGACACCCAGTAACACAGACACACACTGACACCAAGTAGCAAAAACACGCACTGACACCAAGTAACAAAGACATACACTCACAACCAGTAACAAAGACATACACTTACACCCAGTAACACAGACATAAACTGACACCCAGTAACCCAGACGCACACATCCACCAAGTAACAAAGACACACACTGACACCAAGTAACAAAGACATACACTTTCACCCAGTAACACAGACATACACTGACACGCAGTAACACAGACACACATTTACATCAAGTAACAAAGACATACACTGACACCCAGTAACATAGACACACACTGACACCAAGTAACAAAGACATGCACTGACACCAAATAACAAAGACATACACTTACACCAAGTAACACAGACATACACTGACACCCAGTAACACAGACACACACTTACACCAAGTAACAAAGACACACACTGACACACAGTAACAAACACATACACTGACACACAGTAACAAAGACATACACTGACGCCAAGTAACAAAGGCACACACTTACACCAAGTAACAAAGACATACACTGACACCAAGTAACAAAGACATACACTGACACACAGTAACAAAGACATACACTGACACCCAGTGACACAGACACACACTTGCACCAAGTAACAAAGACAGACACTGACACCCAGTAACACAGACACACACGTAAACCAAGTAACAAAGACATACACTGACACCCAGTAACACAGACACACAATTGCACCAAGTAACACAGACATACACTGACACCCAGTAACAAAGACATACACTGACACCCAGTAACACAGACGCACACTTGCAACAAGTAACACAGACAGACACTGACACCCAGTAACACAGACACACACTTACACCAAGTAACAAAGAGATACAATGACATCCAGTAACACAGACACACACTTACACCAAGTAACAAAGACATACACTGACACCCATTAACCCAGACGCACACATCCACCAAGTAACAAAGACACACACTGACACCAAGTAACAAAGACATACACTTTCACCCAGTAACACAGACATACACTGACACCCAGTAACACAGACACACATTTACATCAAGTAACAAAGACATACACTGACACCCAGTAACATAGACACACATTGACACCAAGTATCAAAGACATGCACTGACACCCAGTAACACAGACACACACATACACCAAGTAACAAAGACACACACTGACACACAGTAACAAAGACATACACTGACACCCAGTAACAAAGACATACACTGACACCAAGTAACAAAGACATACACTTACACCCAGTAACACAGACATAAACTGACACCCAGTAACCCAGACGCACACTTCCACCAAGTAACAAAGACACACACTGACACCAAGTAACAAAGACATACACTTTCACCCAGTAACACAGACATACACTGACACCCAGTAACACAGACACACACTTACATCAAGTAACAAAGACATACACTGATACCCAGTAACATTGACACACACTGACACCAATTGACAAAGACATGCACTGACACCAAATAACAAAGACATACACTTACACCAACTAACACAGACATACACTGACACCCAGTAACACAGACACACACTGACACCAAGTAACAAAGACACACACAGACACCCAGTAACAAAGACATACACTGACACCCAGTAACAAAGACATACACTGACACCAAGTAACAAAGGCACACACTTACACCCAGTAACAAAGACATACACTGACACCAAGTAACAAAGACATACACTGACACACAGTAACAAAGACACACACTGACACCCAGTAACACAGACACACACTGACACCAAGTAACAAGGACATACACTGACATCCAGTAACAAAGACATACACTGACACCCAGTAACACAGACACACACTTACACCAAGTAACAAAGACACACACTGACAACAAGTAACAAAGACATACAGTGACACCCAGTAACACAGACAAACACATACACCAAGTAACAAAGACATACACTGACACCCAGTAACACAGACACACACTTGCACTTAGTAACAAAGACAGACACTGACACCCAGTAACAAAGTCATACACTGACACCCAGTAACACAGACACACACTTGCACCAAGTAACAAAGACGGACACTGACACCCAGTAACACAGACACAGACTTACAACAAGTAACAAAGACATACACTGACACCCAGTAACACAGACACACACTTGCACTAAGTAACACAGACATACACTGACAGCCAGTAACAAAGACATACACTGACACCCAGTAACACAGACACACACTTACACGAAGTAACAAAGACATACACTGACACACAGTAACAAAGACACAGACTGACACCCAGTAACAAATACACACAATTACACCAAATAACAAAGACATACACTGACATCCAGTAACACAGACACACACTTACACCAAGTAACAAAGACATACACTGACAACCAGTAACAAAGACATACAATTACACCCAGTAGCACAGACATACACTGACACCAAGTAACAAAGACAGACACTGACGCCCAGTAACAAAGACATACACTGACACCCAGTGACACAGACACACACTGACACCAAGTAACAAGGACATACACTGACACCCAGTAACAAAGACATACACTGACACCCAGTAACAGAGACACACACTTACACGAAGTAACAAAGACTTACACTGACACACAGTAACAAAGACACACCCTTACATCAAGTAACAAAGACATACACTGACACCCAGTAACATAGACACTCACTGACACCAAGTAACAAAGACATGCACTGACACCCAGTAACAAAGACATACACTGACAACCAGTGACACAGACACACACTTGCACCAAGTAGCAAAGACACGCCGCACTGACACCAAGTAACAAAGACATACACTGACAACCAGTAACAAAGACATACACTTACACCCAGTAACACAGAAATAAACTGACACCCAGTAACCCAGACGCACACTACCACCAAGTAACAAAGACACACACTGACACCAAGTAACAAATACATACACTTACAACCAGTAACACAGACATACACTGACACCAAGTAACAAAGACAGACACTGACGCCCAGTAACAAAGACATACACTGACACCCAGTGACACAGACACACACTTACACCAAGTAGCAAAGACAGACACTGACACCCAGTAACACAGACACACACTTAAACCAAGTAACAAAGACATACACTGAGACCCAGTAACACAGACACACAATTGCACCAAGTAACACAGACACACACTGACACCCAGTAACAAAGACATACACTGACACCCAGTAACACAGACACACAATTGCAACAAGTAACACAGTCAGACACTGACACCCAGTAACACAGACACACACTTACACCAAGTAACAAAGAGATACACTGACATCCAGTAACACAGACACACACTTACACCAAGTAACAAAGACATACACTGACACCCAGTAACACAGACACACACTGACACCAAGTAGCAAAGACACGCACTGACACCAAGTAACAAAGACATACACTCACAACCAGTAACAAAGACATACACTTACACCCAGTAACACAGACATAAACTGACACCCAGTAACCCAGACGCACACATCCACCAAGTAACAAAGACACACACTGACACCAAGTAACAAAGACATACACTTTCACCCAGTAACACAGACATACACTGACACGCAGTAACACAGACACACATTTACATCAAGTAACAAAGACATACACTGACACCCAGTAACATAGACACACACTGACACCAAGTAACAAAGACATGCACTGACACCAAATAACAAAGACATACACTTACACCAAGTAACACAGACATACACTGACACCCAGTAACACAGACACACAATTACACCAAGTAACAAAGACACACACTGACACCCAGTAACAAACACATACACTGACACACAGTAACAAAGACATACACTGACGCCAAGTAACAAAGGCACACACTTACACCAAGTAACAAAGACATACACTGACACCAAGTAACAAAGACATACACTGACACACAGTAACAAAGACATACACTGACACCCAGTGACACAGACACACACTTGCACCAAGTAACAAAGACAGACACTGACACCCAGTAACACAGACACACACTTAAACCAAGTAACAAAGACATACACTGACACCCAGTAACACAGACACACAATTGCACCAAGTAACACAGACATACACTGACACCCAGTAACAAAGACATACACTGACACCCAGTAACACAGACGCACACTTGCAACAAGTAACACAGACAGACACTGACACCCAGTAACACAGACACACACTTACACCAAGTAACAAAGAGATACACTGACATCCAGTAACACAGACACACACTTACACCAAGTAACAAAGACATACACTGACACCCAGTAACCCAGACGCACACATCCACCAAGTAACAAAGACACACACTGACACCAAGTAACAAAGACATACACTTTCACCCAGTAACACAGACATACACTGACACCCAGTAACACAGACACACATTTACATCAAGTAACAAAGACATACACTGACACCCAGTAACATAGACACACATTGACACCAAGTATCAAAGACATGCACTGACACCCAGTAACACAGACACACACATACACCAAGTAACAAAGACACACACTGACACACAGTAACAAAGACATACACTGACACCCAGTAACAAAGACATACACTGACACCAAGTAACAAAGACATACACTTACACCCAGTAACACAGACATAAACTGACACCCAGTAACCCAGACGCACACTTCCACCAAGTAACAAAGACACACACTGACACCAAGTAACAAAGACATACACTTTCACCCAGTAACACAGACATACACTGACACCCAGTAACACAGACACACACTTACATCAAGTAACAAAGACATACACTGATACCCAGTAACATTGACACACACTGACACCAATTGACAAAGACATGCACTGACACCAAATAACAAAGACATACACTTACACCAACTAACACAGACATACACTGACACCCAGTAACACAGACACACACTGACACCAAGTAACAAAGACACACACTGACACCCAGTAACAAAGACATACACTGACACCCAGTAACAAAGACATACACTGACACCAAGTAACAAAGGCACACACTTACACCCAGTAACAAAGACATACACTGACACCAAGTAACAAAGACATACACTGACACACAGTAACAAAGACACACACTGACACCCAGTAACACAGACACACACTGACACCCAGTAACACAGACACACACTGACACCAAGTAACAAGGACATACACTGACACCCAGTAACAAAGACATACACTGACACCCAGTAACACAGACACACACTTACACCAAGTAACAAAGACACACACTGACAACAAGTAACAAAGACATACAGTGACACCCAGTAACACAGACAAACACATACACCAAGTAACAAAGACATACACTGACACCCAGTAACACAGACACACACTTGCACTAAGTAACAAAGACAGACACTGACACCCAGTAACAAAGTCATACACTGACACCCAGTAACACAGACACACACTTGCACCAAGTAACAAAGACGGACACTGACACCCAGTAACACAGACAAACACTTACAACAAGTAACAAAGACATACACTGACACCCAGTAACACAGACACACACTTGCACTAAGTAACACAGACATACACTGACACCCAGTAACAAAGACATACACTGACACCCAGTAACACAGACACACACTTACACGAAGTAACAAAGACATACACTGACACCCAGTAACACAGACATAAACTGACACCCAGTAACCCAGACGCACACATCCACCAAGTAACAAAGACACACACTGACACCAAGTAACAAAGACATACACTTTCACCCAGTAACACAGACATACACTGACACGCAGTAACACAGACACACATTTACATCAAGTAACAAAGACATACACTGACACCCAGTAACATAGACACACACTGACACCAAGTAACAAAGACATGCACTGACACCAAATAACAAAGACATACACTTACACCAAGTAACACAGACATACACTGACACCCAGTAACACAGACACACAATTACACCAAGTAACAAAGACACACACTGACACCCAGTAACAAACACATACACTGACACACAGTAACAAAGACATACACTGACGCCAAGTAACAAAGGCACACACTTACACCAAGTAACAAAGACATACACTGACACCAAGTAACAAAGACATACACTGACACACAGTAACAAAGACATACACTGACACCCAGTGACACAGACACACACTTGCACCAAGTAACAAAGACAGACACTGACACCCAGTAACACAGACACACACTTAAACCAAGTAACAAAGACATACACTGACACCCAGTAACACAGACACACAATTGCACCAAGTAACACAGACATACACTGACACCCAGTAACAAAGACATACACTGACACCCAGTAACACAGACGCACACTTGCAACAAGTAACACAGACAGACACTGACACCCAGTAACACAGACACACACTTACACCAAGTAACAAAGAGATACACTGACATCCAGTAACACAGACACACACTTACACCAAGTAACAAAGACATACACTGACACCCAGTAACCCAGACGCACACATCCACCAAGTAACAAAGACACACACTGACACCAAGTAACAAAGACATACACTTTCACCCAGTAACACAGACATACACTGACACCCAGTAACACAGACACACATTTACATCAAGTAACAAAGACATACACTGACACCCAGTAACATAGACACACATTGACACCAAGTATCAAAGACATGCACTGACACCCAGTAACACAGACACACACATACACCAAGTAACAAAGACACACACTGACACACAGTAACAAAGACATACACTGACACCCAGTAACAAAGACATACACTGACACCAAGTAACAAAGACATACACTTACACCCAGTAACACAGACATAAACTGACACCCAGTAACCCAGACGCACACTTCCACCAAGTAACAAAGACACACACTGACACCAAGTAACAAAGACATACACTTTCACCCAGTAACACAGACATACACTGACACCCAGTAACACAGACACACACTTACATCAAGTAACAAAGACATACACTGATACCCAGTAACATTGACACACACTGACACCAATTGACAAAGACATGCACTGACACCAAATAACAAAGACATACACTTACACCAACTAACACAGACATACACTGACACCCAGTAACACAGACACACACTGACACCAAGTAACAAAGACACACACTGACACCCAGTAACAAAGACATACACTGACACCCAGTAACAAAGACATACACTGACACCAAGTAACAAAGGCACACACTTACACCCAGTAACAAAGACATACACTGACACCAAGTAACAAAGACATACACTGACACACAGTAACAAAGACACACACTGACACCCAGTAACACAGACACACACTGACACCCAGTAACACAGACACACACTGACACCAAGTAACAAGGACATACACTGACACCCAGTAACAAAGACATACACTGACACCCAGTAACACAGACACACACTTACACCAAGTAACAAAGACACACACTGACAACAAGTAACAAAGACATACAGTGACACCCAGTAACACAGACAAACACATACACCAAGTAACAAAGACATACACTGACACCCAGTAACACAGACACACACTTGCACTAAGTAACAAAGACAGACACTGACACCCAGTAACAAAGTCATACACTGACACCCAGTAACACAGACACACACTTGCACCAAGTAACAAAGACGGACACTGACACCCAGTAACACAGACAAACACTTACAACAAGTAACAAAGACATACACTGACACCCAGTAACACAGACACACACTTGCACTAAGTAACACAGACATACACTGACACCCAGTAACAAAGACATACACTGACACCCAGTAACACAGACACACACTTACACGAAGTAACAAAGACATACACTGACACACAGTAACAAAGACACACACTGACACCCAGTAACAAATACACACAATTACACCAAATAACAAAGACATACACTGACATCCAGTAACACAGACACACACTTACACCAAGTAACAAAGACATACACTGACAACCAGTAACAAAGACATACAATTACACCCAGTAGCACAGACATACACTGACACCAAGTAACAAAGACAGACACTGACGCCCAGTAACAAAGACATACACTGACACCCAGTGACACAGACACACACTGACACCAAGTAACAAGGACATACACTGACACCCAGTAACAAAGACATACACTGACACCCAGTAACAGAGACACACAATTACACGAAGTAACAAAGACTTACACTGACACACAGTAACAAAGACACACACTGACACCCAGTAACAAAGACACACAATTACACCAAGTAACAAAGACATACACTGACACCCAGAAACACAGACACACCCTTACATCAAGTAACAAAGACATACACTGACACCCAGTAACATAGCCACTCACTGACACCAAGTAACAAAGACATGCACTGACACCTAGTAACAAAGACATACACTGACAACCAGTGACACAGACACACACTTGCACCAAGTAGCAAAGACACGCCGCACTGACACCAAGTAACAAAGACATACACTGACAACCAGTAACAAAGACATACACTTACACCCAGTAACACAGAAATAAACTGACACCAAGTAACCCAGACGCACACTTCCACCAAGTAACAAAGACACACACTGACACCAAGTAACAAATACATACACTTACACCCAGTAACACAGACATACACTGACACCAAGTAACAAAGACAGACACTGACGCCCAGTAACAAAGACATACACTGACACCCAGTGACACAGACACACACTTACACCAAGTAACAAAGACAGACACTGACACCCAGTAACACAGACACACACTTAAACCAAGTAACAAAGACATACACTGAGATCCAGTAACACAGACACACAATTGCAACAAGTAACACAGACATACACTGACACCCAGTAACAAAGACATACACTGACACCCAGTAACACAGACACACACTTGCAACAAGTAACACAGACAGACACTGACACCCAGTAACACAGACACACACTTACACCAAGTAACAAAGAGATACACTGACATCCAGTAACACAGACACACACTTACACCAAGTAACAAAGACATACACTGACACCCAGTAACACAGACACACACTGACACCAAGTAGCAAAGACACGCACTGACACCAAGTAACAAAGACATACACTGACAACCAGTAACAAAGACATACACTTACACCCAGTAACACAGACATAAACTGACACCCAGTAACCCAGACGCACACATCCACCAAGTAACAAAGACACACACTGACACCAAGTAACAAAGACATACACTGACACCCAGTAACACAGACACACAATTGCAACAAGTAACACAGTCAGACACTGACACCCAGTAACACAGACACACACTTACACCAAGTAACAAAGAGATACACTGACATCCAGTAACACAGACACACACTTACACCAAGTAACAAAGACATACACTGACACCCAGTAACACAGACACACACTGACACCAAGTAGCAAAGACACGCACTGACACCAAGTAACAAAGACATACACTCACAACCAGTAACAAAGACATACACTTACACCCAGTAACACAGACATAAACTGACACCCAGTAACCCAGACGCACACATCCACCAAGTAACAAAGACACACACTGACACCAAGTAACAAAGACATACACTTTCACCCAGTAACACAGACATACACTGACACGCAGTAACACAGACACACATTTACATCAAGTAACAAAGACATACACTGACACCCAGTAACATAGACACACACTGACACCAAGTAACAAAGACATGCACTGACACCAAATAACAAAGACATACACTGACACCAAGTAACACAGACATACACTGACACCCAGTAACACAGACACACACTTACACCAAGTAACAAAGACACACACTGACACCCAGTAACAAACACATACACTGACACACAGTAACAAAGACATACACTGACGCCAAGTAACAAAGGCACACACTTACACCAAGTAACAAAGACATACACTGACACCAAGTAACAAAGACATACACTGACACACAGTAACAAAGACATACACTGACACCCAGTGACACAGACACACACTTGCACCAAGTAACAAAGACAGACACTGACACCCAGTAACACAGACACACACTTAAACCAAGTAACAAAGACATACACTGACACCCAGTAACACAGACACACAATTGCACCAAGTAACACAGACATACACTGACACCCAGTAACAAAGACATACACTGACACCCAGTAACACAGACGCACACTTGCAACAAGTAACACAGACAGACACTGACACCCAGTAACACAGACACACACTTACACCAAGTAACAAAGAGATACACTGACATCCAGTAACACAGACACACACTTACACCAAGTAACAAAGACATACACTGACACCCAGTAACCCAGACGCACACATCCACCAAGTAACAAAGACACACACTGACACCAAGTAACAAAGACATACACTTTCACCCAGTAACACAGACATACACTGACACCCAGTAACACAGACACACATTTACATCAAGTAACAAAGACATACACTGACACCCAGTAACATAGACACACATTGACACCAAGTATCAAAGACATGCACTGACACCCAGTAACACAGACACACACATACACCAAGTAACAAAGACACACACTGACACACAGTAACAAAGACATACACTGACACCCAGTAACAAAGTCATACACTGACACCCAGTAACACAGACACACACTTACATCAAGTAACAAAGACATACACTGATACCCAGTAACATTGACACACACTGACACCAATTGACAAAGACATGCACTGACACCAAATAACAAAGACATACACTTACACCAACTAACACAGACATACACTGACACCCAGTAACACAGACACACACTGACACCAAGTAACAAAGACACACACTGACACACAGTAACAAAGACATACACTGACACCCAGTAACAAAGACATACACTGACACCAAGTAACAAAGGCACACACTTACACCCAGTAACAAAGACATACACTGACACCAAGTAACAAAGACATACACTGACACACAGTAACAAAGACACACACTGACACCCAGTAACACAGACACACACTGACACCCAGTAACACAGACACACACTGACACCAAGTAACAAGGACATACACTGACATCCAGTAACAAAGACATACACTGACACCCAATAACACAGACACACACTTACACCAAGTAACAAAGACACACACTGACAACAAGTAACAAAGACATACAGTGACACCCAGTAACACAGACAAACACATACACCAAGTAACAAAGACATACACTGACACCCAGTAACACAGACACACACTTGCACTTAGTAACAAAGACAGACACTGACACCCAGTAACAAAGTCATACACTGACACCCAATAACACAGACACACACTTGCACCAAGTAACAAAGACGGACACTGACACCCAGTAACACAGACACACACTTACAACAAGTAACAAAGACATACACTGACACCCAGTAACACAGACACACACTTGCACTAAGTAACACAGACATACACTGACACCCAGTAACAAAGACATACACTGACACCCAGTAACACAGACACACACTTACACGAAGTAACAAAGACATACACTGACACACAGTAACAAAGACACACACTGACACCCAGTAACAAATACACACAATTACACCAAATAACAAAGACATACACTGACATCCAGTAACACAGACACACACTTACACCAAGTAACAAAGACATACACTGACAACCAGTAACAAAGACATACAATTACACCCAGTAGCACAGACATACACTGACACCAAGTAACAAAGACAGACACTGACGCCCAGTAACAAAGACATACACTGACACCCAGTGACACAGACACACACTGACACCAAGTAACAAGGACATACACTGACACCCAGTAACAAAGACATACACTGACACCCAGTAACAGAGACACACACTTACACGAAGTAACAAAGACTTACACTGACACACAGTAACAAAGACACACACTGACACCCAGTAACAAAGACACACAATTACACCAAGTAACAAAGACATACACTGACACCCAGAAACACAGACACACCCTTACATCAAGTAACAAAGACATACACTGACACCCAGTAACATAGCCACTCACTGACACCAAGTAACAAAGACATGCACTGACACCTAGTAACAAAGACATACACTGACAACCAGTGACACAGACACACACTTGCACCAAGTAGCAAAGACACGCCGCACTGACACCAAGTTACAAAGACATACACTGACAACCAGTAACAAAGACATACACTTACACCAAGTAACACAGAAATAAACTGACACCAAGTAACCCAGACGCACACTTCCACCAAGTAACAAAGACACACACTGACACCAAGTAACAAATACATACACTTACACCCAGTAACACAGACATACACTGACACCAAGTAACAAAGACAGACACTGACGCCCAGTAACAAAGACATACACTGACACCCAGTGACACAGACACACACTTACACCAAGTAACAAAGACAGACACTGACACCCAGTAACACAGACACACACTTAAACCAAGTAACAAAGACATACACTGAGACCCAGTAACACAGACACACACTTGCAACAAGTAACACAGACAGACACTGACACCCAGTAACACAGACACACACTTACACCAAGTAACAAAGAGATACACTGACATCCAGTAACACAGACACACACTTACACCAAGTAACAAAGACATACACTGACACCCAGTAACACAGACACACACTGACACCAAGTAGCAAAGACACGCACTGACACCAAGTAACAAAGACATACACTGACAACCAGTAACAAAGACATACACTTACACCCAGTAACACAGACATAAACTGACACCCAGTAACCCAGACGCACACATCCACCAAGTAACAAAGACACACACTGACACCAAGTAACAAAGACATACACTTTCACCCAGTAACACAGACATACACTGACACGCAGTAACACAGACACACATTTACATCAAGTAACAAAGACATACACTGACACCCAGTAACATAGACACACACTGACACCAAGTAACAAAGACATGCACTGACACCAAATAACAAAGACATACACTTACACCAAGTAACACAGACATACACTGACACCCAGTAACACAGACACACACTTACACCAAGTAACAAAGACACACACTGACACCCAGTAACAAAGACATACACTGACGCCATGTAACAAAGGCACACACTTACACCAAGTAACAAAGACATACACTGACACCAAGTAACAAAGACATACACTGACACACAGTAACAAAGACATACACTGACACCCAGTGACACAGACACACACTTGCACCAAGTAACAAAGACAGACACTGACACCCAGTAACACAGACACACACTTAAACCAAGTAACAAAGACATACACTGACACCCAGTAACACAGACACACAATTGCACCAAGTAACACAGACATACACTGACACCCAGTAACAAAGACATACACTGACACCCAGTAACACAGACACACACTTGCAACAAGTAACACAGACAGACACTGACACCCAGTAACACAGACACACACTTACACCAAGTAACAAAGAGATACACTGACATCCAGTAACACAGACACACACTTACACCAAGTAACAAAGAAATACACTGACACCCAGTAGCACAGACACACACTGACACCAAGTAGCAAAGACACGCACTGACACCAAGTAACAAAGACATACACTGACAACCAGTAACAAAGACATACACTTACACCCAGTAACACAGACATAAACTGACACCCAGTAACCCAGACGCACACATCCACCAAGTAACAAAGACACACACTGACAGAAAGTAACAAAGACATACACTTTCACCCAGTAACACAGACATACACTGACACCCAGTAACACAGACACACATTTACATCAAGTAACAAAGACATACACTGACACCCAGTAACATAGACACACATTGATACCAAGTAACAAAGACATGCACTGACACCAAATAACACAGACATACACTGACACCCATTAACACAGACACACACATACACCAAGTAACAAAGACACACACTGACACCCAGTAACAAAGACATACACTGACACCCAGTAACAAAGACATACACTGACACCAAGTAACAAAGGCACACACTTACACCAAGTAACAAAGACATACACTGACACCAAGTCACAAAGACATACACTGACATACAGTAACAAAGACACACACTGACACCCAGTAACACAGACACACACTGACACCAAGTAACAAGGACATACACTGACACCCAGTAACAAAGACATACACTGACACCCAGTAACACAGACACACACTTGCACTAAGTAACAAAGACAGACACTGACACCCAGTAACAAAGACATACACTGACACACAGTAACACAGACACACACTTGCACCAAGTAACAAAGACGGCCACTGACACCCAGTAACACAGACACACACTTACAACAAGTAACAAAGACATACACTGACACCCAGTAACACAGACACACACTTGCACTAAGTAACACAGACATACACTGACACCCAGTAACAAAGACATACACTGACTCCCAGTAACACAGACACACACTTACACGAAGTAACAAAGACATACACTGACACACAGTAACAAAGACACACACTGACACCCAGTAACAAAGACACACAATTACACCAAGTAACAAAGGCATACACTGACATCCAGTAACACAGACACACACCTACACCAAGTAACAAAGACACACACTGACACCCAGTAACAAAGACATACACTGACGCCAAGTAACAAAGGCACACACTTACACCAAGTAACAAAGACATACACTGACACCAAGTAACAAAGACATACACTGACACACAGTAACAAAGACATACACTGACACCCAGTGACACAGACACACACTTGCACCAAGTAACAAAGACAGACACTGACACCCAGTAACACAGACACACACTTAAACCAAGTAACAAAGACATACACTGACACCCAGTAACACAGACACACAATTGCACCAAGTAACACAGACATACACTGACACCCAGTAACAAAGACATACACTGACACCCAGTAACACAGACACACACTTGCAACAAGTAACACAGACAGACACTGACACCCAGTAACACAGACACACACTTACACCAAGTAACAAAGAGATACACTGACATCCAGTAACACAGACACACACTTACACCAAGTAACAAAGAAATACACTGACACCCAGTAACACAGACACACACTGACACCAAGTAGCAAAGACACGCACTGACACCAAGTAACAAAGACATACACTGACAACCAGTAACAAAGACATACACTTACACCCAGTAACACAGACATAAACTGACACCCAGTAACCCAGACGCACACATCCACCAAGTAACAAAGACACACACTGACACCAAGTAACAAAGATATAAACTTTAACCCAGTAACACAGACATACACTGACACCCAGTAACACAGACACACATTTACATCAAGTAACAAAGACATACACTGACACCCAGTAACATAGACACACATTGATACCAAGTAACAAAGACATGCACTGACACCAAATAACACAGACATACACTGACACCCATTAACACAGACACACACATACACCAAGTAACAAAGACACACACTGACACCCAGTAACAAAGACATACACTGACACCCAGTAACAAAGACATACACTGACACCAAGTAACAAAGGCACACACTTACACCAAGTAACAAAGACATACACTGACACCAAGTCACAAAGACATACACTGACACACAGTAACAAAGACACACACTGACACCCAGTAACACAGACACACACTGACACCAAGTAACTAGGACATACACTGACACCCAGTAACAAAGACATACACTGACACCCAGTAACACAGACACACACTTGCACTAAGTAACAAAGACAGACACTGACACCCAGTAACAAAGACATACACTGACACACAGTAACACAGACACACACTTGCACCAAGTAACAAAGACGGCCACTGACACCCAGTAACACAGACACACACTTACAACAAGTAACAAAGGCATACACTGACACCCAGTAACACAGACACACACTTGCACTAAGTAACACAGACATACACTGACACCCAGTAACAAAGACATGCACTGACACCCAGTAACACAGACACACACTTACACGAAGTAACAAAGACATACACTGACACACAGTAACAAAGACACACACTGACACCCAGTAACAAAGACACACAATTACACCAAGTAACAAAGGCATACACTGACATCCAGTAACACAGACACACACTTACACCAAGTAACAAAGACATACACTGACACTCAGTAACACATACGCACACTGACGCCAAGTAGCAAAGACATGCACTGACACCAAGTAACAAAAGACATACACTGACAACCAGTAAACAAAGACATACAATTACACCCAGTAGCACAGACATACACTGACACCCAGTAACACAGACACACACTTACACCAAGTAACAAAGACATACACTGACAACCAGAAACACAGACACACCCTTACATCAAGTAACAAAGACATACACTGACACCCAGTAACATAGACACTCACTGACACCAAGTAACAAAGACATGCACTGACACCCAGTAACAAAGACATACACTGACAACCAGTGACACAGACACACACTTGCGCCAAGTAGCAAAGACACGCCGCACTGACACCAAGTAACAAAGACATACACTGACAACCAGTAACAAAGACATACACTTACACCCAGTAACAAAGGCACACACTTGCACCAAGTAACAAAGACATACACTGACACCAAGTAACAAAGACATACACTGACACACAGTAACAAAGACACACACTGACACCCAGTAACACAGACACACACTGACACCAAGTAACAAGGACATACACTGACACCCAGTAACAAAGACATACACTGACACCCAGTAACACAGACACACACTTACACCAAGTAACAAAGACACACACTGACAACAAGTAACAAAGACATACAGTGACACCCAGTAACACAGACAAACACATACACCAAGTAACAAAGACATACACTGACACCCAGTAACACAGACACACACTTGCACTAAGTAACAAAGACAGACACTGACACCCAGTAACAAAGACATACACTGACACCCAGTAACACAGACACACACTTGCACCAAGTAACAAAGACGGACACTGACACCCAGTAACACAGACACACACTTACAACAAGTAACAAAGACATACACTGACACCCAGTAACACATACACACACTTGCACTAAGTAACACAGACATACACTGACACCCAGTAACAAAGACATACACTGACACCCAGTAACACAGACACACACTTACACGAAGTAACAAAGACATACACTGACACACAGTAACAAAGACACACACTGACTCCCAGTAACAAAGACACACAATTACACCAAGTAACAAAGACATACACTGACATCCAGTAACACAGACACACACTTACACCAAGTAACAAAGACATACACTGACAACCAGTAACAAAGACATACAATTACACCCAGTAGCACAGACATACACTGACACCAAGTAACAAAGACAGACACTGACGCCCAGTAACAAAGACATACACTGACACCCAGTGACACAGACACACACTGACACCAAGTAACAAGGACATACACTGACACCCAGTAACAAAGACATACACTGACACCCAGTAACACAGACACACACTTACACGAAGTAACAAAGACATACACTGACACACAGTAACAAAGACACACACTGACACCCAGTAACAAAGACACACAATTACACCAAGTAACAAAGACATACACTGACACCCAGAAACACAGACACACCCTTACATCAAGTAACAAAGACATACACTGACACCCAGTAACATAGACACTCACTGACACCATGTAACAAAGACATACACTGACAACCAGTGACACAGACACACACTTGCACCAAGTAACAAAGACACGCCGCACTGACACCAAGTAACAAAGACATACACTGACAACCAGTAACAAAGACATACACTTACACCCAGTAACACAGAAATAAAATGACACCAAGTAACCCAGACGCACACTTCCACCAAGTAACAAAGACACACACTGACACCAAGTAACAAATACATACACTTACACCCAGTAACACAGACATACACTGACACCAAGTAACAAAGACAGACACTGACGCCCAGTAACAAAGACATACACTGACACCCAGTGACACAGACACACACTTACACCAAGTAACAAAGACAGACACTGACACCCAGTAACACATACACACACTGACGCCAAGTAGCAAAGACATGCACTGACACCAAGTAACAAAAGACATACACTGACAACCAGTAACAAAGACATACAATTACACCCAGTAGCACAGACATACACTGACACCCAGTAACACAGACACACACTTACACCAAGTAACAAAGAAATACACTGACACCCAGAAACACAGACACACCCTTACATCAAGTAACAAAGACATACACTGACACCCAGTAACATAGACACTCACTGACACCAAGTAACAAAGACATGCACTGACACCCAGTAACAAAGACATACGCTGACAACCAGTGACACAGACACACACTTGCGCCAAGTAGCAAAGGCACGCCGCACTGACACCAAGTAACAAAGACATACACTGACAACTAGTAACAAAGACATACACTTACACCCAGTAACAAAGGCACACACTTACACCAAGTAACAAAGACATACACTGACACCAAGTAACAAAGACATACACTGACACACAGTAACAAAGACAGACACTGACACCCAGTAACACAGACACACACTGACACCAAGTAACAAGGACATACACTGACACCCAGTAACAAAGACATACACTGACACCCAGTAACACAGACACACACTTACACCAAGTAACAAAGACACACACTGACAACAAGTAACAAAGACTTACAGTGACACCCAGTAACACAGACAAACACATACACCAAGTAACAAAGACATACACTGACACCCAGTAACACAGACACACACTTGCACTAAGTAACAAAGACAGACACTGACACCCAGTAACAAAGACATACACTGACACCCAGTAACACAGACACACACTTGCACCAAGTAACAAAGACGGACACTGACACCCAGTAACACAGACAAACACTTACAACAATTAACAAAGACATACACTGACACCCAGTAACACAGACACACACTTGCACTAAGTAACACAGACATACACTGACACCCAGTAACAAAGACATACACTGACACCCAGTAACACAGACACACACTTACACGAAGTAACAAAGACATACACTGACACACAGTAACAAAGACACACACTGACACCCAGTAACAAAGACACACAATTACACCAAGTAACAAAGACATACACTGACATCCAGTAACACAGACACACACTTACACCAAGTAACAAAGACATACACTGACAACCAATAACAAAGACATACAATTACACCCAGTAGCACAGACATACACTGACACCAAGTAACAAAGACAGACACTGACGCCCAGTAACAAAGACATACACTGACACCCAGTGACACAGACACACACTGACACCAAGTAACAAGGACATACACTGACACCCAGTAACAAAGACATACACTGACACCCAGTAACACAGACACACACTTACACGAAGTAAAAAAGACATACACTGACACACAGTAACAAAGACACACACTGACACCCAGTAACACAGACACACACTTAAACCAAGTAACAAAGACATACACTGAGACCCAGTAACACAGACACACAATTGCACCAAGTAACACAGACATACACTGACACCCAGTAACAAAGACTGACACTGACACCCAGTAACACAGACACACACTTGCAACAAGTAACACAGACAGACACTGACACCCAGTAACAAAGGCACACACTTACACCAAGTAACAAAGAGATACACTGACATCCAGTAACACAGACACACACTTACACCAAGTAACAAAGAAATACACTGACACCCAGTAACACAGACACACACTGACACCAAGTAGCAAAGACACGCACTGACACCAAGTAACAAAGACATACACTGACAACCAGTAACAAAGACATAAACTTACACCCAGTAACACAGACATAAACTGACACCCAGTAAACCAGACGCACACATCCACCAAGTAACAAAGACACACACTGACAGAAAGTAACAAAGACATACACTTTCACCCAGTAACACAGACATACACTGACACCCAGTAACACAGACACACATTTACATCAAGTAACTAAGACATACACTGACACCCAGTAACATAGACACACATTGATACCAAGTAACAAAGACATGCACTGACACCAAATAACACAGACATACACTGACACCCATTAACACAGACACACACATACACCAAGTAACAAAGACACACACTGACACCCAGTAACAAAGACATACACTGACACCCAGTAACAAAGACATACACTGACACCAAGTAACAAAGGCACACACATACACCAAGTAACAAAGACATACACTGACACCAAGTCACAAAGACATACACTGACACACAGTAACAAAGACACACACTGACACCCAGTAACACAGACACACACTGACACCAAGTAACAAGGACATACACTGACACCCAGTAACAAAGACATACACTGACACCCAGTAACACAGACACACACTTGCACTAAGTAACAAAGACAGACACTGACACCCAGTAACAAAGACATACACTGACACACAGTAAAACAGACACACACTTGCACCAAGTAACAAAGACGGCCACTGACACCCAGTAACACAGACACACACTTACAACAAGTAACAAAGACATACACTGACACCCAGTAACACAGACACACACTTGCACTAAGTAACACAGACATACACTGACACCCAGTAACAAAGACATACACTGACACCCAGTAACACAGACACACACTTACACGAAGTAACAAAGACATACACTGACACACAGTAACAAAGACACACACTGACACCCAGTAACAAAGACACACAATTACACCAAGTAACAAAGGCATACACTGACATCCAGTAACACAGACACACACTTACACGAAGTAACAAAGACATACACTGACACTCAGTAACACATACGCAAACTGACGCCAAGTAGCAAAGACATGCACTGACACCAAGTAACAAAAGACATACACTGACAACCAGTAAACAAAGACATACAATTACACCCAGTAGCACAGACATACACTGACACCCAGTAACACAGACACACACTTACACCAAGTAACAAAGACATACACTGACACCCAGAAACACAGACACACCCTTACATCAAGTAACAAAGACATACACTGACACCCAGTAACATAGACACTCACTGACACCAAGTAACAAAGACATGCACTGACACCCAGTAACAAAGACATACACTGACAACCAGTGACACAGACACACACTTGCGCCAAGTAGCAAAGACACGCCGCACTGACACCAAGTAACAAAGACATACACTGACAACCAGTAACAAAGACATACACTTACACCCAGTAACAAAGGCACACACTTGCACCAAGTAACAAAGACATACACTGACACCAAGTAACAAAGACATACACTGACACACAGTAACAAAGACACACACTGACACCCAGTAACACAGACACACACTGACACCAAGTAACAAGGACATACACTGACACCCAGTAACAAAGACATACACTGACACCCAGTAACACAGACACACACTTACACCAAGTAACAAAGACACACACTGACAACAAGTAACAAAGACATACAGTGACACCCAGTAACACAGACAAACACATACACCAAGTAACAAAGACATACACTGACACCCAGTAACACAGACACACACTTGCACTAAGTAACAAAGACAGACACTGACACCCAGTAACAAAGACATACACTGACACCCAGTAACACAGACACACACTTGCACCAAGTAACAAAGACGGACACTGACACCCAGTAACACAGACACACACTTACAACAAGTAACAAAGACATACACTGACACCCAGTAACACATACACACACTTGCACTAAGTAACACAGACATACACTGACACCCAGTAACAAAGACATACACTGACACCCAGTAACACAGACACACACTTACACGAAGTAACAAAGACATACACTGACACACAGTAACAAAGACACACACTGACACCCAGTAACAAAGACACACAATTACACCAAGTAACAAAGACATACACTGACATCCAGTAACACAGACACACACTTACACCAAGTAACAAAGACATACACTGACAACCAGTAACAAAGACATACAATTACACCCAGTACCACAGACATACACTGACACCAAGTAACAAAGACAGACACTGACGCCCAGTAACAAAGACATACACTGACACCCAGTGACACAGACACACACTGACACCAAGTAACAAGGACATACACTGACACCCAGTAACAAAGACATACACTGACACCCAGTAACACAGACACACACTTACACGAAGTAACAAAGACATACACTGACACACAGTAACAAAGACACACACTGACACCCAGTAACAAAGACACACAATTACACCAAGTAACAAAGACATACACTGACACCCAGAAACACAGACACACCCTTACATCAAGTAACAAAGACATACACTGACACCCAGTAACATAGACACTCACTGACACCATGTAACAAAGACATACACTGACAACCAGTGACACAGACACACACTTGCACCAAGTAACAAAGACACGCCGCACTGACACCAAGTAACAAAGACATACACTGACAACCAGTAACAAAGACATACACTTACACCCAGTAACACAGAAATAAAATGACACCAAGTAACCCAGACGCACACTTCCACCAAGTAACAAAGACACACACTGACACCAAGTAACAAATACATACACTTACACCCAGTAACACAGACATACACTGACACCAAGTAACAAAGACAGACACTGACGCCCAGTAACAAAGACATACACTGACACCCAGTGACACAGACACACACTTACACCAAGTAACAAAGACAGACACTGACACCCAGTAACACATACACACACTGACGCCAAGTAGCAAAGACATGCACTGACACCAAGTAACAAAAGACATACACTGACAACCAGTAACAAAGACATACAATTACACCCAGTAGCACAGACATACACTGACACCCAGTAACACAGACACACACTTACACCAAGTAACAAAGACATACACTGACACCCAGAAACACAGACACACCCTTACATCAAGTAACAAAGACATACACTGACACCCAGTAACATAGACACTCACTGACACCAAGTAACAAAGACATGCACTGACACCCAGTAACAAAGACATACACTGACAACCAGTGACACAGACACACACTTGCGCCAAGTAGCAAAGACACGCCGCACTGACACCAAGTAACAAAGACATACACTGACAACTAGTAACAAAGACATACACTTACACCCAGTAACAAAGGCACATACTTACACCAAGTAACAAAGACATACACTGACACCCAGTAACACAGACACACACTTGCACTAAGTAACAAAGACAGACACTGACACCCAGTAACAAAGACATACACTGACACCCAGTAACACAGACACACACTTGCACCAAGTAACAAAGACGGACACTGACACCCAGTAACACAGACAAACACTTACAACAATTAACAAAGACATACACTGACACCCAGTAACACAGACACACACTTGCACTAAGTAACACAGACATACACTGACACCCAGTAACAAAGACATACACTGACACCCAGTAACACAGACACACACTTACACGAAGTAACAAAGACATACAATTACACCCAGTAGCACAGACATACACTGACACCAAGTAACAAAGACAGACACTGACGCCCAGTAACAAAGACATACACTGACACCCAGTGACACAGACACACACTGACACCAAGTAACAAGGACATACACTGACACCCAGTAACAAAGACATACACTGACACCCAGTAACACAGACACACACTTACACGAAGTAAAAAAGACATACACTGACACACAGTAACAAAGACACACACTGACACCCAGTAACACAGACACACACTTAAACCAAGTAACAAAGACATACACTGAGACCCAGTAACACAGACACACAATTGCACCAAGTAACACAGACATACACTGACACCCAGTAACAAAGACATACACTGACACCCAGTAACACAGATACACACTTGCAACAAGTAACACAGACATACACTGACACCCAGTAACAAAGGCACACACTTACACCAAGTAACAAAGACATACACTGACACCAAGTAACAAAGACATACACTGACACACAGTAACAAAGACACACACTGACACCCAGTAACACAGACACACACTGACACCAAGTAACAAGGACATACACTGACACCCAGTAACAAAGACATACACTGACACCCAGTAACACAGACACACACTTACACCAAGTAACAAAGACACACACTGACAACAAGTAACAAAGACATACAGTGACACCCAGTAACACAGACAAACACATACACCAAGTAACAAAGACATACACTGACACCCAGTAACACAGACACACACTTGCACTAAGTAACAAAGACAGACACTGACACCCAGTAACAAAGACATACACTGACACCCAGTAACACAGACACACACTTGCACCAAGTAACAAAGACGGACACTGACACCCAGTAACACAGACAAACACTTACAACAATTAACAAAGACATACACTGACACCCAGTAACACAGACACACACTTGCACTAAGTAACACAGACATACACTGACACCCAGTAACACAGACACACACTTACACGAAGTAACAAAGACATACACTGACACACAGTAACAAAGACACACACTGACACCCAGTAACAAAGACACACAATTACACCAAGTAACAAAGACATACACTGACATCCAGTAACACAGACACACACTTACACCAAGTAACAAAGACATACACTGACAACCAATAACAAAGACATTCAATTACACCCAGTAGCACAGACATACACTGACACCAAGTAACAAAGACAGACACTGACGCCCAGTAACAAAGACATACACTGACACCCAGTGACAAAGACATACACTGACACCCAGTAACACAGACACACACTTACAGGAAGTAACAAAGACATACACTGACACACAGTAACAAAGACACACACTGACACCCAGTAACACAGACACACTCTTAAACCAAGTAACAAAGACATACACTGAGACCCAGTAACACAGACACACAATTGCACCAAGTAACACAGACATACACTGACACCCAGTAACAAAGACATACACTGACACCCAGTAACACAGACACACACTTGCAACAAGTAACACAGACAGACACTGACACCCAGTAACACAGACACACACTTACACCAAGTAACAAAGAGATACACTGACATCCAGTAACACAGACACACACTTACACCAAGTAACAAAGACATACACTGACACCCAGTAACACAGACACACACTGACACCAAGTAGCAAAGACACGCACTGACACCAAGTAACAAAGACATACACTGACAACCAGTAACAAAGACATACATTTACACCCAGTAACACAGACATAAACTGACACCCAGTAACCAAGACGCACACATCCACCAAGTAACAAAGACACACACTGACACCAAGTAACAAAGACATACACTTTCTCCCAGTAACACAGACATACACTGACACGCAGTAACACAGACACACATTTACATCAAGTAACAAAGACATACACTGACACCCCGTAACATAGACACACACTGACACCAAGTAGCAAAGACATGCACTGACACCAAATAACAAAGACATACACTTACACCAAGTAACACAGACATACACTGACACCCAGTAACACAGACACACACTTACACCAAGTAACAAAGACACACACTGACACCCAGTAACAAAGACATACACTGACGCCAAGTAACAAAGGCACACACTTACACCAAGTAACAAAGACATACACTGACACCAAGTAACAAAGACATACACTGACACACAGTAACAAAGACATACACTGACACCCAGTGACACAGACACACACTTGCACCAAGTAACAAAGACAGACACTGACACCCAGTAACACAGACACACACTTAAACCAAGTAACAAAGACATACACTGACACCCAGTAACACAGACACACAATTGCACCAAGTAACACAGACATACACTGACACCCAGTAACAAAGACATACACTGACACCCAGTAACACAGACACACACTTGCAACAAGTAACACAGACAGATACTGACACCCAGTAACTCAGACACACACTTACACCAAGTAACAAAGAGATACACTGACATCCAGTAACACAGACACACACTGACAACCAGTAACAAAGACATACACTTACACCCAGTAACACAGACATAAACTGACACCCAGTAACCCAGACGCACACATCCACCAAGTAACAAAGACACACACTGACAGAAAGTAACAAAGACATACACTTTCACCCAGTAACACAGACATACACTGACACCCAGTAACACAGACACACATTTACATCAAGTAACAAAGACATACACTGACACCCAGTAACATAGACACACATTGATACCAAGTAACAAAGACATGCACTGACAGCAAATAACACAGACATACACTGACACCCAGTAACACAGACACACACATACACCAAGTAACAAAGACACACACTGACACCCAGTAACAAAGACATACACTGACACCCAGTAACAAAGACATACACTGACACCAAGTAACAAAGGCACACACTAACACCAAGTAACAAAGACATACACTGACACCAAGTCACAAAGACATACACTGACACACAGTAACAAAGACACACACTGACACCCAGTAACACAGACACACACTGACACCAAGTAACAAGGACATACACTGACACCCAGTAACAAAGACATACACTGACACCCAGTAACACAGACACACACTTGCACTAAGTAACAAAGACAGACACTGACACCCAGTAACAAAGACATACACTGACACACAGTAACACAGACACACACTTGCACCAAGTAACAAAGACGGCCACAGACACCCAGTAACACAGACACACACTTACAACAAGTAACAAAGACATACACTGACACCCAGTAACACAGACACACACTTGCACTAAGTAGCACAGACATACACTGACACCCAGTAACAAAGACATACACTGACACCCAGTAACACAGACACACACTTACACGAAGTAACAAAGACATACACTGACACACAGTAACTAAGACACACACTGACACCCAGTAACAAAGACAGACACTGACGCCCAGTAACAAAGACATACACTGACACCCAGTGACACAGACACACACTTACACCAAGTAACAAAGACAGACACTGACACCCAGTAACACATACACACACTGACGCCAAGTAGCAAAGACATGCACTGACACCAAGTAACAAAAGACATACACTGACAACCAGTAACAAAGACATACAATTACACCCAGTAGCACAGACATACACTGACACCCAGTAACACAGACACACACTTACACCAAGTAACAAAGACATACACTGACACCCAGAAACACAGACACATCCTTACATCAAGTAACAAAGACATACACGGACACCCAGTAACATAGACACTCACTGACACCAAGTAACAAAGACATGCACTGACACCCAGTAACAAAGACATACACTGACAACCAGTGACACAGACACACACTTGCGCCAAGTAGCAAAGACACGCCGCACTGACACCAAGTAACAAAGACATACACTGACAACTAGTAACAAAGACATACACTTACACCCAGTAACAAAGGCACACACTTACACCAAGTAACAAAGACATACACTGACACCAAGTAACAAAGACATACACTGACACACAGTAACAAAGACACACACTGACACCCAGTAACACAGACACACACTGACACCAAGTAACAAGGACATACACTGACACCCAGTAACAAAGACATACACTGACACCCAGTAACACAGACACACACTTACACCAAGTAACAAAGACACACACTGACAACAAGTAACAAAGACATACATTGACACCCAGTAACACAGACAAACACATACACCAAGTAACAAAGACATACACTGACACCCAGTAACACAGACACACACTTGCACTAAGTAACAAAGACAGACACTGACACCCAGTAACAAAGACATACACTGACACCCAGTAACACAGACACACACTTGCACCAAGTAACGAAGACGGACACTGACACCCAGTAACACAGACAAACACTTACAACAATTAACAAAGACATACACTGACACCCAGTAACACAGACACACACTTGCACTAAGTAACACAGACATACACTGACACCCAGTAACAAAGACATACACTGACACCCAGTAACACAGACACACACTTACACGAAGTAACAAAGACATACACTGACACACAGTAACAAAGACACACACTGACACCCAGTAACAAAGACACACAATTACACCAAGTAACAAAGACATACACTGACATCCAGTAACACAGACACACACTTACACCAAGTAACAAAGACATACACTGACAACCAGTAACAAAGACATACAATTACACCCAGTAGCACAGACATACACTGACACCAAGTAACAAAGACAGACACTGACGCCCAGTAACAAAGACATACACTGACAGCCAGTGACACAGACACACACTGACACCAAGTAACAAGGACATACACTGACACCCAGTAACAAAGACATACACTGACACCCAGTAACACAGACACACACTTACACGAAGTAACAAAGACATACACTGACACACAGTAACAAAGACACACACTGACACCCAGTAACAAAGACACACAATTACACCAAGTAACAAAGACATACACTGACACCCAGAAACACAGACACACCCTTACATCAAGTAGCAAAGACATACACTGACACCCAGTAACATAGACACTCACTGACACCATGTAACAAAGACATACACTGACAACCAGTAACAAAGACATACACTGACAACCAGTGACACAGACACACACTTGCACCAAGTAGCAAAGACACGCCGCACTGACACCAAGTAACAAAGACATACACTGACAACCAGTAACAAAGACATACACTTACACCCAGTAACACAGAAATAAACTGACACCAAGTAACCCAGACGCACACTTCCACCAAGCAACAAAGACACACACTGACACCAAGTAACAAATACATACACTTACACCCAGTAACACAGACATACACTGACACCAAGTAACAAAGACAGACACTGACGCCCAGTAACAAAGACATACACTGACACCCAGTGACACAGACACACACTTACACCAAGTAACAAAGACAGACACTGACACCCAGTAACACAGACACACACTTAAACCAAGTAATAAAGACATACACTGAGACCCATTAACACAGACACACAATTGCACCAAGTAACACAGACATACACTGACACCCAGTAACAAAGACATACACTGACACCCAGTAACACAGACACACACTTGCAACAAGTAACACAGACAGACACTGACACCCAGTAACACAGACACACACATACACCAAGTGACAAAGAGATACACTGACATCCAGTAACGCAGCCACACACTTACACCAAGTAACAAAGACATACACTGACACCCAGTAACACAGACACACACTGACACCAATTAGCAAAGACACGCACTGACACCAAGTAACAAAGACATACACTGACAACCAGTAACAAAGACATACACTTACACCCAGTAACACAGACATAAACTGACACCCAGTAACCCAGACGCACACATCCACCAAGTAACAAAGACACACACTGACACCAAGAAACAAAGACATACACTTTCACCCAGTAACACAGACACACATTTACATCAAGTAACAAAGACATACACTGACACCCAGTAACATAAACACACACTGACACCAAGTAACAAAGACATGCACTGACACCAAATAACAAAGACATACACTTACACCAAGTAACCCAGACATACACTGACACCCAGTAACAAAGACAGACACTGACACCCAGTAACACAGACACACACTTAAACCAAGTAATAAAGACATACACTGAGACCCAGTAACACAGACACACAATTGCACCAAGTAACACAGACATACACTGACACCCAGTAACAAAGACATACACTGACACCCAGTAACACAGACACACACTTGCAACAAGTAACACAGACAGACACTGACACCCAGTAACACAGACACACACTTACACCAAGTAACAAAGAGATACACTGACATCCAGTAACGCAGACACACACTTACACCAAGTAACAAAGACATACACTGACACCCAGTAACACAGACACACACTGACACCAATTAGCAAAGACACGCACTGACACCAAGTAACAAAGACATACACTGACAACCAGTAACAAAGACATACACTTACACCGAGTAACACAGACATAAACTGACACCCAGTAACCCAGACGCACACATCCACCAAGTAACAAAGACACACAATGACACCAAGTAACAAAGACATACACTTTCACCCAGTAACACAGACATACACTGACACGCAGTAACACAGACACACATTTACATCAAGTAACAAAGACATACACTAACACCCAGTAACATAGACACACACTGACACCAAGTAACAAAGACATGCACTGACACCAAATAACAAAGACATACACTTACACCAAGTAACACAGACATACACTGACACCCAGTAACACAGACACACACTTACACCAAGTAACAAAGACACACACTGACACCCAGTAACAAAGACATACACTGACGCCAAGTAACAAAGGCACACACTTACACCAAGTAACAAAGACATACACTGACAACAAGTAACAAAGACATACACTGACACACAGTAACAAAGACATACACTGACACCCAGTGACACAGACACACACTTGCACCAAGTAACAAAGACAGAGACTGACACCCAGTAACACAGACACACACTTAAACCAAGTAACAAAGACATGCACTGACACCCAGTAACACAGACGCACAATTGCACCAAGTAACACAGACATACACTGACACCCAGTAACAAAGACATACACTGACACCCAGTCACACAGACACACACTTGCAACAAGTAACACAGACAGACACTGACACCCAGTAACACAGACACACACTTACACCAAGTAACAGAGATACACTGACATCCAGTAACACAGACACACACTTACACCAAGTAACAAAGACATACACTGACACCCAGTAACACAGACACACACTGACACCAAGTAGCAAAGACACGCACTGACACCAAGTAACAAAGACATACACTGAGAACCAGTAACAAAGACATACACTTACACCCAGTAACACAGAGATAAACTGACACCCAGTAACCCAGACGCACACATCCACCAAGTAACAAAGACACACACTGACACCAAGTAACAAAGACGTACACTTTCACCCAGTAACACAGACATACACTGACACCCAGTAACAAAGACACACATTTACATCAAGTAACAGAGACATACACTGACACCCAGTAACATAGACACACATTGACACCAAGTAACAAAGACATGCACTGACACCAAATAGCACAGACATACACTGACACCCAGTAACACAGGCACACACATATACCAAGTAACAAAGACACACACTGACACCCAGTAACAAAGACATACACTGACACCCAGTAACAAAGACATACACTGACACCCAGTAACACAGACACACACTTACACCAAGTAACAAAGACACACACTGACAACAAGTAACAAAGACATACAGTGACACCCAGTAACACAGACAAACACATACACCAAGTAACAAAGACATACACTGACACCCAGTAACACAGACACACACTTGCACTAAGTAACAAAGACAGACACTGACACCCAGTAACAAAGACATACACTGACACCCAGTAACACAGACACACACTTGCACCAAGTAACAAAGACGGACACTGACACCCAGTAACAAAGACATACACTGACACCCAGTAACACAGACACACACTTACAACAAGTAACAAAGACATACACTGAAACCCAGTAACACAGACACACACTTGCACTAAGTAACACAGACATACACTGACACCCAGTAACAAAGACATACACTGACCCCCAGTAACACAGACACACACTTACACGAAGTAACAAAGACATACACTGACACACAGTAACAAAGACACACACTGACACCCAGTAACAACGACACACAATTACACCAAGTAACAAAGACATACACTGACATCCAGTAACACAGACACACACTTACAACAAGTAACAAAGACATACACTGACACCCAGTAACACATACACACACTGACGCCAAGTAGCAAAGACATGCACTGACACCAAGTAACAAAAGACATACACTGACAACCAGTAACAAAGACATACAATTACACCCAGTAGCACAGACATACACTGACACCCAGTAACACAGACACACACTTACAC